>NW_028145676.1:170000-781953 GCF_977016875.1 Pavona decussata
GTTTGAACCCGGGGTTTGAACAGGTCGTTCAACATTGTTGAAATGCGTAAAAAACTCCGTATCGTTGTGCTGTAGAAATCCAAACCTCAAACTGTGCAAGAGGTGATGCAGCGGATTGGATTCCCTCAGTACACGGACATACTTCTCGCTGATGGTTGGGATGACTTGGAATTCTTGTGCGACCTAACAGAAGCTGACTTAGAGAGAATAGGTGTTCCTTGGGATCATCGGAGGGTGGTGAGTGGGCTGAAAACAATGACCGAATATTATTTTATAGAATTTTGAAAAACATGCAGAATTGCGTGAAAGTATTGCTCAGTAGCTTTCGGTTGAATGGTCACACTTTAGGATTTCGTCCACAGCGTCAAAAGTTAAGATCACCTTGTACAGCATAATAAAAAGCACCACAGGAAAGTATTGCTCAGTAGCTTTCATTTGAATGGTCACACTTATGGATTTCATCCACAGACTCAAAGTTAGAACCACCTTGTACAGCATAATAAACAGAACCACAGGAAAGTACTGCACAGTAGCTTTCATTTGAATGGTCACACTTTAGGATTTCATCCACAGACTCAAAAATTAGAGCCACCTTGTACAGCATAAAAAACAACACCACAGGAAAGTACTGCTCAGTAGCTTTCATTTGAATGGTCACACTTATGGATATCATCCACAGACTCAAAGTTATAACCACCTTGTACAGCATAATAAACAGCACCACGGGAAAGTACTGCTCAGTAGCTTTCATTTGAATGGTTACACTTAGGATTTCATCCACAGCTTCAAAATTTGAATGGGCGCACGTGAGGATTTCTTTCACAGACGTAGAACCACGTTGTACAGTATAACGAACGGCGCCAGTCGCTTTCATATGAATTGTTGCACTTCATGATTTCATCTACAGACTTCATAGTTAGAAATACTGTGAAGCATAATAAACAACACCATAGGAAAGTAGCCCTCAATAGCTTTCATTTGAATGGTCACACTTCAGGATACCATACACAAAAGTCAGAATCTGTTGTATGATAATAGGCTCCATGTTATCGAACTGATCAAGAGCTTTGATTCGAATGGTCACCCTTGTTTGTTTGTTTGTGTGTGTGTGTGTGTTTACCGGTCTCACTATTTACTGCTTACTTCTATATTATTATTTTTTTCAGATTCTAGCTGCCATCACAAGATACATTTCTTAATTAGCTAATCTAAGAAAATTTAACTTTTAATACCATTTTTGTACTTAAACAGAAAATGGAGCAAAACACGTGGAAGTCGGAATTTTCAATGTAAATACTCTCTTTTATGAATATGGTCTATAAATAATTACCTTGAAATTTATTAATGAAAGGAAAACGTTGTCAAAAAAGTTTCGGGTATAAACCTTATTCCAAAATGGCTTTCATCTTAATAATCTTTTGTTTTCGTTCAAATTAGCCCTTCTTGCCCCGTTCAAGGTAAAATATTCTTTTAACTTTTGAGCTTAAGAACGAGGTAAGAAGGGCTATTTTGAATATGAACAAAAGAATATTAGAATGACAGCCATTTTAGAACAAGGTTTATGCGGTTATTTTCATACTCGAGGAGAATCAACTTTCTTATGAAAACGGTATCGTAAGCCTTTGGCAAATGGAGTGTGTCTGTTTGCTCCGATGTCAACTTCATAAGCTTCATCTCTTTGATATTTTCCTATTGTGTACACTGTTAGAAGAAAGAATGCATTTGTCAAAAGGTGTTATTTCAGTAAGTTGTTGACAAGTTTATTTTATGCGGAAAGTTGAGGCCATAAAAACAGGAGGGAAAATGCGCGCTCGGTGGCATTTATTTTAAAGTATACATACACGAAAGGATGGCAGTAATTCCTTACATTGTGCATTTAGAGACATAACAGCCCGATGCAAATCTGTACCCGAATTCAACGCTCAGAAACTACGGGAGACTGGTACGAGTGAGGAGTTATGGGATAATTTCGGTAGGCGGATGGAAATTGCGCCATGAATAAGTGTTTTTCATGGCCGTCAGTTGTATAGGAAATACTGTTTTAAGTGAAAACTATTTAAGGAGGGTGCCTACTTTTGTTCCTGCGCATACGCTCTGCGCATCTCCAGATACTCGAGTTTCCTATGGGTGGTGCCTACTAATACAGGGATATTTGTGCGTGGTTTAAAACTATGCGGAGAAAGCAGAACTTAGCTAGCGCTCTTGGTATCCAAAAAGAAAATTGGGGATAACCATGCATTTTTCAGAGATAGAAAAGCTTCAATTTTGAACAAAACGCCATACATTTCTTTGTATTTTACTGTTTTTTTTAGAATAATTGTTGCTTAATTATCTCTGAAAAATGACGTGGTTACCCCCTAATTTCTTTTTGGATTTCAATGGCCCTTGCTAAGATCTGCTTTCCCCGCATAGTTATAAACCAAACAAAAATTCTTCTTTATAAGTAGGCACCGTCCTTTACAACAGCTTCGCTACCCCGAGTAAACGCCGGAAAATACCTTCTTCGTAGGCATGATGTCCATCCGCCTACACTAACGATCGCACAATCCCTAGCTCGTACAAGTCTTCTCACAGTTTCTAGAGTGGGGAATATCAAAATGCACACTGTCTTTACTGTTCTCCCCTTATCTCTTGATCATTTGTCGTATTCTCTTGCCCCTCTCAAGTTCGATCAAGTGGTGATATGGTAAGGAGAAGATAGATACTGATAGCATTTGGGAGTTCAAGCCTATATTAATTTTTTGTACCATACTATTATAAACCGAATTCCGTTTAGAAGGCGTTAATTAAAAGCTAAATGACTTAAAGGAAGAGAAGAGTTGTCAGGTTTTACAGTTCAGTTATGTTCATATATCACTTTGCTAAGACCCAACAGAGTAAATAAATAAACAAATAATAAATGAATAAACAGTTTCTGGGAAGCTTTTCGCCTCATTTGCACTCTTCGCGTTAAAAAATAAAAGCGCGTGCGATTTTTCGGGTATTTCGCGACAGATAAAGGAAAACATGGGTACCCATTGCGTGCATGTGGGAAGTAATGTACACGCGCTGTGAACCTGTTTGTTAACGGAAACTCACTCACTCTTAGACACCTGACGACACAGTGGGTAGAGCACTATACGATGCACTACCAACAAAACCCCGAAATAAGCGTATGGGTTACCCGCGCCCTATAAAACCACAGTGAACACAGAGCACTTCAACATTGTATTTGTCGTTGAACATCGATTTTTATTGCACTTCTCTAACGTCTTTCCTTCGTGTAAAACTGTCTCGGATGTACGTGACCTACGTCACACGTTACGAACTTCCGCTTCAGCTGCCTTTCCATTTCCGGTTACTTTTACCAATGTTTACAACCTAACATACAGCTGTTTCGACAAAGGTTGTCCAAAAAAATTGTAAAGCGTTCGCGAAAATGCCGAATGGTAGTCTGGCAAAAACCCAATAAATTTCAATAAACGCTCAGAATCCATAATGCCTCGACCGTATAACGAAGACTTGACATGGCGGCAATATGGATTCTGGGATTTTATTGAAATTTATTAGGTATTTTCCAGACTACCTTTTGGCATTGTAGCGTATGCGTCTGCGAGGTAGGCTACCCATCATTACACCAGGTCACTCAGTTTACGATTCACACTGCAGAAGAGAACAACTTATTTTCAATGGAATGTATATCAAACGAGTGAATACTGTTTTTCGTGCGGTGGTTGGCTACCAAAATTTCTGTTCATCTCCCGGCGTTGTGTAAGATTTCGCGCACGAGTTTTTCGCCAGTTTATTAGAAACATTGTAAAAGGCAATGGTTATGAAACCCAACAAACTTCTTTGTTATGTGATTTTGTTAGAATTTTTGGTTTTGACAACGCAGTGTTGATTATAAGTTGTAGAAATAATAGTTATTACAAATCTGTGAAAATATTACATAATACTTAAGGGATTCAAAAACAATAGCGAACACAAATGACGTGGTACGGAATGAAAATATTGTATAATTCTAAAGCGATACAGCAAAATACTTCTATGAAAAACGAACAATAAATTTGTAGTAATGAATAACAGCAACGGCGAAAATTAAAGTAAGAGTGTTGAATTAACGCCTTTTAAGTTGTTTGTTCAAGGCGGGTCGTTCCCATTCAAAATGTAGGGCTTTTTTCAATCTTAAGTTGGAAAGTGAATCGAGTCCAACATGGAGAAGCAATACCCAGAAAAATGATTCTTATATGACTCAGAACCCTGCAAATGTTTGCAGATGTGGGAATTACGATCCGAAAGTTAGTGCTCGCGAGCCCTGGCGCCAAGGTAATCCGGTGGTTTCACCGACATAGCAGGCGTTAAAGCCTGCACATGTAAATTTCTATACCACCTGGGAAGGCAGTGCATTGGGAATGGAATTTTTCACACTGAACATGTTTTTTTGACTCATGAGGCAATATAAACCAGGTTGACAAAGCTGATGAACTGTAAAGCGAGCTGAAGTTGAAGAACCGCTCTTTGCAGTCTGATCAAGAAAAACAGAAAGAGCCATAACTCCTAACGGATCCAGAAAGGTAGGCGCTTTCTTTAAGTGGCTGATTTATTCGACCTCTTTAACTCTCCCTCAAGCGTCTTAAAAAGGACGTTCAGGCTCCTGAAGATTATTCAGAGTCATTTGTCATAGAGCGGCGGTGAAAACACACGGCACTTTTTCCGTCATAGCAGACGAGAAGTTAAATCAAAATTCTTTAACACGCTGTTCTGATAAAGAAAACTATTTATACACGTTTTCGGCTGTGGATGGCCAAGAAAGAAATTGAAGCCAACCTGAAACATTTAGGCTGCCGTTTTCAAGTTCATGTAGACGCCTTTAACAAGCTTGCTACATGTAATAGGGATAGTAGAAGTCGGTTGCTCTTGAATCAGGTAATCTGTAATCAATTCTTCAAAATGGCATTATCGAGAAATTAAACTTTGTTGTTCGTTGTTTGTTGTTGTTGTTGTTTTTTTTTTTTTTTTGTTCGCTTTCTTCCTGGAGAAGGAAAGAACGAAAGTTTCTTCAATTTATCAATTTTAAGCCGGACAATTAAATGTCTCAAAATGCCCGTGCTCTCAAATGAGCTGCGAAAAATTTCAAATTCCTCGTAGAAGGACATAGACTTTCTCAAAGTCCTCGTGACCTCGTCGCTCGTCGGTCACTCATTCCGCGCATAAGAAGACGACTTGCAGCAAGTATAAGAAGGAAAGTGCATGGGCTGGTACTCAGAAATTAGAAAAATAATTATTTTTCCTCCACTAGTTAACAGCATTTAAACTTGGTACGCCACATTGATACATCTACGTTAATCATGTGCAGAAAATTATACCACCTAAAACTTTAAAACTATATTTTCTTCATCAATACAGTGAGTTTGTATCTTTAATTTTATGTATGCAATATTATATGTAAATGACATGTTACAAATTAACTTACCTCGCACTGCTGTCTCGATTCATACAATGAGTTACAAACTTTGGAAAGATTTCCGTACAGCCCCAGTATTAATTATACATGATCACTGTCATACTAAACCCTCTTACACGACGAACGGGCATGAATAGAGTCGAGTCCTAAAATGTGTGCATAATTTGTATGGTACAGAAACCTTCCTTTAACTTTGCTGCAAAGTACTTTAATCAAAATAAATTTGTAATCCACACGTTAGCGTGTCAAAATATTGAGGCTCTCTAGGTGTCTTCTAGCATTGCTCAATAACCTAATGACATAAACATATACTTTTGTTTCACCAGATGAAGTCATTGCCACTTGCGCTGCTTCTCGCAGCCCTGAGTATTTTGGACCTTGCTGAGGCAGGCCAGGTGGGCCGCTGGTTGAAATGCTACGGGTCTCCTCCTGCAGACTCCTTTGGTGGCCCAGACCAGCACATACCGGCTTGGTCTCCCTACTGGAATAGATATGGACGAGCAAATCCTATCGGTTATCATGATGACAACGGCAAATGTAAGGCTTATTTTCCGTGGCGATGGGAAAGAGAGCAAGGAAGCGGCGAATTCTATGTGCTCCGGTATGTTACTTTATCTGCTTTTCTTGCAAACTCGGACCTTTCAAATTTAATGTCTGCGACTCGATTGTATGGTTAAATGGAGGTCATTTCAGGACTTCAGTACAAGTTAGAGAATTAGTTTTAAAATTTGATTCAAGGAATTTTTATGTAATGTTTAAAAAACGAACAGGAGATTTTATCGGGTTTAAAACCGCGAGGCGCAGCCAAATGGTTTTAGACCCAATAAAACATGTGTTGTGAATTTTTTGAACGGCTTCAAAAACATTCCTGGAAAAGCGTGTGCTTTTGTGAACGTTGGAAAATAGCATACGAGAAAAACACCGCATACTAATGAGGAGTGTTTTATCAGCAGATAAAACACCCCATAATAATAACGAGGAGGTTTATCGATATAAAGTCACTGCACGTCACATTTAACTTAAAAACTACTGTTTTTAAGAAAAAGGCTCTTCGCGCAATAAAACGTTTAGACCTGATAGGGTCGACTCGTACAAATAACAAACCTCGCGCATGGTAAAATCATACCAGGTAAAATCATAAATGGTGACAATACTTCCTTTCATTTGCTCGGAGGGAGGGAGGTAGTACTTCTCGGAACCTCTGTTGGGGGGTGTGCGGCTCGGTTCTTCAAATCCTGACCCTATTTCAGTGAGCACTGAATCAATTTTGTTTTCCTATCTTCTAATTAGGAAGTATGGACTTTCCCAGACTGGAATTGAGTACGTGTGGATCTCATTCAGGGATTACGTCTACAAGAACAAGCCTTGTCAAGTAGTAGAGTACAACACCGGCAAGGCTTGGATCCCTTGCTATTTGAAACAGGCGGATGTTAAAGATTGTCATAGAAATTGGATAAAGAAAGATCTGTTGGGCTTTTGTACAAAAAGCAGCCGTTATTCCTGGGTAACTTACTGTGGAGACGACTACAGTCAAAAGCCAAGTTTTACTTTGACCAATGCTCTAGTACTGTGCCAGGTCAAAACGGCTCGAAGACACGTGACCATCACTTACGTGGATGATCTCAATTCTAACAACATCCAGACTAAACCAGAGTCCATCTTACAAGGTATTTAATCGTAACGCTGATGTTTATTTGAAATTATCAAGTTCTGACCGTTTGTCAACAGAAACAAAAGCATATAACTCATCCGTAGACAAACTACAGTAGACAAACGCAGCCACAAGACGACTGGTCGTAACTGCGGTCTGAAGAGACATTTTAAAATGCTCCAAGTGAAAACGAACTGTGAACAGGGACAAGGGTCACAGCTGTTTTATTTCTGGACAGATCCTGAAACGTGCGTTGCTTTAAGTTTCTTCTTTGTGCGACAATATATATTCCCCAAAATTCTAAGACAAGTTCTTATTTTGTAGAGTTACAAAGTTTTCAAACTTTAACCTGGGTATCATTGGTGTCAACCTTATCAGTTAGATTAGTGTGTTTTTTAACTATTTTATACACATTGTTTCTGCCACGTTTCGTATTCATTTAGTACTTCCTTGCCTTTAAGGGTTTGCTATCTTTTTATAAACCACTCTATAATCCCGCTCTAACCTTAAAAAGCAAAAGCTTAAATGCAGTCTAAAACGGACCTCTCCATGCCTTTCAGTCGATCTGAGAATCGGTTGACTTATCCTTTTCTCAATCCATGGTCGGAATTTCCAGATTATCGTAGCGGTGTAAAAAGTTTACGCTTGTTCAACTGGTTTTGATAACTGCTTTTGCTTTTCCTACCGTTCGTAGCAATTAATGCAAGGGCTGCTTTAGTATTCCATCTGAGAATAAAAAGGGTTTTTGAGGAGGGACGATTGAGTACACATAGCAACAAGTAAATCTGATGTTGCTTAACCTATCTATTTTAAAAGCTCAATTTTGAAGGTTTCGGTCTTTGCGTTTGAATAGTATTTTTAATGTCTTTAACAAACACACAAACAAAAAAATCACGAGCTAAAGTGCAAACGAAACTTGCTTCGGTTGGAGAGAGCTTTTGTAGAACAGAGGCAAAGACACTTTTAATTTCAATTTTTATTCATTTATGATAAAATAATACTTGAACGGTTTTTGAGGTTTACGAGACCATGCAATACAATTAAAGTTTATATTTACTGTAAAAACAATTCGTTTAAACTGCAAATAATGACATGAGCCCAAATTTTTCATAATGGCCTCAGTGATTGATAAGAAGAGATTTCCTTTTCAGACACAACCGTCAATCGCGGTTCATCTGCACTGACGTGGAAATTCACCAAGAAATGGACAAAGAAGACGTCCTCCAGCTACTCCAGCGAACACGGATGGAAACTGAGTGTGACGACTACCATCGACTCTGGAGAACTCTCAGGTGCTATTTCCAAATGGCAGGTATCGGTAACAGCGGAAGGTTATGGGACATACATTTACACAAACTCCAAGGAAAATACAGAAGAGGTTACCTATGAGCGTAACTTCAATGTAAGTGTATCTTTATTGTCCGCCAACAATATACACTTAATTTATGGTGTCAAGGGAAACAGTTAGTTTTGTTTTCCTTCGAGTCCTGATGTTTTCAGAGGCGAAGTCGAGGGAAACAGCAGGACTCGAGGGAAAACAAAACAAAGTAGTTTTCAGAGGGACCATACACCAGATACACTAAGTGCTTTGTTATGTATCTAGACTTGTTATCATTTGATAGCATCGTACCAGAAATAACGTGTTGGGACTTAATTCTTTCAACTATCCCTGTGACAAATGGAGTTCTGTTTGTTCGAGTATTCCCTCCATTGAAATAAATTAATAGGGTATCTAAATGCAACCCTTATGTTGTCACACAAAACCGATGATCCAAAGTATGTGAGGCTTTCACGAAAGCTCCCATAATTTTCTTTTTGTGAGGTCCCAGACGCGTGACGGCCATGGAAAAAAAATTTCAAGCTGTACAATGGATTTTCTCGGGAACCAATGGAAATATGGAAAGGAATAAACAGAATGTTCAGAGCACCTAGAGCACTTGTAGCGGCCCTACTCTGTAAATAACTTCCTGCTCAAGCAGTGATTGAGTAATAAATAATAATTGTGAATTTCTTTACATCAGGTGCCTGCTAAGACGGAATATAAAGTGAAAGTTATAATTTTCAAGCAGGAAATAAACGTCGGATTCAAGGCTCGGGAAAAGTTCTTTGACGAAAAAGGCAATCTCCTGGGTGAACGCGATCTGAGTGGAACCTGGACAGGAATAACAACTTTCACAGGGCACGCGCTGGTGACTGAGAAAGCTTTGAAAAGATACTGACTGCGCCAGACAGCTAATATTCGTAGTCACTTGTAGTTTTTTCTGATGTTTGTGGCGAGAGACCACGTTTTCACCATAAGGGAAAAGTGAGGCAGTGCAAAACATACTAAATAATGTAAACACAACGTGTCTGTGCCATTTGTTGCCGATAAAGAGCTTGATCTCTTCAACTTACTTTTTAGTTCCTTTTCTTTTGCCTGATATTGAATGCCAAAGTGAACTAAGCAACGCTGATACTGCGAGGGAAATTAATAGCGACATGATGGACCAAACCGAGAGTAAAGGAAAATGCTGCTTTGTTAAATTTACCACACAGCATCTGACTTTGGTCAAAAATACGTGTTTAGCCCCAATCTTGGATTCCAAAAGACCTTACTGAGCTACGATTTTCTGATATTCATCAACGCGCAAAACTGCCTCTGTATCATGCGGCAACGTCCTATCCAGACCGGGGAAGGGGAGGGGAGGGGAGGAGGATAGCTTCACACTTCCTGACTTTTCTGAAATTTATCTAGGAAGGATTAGATGTCGTCGTCTAACGTTCATTGAATTTTACACATATTTTTATAACGGTTTGCTGTAAGGACCGACTAAGGGTATACAAAATAGAAAAAAAAAGAAAAGGATTTCTCCAAACTTCCCGAGAATAAAGGGCTTGGCGAACTACTTCTAAAACTACAAGTTTCGTTTTGTTTAAAGCTTTTTTTATTTTGGGGGAACATTTTTTTCTTTAATTTTGCTCGTGGAGGCCGTCTAATATCAAGCCGAAGTAGGCACTTTTGTATAATCTCCCTTTTATACACTGAGGCTTTTCTAGAAAAGATTAACCAAGTAGATCAAACAATTTTATTTCCTTAAACTTAAATGAAACGAAAACATGAATTTTTGACCAATTTTTTAAGTTCTGCCTTTGTACCGGTGATTATAGAAAGCTTATTTTGGCTAAATTCAAGGATAACAAAGACATTCTGCCTTAAGAAAAGGCAACGAAATGAACCTCGTAGACCCAATAAAGAAACATTATCTGCAAAATCCAAGAATGTATCAGATCACACTATGTTAAAACGCTCGGCTCAAAACGACAAAATGTTCCGGCCTCCCGAAAAGTCTCACTTTTTTCATATAACACTGACTATATGTAAAAAGATAACACTGCGATAGGTTGTTTGTGCTGCTGATTCATGATTATCTCGGCACTGTGTTAATAATCGTGTTTTCAAGATGATTTTCGCGCTGACTTCGTTGTTAATTTAGGGCTGAAACTAAGCTGCATATTCGGTTCAACACTAAATTGATAAAGATAAATAGTTTGAATCAACACAAACGAGGAAACACGATCATTCATCTTTTTCATTTGTTCTCTCAAATTTTTCCCTCTGTTTTATGAGGAGTTAAAGTAAGTAAAAAACAAAAGTCTTTTAAGGAAGACAATGAACGAAATAAATTCTGATGCAGATGCGCCGAAATTAGGTATGTTTTATATTTCAAAAACAAAAAACAAATTTTCGAAATACATTAAATATCCCGCGTTTACGTAATAATTCACTTTGTTTAAAAAGTTTAAGAAAAAATGTTTTTATATAAGTTTTAATACTATTACAAAATTGAAAAGTGATATGAAAAATATAATGCAAGTTCAGAGTATAATATCACTGCGCATAAGCACAAATTTGGTCAAATTTTGAGACAATTTAGCACCACGATTTTGAACTTTTCTTTACGCAGGTGTTTGCGGATTCCATCGATCAAAAGATACCTTTAATGTATCCGCTACCACAACATAACAGTTAGATACAAATTGGAGATGAATGACAGAAACAAAGGCGCCAAACAAAGGAATGTCTCAAATAATAGTTTTATTTTTACCGGGTAAACTCACCGAGTTCCTGTCGATCTTGTTTTTTGTGTGTGTGTTTGTGAGATAAGTTAAGGCAATCCCCTCATCGCACATTCATAGTACATTCGTCAACATATTTAAATCGGTCGTTTATTTTACACTGAGCTGTTCACGGTGACGATAAAAATGTGCGTGCATTTTTAGTTTGCAGTTATTTTAAAATTTGCACCACAATCGTCAGCTTTTGTCACACTTTAGTTATTTCTCGCGTCATTGTCAATTGCACTAAACCTGTTAATTGCCCGCATTATCGATGTCGCCCCCATACTGTTTGTTACTATTTTTCTAATTTCAAACGCAAGCGCTACCCGGGAAGCCTTTTCGCAGTTACGACTTCCTGTTTTGACATTTAATGGACTGCTTTTCAAAAATTTAAGGCAATATATACAAGCGACTTTCTACAGCCAATAGGAGCGATCCATGGTCTTAATTCTGAATGTGCAGATGAAAACTGTTTCTTGCTGAAGAAACCACCCATATCTTTCGTGGTCTTGTATTGACCAAGACTACACACAGTGAATTATTGTTCGGGATGAAGTCATCTTAATTCAAGTATGGCAGGCTGTTACTTCTGCATCATTCATTGGCTATTCTTCTCTTATCTTTGGGGAGTGTTTCCGCAATACAAAACTCATGCCCAACAAGGTTAGAAAAGAAATTTTGACACAATTTTATTGTTAGTTAACATTAAGAACTAAATACAAGGAGTCACTAAATCTACAGTCTTTGGTTGATTTTGGATGAGCCAGAGTTTTCATTGTTATCACGTCGTAAGTATGGCAAAAATTTCAGTCCTTAAGCCGATAAGTTGATTAACAAAACTTTGCAGCTTATTGTTGCAGTGGGGACAAAATTAAAAGGGGTTTCGCTTACCTTCAAGAACGTTTTTACTTCAATATACAGCATGAAGGGATTTTTCTTCAGTTTTATAGTTTCCATTGCGTCTTTGAATAAAAGACGAAGAAACTAATCTTGGTTTCTAGCTAACTCGTCAAACATAAAGTTGGAAGTTTACAGCTGCCAATATAAAATACATTTGAACCCGTCTTTCGACCGATTTGGCCTTTAATTTAAGGACAAATTGTCTCCTCACAACTATTCACACCGCTAGTACTACGATTTAGGTAAAGGCAATGAAATGAACCTCGTAGACCCAACAAAAAAACATTATCTACAAAATCCAAGAATGTAGCAGATGACACTATCTTAAGGACGGTGCCTACTAATACCGAAGTATTTTTGTGCGGTTTATGACTATGCGAAAAAAGCAGATCTTAGCAAGGCCTATTGCAATCCAAAAAGAATATTGGGGGTAATCACGCATTTTTCAGAGATAATTAAGCAATAATATCTCTAAAAAACGCCAAAATATAAAGCAATGTATGGGATTTTTTCCTAAATTGAAGCTTAATTATCTCTGAAAAATGCATGGTTATCCCCAATTTTCTTTTGAGATACCAAAAGCATTTGGTAAGTTCTGCTTTATCCGTATAGTTTTAAACCGCGCAAAAATATTCCTGTATTAGTAGGCACCACCCATAGGAAACCCGAGTATCTCGCGATGCGCAGAACGTATGCGCAGTAACAATAGTAGGCACCGTCCTTAAAACGCTCGGCTCAAAATCAGGAAATGTTTCGGCCTCCCAAAATGTCTCACTTTTTTCATAAAACACTATATGTAAATAGATAACACTACGGTGGGTCGTTTGTGCTGCTTGTTCATGATTACCTCGGCACTGTGTTCACAAACGTTTTTTCAAGAGTTTGTTGTTAATTTAGGGCTCAAACTCAGCTGCATATTCGGTTCAACATTAAATTGATGAAGTAAAATAGTTTGGATCAACACAAACGGAGAAACACGATCATTTCTCTTTTGCCTTTTTTCTCCCAAATTTTCTCCTCTGTTTTAAAAGTAGTTAAAGTAAAGAAAAATGAAAAGTCTTTTAAGGAAGACAATGCACGAAATAAATTTCTGATATAGGTGCACCGAAATTAAGTACGTTTTATATTTCAAAAACGAAAACAAATTTTCGACATACATTTTATCCCGCGTTAACGTAATATTTCTCTTTGTTGGAGAAGTTGAAGAAAATATGTGTTATAAGACGTATTAATCGTATTAAACAATTGAAAAGTGACGTAAAAAACATGGTGTAAGCTCAGAGTATTAAATCACTGAGCATAAGCACAAAACGGCCACTGACCGAGGACACAATTTTGTAACCTGTATAGATCAAAATATTTTGTATCTTTAGCACCGTATTATATGCCACGTTGAAGAACTTCTTATTTTTATTATAAAGCTCAATATCAACATATCTCACGCAGGAAACTTTGCTGATTAAAAGCCTTAAATTTCGTACAAGGGCTTTTCACGTTGTTTATAAGCTGCAACGAGACCATACTTTTATGATAATTCCTTGGAGTAAACCGTTCTTCAAATTTACCGGTAATTCGGCGTGATGTTTGGTTCTGAGTCATCACATCAGTAGACTTTTTCAGAACAATGCGTTCGAATACAGCAACACCTTTAATCCGATCCTATTTTGACGTTGGTGTCTACGGATCAAAACCGTAAGTTCATAAATTTGCCAAACAAGGCATAACAGACGCAAAACTCATCAAACACTAGTCATAGCCGGACACAGACATTCATCACAACGATCTTAACTTTTTGGTCAAATTTTGAGACAATTAGCACCACGATTTCCAACCTTTCTTAACACAGGTGTTTGCGGATTCCATCGATCAAAACATACTTTTAATATATATGCTACGACAACATAACAGTTAGATACTAATTGGAGGTGAATGACTGAAACAAAGGCGCAAAACAAAGGAATGTCTAAAATAATAGTTCTATTTTTACCGGGTAAACTCACAGAGTTCTTGCCGATCTTTTTTCTTTTGTTTATGAGAAAAGTTGAAAAAATCCCCTTTTCGCACATTCATAGTACATTCGTCAACATTTTTAAATCGGTCGTTTATTTTACAATGAGCTGTTTACGGTGACGATAAAAGTGTGCGTGCTTTTGTAGTTTGCAGTTTTTAATTTGCACCACAATAGTCAGCTGCTGTTACACTTTAGTTATTTCTCGCGTCATTGTCAATTGCACTACACCTGTTAATTGCCCGCATTATTGATGTCGCCCCATACTGTTTGTAACTATTTTTCTTATTTCAAACGCAAGCGCTCCCCAAAAAGCCTCTTGGCAGTTTAAGACTTCCCGTTTTGACATTTAATGGCCTGCTTTTCAATATTTTGGACAATATATAAAAGTGCCTTTCTACAGCCAATAGGAGCGATCCATGGTCTTAATTCTGAATGTGCAGATGAAAACTGTTTTTTGCTGAAGAAACCACCCATATATTTCTTGGTCTCGTATTGACCAAGACTACACACAGTGAATTATTGTTCGGGATGATGTCATCTTAATTCAAGTATGGCAGGCTTTTACTTTTGCATCATTCATTGGCTATTTTTCTGTTATCTTTGGGGAGCGTTTCTGCAATACAACACTGATGCCCAACAAGGTTAGACAAGAAATTCGGACACAATTTAATCGTTAGTTAACTTTAAAAGCTAAATACAAGGAGTCACTAAATCTACAGTCTTTGCTTGATATTGGATGCGTCAGAGTTTTCATCGTAATCATCTTGTAAATATGGCAAAAATTTCAGTCCTTAAGCCGATAAGTTAATTAAGAAAACTTTGCAACTTGTTGTTACAATAGGGACAAAATAAAAATGTGTTCGCTTTCCTTCAAGAACGTTTTTACATCTATAGACAGCAGGAAGGAATTTTTGTTCAGTTTTATGGTGTCCATTGTGTCTTTGAATAAAAGGCGTAGAAATTAATCTTGTTGTCTAGCTAACTCGTCAAACATAAAGTTGGAAGTTTACAGCCGCCTATAGAAAATACATTTGAACCCATCTCTTGACCGATTTGGTTTTTTTTTTTCAGAGCAAATTGTCTGCTTACAACTATTCACACCGCTGGTACTTCGGTTTAACTAAAGGCAACGAAATGAACCTCGTAGACCCAACAAAGAAACATTGTCTATAAAATCCAAGAATGTAGCAGATGACACTATCTTAAAACGCTTGTCTCAACTGAAAGGAAAAAAGTGTTCCGGCCTCCCAAAAAGTCTCACTTTTTCCATATAACACTATATGTAAATAGATAACAATACGATAAGTCGTTTGTGCTGCTGGTTCATGATTATCTCGGCACTGTGTTGATAAACGTTTTTTCAATATGATTTTCGCGCTGAGTTTGTTGTTAATATAGGGCTGAAACTCAGCTGCATATTCAGTTTAATACTAAATTGATAGAGAGAAATAGTTTGGATCAACACAAACGGAGAAACACGATCATTTCTCTTTTGCCTTTTTTCTCCCAAATTTTCTCCTCTGTTTTAAAAGGAATTAAAGTAAGTAAAAAACAAAATTCTTTAAAGGAAGACAATGTACCAATTAAATTTCTGATACAGGTGCGCCGAAATAAGGTATGTTTTATATTTCAAAAACGAAAACAAATTTTAGAAATACATTTTATCTTGCGTTAACGGAATAATTTTTTCTGTTGAAGAAGTTGAAGAAGAAATGTCTTATTAGACGTATTAATCGTATTAAAGAATTGAAAAGTGATATGAAAAACATGGTGCAAGCTCAGAGTATTATCTCACTGAGCATAAGCACAAAACGGCCACTGACCGAGGACACAATTTTGTAACCTGCATTGATCAAAATATTTTGTATCACACCATATTTTATGTTACGTTGAAGACTTTTTTATTTCTACTATAAAGCTCAATAGCAGGAAATTTTGCTGACTAGAAGCCGTGAAGTTCGTTCAAGGGCTTTCCACGTTGTTTACAAGCTGCAACGAGAGACCATACTTTTACTTTCATTCCTTGAAGTTAACCGTTCTTCAAATTTACCGGTAATTCGGCGTAATGTTCCGTTCTGAGCCATGATATGCGTAGACTTTTTCAGAACAATGCGTTCGAATACAGCAACTCACTTTATCAGATCCTAGTCAGTTTTGACTTCGGTATCTACGGATCAAAACCGTAGATTCATAAATATGCTAAACAAGACATAACAGACGCAAAACGCATCACACACCAGTCATAGCAGGACACAAACATTCATCACAACGATCTTAACTTTTTGGTCAAATTTTGAGACAATTTAACACCACGATTTCGAACCTTTCTTCACGCAGGTGTTTGCAGATTCCTACGACAACATAACAGTAAGATACAAATTGGAGGTGAATGACAGAAACAAAGGCGCTAAACAAAGGAATGTCTCCAATAACAGTTTTATTTTTATCGGGTAAACTCACTGAGTTCCTGTCGATCTTTGCTTTTGTTGTTTATGAGATAAGTTGAAGCAATCCCCTTATCGCACATTCATAGTGCATTCGTCAACTTTTTCAAATCAGTCGTTTATTTTATATTGAGCTGTTAACGGAGACGATAAAAGTGTGCATTCTTTTGTAGTTTGCACGCATTGCAGGAATAATTAGCGGTATAGAAGATGCTATATTTATATTCTCAAGGATTATTTAAATTTTTGTTATTTTTCGTAGATGGCTGCCGGCGAGTGAAGTTTCTCCCGCCAAAAACTGGCCAGTACCTCGAAGGTCACGTGTTTATAAACCTTACCATCGGAATATACACACCATGTGAGCATCGATGTGTCATGGAGAGGAAATGTGTTTCGGTCAACATTGGTCCAATAAGTAAAGATAAGGTTATCTGTGAACTGAGTGATTCAGATCACTTTCAGCACCCGGACGATCTTAAGCCAAGACCTGGTTGGACATATACGGGCACAGAGGTATGAAGTCTGAATTTGATGACAATGACGACGAGAAAACACGTCAATGTTTCCGGTTGACACATTGGTTACCTTTCCCCCGCGAGATGGAGCTAATTCACTCGTTTAAGTCTCTAACGGGATTAGTTGTCCCCTCTACTTTTCTCGCCAGTAAAGGCTCTATTTTTCCCCAAGAATTTCGGTGTCTGACCAAAGGTGGCTCAAGCTCGGCATCTGATAGCAAGGATCTGATGTTTATTTAAAAACGTTCCAATGTAAATTCACTTCAGCTCATAAAATGCTAAAATACAACCATAAATGTGGAAATGAACTTCGGACTGTCGACGAGCTTCCCAAACGTTCGGCTTTTCCGACCAAGGCGGGCAAGTATCAGCTTTCGACTTCACCGCAATGTTTTCAGGACTTCCGACATAGAAT
The DNA here is from genome assembly GCF_977016875.1 of Pavona decussata. NCBI lineage: Eukaryota > Metazoa > Cnidaria > Anthozoa > Scleractinia > Agariciidae > Pavona > Pavona decussata. The sequence goes on from NW_028145676.1 coordinate 187,478, forward strand.
CTCACCAGAAGTTTCAAATTCACCTAGTTACGAACGATTGCTCACATTTTCCCGAAATCCTTGGTGTGAACAACGGTCTGGGGTGGGTAACCAACACGAGAAATACAGAAGAGTCGTCGCATACGCTATAATAAGTAAAAACTATATTTTACTCTTCTTTTGATTAGGATAATTATAAAAATTTACAAATTTCTTAAGAATGCTGTTTTCCTTATCAGAATCTTTGCTGCACTAACCCTTGCCTTAACAATGGCAAATGTCTTATGGGGTATACAGACAAGAAATATCTTTGTGAGTGTGCCGCCGGATTTACAGGAGAGAACTGTGAAAAAGGTAAATTCATTACTGTCATGTGAGAAAGTATGATATTGAATGACTGTTTTGATACAATTCCCAGCTTGATATTAAAACTTAGATTTTCAGGCTGACTGGAATTTTTCTAACTTCTAATTGTATTTAGGAATCGCAGAACGCATATAAAAGACAGAAAATTGCACAATGATGTTAGATCTAAGACGTTTTAGGAATCTTTTTCCAAAAGTTAATTGAACGATTTCTAGAAATTCGTTTATCTTTTATCATAATAATAATAATAATAATAATAATAATAATAATAATAATAATAATAATAATGTTTATTTGTGTTTTTTTTTTATTTACATGTTGATTCTTACAATCTTTTAGTGGTGTTATATAAATTAAATTAATTATTAGTTAAATTAATGTGCAAAGCAAGGAAGCTAAATAAACCATTAGGTTGTCTTGTTAGCTCCCTGGCTAATTTAGGTTCTAGATAGCAGGCAAAAAAGAAAGAAAAAAAATGAAAAAGCAAAAGGAAGGAAGAACTTATTAATTGTAAAAAGTTAACGTATGTTACGAGGTCAGCATTAAAAGAAAATTAGTTCATTTGTTGTTCTGACAGTAAATAATGTATAATTTGTTTTGTTTGTTTGTTAGTGGAAATGTATTAGCTTATTTATGAGCTGCAATGAAGATGAAGGCTTGAGTTCAGCACATGTATAATTGGTCAATCCTCGTACAAACGAAGTTCAGTTTCTTCCCTGGCTGGTTAGTTTCCTCTGCTCTTTTTATTGTATTCTCTTTTATCTAGATATCGATGAATGCACAATAGACATCCATAACTGCAGCAAAAATGCATCCTGTGTCAATACTCCAGGATCCTTCAACTGCACCTGTAAGCCGGGGTTCATTGGTGATGGACAATTATGTTTAGGTACAGTTTGCCGTTTGATCCATTTCCCTAGTTTATTGTCCTAAGGTAAATTAGCACTTTGTCGTTTACCCTTCAGGATAACATAATTAGCTGCTCCAAATACAAGACAAGTTCAATTTATTCCCTTTTCAAGCGGTTAAATCTCTTTTTTGTCTTTTTATATTTTTCTAGATATCGATGAATGCACAAAAGACATCCATAACTGCAGCAAAAATGCATCCTGTGTCAATACTCCAGGATCCTTCAACTGCACCTGTAACCCGGGATTCACTGGTGATGGACGATTATGTTTAGGTACAGTTTGCCGTTTGATCCATTTCCCTAGTTTATTGTCTTAAGGTAAAGGAGCACTTTGTCGTTACCCTTCAGGAAAAATATAATAAGCTATTCCAATTACAAGACAAGTTCCATATATTCCCTTTTCAAGCGGTTTAATCTCTTTTTTGTCATTTTATATTTTTCCAGATATCGATGAATGCACAAAAGACATCCATAACTGCAGCAAAAATGCATCCTGTATCAATACCGCTGGATCTTTCAATTGCACTTGTAAGCCAGGCTTCTCTGGTGACGGACGATTATGTTCAGGTAAGTAGTTAGATATTTGGGTGTATAAGCACACTTTTGAAAATTTCACTGAATTCATACCTGATTCAACAATGAACTCAAAAACCTAAATTTTTATCCTCGTTTATGAAAAACCTAAATTTAGGTTTTTCATAAATGACACCCAACTGATCCCCAACTCACAAACAATCATCGATTAAATCCAACCAACTCATCAATCGCTGATTTGAATGATGAATACAATATTTTTGAACACCAATTTGGATAAAAAAATAATCATTATGGTTGTTGTGTGACTGGATGCCGTTACTGTCACGCGTGACGTTGTGTGACTTGTCACGAAAATAGACAAAACCCTAGACGTGGGGTGCTCGGTTGGCTGTTTTCTTGCCTGGCCCCAGCCAGGTCTTTTTCCCGCCGCTGGACAAAGGCGGCTGTCCCTTCCCAGTTTACCTCTGGGACAGAGGTTGAGTCCTGGGACGAACTCTGAGCACCCCGCTGTAAACCAGTAGGGCCTGAGCGGGCTCACCCTGGAGGTACCGTCTACTGGAAGACATCCCACACTACTCAGTAATTCACCATCTGCACAAGCCGTCAAACAGGTTTCAGTCAGGGGCCAACTGACACCACCCTAAAGCTTCACCAGAGTTTGTGAACTAATGTAACAATGGCCTAATTACCTATATATTACACTCAGTTCTGAAATTTTTACACTTCTGGTGCTATTTTTCTGTATATTGCGTAATATTGCTTGAGTTGGATTAACACGCATGCGCTTTCATGCAAGTACACGATGACACAACCCAAAGGGGACTGGACACTAGTTTGTTAATACACGTGTCGGCCATTTTGTCGCCATTTGTGAAGAGCTTGTGTTTTGATGTTTATCGTTCATGTTTTGGGATATATTGGACGTTTATTTCTCCACTTTCATCGTTCTGATGTTTGTAGACGCTTTTTGAGGTAAGAATATCATTTATCTTGCACACAACAATAGATTTTTTTATTGGATCGACTCGCTATCGAATATTCGTGAGGCCGTGAAATGAGCTTATTATTTTTGCACAGCAACTAAATCCTTGATTGGGGTCCAAGAATTAAAGGCATCATTGTATCCTTTCCACTTTACCAAAGCTTGTTTCTTCTTGTAATCTCTCCTGATGACTTTATCGATTCTGAATATCTCCTGATTAGCTTTCAATAATTCTGGTTCATAAAAGCTCCCTTTAATATGTTCATCGTTTAGATCTTTCAGTTTATAAGTGATTGGTGTAGTGTATTGAAATTTATCGATAATGAAGACCTCTTCTGTCCAGTTTTCTGTATAACCTCGATCAAACAGCTTTCTTTTATACTTTGATATTCTAACCTTATCACCAACTTTAAATTTTGCTTGGGATGACAATTGCTTCAAATTGCCATAAAGATTGAAGTAAACAGTTCCTTCATTCTCTTTCTTAGATGCTTCTGTCGGTGTCATTTTTATTGAACTGTGTTTAGTGTTATTATACTGATTCAATATTTCAGGCAAAATATCCAGATACATTGTATTGCCTTGAGCAGTGAATCGTTTCCACATTTTATTTTTAATCGTCCGGTTCCACCTTTCCACCACTGATGACTTTTCTTCATTTTCAGTCGAATACAGTGTAATGTTATGTTTATTGAGCAAGTCTTTGAAATGTTTGTTGTAGAACTCTGAGCCTTTATCAGTCCACAGATACTTTGGTTTTCGACCCTCTTTGAATATGCTTTGAAATGCTTTAGTTATGGTCTCACCTTTTTTATCTTTTAATGGGACAATCCAACCGTATTTACTGAAAACATCTATAGTCATGAGAAGATACCTATTACCTTTATTCCATTTACTGAATTGTTGCATTTCAACAAGGTCAGCAGCCCATATTTCATCAATATTATTTACAATAACACGCCGCCGAGTAAAGTTACGCCTTATGGGTTTATGCAGCTCATTAGCTAATTTTTCTTGCCAGTTTTCCTCTTTACCCGACGGCTTTTGACGTTTTTTGGAACCCCAAGACCCAGTTTCTGTTTTGTATTTATTGCATTTCTTGCCAACCAATGTCCCCATTGTCGTTCGGAATATGGAACAGCATCCAATGATTTAACCATCTTTTTATCAGCTTTGTTTTTACATTTTTTGTCATCTTTGCAGACTGAATAATCAACATCATGTTGGATGGCTATTGCATCTGTTTTGCCTGTTGGTTTATCATATATTTCCAATATTTGCCCTGTTTTGGGGTTATAGTTTACTTGATTCTCCAACTCATTGTATGGACCAGTGTATTTATGACCAGGTAATACCCAACCAGCTTTTGGGCGCGGTAATTTACCAATCATTTTGTGTATATCAATTGAACCACCGCTTTTGGGTCGTCCTTTGATTCCCTTTTCATACTCATCCCAATTTGGTGGGTGCCAACCAATTGAATCAAAGCTTGAACAACTTGGTGTATTGTGATATTTTTTTCCAATCTTTACCACACTATCACAAGGATAATCTTTGTATTTTTCTAATGTCTTTTTCCCAGCCTTGCCAGACCAAAATTGACTCGACAATATGCCAGTATCTGTGCTAAATGCACCTTTGGCAATGTCTCCAGATTTGTATCTATCAAAGACTTCCTTTGTTGATGGAATTAATGTTCCAACAACATCCATCGACTTCGATGCAACCTTACCTGGTGTACCGAGTTGTTCCAAAATTGTATTCAAATTACCACCATCAAGTTCTTTTCGGTCAGTTTTGTACCTTCTATTTGGTCTTACTTTGGTTGATAATTTATCAAACATCTCTGATCCAGTCTTTTGAACAAAAGGTGTTGCTTTAGAGATAGCATAATCAATAGCTTTCTTCTGCAATTTAGGGTTTCTAAGTGCTTCAGACCCATAATATCGACCCATTTCAACTGCTTTCTTTCCCAACCATGGTAATGTATGTTGAATTAACATATCAGCACCAGTTGATGCTAAAGTATCCATTATGCCCGCCCCTTCGAACGGGCTATTTAGTTTGCCTGTTTTTTAACAAATTTGGTTTTAGTTATACCACATTCAGCACATGTACAGAAGAACATGAGCCGACCATTTTTGGCTTGCTTGTAACCTGCAGGCTGAACACATTCAGTTTCTTTCTTTTGTTTAACACAATATGATTTGACCATTTTATATCACTATATTAGATTAATTATCATCAGAGTCAGACTCATAATCCGTCTCATAATCCTCTGACTCAGAATCTGTTACCAATGTACACCATAAACATAATTTTCCTGAAAATTCTGTGTATTTATCACATTCTTCACAATATCTTATATCAACCATTATACAAATTAATTAGATAATTTTTTAAAATATTGGATTATAAAATTATGATTGACACTTTGATTGTTCATGTCAAAATGTGCATTGTGGATTGTTTTCAATATACTTGTACCCTTTTGTCTCTCAAATAAATAATACAAACACCAATAGCCACACAATACTGAATCTCTTTCCTGGATTTCGTCACCTGAATACATTAATCGTTTGCCACTTGTTGGCATGAATTGCATAATTTCTTTTGGCATAATTAACCCAAAACTATCAAAATATTCTACATATTTGTCTCCGTTTCGATACGCAACCCAATGTGTACCTGGTCCAATCTGTGAATCCAGGTTAATGATACCAACTTCATCTTTTTTCATCTTTTGTGGTAGATTATCTCTGCTGTAAATGCCTCTGAAGTGTTTTATTTTGAGTTTTTTGACCCAATCAATGAGTTCAAAGTTACTGAGTGGTTTATTTATGAATTTCACAGAATGTCTCCGATTAATGGAATCCCCTTGAATGGACTGTTTTTGCCTAATAACAGACCTTTTCCTTTTTTGGTTTTTTTTTTCCCTTTGCCATATTGATCCCATGTACCGAAAAATGGAGGCGGCCTATAATTAACTGGTAGGACCAAACCACCATCTTTTTTGGTTGTGCTTGGAACAAAAACTGGGACCGATCTTCTGGATCTACTTCTATCCACCTGTAACCCTTTACCCATTAATGCATTCAAAACCATTGGAACGCCAATTGAAGCCAGTAAAGTACCCAAAAAACCTCCTGATTGTGTCTTAGTTGGTTTAATTACAATCTGTCCACCAGTATGTATTGCATTGACAATTTGCTTCTTTTGTGCTTCAGTGAGCCAATCTTTGTATTTTATTAATTGATCAATTTTGTTTTGAGGAATGAGGAAACCACCAGCTTGTCCTCTACCAAATATTTTATTGACTCCCACATTTGCAAGCCCAGAAAGTGCTCCAGTAGCTAATGGTCCAACTGCTTTTGCTGCCATTGGTAGTAATTATGTGCCAATTTTGAATAATGATGACCAAAGACTGCCTCCTTGTTGTACAGCTTTTCGTATCTGTGTTTTGCTTATTTTAATATCTGCTCCAGTTTTGTTTTGCATTGCCTTTTTCAACCTATTTATTTGTGTTATGGTTAACATCAGCTGATCCGGTCCAGTTAATTCAGAATTTGATAATCTTATTGTTATTGCTGAATTGTTTTTTAATGCTTTTGCTAGTTTATCTTTTTGCCCAATTGATAGTGTTACTCCATGTGAATGATAAGTTGTCATATCTTTTATATAACTAACGTTACATTAAAAATTTATTCCATTTATCGAAACAATATTTTACCATCTTTTTGGATGAGTTCAGCGTCTTGCTCATATAATGTCAATGCATAAATTGAATATGCAGTTGCAGTTGTGCCAGATAATTCATAGTGGAATGTCAGCTTTGTGGTACCATCTTTGATATCCATTTTTTGTTTTGTTAAATCGAAATACAAGAATGGGAATAGTGTTTTGAAGTTATTGATATTCAACAAAGTCCCCTGACTGTATTCATTATTTGCATGCACATATTTGAGGACATCTCTGTAAACTCGAGTCAAATCAGCCTCTGGAGTGTAATGTACATCAGGATATTCATTGCCATTAGCCACAGATAAATGACAATTTAGCAATGTTCTGGGATCTGCTGATACACTAAATGTATTGTACAAAAATGGATTTACTGTTTGTGCAGCAAGATTTGCATCATTGATAATGAAAACAAACACATGTCTTGGCTTTGAAATACCACTTGTTATCTGAAAATGGCCACTTCTTTGTGTTGATGAATTACTTCTTTCCACATTTTCTCGCAAATAAACCCATTTATGTGGCTTCAAAAACTGACTCATATACAGTGATTGCCCCTCTGAATTGAAAGTTATTCTTGGTACAATCAACTCCATTCTGGTAATAATTACACGACAATCAGCCCCAGCTTGCCATATTAGAATAGTATCAGATTCAATCTGCAAATTTATTTCCAATCTTGTTGATGGCAATAACTCATCCAGCAATGCTTCAAAGAATGAGTATCGATTCAATGGTATTTCTGTATTGACAACCACTGATAGACCCAAAAGTGCTTTTCTTGCAGCAAATCCTTTGTTGTACAAAGCTTGTGCAGGTCTCTCTTCAGCACTTCTGTTTGTATCCAGATAGAAAAACTCATTGGTTGCAGTTGATTGAGCATATCCTGGACTATATTCCAATAGATTCTTAATATTTACACAATGATTTGCATCATTACAATCATATACCATTTTACCATTCAATCTTACATCGAAATCATGTATAAGACTGTGTGAACCATTAACAATACCATTATGGTCTTCATCTGCAAGATTTGCATTCTGCATTGTTTGGACTTTAAAACCAACTGATATTCTTGCATTATACCAATCAAATGGAGTAACTTCTCCTGTGTTGTCAACACCAAAACGATAACCATCTTTCTTTTGTGACCTATTATTTCCTGGATTACCAGTATTCAATGGTGTCTCCAATTGGAAGAAGACATCTTCATATCTCTCAATGTATTTTGGATTTCTGAATGATTTCATTTATACAGATATGTTACATTATTTTCATTTTCTCCTTCTTTTGAGTTTTCCACCGGATATCATCTGATTGACTCTCTCAGCTATTTGAAAATCAGTGAGTGGCTGCTCCATTTTTGGTTGGCTCATTGTCACTGATTTTGTTTTTGAAGGTTGTTTTTTGCTCAATAATTGAATTATTTTATCACCTGCTTTATTACCAGCAAACTCACCAGTTTTGGTGACTGCTTTTTCAGCTGCAGTTTTGGCTCCTTTTTTAGCTAATTCTTTTGCTGTTTTTCCGAAAAGTTTTGATCCAACTGATCTGAAAACATCCATAATTCCTTCACCATGGATATGTTTGCTTACATAACGACCCAATTCTGGGTCAAAACGTGGTTTAAATTCACTTTGTCGTACCATATATTGATATATTATATTAAACTAGACCTGAGAATCAAGCTCATGAACCAGTCAATGCCATTCAAGTCAATTGGCCGACCCAAAGCGTCAGTCACTGTTATCCCCATTTCTGAAATAATTGATTTGGAAACTGGGCTGAATAATGCTCTTTTTGGCTCAAAAGTAAATGGATAACTCCTTGTTAAATTGTCAGTGGGTATCATTATCAGTGTATTTGTGAATCGTCCATCACTGAGGCTATCAGTTATTATATCACAATTAATGTTCAAAACGTCAATATCATTGGTAATATTTGGCAATTTTGTCCCATGTTCAGTTTGGTTAATTAACTTTGGTTCAAATCCAATAAGTGCTCCAAAATTAGAGTTTCTAATATCAAGCTTCCATTGGTTGTCTAGCTCAATGACAACTCTATATGATGAAAGCACAAAATATAGATTGATGCCCTTGCTGGAAGATGGTTTATCTTCATTTTGAATTATTGATTGAGTGATATAATCATCAAGATCATCATATGAATACATTCCTTCAACAAATGTGATTGTCTTCCATTTTGTACCATTATCTGGGCTGTATTTTACTGTATTATTGTTGTATCCTGCATTGACATTATGCCACGAGTATGTCATTGAAACTCGATCAACAGCTAGCTCATGTCTCATTGTTGTGTCAAGCTTCAATGGTGGATCAAATTTGATAATAAAGTCTTCAGGCCGACTTCGGCCTATTTTTTGTCGGTTAACAGATGAAATATGTATCGCTCTTTCTTGCATATATTATTTGATTATATATTGTTGCAATAAATCAATGAGTTGTTTGGTGTTTATTAAGCCAAGTTGATTCAATTTATGGGCTATTCGTGAAAATTCCTCTTTGACTCCATTATTGCCAGCCAAAATAGATCCACCAAGCAATTCCATTCTGTCAATCAAATCATTAGCATCATTGAAATAAACAACACCAGAGCCCAATTTCTTGAATTTTTTGCTGGATTTATGGATTGGAATCTCACTGAGTTCGTTCAATTCATCGAATACCATTTTGGCAATATCGCTGTATTTCTTCTTTGAATTAAATCTCTTGGTCAATAAATCGATTGTATCGAAATCAACCTTTTTGTCCATAACTTTGCGTTTATCTTTTGTTGCCACAAGTCTGAGTTGTCCCATTAATTTTGGAATATCAATCATTAGTCCACCATATTTCCCAGAAGATGATATTTTGTATGCATTTCTCTTTGGTTGCGTATAACCATAACCTTTTTTGATGGTTTTCATTCCTTCTGGGATTATTTTAATGCGCCCTCTGTATTTTTGTAATAATTTTATATCTTCATCTATTTTATCAATTTTGTCTTTATTCTTAGTCTTTCCTTGGCCCTTGGATAAAGGACCCTTCTTTGTTCCAAGTTTTTTCAACATTTTGCCAATATTAGCATCGTAATCCTTGATGTCAATATCTCCTTGCATAGAAGCTTGGAGAACAGAACTCGGAGGTGCAAGATCGTATTGCATCAATTTTTGGAACTCATCATCATCAAAACCAGCATCCAAATTTGACATTGCTGGTTGATAATCTATTGGTAACTTTGATTCTGGTAATTGTGGTTGTGGTTTTGTTTCAGGCTGATAAGTTAACATAGCAATGTCTTCCAAACCTGAAGTCAACGCTTTTTGGTTTTTCTCCAATTGTTCAATCAGTTTCTCTTTTTTTCATCAATTGTTTGTTTTGTTTCCTCTTGAGCTTTAATAATTGGTTTGAAAGTTACTGATAAACCTTGTTGTAAATCTTGTTTATCATGCTTGTACTCCTTCAATGTATCTCTAACTTGTCTGGTTATTGTTCCAGCCTTAATCTTGGTTTCAGATAATTGTTTTAATCTCTGTAAATCCATTATATTATTAACTTATATTAACTTTTTCTCAACTTATATAATGTATTGATATACATGGAAATCCCAAATTATGACAGACATGATAAAAACACTAATTTCAAAAGATTGTATGGTTACATGCCAAGTGACACGTTTCGGATGTTAATATGTGGTAATTCAGGATCTGGAAAGACAAATTTATTGTACCATATGCTGATGAAACCACTTTTGTATTATGATAGAATACATTTATATGCCAAAAATTTAGAGCAACAAAAATACAAGGATATGATTCAAACATTGACTGATATATCAAATAGTGTCGGGTATAATGTCCTTGTTTGTAGCAATGATGATATAATTCCAGTAGAGGAATTGAAGGATGATGATGCCCGGAAGATAGTAATATTTGATGACTTTATTTGTGAAAAAAACCAGAAGCCATTGATTGATTATTTCATTCGCGGCAGACACAAAAACTGCTCTGTTATTTATCTGAGCCAATCGTTCTACAAAACACCAAAAGATATTCGACTCAATTGCTCTCATTTCTGTGTCTATGACTTTCCTAGCAGCAATGAAAGAAGTTTGATATCTCGTGAGTTGGGAGTCGACAAGGATAAATACATTAAAGCAACAAACGAGCCATTTTCATTTCTATATGTTGATAAGCCCATGAAAAGAATTAACAGGAATTTTTATGGAACAATATAACCAAATGATATAAATGGGAATTTTCAACGAACATAGTTCATCGTCTTCTTTCACAACGGTTCCTCTTCAAGGAGCCGCTGGGCCTCAAGGAATAGGGTTTAAATTGACCCAAAATGGAAATTATGATATACAAAACAAAAAACGTGTTAATGTTAAACAAGGAGCTGATCCATTCATCTTAATATACCAGATTTGAAAAACTTTGATGGCCATGGTGGACGAGCTAAAAGCGAAATAATGGTTACATCAACAGAACAACATATTACTGGACGGAAAACATTTTTTGATATTAGTGTTTTAAAACCTGATAATAACGATCAAGCGGCGAATAAAAAATATGTCGATGATGAGATTAAAAAAATACCATCACCTGATTTATCTACATATTTGAAAAAAGATGGCACTGTTGAAATGACTGGAAATCTGGATATGGGTAATCAACAAATTACTAATCTTGGAGCCAATATACAAAATACATATGATGTCGTTAATTTAGGTTTCTGTGATACTAAATATTTACAAAAAGTCTCCAATAGTGACCTCGATATGGACAATCATAAAATCAAAGATATGGCTCAACCAACTGATGATAATGATGCTGTTAATAAACACTACGTTGATCATAACTTTCTCAACAGGTTAACACCCAATGCTCTTGGTGGTGAATTAGATATGAGAGGTCATAAAATAATCGTTCTTGGAAATCCTTCCAATCCCAATGATGCTTCCACTAAAGCATATGTTGATACAGAAATAGCTAAAAGACCATCTGTTGGAAGTGATTTGAGTGTATATTTGAAAAAAGATGGAAGTGTTGCAATGACTGGAAACCTTGATATGAATAATAAACAAATCAAAGATATGGCTCAACCAACTGATGATAATGATGCTACTACCAAAAAATATTTTGATGACAAATTGGAGCAAAGTCATCTTGTCAGCAGCCATAAAACAAATGAATTCAAATATCTTACAGATACCGATGAAAGCAGTTCAGAATATAATATCACAGTGTATGGAATAGCTGCTTTCAATCAATCCCCACATCAGAATAAAAAAGCTTATGATATCACATTGATTAAAGACAGTGGAAGTAATGATTACAGATCAAGGATAGGTTTCAATATTTATACTCTTGCTATTGGAACATACACAATTGTGTTTGAATTCTACCCACCAGAAATGACTAATATTCAATTATCATGTGATGCTTCTGAAGCATACATCCACAAAGCTGTACAGCGTGATTTCACTGCTTATAGCAAGCTATTGGTTCAACTCAATAACAACAGCAAACAAACTCCAAATTACATCTATTTGACGATGCATGGAACAGCTACAGCGACTCCAGTACAATGTCATCTGGTTGTTTATGGGGTAAAAGATTGGTCAGATAGCGTTTATCCAGGAGTTTATGACGGCTTGGACAATGTAATGTTTGAATATAAAAATGGAGATATGGAGATGCGAGTCAATTTGGATATGAATAATTAGATTATTTCTGGTTTAATAAATCCGTTATATGATTCTGAAGCAATGAATTTGGGTTATTTTACCAACTTATTCAAAACGAAATACACCGGAACTATTGCCAGTGGTGTTTTTCACAATTTCAGTATTCCTGTCTCAGGAAATATTTATTTCAATTTGTATTCAGTTGTTTTGGTAAGCAATATTCAAGTTTCAAATGCACAAATATTGATTAGGGGGAAACTGCAAGGACAAACATCAAACACTGACACATATGACAGAATAGGAAACATAATCAATGGAAGTAATACGTTTAATATGCCCAAATCAAGGAAATTTGTCAGTATTGGTTCAATATCAATATTGGATAGCATTGGAGCAGGAACTGCTGTCACTGGAACTTTTGAATTAAAAGTTTTGTTTTCTGATTATTTTAACAGATATCATAACAATTTCACAAGGAATTTAAATCTCAATAAAAACAGAATAATTAATCTTGGAAATCCTCAAAATGATGAAGATGCAGTTAATAAACAATGGTTAAAAAGTGTTTCATCAAATAGTTTAATTTTCGGTGACATCAAAAATGGTTTTTTTGATGATCAACACGGTGATAGAATTAGAATATCAAAACCAGTTTTAATAACTCAAATTGTGGTCACATCAACTGTCAGTTTAAATTCTGCTTTTATTGTTGTTTTTAAAACTGGTAGTCTTCATGCTAATCTAATACCATTTAGGTTGCAAGTAGGAATTAATACCGTGACCATGAATTTGAAAATCACACCATCACTCCATTCATTGCAAATTTACAAGGGAATACCTGGTTTTCACTCTCCAGGTCGGTATAAAGATTTTAATGGAAAATATCAGGTTTATTTATCAACATTAGTAATATAATGCCATAAGTTGAAGATGAAAATGGAAACCATATTCTTGATGAAAATGGAAATAAAATTGAATTTACAGTCACTTATGAAAATTTACCAGATGGATTCAAATACAGAGAACCAATACATCTGAATGATGATGGGCATCTGGATACAGAAAACAGACATTTGGTGATAAAAGATGGAGTTAATTCAAATCATGCAATTTCACTCCAACAATTAATTAACAACAATGAGGACATCATCAAACCATATGTTGAAACACAAATACAACAAGCTCTGGCTCAGTTTAAAGCTCAACAAGCTCAGGAAGCTGTAACGTTTCTCAACAATCAAGTTGCAATGAGAATAGGAAGAAAAAGTGGTACAATACCAAAAACAAATTACACATGGATAAAATTATTGAGTAAAGATGACATTAAAGGAATCAATACATTGCAAGAGATTATTGTGACAAACACATATATCAGGAGAAATGACAGATATCATCATTCCAAATCCGATTTGGTGTCATCATCATTTGATCAATTGGAATTCTTCTTTGATGTGTCATTTGAAAACTATTATTGCTACTTCAACAATCATCCATCTGATTGGACAATGAAGTATTTTGTTGAATATATTAGGATACAATTACCTGACAATAATGACCACTAGGTCGTGGACTCCGTTACTTTATTTTATAAAATAATTAAATAAAAATATTGTAATCAAATTGTATAATTAAAGAATTGTCAGAATTGCAAGAACACATCCGAACATCGATGATAGATTTTCACCGTAAATTGAGTCTTCCAATATTACCCAGACAGGAATGCAAGATAAAAAGTATCGTAATATTCACATATTTGCATGAAAAATATTACAACACAGGTTTACCTGATGAAGTTTACAAAGAGTTAATTCATGATGGAATCGGATTAATTGGACCTGGAGATGGATGCTTAACAGCTATTCTCCATAAATTATTTGGTTGGCAACCATATATCAGGTCTCATGGAATACTACATGATGCTTATGGTCAATTTTACAACAAATATCATCATGACAAAGGATACATGTACACCATTAATGAGAAAAAAACATATCCTTGGATGAAAAATGCATGTTTTTGGGTCAAATAACTGGTCTCTATTATTGCATCAAAAATAAGATAACCATATAATATATGCAAAACAATTCAAAACAAAAGAAGAGATTAATAATTGATTTCAATCATATTTCAAATCGATTATCAAGAGAAGAAATTGATGAATTGAAAGCTTATTACATGTCATATCACAAAAAGATGTGGATGTACAAAAGTGCATACAAAAGATTCAAAAAAATGGGAATTCGCTGGTAATATTTCATCCATTGTATTTGCAACTGGTGGTATTGCATCATCGGTTGCAACCAGTGGAGCTTCATTATTGGCAAAATCATCGGTGTCTGTCATAATTCAAGCTTATATGAAGCATAAAAAAGTTGAAATCAAACTTTATCAATGTCAATATGCTTTCCAAACTTATGGTCATTTGTTGAACGAAATAAAAGAAATAATGAGAAATGGACATTTTGATAGAGATGATTTGACAAACAAGCTTACTCAAAATGATGATTTCATTTTGGATAATTCGCCGATTGTCGATAAATGGGGTGACAAATATGATAAAAAATATCAGATATTCACTTATGTATGATTAATAATGTGCATGATTTGGGGGCCAATAATGTCCATAATTTTATCCCAATAAACATTGTATAATTTCATTGTTTTTTTGGATTTTGTCAACTCAATTTGGGAAGAATCAATTTTCATAAATTGCAATATTCTATGCAAAAGATATTTCAAACTGATTATTCTCTTTCTTTTGCCATTGATTTGTGGTAATATTTTGTTTATTTCAACGAATATTTTATGAATTTTGAAATTGGTTGAACAACTGATTTCAATTTTGTTTTTCAAAATAATTTGATCTAATGTATGCGACAAATGGTATTTTCTATTATACACTGTTTTCTTGTATATTTTGAACAAATTGGCATGAAAATTGATGTATTCTGTTTTGAAATCTTCACCAACAACTTGTCCACAATTCACACAAGTCAATTGACCAGAGATATCTCGAATGTTTTGATTTTCACAGCATTGTGGCATATTTGATGTTTTATTGGATGATTCTTTGTGATAGTTGCAAAAGAAGCAATAATCATAGAAATGCAGGGATTGACAGACAGATGAATCCACCTGCATGGAATCATCTTTGATGGGGATTGGCATGTGTCTGGCACCCATCGTACCATTCTTGTTATTTGTTTTATGGGGCATACACCCAACAAAACATTCAAAAATTGATGAAAAAATAGTCGAAAATTGATGAAAAATGAAAATCGAAAACCAAGTTTTAAACACAAAGTTTGAGGCACAAGTTTTGTCACAAATTTTGTTTACAAACGAAAATGTCCAGAAGCATATGAATCAAGACCATTCGGATGTAGATATCGTTTATCATCAAAACATGACAACGATGTTTTTTTGATTGTGTAACTACCCAATTGGTGATGGTTACTGCGGATTGTTTTCATTTGGTGAAATAATTGTTTTTCATTCATCAGCACATCTTTGTAATCATCATGAGTTATATCATTTTTGATTCGATTTTTTTGATACCTTTGGCCGTTTTTCCACCATTATTGTTTTCTTTGCTATATGAATACATTTTGGATCTCAATCCAACGAATTCAACAATTGGAACACCAGCAGCTTCATCTTTGAACTTTCCAATAACTTTCTTGTTTGTTGCATCAAAATATTGATTATCAGATGAGTAATCACTGTTGTCAAACATATCTTTGTGATTCCAGAAATCGGCATACACATCTTCTGCTTCAATTTCATATGTCAAACTATCTGTATCCGTAAACAGTAATTTAGCTTTGGAACCATACTTCTTTTTTATAAAATTGTAATGAAAATCGTACATCAAAGTTTTGCTCAAATCAAGGATACACATACCAACATAGGCTGGTCTATTGAGTGTCAACGATTCCTTTATTTTATGGACTGCAACCAAGTTTTCATTAAATATTTTGCTATTGATGAATGTTGGTTTGGAAGTCAGTTTCGATAATTGTTTCTCATTGGTAACTAATTTGATATCTTCCCGTTTTCTGATATTCTCCATTGTTTTCCCAAAGACACTGTTATTCATCAGTTTGAAGATAACTTTTTCAAATGCATTCTTTGCATTAGTTCTTTGTCGTGTATTGAAATCAATGTATGTCTTCAACCAGGGTGATTGGTCAAATGACAGAACACGGTGAATTTTAGTTAATTTGAGTCCCAATTCACGGTATAATTGTAAGTTTCTATAATGTAATACATATTTTGTTTTATTTCCCAATGTTAGAATCAGCTTGCTGACTTGTCCACTTTTGATTCCAAATTTTTCTGCAATTCTTTGACAATAATCTGACAGCATATCTTGTGTCACTTTGATTTGTTCAGCGCCACATGGATAATCATTATGCAGGTCATGTAATTCATGAGGATATTCCAAATCAACTTCCAATAAATATCCAGTTTTGTTTTCTGCGTCAACTGTTTTTTTCAAATTAAAAGTATTCCAAACATTTTGTGCATGAGTGTATTCTTCATCAGTAATATGTGTATTATTCATTTGACTGTAAAATTCATCTTTGGTTGGTAATTGAGTATCATTGAATTTATCAAAATTACTCATATAATCGTACGGATAAACTCCTTTTTGTTTCATTAATTGCAGTTTTTCACCTTTGAAGACTTCATTAGTATATTTGTATGCATCTTCTGGTAGATTCTTTACAAGATTAGCCAATGATTGATTCATAAACTGAAGACTATCGATAAATACTAAATTATAACCCAACATGAAGGCCATGTATTTCTCCATATTATTTGGGATTACATTAATTTTGTGTTGTCTGGTTTCACCTTTTCTATCCACATAAGTATTGGTCTCAATAATTTTACCAATTTCTTATAAAATGACTATCATATCCTTTCAAATTATGAAATATTACAGGGATTTTGTCAGTTATTGTAAAATCCCTGTTACATTGATTATGGGCTGAGCCACGAAATTCACCAGTAACATGGCAATGATCTCTGACACGTTTATCTGTTTTCTTGTATTTTTTACCACAAATATGACAAGATGTTGCTTTTTGGAATTTGTCTTCATCTTCTGGAGACATGACTAATGGTTTATTAAATTTGTATTTGATAGTTTGTCTGCAATATTTGACTTCATCAAGCATTGCTTCCATGAATTTGTAAACAGCTTTTTCTCCACGATAATATTTTATTGGTTTGGAATATTTGTCATCATAGCAGCAAACAACTTTGTATCCATAACCACAATCAGTGTGTTTTTGATAAGCTTCAGTAAAAGATTGTTGGTTAGATTGATTACAACCATGAATTGGCTCAGTGATTGCTTCAAAATCTGCATATATCACGAATGGTGCTTTCATTTGTTTATTATAATTCGTAAATTTTATTTTGGAGCCGAGATTTGGCATTTTGATAGCTTGTTCACCATTGATTTCAATACATACTTCCTTATGCTTGGTTAAAACTCGTTCTGATGAAAAACATTGCAAACAATGCATACAAAAATGTTTTCTTTGATGTGATTTGGTTTTGTGGTGCATAAATCGACTAAAATCTTTGATAAGACAGTAATGTTTATTTTCATTTTCTGAGATTAACAGCAAATTCAATACATCATCAAACTTTTCTTTGGATACATAAATTGGATAAGCTTGTTTGTTCTCATATCCGAATACATTGATGTTGATATTGTTTTGTGTTTCAACTTTGTTATATTGTTTGACTGAAACTGGAAATTCAATACCATAATAATTCAATTTTGCAACAAATGATTTGTCAGTTTTTTTAATTCTTTGTGGATTGTCATTTTGTGGATTCAAATGTCTGATGTGACACCATCGAAAGCATTGATTGTCTTTATTCTGTAGATTGATTAATCCATGTTTGTTATGTTGTAGTTCAGTTGGAAGTTTAATGTAAGAACTTCCAGTAAGAGGCTCATATTTGATAATATTGATGTAATGTCCATTGATTGATTTAATTATCCAAGCTGAACCTTCACTAATCCATTTGTGAATATCATTCATAATTTGTTCAACATTAACATCCAAAGATTCTTGAAAATCATTGGCATTAGTTATTGTTTTTGGTTTACTATTAAAATATCCAATTCTGGAGACAGTTTGGTTTCCTTTTTGTTGTTCAAAATAAATTGTCAAAGTTTCAATAAATTTAATTCCTTTCATTTGAGTTAATAATTGTTTCATAAAATGAGCAACAGCTAATCTGGTTGAACTCATTTGAATCAAAGGATCTGTTTCATTTTTAATTCCAACTTCATAAGATTTTGTATATCCCTTGAATGCTCTTGCAACTTCTGTGATTTGGGTTCTTTGTGTTGGAACTGGAGCCATTTTCTTCATCCTTGGTGCTGCTTTGGGTATTAATTGATTATCAAATGATACTTTTTTCACTCTAGGTGCAGCTTTGGGTTTATCAGCAAATTGAATCGGAGGTGGAATTATGTTGTTTCTCGGCAAAGGTTGAGGTCCATCTCTAAATTGAACAGGTGGTTTGATGATTGTATTCTCATAATCTTTTACCATTTGTTTGACAGATTGTCTAGGCTTTGGAATTGGAACCATTTTCTTAGTTTGAGGCTTTGGAACAGGATGTTGTTTTTCAAGTAAAAGTGTTATTAACTGTTCTTTCGTTAATTTGGATAGATTATTTTTGTTCATAATATTATATGTTATATTATTTTTTCGTGTGCGTCTGTTTTGCGATTCCAGGTTTGGCATAGATGAATGAAGACTGGAGGCAACATTCATGTCAGATATCCGTTGTACATCTGACGGGTACATTTTTCGTGTTTTGTTAATGTGGGACATGCCCTGAATACACTCATTTGAGCATACTCAGGAAATGTTTACACAATAATTACCAAAATTCAATGTTTGGTAAATGTTCTTGCAAATGTTTTTTGTATGGGAAGTTACCATTATTGATTTTTTTCATCATTGCATTGAATTTTTTATCAATTAATGCCTTCTCATCTTCTGTAAATTCATCATCTGATTCTTTCATTTTGATATCCAATTTGATGGATTCAATGGGCTTATCAGTTGTAATTTCAATCATTGTTTTATATTTCTTGGCTTCATGAGCATGTTTCATATTTTCTGAATGAGTCATTAATTCAATATTTTTAATGCAATTGTTTTGTTTATTTGAATCTTTGTGATTAATTTGCATTCCTGATGGAATATCACCTTTAATACATTCATAAACAAAACGATGAACATAAAAGTGTTTTTTAGGTAATCCAATTTGTGATAATCTAATCAGTCTATAACCAATTGATTGTAAATTTCCAATTGAACATCTATTAGTTTTTTTATTATATATTTGACCATATTTGTTGGCACCAAAGTTGGTATAAATAGTATGATAATAAAATTTTTCACATTTTATTGAAAGATTTTGTGGTGATTGATTTTTTTTACCACATCTTTCATTGTTAGCATATATCATATTTTGTTGTCTAGTAACAAGCTCAAGATTATCAATTGAATTGTCTTGTTTATCATTATTGATGTGATGTATTTCATATCCATCTGGGATTAATTGTTGATTTATTGATTCCCAGATAAACCTTTGAGCTGTAAAAGTCTTTTGTTTTCCATCACAACTAACAGTTGTAAACAAATATCCAGCTGAATTTAATCTCCCTTTTCTTGGAACCAATCTCTTGCGATTAATAATGTATCCATCTTTTGAACATCCATAATTTGAATAAATTGGATGACAATAATATGTTTTTCCATCATGAATAACAGTATTAATTGCCGGAATTTGCTCTGATGAATTTTCACCGGCAGGAAAATCCACATATGTGTTGTCTGATTTTTTTGTTCCACTCATCTCTTCTATAATGTATACTATAATTATCTCTTCATATAGTTTAAGAATTGAGTTTGTGTCCAAATTGACCCCAAAAAATACATCAAACATAGTCAAACAACCCTTGAATTCATTGATGATTAATCATTGTAAAGTGGAAAATTAGTATCATCCATGTCATGACACATACGGTAATACATCTTATTAATTATTTTATTTTCTGTGCGTGTAAACTCACAATCATTGTCTTCCATTGGTGGAAATTCCATTGATCTATTGACAACTCTCAATTCTTCTTCAGAGTATGAACTGTTCAAAAATTCTTTTCTGGCTTGATGCATATATTTGATATTTTCAGATGCTGTGACCAACGAAAGATTTTCACTTGAATTGTCTTGGCGGTCACAATTAATGTGATGAATTTGCATTCCAGGTGGAATTATTGATTGATTTACGGCCTCATAGACGAATCGATGAGCGGGGCATGTATTGTTACGTCCCGGAGAAATTATATAATAGCCGTTCTCAGACAAATATCCTTTTCTTGGTTCCAATCTTTTTCGGTTGATTATGTAACCATCATCTGAGGCTCCGTAATTCTCAAATAATGGATGAATAAAATATGTTTTATCATTATGATCAAATTGGTTGTTCATATAAATTAGATTAGATAATTTTTATATCCAAATTGGCGTTCAAAAATATTGTATTCATCATTCAAATCAGCGATTGATGAGTTGGTTGGATTTAATCGATGATTGTTTGTGAGTTGGGGATCAGTTGGGTGTCATTTATGAAAAACCTAAATTTAGGTTTTTCATAAACGAGGATAAAAATTTAGGTTTTTGAGTTCATTGTTGAATCAGGTATGAATTCAGTGAAATTTTCAAAAGTGTGCTTATACACCCAAATATCTAACTACTCAGGTACAACTTGCCGTTCTATTCATTTCCCTTGTTGATTGTGTAAAGGTAAATTAGCACTTTGTGCTTACCCTTCAGGAAAAAGGCAACTAGCTATTCCAGTTGTAAAACCGGTTCCATTTAATCCTTGTCCAAGCGGTCTAATCTCGATTCTGTAATTTTACATTTTTCAGATATCAATGAATGCACAAAAGGCATCCACGACTGCAGCAGTAATGCATCCTGTGTTAATACCCCTGGATCTTTCAATTGCACCTGTAAGCAGGGGCTTACTGGTGATGGACGATCATGTTTAGGTACAGTTTGCCGTTCTATTCATTTTTTTAAATTTATTGCCTTAAGGTAAATTTGGCGTTGAGCAATTTCTGGTAACCCTTAAATGGAAAAAAATGTTTGCTATTCCAATTATTAAACCAGTTGCATTTATTCTTTGTCGAACGGTTAAATCACTTTTTTGTCATTTCTTATTTTTTTAGATATTGATGAATGCACCAAAGGCATCCACGACTGCAGCAATAATGCAACCTGCCTGAATACCCATGGATCCTTTAATTGCACCTGTAAGCCGGGGTTCACTGGTGATGGACGATTATGTTTAGGTACAGTTTGCCGTTTGATCCATTTCCCTAGTTTATTGTCTTAAGGTAAATTAGCACTTTTTTGTTAACCTTCAGCAAAAACATAATTAGCTGTTCCAATTACAAGACAACTTTCATTTATATCCTTTTCAAGCGGTTTAATCTCTTTTTTTTTGTCACTTTACATTTTCTAGATATCGATGAATGCACAAAAGACATCCATAACTGCAGCAAAAATGCATCCTGTGTCAATACCGCTGGATCTTTCAATTGCACCTGTAAGCCAGGCTTCTCTGGTGACGGACGAGTATGTTCAGGTACAACTTGCCGTTCTATTCAATTCCCTTTTTGATTTCGTAATGGTAAATTAGCCCTTTGTGCCCACCCCTCAGGAAAAAGGCAACTAGCTTTTCCAGTTGTAAGACCGGTTCCATTTAATCCTTGTCCAAGCGGTTTTATCTCGATTCTGTAATTTTACATTTTTCAGATATCAATGAATGCACAAAAGGCATCCACGACTGCAGCAGTAATGCATCCTGTGTTAATACCCCTGGATCTTTCAATTGCACCTGTAAGCAGGGGCTCACTGGTGATGGACAATCATGTTTAGGTACAGTTTGCCGTTCTATTCATTTTTTTTTTTAAATTTATTGCCTTAAGGTAAATTTGGCGTTGAGCAATTTCTGGTAACCCTTAAACGGAAAAAATGTTTGCTATTCCAATTATTAAACCAGTTGCATTTATTCTTTGTCGAACGGTTAAATCACTTTTTTGTCATTTCTTATTCTTTTAGATATTGATGAATGCACTAAAGGCATCCACGACTGCAGCAATAATGCATCCTGCCTGAATACCCATGGATCCTTTAATTGCGCCTGTAAGCCGGGGTTCACTGGTGATGGACGATTATGTTTAGGTACAGTTTGCCGTTTGATCCATTTCCCTAGTTTATTGTCTTAAGGTAAATTAGCACTTTTTTGTTAACCTTCAGCAAAAACATAATTAGCTGTTCCAATTACAAGGCAAGTTTCATTTATTCCCTTTTCAAGCGGTTTAACCTCTTTTTTTTTTTGTCACTTTACATTTTTCTAGATATCGATGAATGCACAAAAGACATCCATAACTGCAGCAAAAATGCATCCTGTGTCAATACCGCTGGATCTTTCAATTGCACCTGTAAGCCAGGCTTCTCTGGTGACGGACGAGTATGTTCAGGTACAACTTGCCGTTCTATTCAATTCCCTTGCTGATTTCGTAAAGGTAAACTAGCACTTTGTGCCCACCCCTCAGGAAAAAGGCAAGTAGCTATTCCAGTTGTAAAACCGGTTCCATTTAATCCTTGTCCAAGCGGTTTAATATCGATTCTGTAATTTTACATTTTTCAGATATCAATGAATGCACTAAAGGCATCCACGACTGCAGCAATAATGCATCCTGCCTGAATACCCATGGATCCTTTAATTGCACCTGTAAGCCGGGGTTCACTGGTGATGGACGATTATGTTTAGGTACAGTTTGCTGTTTGATCCATTTTCCCAGTTTATTGTCTTAAGGTAAATTTGCTAATTTTTTGTTAACCTTCAGGAAAAACATATTTAGCTGTTCCAATTACAAGACAAGTTTCATTTATTCCCTTTTCAGCGGTTAAATCTCTTTTTTTTTTTGTCACTTTACATTTTTCTAGATATCGATGAATGCACAAAAGACATCCATAACTGCAGCAAAAATGCATCCTGTGTCAATACCGCTGGATCTTTCAATTGCGCCTGTAATCAGGGGCTCACTGGTGACGGACGATTATGTTTAGGTACAGTTTGCAGTCCTATTCATTTTTTAAAATTTATTGCGTTAAGTTACCTTTGGCGTTGAGCAATTTGTGGTAACCCTTCAACGTAAAAAAAAATGATTGGCTATTCCAATTATTAAACGAGTTGCATTTATTCTTTGTCGAAACGGTCAAGTCACTTTTTGTCATTTTTTATTTTCTTTTAGATACTGATGAATGCACTAATGGCATCCACGACTGCAGCGAAAATGCATCCTGCCTGAATACCCATGGATCCTTTAATTGCACCTGTAAGCCAGGGTTCACTGGTGACGGACGCTTATGTTCAGGTAAAACTTTGTTGTTTTATTCACTTTGGTAGTCTCTTTCTGGTCTTTTTTTTTTTTTTTTTTTGCTAGGTTTTAATCCCCTGGTCAAATCGCAAAATGTAGCAATTTTTGGCCGAATTCAACGAAAGTAGGATAACCTAAGGAAAATATGTTCCAATAAAGTTAGGTTGTATTCGAAGTGTAACATTTTGTTACGCCTAATTTCACGTTGAGAAACTGTGAGAACCGATCTAGGGTAATGCCTTCTAATATGGCAAAGAATTTATTTCACATGATGGTAATTGATGGCTAATAAAGCATGCTTTTATTCTTCGTTACTTATGTTTTCATACCATGACTGAATGACTAGTGTAAATGTATAATATAAACGTGAAAGGGTTGTAAAGATACCTTTAAATCTAGAAATGTTCTGGAACAGTTATTTATAGCTGGAGTTTCTCTGCAACCCGAGCAAGCCGAGCGCGAACGCAGTCAATGGCTAGTTTATAGTCATGGGACAGCCAACACTGTTCCCCGCGCAAAGTCAATGAGTGTGTAAAATTATGAAACGCTTTTAACTATGAGATTAGATGCTAGCAGTTAGATGATACCAGTGAATATTGACCGCTGTTGCACCTGAACAGTGCATGACTGGAGATGGCATGGATATGAGCGTATTCCTCTTGTCAAACCGGTGAAGGGCAGTGGAGTCTCTTTCGGGAAGATCGAAGGGCCTCTGCTCGCAGGGTAGGCAATACTAAAATTGGCCTTCTTTTCCATTTCACTCCATTTGAAGCTCCGTTAAAAATCTTAAAGTTACGGTACTTCTGCTCTGATCGTCACACATGTTTGAGTTTTGACTCAAGCGTCTGCTATCGTCTGTCGGCTTCACTATGGCGAAAACAGCAAAACGGCATTTTCAAAAATGTCCCCGTCCGTAGAGCGTTTTTGAAAATTTGCAATATAGGTAACCGTTTTCACCGGATACGTGTAGAGGCAAAACAAATCCGTAAAGAAAAAAGTTGCATTCTCAAACGGAAACGGATGCGTTTGAACGGGGCCTAAACCTGTTATTCAACTCAGCAAATTTTGGTCCATGCTCACATTAACTTATTACCAAATTAAATTATATGTTTTTTTTTCTATCAAGATTGTTCCAGTAGTTCGCACCTCTTCAAAGAATACCAAGATTTGCAAAGCAGATTTACTCTCGCTGTTGAGCCGTTCAGAATGGAGGGAAGTCAGTTCGTTAGTCTCGCTAACTCAGACGCATTTATTTATAAACCGAACGATTCAACTGGAAAGTTCTCTCTCTACCAGACCATAGAAGGTAGTGCAGGGCAAGACATCGAATATTTAATGATCGCTGACAAACATGTACATTACGTTGCTGTTGCTAATCACCAGTAAGGAAGGCAATACAAAGTGTAACTATATATCAGTGGATTGGTCAACACTTTATCAATGTGCGAAGCATTCCAACATTTGGAGCTTCCAGTTTTAACTTCTTTAAAATAATGCCAAAACTTTTTCTTGCCGTTACAAATTTTTTCAATGAGACTACCTATAGTATAAACTCAGTCATCTACGAATGGAAAAACAACCAATTTGAAACGTTTCAGGAGAAAGAAACTAAGGGAGCTTGGAAAAGCACTGCGTTTGTAATAAAACTTCGTTGTTTTTGCAAACAGGATTAAAATCCAAGAACGATTTTCTGTCCGGTCTTCTGTATACAAGTGGTCAGGAAACAGCTTTTCCAAAGTACAGGAGCTTCCGACCAATGGAGAAGCTGATGTGCAGTCTTTTTACATCAATAGCGACAAATTCTTTGCCTTTGCCAGCTCGATGCCTGGAGAGAATTTCGAAAGTGGCTCGTTAATTTACAAGTGGGGTGGCAGAAGGTTCGCCCACTTCCAGTCAATTACCACTTACATTTCATTTTCCCTGCATCCATTTGTGATGTGTGGTGAGACGTACCTTGGTGTGTCCCATCTTTCTAAAAATTCCGAAGTGTATAAGTTCTCTGGATCATACTCCCTCTTCATCAAATACCAAGAAATTTTCATTCAGAACGTGTATAGTCTGACATCATTTGAGCACAAAAGTCACACGTACCTTGTATTTGGGAAAAACTCACACAGCACGTTGTATAAATGGATATAAAATAGAAATAAACCAGGAGAATGACCTTTGCCAACGAACACTAAAATATTGCAAAACCGTTTTTTCGTTTTGTTTTGTTTTCTGTCGAACGTTGTCGCACGTCGTGGAATGGAATTATTGAACCTGGCCCTATTCCGTGTTAAAAGAAAACAGAAACCAAGTAATCATAGCACCAACAAGTCTAGAGGTCGCTCAAAATGTTTTAAGAACACATGTTGAAATCCGTTGCATTGTGTATCATTGGCTTTACACTGAATCAAACTTGTAACTGCAGTCCACAGGCGGTATCACTGTTAGCAGCCTGTTTGGTAGGCTTTAGAAAGGGGAATGGCAGAGATGAAGTGGAGGATAAGAAAAGTCCGTGAAGAGATTGTGGCGCGCAAAGTGATAAAGAAAGGAAGGAAGACTTTTCGCTTTCCTCCGCGCTCAATTCCTCTTCTCTCTCCCCTTTCTAGTGCTTGCCACACAGGCGTATACCTTTAGCGTAAGAAAATGTTCTTTCGAGTAACGGGAGTGACTCTGCACTGCAAAAGTTGGCATCATTTTGTACGAAAACATTGGGACAACCTTAATATTTGGCTCATCTTCGCAACAGCTTGGGTTATACGTTAGTTGAGAAGCTTTTGGTTACAATCCAGGGCCAAGTTGTTCGAAAGCCGAATCAATAACGCTAATCCCCGATTAAAAGTTAATTGAGGTTTGTATCTCGCTCGTTACAGCGGTGATTATATTGGCGTGAACACCTAAAATATGTCTGGAATGTTTATTCTGTTGTAACCAATCACAGGCGAGATCTTCACACCACAGAAACCACAAGCAACGAACGGTTTCTTTTCAGTCACAGAACAAATTATTTTCGTTTTGTTTTAACATTAAGTCTTTTTACAAGTAAACAATTGCTTTTCCTTCCTATTTGTTTACAGTTTGTGTTATAATGGCAAAGAATACAGGTTTGAGCGATTTTGAAATAAATTACAAAGCCAATGTGCCGGGCTGACGCACGCGGCGGTTTGGCGCGCGAATTTTTAAACTTTTTGTAACGATCGAAATCGGTAGTTTTGCCTGATCGCAAGTTACAATGTTGCAAGGTGAGCCGCTGGAGTTTTCTGATTTCCATCGCTTCGCGGAAATTGCAGCAAGCGTAAACACTTTTTTTTAGGTGAGGGAGATTTACTATTTCGGTAATTTTTTTCTTTTGGTAGCTAATGTACGCGTGAATCACGTGAGGGAGAATCGACATGGGGAAACCTTATCCTCAAGCAATCAGGGAAAACGTTTTAGATCTTCCCCCCTCAACGGTTTGTCAATCAGAGAAAAAAGCGCTCAAGCTCGAGTTAGTACCGGATTTATTACGAAAGTTATAAAGGAATACAATGAAAACAATTATTCTGTCCCGCGAAGGGCTCTAAGTGGACGTAAGGAGTCAGTTCTAGCCGAAAATGTGCGCTCTTTAATACCTGGAAGTTGAAAAGCTATGCAAGCCAAGCTCGTATAGTAACGAGCTACAAAGGAGATTATCGGTTGGAGGGTGTCTGTTTACCGGGCGAAATACCGTCAAATGCATCCGTGAAAAGACGTTTCAACAAGGAACTCATAATGACTAAAACTGAAATCACGTGACTAGACAAACAAAATCAGAGGCAAATGCCAGACAGCTTTGACAGCTGTCAACAAGTATAATTTTATTTCCCGCCTTTATCGCGTATCTAAAAAAGGCGTACGTTGCAGGTGCGTGGGAGAATTGCTCTAAATTCTTTTTCAGAAGAGTTCTGAAGAATACGGAAATGTCAGAAGTAAAAAGTGGCTTATGTCAATTGGAATACCAGGAATACCAGATTGGCGGATGAATTTGAATCCCTGGGATTTTCGACTTGCAAATCCTTACAGTATCTTCAAGACGGCGATCTAGACTATACATTCCTGTCGCCAAAACGTTTTCTTCTCGCGGAGAGGAGAGCTCTGGACCACGAACTGCGACAACTTAAGCTTAAATCACAAGAACCTGGCAGTACTGCACATTTAATGCCGACGAAAATTGCAGTTTAGCCGGTAAAGAACCACAAACTTGGCCAGCCGAAGGAGAGACGGCAACTGCATCAAACTCAAGCAGTACTACTACACGCAAGATCGATTCTCCTCTAGACTGCCGTAACCAAGAGCTTGTTGAAAATGTCAGTTTTTTGGAGGCACAGATTTCAAGTGCAGAAGACCATTTGGAAAAGCTTAAAGGCGAACATGATTTACCACAGACCGTTTCCCGCGGAAGAATTTGCAGTCACTGTCATCAGTGTGGCCATAACAGGAACAATTGCCACGGCTCTCACACTAAATGTAATTTGAAAGACAAACATCCAGAACTGGGAAAATCAATCAGTGAAACTCAAAAAATGCTAACTGTGCTAAGAAAAAATAAGGAAACGGCCAAGTAATCTCTGGAGCAATTTATGTTACAGGTTAGGCGATCGCGCGGGAACGTTTTTGCCGTAATGCGTCCACGCGTGAAACGTCTGAATCCAGTAAAATATCTGAATCGTCAAGAGCTTGATAAAGATCTGCTTTACCTTAATAAAGCGCTTGAAAATAAAGTACCACCGGAATCAGAGGATTGGCGCTTACCTTACCTGATTGACACCTGTAAAGGACAAGTAAGTTCTTTCAAGGAAAGTGCTGCGTTAATTCCCATTTCATCGCCTGCTAATCCTCCCGAAAATTCATTTTATAATAGTTTCAGTGTAAACAACGTGGCAAATTGAAGTGTGTCAGTAAACAGTTCAGTAAGATTCCACCCATATCAATTGTAATTCTTAAGCTTATAACACCCGGGTATAACAGCTATATCTTGAAATATTTTGTATGTCATTATGTAGTTTTAACTTTCACTCGGAGCGGGGATTCATCGGCAAAGGACAGAAACGTTGTGTTTTTACGCTAGAACAGGCGAAAGTGTTGCAGTTACTTTTTTTTCTCTCACCCTACAAAGTACATGTTTCCCCGTCTCATACCTGTAACTTAGCAAGGTTATAATGAAGGTTATAATAAAGTTGAAATTCGAGAGTTGTTCTTCTCGAATTCTTCTTAGAAAAATAAATTTTGAGATATGAATTGCACATCGCGTTGGCTTTAAATTTTTTTTTTTTAAATCGAACGATGTACTGGATGCGGCTCTCAGCACTGATCTTAAGGAACAGCGGTGTTTTAAATTCCTAATAAGACAGCTTGTATGTCAAAAAAACGAAAATAATTTTTTCCGTGACCGATAGGAAACCGTTCGTTGCCTCTGGTTTCTGTGGTGTGAAGATCTCGCCTGTGATTGGTTACAACACAATAAACTTTTCAGACATATTTTACTGGTGTTCGCGCCAATATAATCACTGCCGTAAAAATGTTTTTAAAAGCTGACTTTTAGCTAAAGGTAAAGAAAAGTCTAATATAAAGCTGAAGGGCAAATATGTTTTGGGAAAATGCTTTTTCTTTAGTAATTAAACTCGAATCAAACTTCACGTTAACCCAGGATTAGCTTAATAATCTACTTGTAGATGAGAATCGCTTCCAGCTTTTGTTGGGACCGTATTTTGGTTTTACTGGTTAGCTTCCTTGTACATAATGGGGATGGTCACTTATGTTTTAATTATAAAAGGTATAATTCATTGTCTTGTTTTCCAAGATGTACGTTTGTGTTTAGGTCATTTTTCCCGTTCCCTCTATTTTATCCTTGAATGATCATTTTACGTTGATTATTTCCATGTCCTTTAGACTTTTAAATGATTGAAGGCACTTTTGTTTTTCTTTTCACCTAAGATTGTTCCAGTAGTTTGTCTCTCTTCGAAAAATATCAAGATCTTCCGACCAGAGGAGCACTCGCTGTTGAACAGTTCAGAATTGATGGGAGTCTTTTCCTCGCCTTCGCCAACTTTATAGGTGATGATAACGGATATAATACAAGCTCTTTCATCTACAAACTGAATGATTCAACTGGAAAGTTCTTTCATTACCAATCCATAGACACCACAGGAGGACGTCATGTCGAATATTTTACGATCGCCGACAAACATTATCTTGCTGTTGCCAACCGCAAAACTGGCGTTACAAGCAGCCTGAACTCAGTCATTTACCAGTGGGATGGACAACAGTTTGTTGCTTTCCAAAACCTTCAAACAAATGGAGCAACCAACTTTCATTTCTTTCAAATGTTGCCGGAAATGTTTCTCGCCCTTACAAGTTATAGTGATAACTTAAATACACCCACAAAGTCGACCATCTACAAATGGGATGACAACCAGTTTAAAAAGTTTCAGAAGATAGAAACCGAAAGAGCGATAGGGAGCACGGCATTTGTAATAAACAGTGAAATTTTTATAGCTTTTGCAAACACTTTTAAATCCGGAGAAGAGTACTCTGCCCGATCTCCTGTATACAAGTGGTCAGTCAACAACTTTGTTAAAGTGCAGACTCTCCAGACATATGGCGCCCGCGATGTGAAGTCCTTTACCCTCTATGGTGAGACATTCCTCGCCTTTGCCAACAGGTATAGTAAGGGAAGTTCCAACAGTGATTCGTTGATTTACAAGTGGAATGGCAGCAGGTTCGTTCATTTCCAGTCCATTCCCACTCATGGAGCCAAAGCCATGCATCCATTTGAGATCTGCCACGAAACGTACCTTGGTGTGGCCAAACCGAATAGTTTTTCACCTGTGTATCAGTTCAATGTATCACAGTTCGTGAAATACGGAAGAAAAATAACTTATGGAGCGACTGATATGACTTCATTTGAGTACAAAGGTCACATTTACCTGGCAATTGCAAAGTACCAAAAAGATGGGAGATACAACATCAACAGTGAACTGTATAAATGGATCTACATATAATTGTTTCTGAGGTTTGGAGGGAAAGGAACTACGTTAAACCAACAATTACAAACACGCCAAAAACTCGAAAAAGATTAACTTTAATCAAAAATATGTATCAAACATAAAGTACGATAGGATATATAGTTGTGAGAAACAAGTACAACTTTGCAAGGATAGTGTTAACATTATAAAGCTTAGTTTACATGCAGCTTATTTATATTATTAGTAAACATATTGTAATTTTCGTTAACACAATGGTTGCGTACCATGTAGGGTACTTGACTCGTTTACTCACACGTCAAAGGGGAGCTTACACTAGACTTTTTTCATAGCGAAGAAATCAGATTACAGTAAAGGACTGAAAGGTTACTAATGATGCCCGAGAACATCTTGACAAATACTTTTTTTATTTCACGATGATTTTACTGAGCCCTAGAGGTAATTGAAGGGATGGTACAGAGGGTGGCAAAGATGTAAAGAAAAATTAATTGATTAGTTTTTGTTTTTTTCCCCGCTGGCATTAGTTGACTGCCACGTTACACCTTTTTTAGTGGCCATTTAGGAACTCCTTAATCTCGTAACAAGTTATACAACTTTTTAGCTTTAAATCAGGGCCGTAACAGCTTTTCTCAGATTAAGGATCAGAGGGGTGAGACCGGGTTTTTTTTTAACATTTACATTGGAAACCCATTTGTATACAAGTAGTCAGGAAACAGCTTTTTCAAAGTACAGGAGCTTCCGACAAATGGAGCAGCTGATGTGCAGTCTTTTGACATCAACGGCAACAAATTCCTTGCCTTTGCCAGCTCGATGCCTGGAGAAAATTTCGAAAGCGACTCGTTACTTTACAAGTGGGTTTTCCTTTTTTTTTTCTTTTCCCAGGCTAATTGACGTAGTAATCTGCTTGTAGACGAGAATCGCTTCCAACTTTTGCCGTGACTGTATTTTGGTTTTACTGGTTAGCTTTCTTGTACATAATGCAAATAATCAAATATAGAGTAGGCAATGAAGAGTTCTTTTTACAGTATTCGTATTTACGCACTCTCCTTAATCAAGAATATCACTCGTTAAAATTTCAACACATCACAATCTCGTGCGTAAAATCCCTGTACGCACGTGCTTTCCATAGCGTTTTCTGTACATACTTGGCTAGAGTTAACGATAGGCTAGCAGACCAAAGTAATGTACACTTCTTTCTATACTTTAAACCTTGTTTAAAGTGTCCTCAAACGCTGTTTCAGAAATGTACTTTCTCAGTCCTATGAGCCCCCAGTGGGGCATAGGGCCGCAAAGAATAATTGCGGTTTCCGTAACTAGGTATTTTTTTACGGGGTGGAGTTGTTGGCCCCACGCCCAACCCCCAACCTGGAGGGCCAGTGGTTTTCTGTAGGGGTTTTCCTTCCCTTAGCACACGGGTTCCTGTTATTTTGAGGCGCCGGACACTAATGTATGTAGTAAGATTAAATTACAGTTACACATGCATTCAATGCTACTGAACTATATGTATAATCACATACCACGGGTCCAAACGTTTTTCAGTAGCTATAGCCGTGAACGTTTGAGAAGAACACATTTGTTGCAGACTTTGATAAGTTGTATGAATAAGCTTTTTGAGAGTGGTAATATCATATACTGTTATCTGTAAGTTAACTTGATAAAATGCTGCTTAGTTAATATTTAAGTTTGGCTGAAATAAACTTATTAAACACGTTAATTAGAGAGACCTCATTTCTGTTTGCTGTATAGCCTCTCACGCAGTCGTTTTTAGGGGAATCGTATTACCTCCTCCCCACAAACGCCTGCTTACCCAAGCGCCACATTCCTTTCCCATTGTTTTACTCCCCAAGCACCCTAGCCAATCACCATCGAGGCATTGTTTAATGACATCAAATCAAATTGCTGGTTACGATGGTCGCTTCCGTTTCCCGCGAGCTTTGTACAGTGTCTACAGTCTCTGTTACAGTCTTGAGAGATGCGGCAGTTAAGTCGGAATATATATATTTTTTCACTTCTAAAATGGCTGGTCATGGCTGAAACACCAAAACAAATATCGAATGCGAATACAAGCGCTTCTCGTGCGACGTTTTGACACTGCTGGGAGAGTCAAAAGCTTCGGGAAAGTGTAATCGATCTTCCCCGCCTGATCGAGTTGACAATCGGTGAAGATATCGCCTCTTACGGGTGCCGAAACTCTGGAGCAGATTTGTTTGTTTGTACGAAGTGCTACGACAGACTAACTGGATTTGAGAAAGCAAAGAAGAATGTAGAAGGTATCAAGGGGAGATCTGCAGTATTTATCAGTTCATTAAAAACTATTAAACGGAAAGTTAAACGGAAAGTTTGAGGGGAGGAGGTAATACGAGTCCCCTAAAAACGACTGCGTGGGAGGCTATTTGCTGTATAGCGCAAAGTTGATAATAGGGACCTTATGAAAACACGACGGCGACGACAACACCACAAAACAAAAGTCCTTTTGACCAAAAACAATCGCTCTACACGTGCGTTTTAAATTTTGGTACATTTCTCTGCCGTCCTCTGCAAAACAACAACGTGAAATGACCAAATTCAAGGTTTTGTGGAGAACGTGAGGACAAAACGGTGAATTTTTCATTCTCTTTTTTAACTTAACCCACTACTCCCTACCAATTTGGTTCCTGGGTAGTTTGTTGTTTGTATCACCGTAGAAATTGAACGAGTTGAAATAATCGCGAAGTAGCAGAAATGATATAAAGTTATATTTTCAAATGACGTTTGCGTTGGCGTCGCCGTGTTGCATTCGTAAGGTTAAGCAGCGAGGACGGCGACCTTAATTGGCCACCGTAAAGAGATTCGAATTTACCTTTACAACTTTTTTGATAAACCAAACGTTCGTTTATACTCCCCGCCGACGCAAAGTTCGGTTAGAAACTAACTTATTTATCTTCTGAAATTCATACCCATTTTTAGATCAATCCAGATCCCGGTTTTCAGACTTTCAGCATATACTAAAATGATGGTTAAAGTCTAAATCATATTTCAGCCCAAAACGGCCCAAAAACCATAGACGATGAGAAGTCCAAAGACTACTGCAAGGCTGACACAACGTAATGTATTTTAAAATAATATTTCGGCTGGCCAAACCAGCCTTCTTCAGGTTTAGATGTAACATCTACACGTGAAGAAGGCTGGTTTGGCCAGCCGAAATATCATTTTAAAATATATTACGTTGTGTCAGCCTTGCAGTAGTCTTCGGACTTCTCATTGTCTATTTTTCAAGTTTGGCTGATTAGATCTCCTGTGAGATCCAACGTACAAGCAAGCAGGACCTTCGTTCACGGCTTTTGCAGTTTTAAAAGTTTTCATTCAAAAACCATACCCTTTGGCGCCGTACTTACCTATAAAGCTTATATAGTGGAGTACCAACCCCCCCCCCCCTTCTCCGGGCGTTGAGGACAGGAAGGAGCGCATATTCTCAGATGATTGCAGCTCTATTCTGTTCATGAGTAACCAACATAAATGTTATGAATGTCAATCCACACATGTGTAAAGGGGATAGATACATGACCAGCCTATGCCCCTTGATTGTATTTGGACAAAAATGTATGAATCTTTAAAGCTCTTTAGATTTTTCAGCCCCAAACCGTTTCCCGCCCTCTGCTTGGCCAAAAGGACGCAAAATTCTGTTCCCTATGTCAAACTTATCGTTTGTCAAACATTCCCTTTTCTCCCGAAACGGCTCAACGTGCGATCAGAAGTTCTTCTATTCTAGTTGTGTATTTCTGCCAACGATCAAAAAGTGAAGTAAAGTAAAATAAAGTTGTTTTTAGACTTTCTCAAAGTCGCTCTCTCGCTTCTCATTGAATGGACCTGGCGCGAGCGACTTTTATCACTTGCAGCGCGCCAAATTTACAGGAGGAATTTTCCTCCTGTAGCATTATCCAATCAGAACCAGCGATATGAAAGTACACGTCAATCAAGCCAGATCATAACCAGATCACGCGCGAAGCTATTCGAACATACAACACTAGCTCTTCGATAGCCATTGTTATTTCGGTCTACGACCAAGAACTTCTAAATTCCTCGCACTGATTATACGTTCGTTTAACGACGCAATTCGTGTATGGGTTGCAAAAAGCAAAGTACAGAGATGTCCGCGAACATCAGCGCAAAGTAATCGAGAGTCACTGTTGTGGAAAGGACGTGTTTTTATCCGCGCGTACAGGATGATCGGGAAAAAAAGCTTGACCTTTGAGGTGGCCCCATTCGTTTTCGATTTTCTACGTCACGGCGAAAGAAAAGAGGTTATGTCCGTTTGCTTGGTTCCGGTTAAACGGACATCAACATCAAGAGGCGATCGATCGGTATTTTGTGGCTTATACTGACCGAGTTATATGCTGCATTTTTAATCAGTGTTTTGATGGTAACGAGATAAGCCTCAACCTTGTTTGGTATATAGCAAGCATTTTTCGGCTGTAAACTTGTTCGGTTGTTATTATACCGATACGGATTCGGCCGTTATCCCAAACGAGTTAACGGCCGAATTTCGTTCGGTATATAATAGGAAACCCATTAGAGCCCATACATTTTATGTTGTTTTCCAGGTTTTTCTGTCAAGACAGCACTCTGCATGTCATGCTGCGTAGTGCTTTCATTTTAAAATTTATCATTGCAGTAGCAGCGCTAGCAGTAGCCGGTATTATTAGTATTTTTTACTCGCACATTCGAAGTAAAGCATTTTAAAAATCTTCGCGAAGCGAATCGACATAATTTCTGCAGTCATCAAAATGTAAACAAAATCTTCGCATGAACAGTGTGTAGTACGATACAGTCGTTTCGCGGGGCTGATAAAGAAAATGACTTGTTCTTTCACTGTTCAAATGCCTTGTCAACGTTTGAAAAATGTTTTGCAAATGCGTTGGCCCAATTTTTAGATGATTTTCAGAGTATTTTGGTTTCGTTCGGAAACATTCCCAACGTTTTGAAACGCATTGAGAAAGTTTTCCAATGCAATTGTCGGCGTTTCCAAAGATGTGTTGAAATGACTGAAATGACAAGAATGCATTGAGTTGACAGTTTGACAGCTTCGCACCCTGAAAAGTTCGCACCAAAATGACGTCACTTGATTTGGTTTCCAGCAAGGGAAACAAGTCGAGCTCTCGCTCGCTCGCGCTCCGCGCTCGCTCGCTCGAGCTCTGACGATCGCGCTTCGCGCTCTCTAAGCTCGACTTGTAAGCAAGTCTAAGTTGTTTTGTGCGGACATTAATATCATGAGATCCAAGTTGACTTTTTCAATTCCACCCCATTGAAATGTTTCGCAATTATTTCCCTACCGGCCCCACCCTGAACGAAAAACCTCGTCCCAGAGCCCAACGCGCTTGAATAAAACCCACTCGCTAAGAATCATGGGTGATTGTCTGCCAAAAGAAGCATGGCGGAGTATTTGGCGTCCATCTTTGGAACAGAGAAGGACAAGTAAGTGAATTCATAGCGGCTTTTGATCACTGTCAAAGTTTTAGTATAAGGAAGTTTTGATTGTTGAAGCCATCTTGCCTTACGTTTGTGAAAAGTTTGTTTCCTGTGCCCACTTTAATCAAAACTCGCGTAGACTTAGACACAAATTGGAAGCGTTTTATTTTTCTCGATTGAGTACACTCATTGAAAACGAAGAGGAGCATCAAAGTTGAAGCTTAAGTCCATCAAAATCGCAGACCTATTGAAGTCAACAGTTTAAAATAATGGGAGCTTATGACTTATGCTGAGCAAATGATTATCCTTCAAATGTTATTCTACGCAAGTTAATTCATCGCTGTTTTGAACTGTAGGTCCGGTTCCAGACGCCGTACTTCACATGAGCCGAATCGATTCGATTTTGGACGGCTCATGCGAAGTACGGCGTCTGAATCAAAGCCGATTGACAGCCATTATTCCCAGCGAAGCGGCCGATCCGAATTAGATCGACCGTTCTGAATTGATTCAGACGCCATAGCTCACATGAACTTAATTCATTGAAATAAATTATTCGATTCGGTTCATATGAAGTACGGCATCTGCTCCGGGCCTTGGAATGATTTTCGTTGGCAAAAAGTTGTGTTCTATTAATTCTGTGTGGAGAACAAAATGTATTGATCATTCAATTCCAATGATGTATGGAAATCTCCATTTGTTTAGGGTAAATTGCTCTTTCTACTTCAAAATTGGAGCATGTCGACATGGAGAGCGATGCTCAAGACTTCACAACAAGCCAATTTTTAGTCAGGTGAGTACACTTATTTTTTGCCATCACTTTCTATGATAAGTGTATTATCATTTGTCTCACAATGTATAGTGCTGGCCACTGCAATAGCAGGAACTACAAGCGTTCAAATACGTGCAGTGTGGCAGATTAACGCGCGCGTTACGCACACATAAATTTTTACACTAACTATTACACGCACCTTGAATTACACGCAGTCTCCACTTACTTTGACCAGATAGAAATCGCCTTGTCCATCACATGCAGTTTGCGGGAATTTTTTCACTTAACGGCGATGTACATGAATTTGGACAAAAGCTTCTCGCAATTTAAGCAAAAGGTTAGTAGGAATCTCAGAGGATCAGAGTCTGTATTTTAATCTTTGAGAAATCCAGCCTCGTTTGTATCCTTAGGATAAGTTGTTATCTTTCTATAAACCGTCAATAAACCTAAAGCTGCGATTTACAACTCTTTGTAGTTACTTTGAGTTATAAATCACGATGTTTTGACTGCTTACTGCTAGTCTTCATCAGGCGATGAGGTTGACAGGTTATTATTATTGTATCTACATGTACCATGATGAACAACACCAACCTCTTTCTCGACTTTCTATGATATAATATAGTAGGTTATTGCAAGGGAAAGGGTGTCCAGTTGTTTTGCTACAAAACAAAACAACTGTTTCTTTGTTGCGTCACACGGTTGTTTCGTTACACCGTTAAGTATGAAAATGTGATTATTTCTCGTTCTTTTAGTGAGTTCCAGTGGAATTGTCTTAGCTGTTTCAGACTGCGTTTCATAGTGTTTGTGCAAGGACTTAATTGAGTTCAAATATTAAAGAATAAGTCAGGTTTACAGTCAATTCACGTCACTCGCGACTGGTAATTTTGAAATTTAAACGGAGTTTTGAAATTTTCAAGTCAGTTTTGGACATTGCCAACAAGATTTCAGAGTTCCCAGAGTTTTCAGAAATTTCCCTAGCTTATTGACAGTATAAGGGTATGAATTTGTTTTTACATTACAGCATTAAGTATTTCAAGAATAACAATTTTTTCCCAAGTATTTTGAGTCTTTTTTTTTTTTCAGTTAATGCATCTTTTTCGGAAAGATTTCCAGAGAAATGTTCAACATTTCATTCACACGTCGGACATTACAAAGAGAAATTCGAATGTTTATTTAATGCTCGGAAATACTGGTCACGCGTAACGTGAATTGACTGTAAAATGTAGCGAATCAACTAAACTGCGCGGTGAGGGTAAAAGGCGGCATGAGTTTGCGGAATGGCATGTGGCAATGACCTGCGGCATGGCATAATTATGCGAAATACGATACTCGTGGAATTGTTAAACAATAAAAATACGAACAATGTCGAAACTCACTCTTGTAATATTTTATTATTGGTTTACTTGGGTTTGTCTATTGTTCGGTGTTGGGAAGCGGTACAACATATACGTTATTTATGGGAATATTCGAATCAAAGGGATAAAAATATTAAAAAGTTCAATGGTTTGTCCTTCTATTTATGTTTTAGTATAATGCTGATCTAGCTCTGATCAAATGTTGTTTTCTCCTGGTATAGATTTGGTATAAGCAGGTGTTCTGTTTTGGATTGTTTCCCAGGAAATTGATCTTTCTACCAAATATGTTTAAATAAGTTTTTCCTCAAGAACAATACATTGTTTACAAGAGGTCAAGCCGTAATTTATTGTATCTGACCTTAAGTTAACCTTTCCCTGGCATTTGCCTGGAAATGGCCATCCTTCTTGTTTTTTATCGTTTTCTAGTAAAGGTTCGAAAAGGTATTCGTGGTTTCTTACCGAATCTATACCAGCCGATATCTTGTTATTTAAGTTAGTTTTTACTGTATTTATTTTAATAAAAATAATCTTTAGATCTTTTCATTTGAAGGTGACTGTCAATGTCAATACTTTTTGTTCTGTAACCGCGTACTGTATTTTTAATAAGGTAGCTGAAAGTTGTAAACACGTACACCTTAATTTATGGAAATAGGCGTGGACTTGTAGTACCGCCTTTCTTCTCGGAAAGTTGTTGTTTTACAACAAGAACACTGAACACTGCCTGAAACTTCATCCGAGTATGTTACAAACTAGTGATTGTGAATGTGTAGTTTTAATCGATACAAATATTCACTGTAATTTTTATATTTCTCCTGTTGCTTTATTTTGGTTGGACATATCGAAGAACCTAGTGAAAATCTTGAAAGAATGGTACATTTTTCACTGTAAATAAAGGGAAGGTACTCATTTCCAATTCCAACACTGACCAATCATAGAAGGGCTTACGTAAGCCTATGTTAGAAGTTGATGAGTTTTTGACAGTAGGTTGTCAATCATAGTCCAACCAACATAAAAGCAACGCGAGAAGTTCTTCGTCAGAGAATGTTGTAGCTGAGCTTTAGAGTGAACTTGCAAAATACAAGCAGCCATTGAACCACAATTGTGTGTGTCTTCTGAATTCAACTCGCTGAATTAACTGAGCTGAACCCCTTGGTTAGACGCTAAGGCTAATCTAACAGAATGACTCAAAGAAATGAATTAACTGAAGAGTGCGTCAGTTTTTTGCGCCAATTTTAAGAGCATTAGATTTTTCGATGCTGCGGAAAATGCAACAGATGGGCTGATTAGAAAATACAAGCCTGTAGCGGGAATATAACATGTCTGATCGGTGGTTAGGAAAGAAGTGAGGATGAAGAAATCGATGAATACTGTTTATTGTTCTCACATTCACGGAAATATGAGTACATGTGCCTATTCTCGTACACTTTTTGCAATTTTCTCGTATATAGTTCCTTCCTTTAATACCTAAACACGTCCTAAAGATTGGCTGATTGAACGCCTGAGGTTTCGTACGATCGTTCGCAGATGGTTAATCGCCTTTCCTGGAAAAAATATCCCCGTCATTATGTTAATATACGTCTCGTTAAAGAAAAAACGAAGTAATATTAAAAGTATATGTTACCTTTTCCGGACTTAAAAAACATTTTTAAGTCAGTTTGGGTGAGACCTTCCTCGGGTAATAAAGCGCTGAAACATTATGTAGAGGTCTATTGTCACCGGTCCCACGGCACCTCCACCGGATAATTTGTTTTACCACGTATCGCATTTGTTATCTAATTCCACATTGTTATCCCAGAATTTTATTTCATAGATATAACGAGCTATAGTTGTGTCAACGGCTAATAAAATATGTGGGTCGTTAGGAAAAATACTCCGCTACCCTCCCCCGCCGGTTAGGTCAATGAAACTTACAACTTACAACTTGACCTGTGACCTACCCACCGAAAGCGCTTTCATCGCCCGCCGCTTCAAATCACAAATATTTATAGCCAATTTTTTTAATTTAAGGGGGTAAATATTCCTCGATGCGATGTTTAATAAGTTTTGCCGCTTTTGGAAATTGCGTTTGTTGGTTATTTCGGCTCGCTGTCAAACCGGCCAGGTAAGCTTTCAGGAAAAGTTGGGAAGTTTCTTCGCTATTCTTTTATGAAACTGTTGTTGAACTTAAAATGCGTTTGGCCTTCGGTTTGTCCGAGAATAGTTTATCAGACGCTGCGAACATTTAACGGTTACATATTGTAACGAATAGAAAATTTGTAACAAACTCATGAGAAAAATAGGTTTTGTTTTTTCTCACCTTACATTTTCGGCGAGATACGTACGCAAGTTGAACTTGTCAATTACATGGAAGTCAAAAGGTGAAAAGCGAACATGAAACTTAAATTCACTCAGTCCCTTGACTACGAAAATTCATAGCTTTCTTTACCCTCACCCCTTCATAACCAGCGATCGACATGATTTATCCCAGCCTTGTATTTTTTAATCCTATTTCTGTCGTCTAGTTATTTTTAAAAGTTTAGCTTGGAAACCACAACATCTATAATTATAAAATTGGCGCGAAAACAGGACGCGCTCTTCAATTAATTTATTTCTTTAAGTCGTTCGGCAAGTATCGTATTTCGCATAATTATGCATGCCGCAGGTCATGCCATATGCCATTCTACAAACTCATGCCGTCTTTTACCCTCACCGCTTCTTGCCCCTTCCAAGTTAAAATATTCTTTTGATTTTTGAGCTTAAGACCGAGATAAGAAGGGCTATTTTGAATGCGAACAAAAGAATATTAGAAGGGCAGCCATTTTGGAATAAGGGTTATGGGGTTGTTTTCATACTCGAGGAGAATCAACTTTTTTATGAAAACGGTATCATAAGAATTTGGCAAATAGAGTGTGTCTGTTTGCTCAGATGTCAACTTCAAAAGCTTCACTTCTTTGAGATTTTCCTATTGTGTACATTGTTAGAAGAAACAAAAACAATGCATTTGTCAAAAGGTCTTATTTCAGTTAGTTGTTGACTAGTTTATTTTATGCGGAAAGTTGAGGCCATAAAAACACTCGGCAGAAACGAGGGAAAATGCGCGCTCGGTTGCATTTATTTTAAAATATAAATACACAAAAGGATGGCAGTAAATCCTTACATGGTGCATTTAGAGACATAACACCCCGATGCAAATCTGTACCCGAATTCAACGCTCAGAAACTACCGGAGACTGGTACGAGTGAGGAATTATGGGATAGTTTTGGTAGGCGGATGGAAGTTGCGCCGATGAATAAGTGTTTTTCATGGCCGTCAGTTGTATAGGAAATACTCTTTTAGGTGAAAACTATTTAAGGACGGTTTCTGCTTTTGTTACTGCGCATACGTTCCGCGCATTCCAAGATACTCGAGTTTCCTATGGGTAGTGCCTACTAATACAGTCTGTGGGATGCCGGTGTGGTTTAAAACTATGCGGAGAAAGCAGAACTTAGCAAGTGCTCTTGGAATCCAAAAAGAAAACTGGGGATAACCATGCATTTTTCAGAGATAGAAAAGCTTCAATTTTTAACAAAACTCCATGAATTTCTTTGTATTTTACTGTTGTTTAGAATAATTGTTGCTTAATTGTCTCTAAATAAAAGGGGTTACCACTAAATTTATTTTTGGATTTTAATAGCCCTTGCTAAGATCTGCTTTCCCCGCATAGTAATAAACCAAACAAAAATACTTCTTTATTAGTAGGCATCGTCCTTAACCACAGCTACGCTACACTGAATAAACGCCGGAAAATGCCCTTATTCGTAGGCGTGATGTCCATCCGCCTACCCAAACAATCCCACCATCCCTAGCGCGTAAAAGTCTTCTTATAGTTTCTAGAATATCAAAATGCACACTGTCTTTACTGTTCTCCCTTTATCTCTTATCTTGATCATTTGTCGTATTCTCTTGCCCCTCTCAAGTTCGATCAAGTGGTGATATGGTAAGGAGAAGTTAGATGCTGATAGCATTTGGGAGTTCAAGCCTATATTAATTTTTTGTACCATACTATTCTAAACCGAATTCCGTTTAGAAGGCGTTAATTAAAAGCTAAATGACTTAAAGGAAGAGAAGAGTTGTCAGGTTTTACAGTTTAGTTATGTTCATATATCACTTTGCTAAGACCCAACAGAGAAAATAAATAAACAAATAATAAATGAATAAACAATTTCTGGGATTTGCACTCTTCTCGTTAGAAAATAAAAGCATGTGTAAATAGGCACGCAAAGCGTACATGTGGGTAGTGCTGTAGACGCGCTGTGGACCTGTTTGTACTCACTCTTGACGACAT
The DNA here is from genome assembly GCF_977016875.1 of Pavona decussata. Taxonomy (NCBI): domain Eukaryota; kingdom Metazoa; phylum Cnidaria; class Anthozoa; order Scleractinia; family Agariciidae; genus Pavona; species Pavona decussata. Next base: position 230,045 of record NW_028145676.1, read on the forward strand.
AGTGGGTAGAGTACTATACAGTCAGTACCCCAAAATATGCGTATGGGTTACCCATAAAACCACAGTGAACACAGAGCACTTCAAACATTGTATTTGTCGCTGAACAAGATTAATACATCGATTTTCACTACGTGTCGCGAACGTCCTTTTCTCTTGTAAAACTGTCCCGGATGTATGTGGCCTACGTCACGCGTTACAAACTTCCGCTTCAGGCTAACTTTCCATTTCCGGTTACTTTTACCAATGTTTACAACCTAACAAACAGCTGTTTCCAAAAATAAGCGTAAAGCGTTCACAAAAATGCCGAAAAGTAGTCTGGAAAATACACAATAAATTTCAATAAAAGCTCAGAATCCTCGAAATTTATTGGGTATTTCCCAGAGTACCTTTTGGCATTGTCGGACGCTTTTACGATTTTTTTGGGCAACCTTCGTCGCAACAGCTGTATGCTAATTAGATCACCCCCATCATTTAGCCGACGCTCTTTTGGCTCGTCACGCAATCGTTCTTCACCAAAAGATTGCGTGGGGAGCCAAAAGAGCGTCTGCGAGGTACGGCTACCCATCGTTACACCAGGTCACTCAGTTTACGATTCACACTTCGCAGAGGGCAACTTATTTTCAATGGAATTTATATCAAACAAGAAGCTGTTTCCAGTTTCCGGGCCATATTTGACTATGTGGTGCGTAAAGCCTACAATTTTTTAACAGTGATAACCTCCAGCATCGCCAATTCCCCCAAATAGATAGCCTGCGAGCAAGCTCTCTTGGGAGTGAATCCTCTTTCCCCCTCCCGCCCCCCACCCCCAAGAGAGCTTGCTCGCAGGCTACCAAATAGATAGATACAGAGATATAGCGAGGCAATAAGTAACCACCAGATAGAATTGCATTTCTTGCAGTCAGAATGAAAAACGACATTTGTCATACGAATGCTTTTTATAATCCCCGGGCTTTAATCCTTACGTTTTCACCTTCCGTTTAGAGACAGAAACCATTTGTACGGTTCTAATATGTATGTGACGCCGGGTCAATGATGGATCGTAATTTTCAGTATGATCTAGACCCGGAGGGGGGAGTTACTCCCTTATGTGACCTGAACGGGGACGTGTGGCCCGATAGGGTATGGTTTTCAGGGTGTTTTGTCTTGAACGGGGTATCTATTTCATCACTTTCTGTCTTAAACAGGGTATCCCTACATGACCTAATGGCTTAAACAGATTGTGATTGCCAATGCATTAAAATACAGTAAGAAACTAGTGTATTCTTATTTCATTCTAGTTATAAACAGTGTGTGATTTTGGGTTAATTGTCTTAGATAGGGCCTGAAAATTTTGAATTCTGTCTTAAACGGGATAGAGAAATCGGAGAATTGTGTCTTAAACAGGGTCAGGGTTTAAACGCCCGGGCTGCACTTCCCTACCCAAGCATCTGCTGAGTACCCCCCTCCCCCTCCCCGGGATCTAGAGTAACGATACGCATCAAGCGTTAGCGGGAGCGAATGAGAGGCGGCTGTATTCGCAGTCTAATCACGCGTACGTTTATATCCTTGTACGTTTTTCAATGCTTCGCTGTTTATATTTTTAAATGAAATTCAGGGGAAAGCATTTGTTATTCACCTTTTATTTGAAGACAGAAACCGTTTCTACATTGATTGTTTTTCTATAGTAAACGTGAGACATCTTTATCTATCTTGGCCCGCGAGGTCATAGACTGATTTAGGTGCCAAATTTTCGGTTAAACAAAACTAACCTTGAGGCACTCAGGTTAGCCTAAAAAACACTCCGGTTAGCCTAAAGAGCACTCTAGTTAGCCTAAATAGCACCTAGGTTAGCTTAAATAGCTTTCCTTGTTAGCTTAACGGTTAGCAGTTTATGTTGGGGTTGTTCATGCCTCGCATGCCTCGCATGTTTTGTTCATGCCTCGCACGTCTGGCTCGCATATTGTAAACACTCCTCACGGCCCGAAAACAAAGAACGCGACCGAGAATTTAAAGAATTTGATAACACGACAGAAAACGTAACTCGTACCAGCCGAGTACAAAAAACGAGACCGAGAAGAATAACTCGTGGCCCGAAGTTTTATCTCTCGGCCCATCGCGACCCCAAAAAGAAAAAAGAATTTGATAATGCTACCGAAACCTTAACTCGGTCCGCCTTACGGCCCGAGTAACGAGTGAATACTGTTTTTTCGCAAGGGTGATTGGCTACCCAACGACGTTGTCTAAGATTTCACGCGCGAGTTTTTCGCCAGTTTATTACAAACATAATAAAAGGCAATGGTTATGAAACCCAACAAACTTCTTTGTTATGTGATTTTGTTAGCATTTTTGATTTTGACAACGAAGTGTTGATTATAGGCTGTAGAAATTATAGTTATTACAAATCTGTGAAAATATTACATAATACTTATGGGATTCAACAACAATAGCGAATACAAATGACGTGGTACGGAATGAAAATATTGTATAATTCTCAACCGATACAGCAAAATACTTCTATGAAAAACGAACAATAAATTTGTAGTGGTGAATAAAAACAAAGACAAAAATTAAAGTAGGAGTGTTACATTAACACGTCTTAAGTTGTTTGTTCAGGGTGGGTCGTTCCCATTCAATATGTAGGGCTTTTTTCAATCTTAAGAGGGAATGTCTACTAAGACCGAGCGAAATCATAAAAAAGTGGCACATGATGAAACAATCAAAACTCTGCATATTCCGTCCAGAGATACTCCATACTAGTTTTAAAAACGTGGTGGGATTTTTTTCCTGAAATATATTTTTTTAAACCGGAAAAAATAGAAAAAACAGTGACGGCCCCTCGTGGTTTGAAAAACACCTGAAATAAACATGGTTCACACCTTCTCATAAACTTCGTTCTGTTCAATTCGCATCAAAGAAGACCCAGTTTTCTTCATGAAAATTTGCTTTTGAAGTGTTTATTAAGTATCTGAGTCCGAAAATACTTCAGTGGATGAATTTTCCTGGTCACGAGGAGCCGCAAAAAATCTCAAAAATTCGCTCCCTCCAAATTCTGAATTTGGCGCACTTTTCTAATAGAAAATTTCGCGATCCGGTAAAACACTAAAACCCTTCAAATTTAGAATTATAGATTGAGGAAGTATCGCTCTAAAACCAGGTTAAAAAAGTAGCTTCGGGCTTTTTACCAGCGCCGAGCATTAGCGGTCTCAAAATCACGAAAATTGCAATATCAACGTGTAAACAAACTGTACATGACTGCAACCATACTAAGAGAAACTATTGAAATTTCATGTAGTTTACCTCGGCATTCGGCTTTAAACCACCCGTGAAAGTTCATGTTTCGCTAACTGCAATAAGGCATTGTCTAAATAAGATATTTGGTTGTGTTTGTATCCTTTCATTATTATATAGCGATCTTGACGTGTGAAGTCAACAAGATAAATTATCATCGCTTATATATTGCGATGGAGAGACAATAAACTCAAATGACTTACCATCGGACCACTTCTTTTCGACTTGAAGATCGTTTAAAATGGAGATGAGTTTGATTTTCTTTGAATTTCGAAACGATTTTCTTTGCCTCGAGCTGTCGTTTCGAGATCCGTTCGCAGGATTTACTTGAAGCGAAAGCGCTCGTGGATTAATTCGACTCTGTTTATGGCATAAGTCACGCAATAAAATGTCACGCTTTTTTTAATTGACGTGACGTTAGGTTTGACTATTTTGGGTGAAAAACACACGGGAAACGTTTGTCCTGACATGCTGAAAACGAAAAACAAATTAAAAACAATGAAATCTTTACCAAAGTGTGGACAGGACCAATGATTTATAGCCGAATGATTTTATCATCTATACACAGCAAAAGGACTGAGCCACAAAGCAAGCCTTGCCAAGGTATGATACTCTGCATTTTAATGAGGTGAAACCGAGGGAACACTTTTCTTGTTAGTACCACTAAGTATTAACGCCTTGGTTTTCGCCTTCGTGCAAAAGTCACTACGGTCTCATCCCTGACTGTTCTCTTGAGGATGGGACAAAGCAATGTTATCAGCCAGAAAAAATCACTCCTCACTGCTGACATGCGCATCCTTGACAAAGAGAATGCATTTTGTCGATGTATGGTTTTTTCCATCGAATTGTTACAGCTGAGAGGTCAATGCCAAAGGAATTACAAATTTCCTAAAAGTAAATTAAAAATAGGGGTGGGGCGGGGGTGGGGTGAGCGCTTGCTCATTTTCCCGAACAGCGGCGCGTTATCGTCTTTTGGTTCCTCATCCACCGGTTCTTTCTTCGAGGCAAGGTGCAAAAAGAAACCTGCTGTTAAGGTTGCTAGCTACTTCAGCACACATCGATCATTGATCTTGAACTGGATCATTTGTCACAGCAATACATTGTAATGAATTAAATAATGGTTTGTTTCACGATGTAGTCACCCAAGTTGTAGGTCGCAACGTTTCAATTGCTTACTGCTAGTCTTCATCAGGCAATGAGGTCGACTGATCACACTTCAGTATTTATATCACGAAGGTCTGATCCTGCAAGTGTCGCATACAGGGTCTGCTTTACTTCCGGTTTGCTGTCAAATAGGACTTCTGAACTAGAACCGAGTCCTTCGTAACGCACTTGAATTGAGTATCCATACCATATTTAGTCTGTTGCTCTCTTACTGACTGTGCTGACCACCGGTAACAGCGTGGTTTGTCCCCCAAGCTTCTCCGCATAGTCGACTGAAGCTCTGTCAAAGGACTTCTCGTCTCGCGCTCTAGGGAGTGCTGGTGTCGGCCACATGACAACCGCTTCCATCACGTCTAGCTGTCATATGACGTCATCATGGCCCGTTGCGGACCCCAGAGGAGACATGCTTAAGCGTACGATCTCTCCTCGGAGTCTCATAGCCGACATTGCCATGCCTTTTATACTTGTGAAGTTATGGAGGGGGATTCCCTCCCCCTCTCCGTCTCCAGAAGACAAAAAAGAAAAAAAAAAGGAGTTCGAGGTAGGATTTGAGCTATGCTGACATGCGAAGGAATATACCATGTTTACTGAATCGTGCACTTTGGTTTTCGGACAACCAAAACTGATAACTCTTCAGGTTGCTCTAGGACGTCGACCCTTGCAGCATCTTGAATTGGTTGATAGAGCGCCGGTATGTGGGCCTTCCATGACGATGTAAAGATGTTTGCCTTTGCTTGCTTCACAGTCAATGCAAACTCCTCTTTAAGTTCGTTTAGCACATCAACGGTGTGCTGTGACATCAGAATGTTTATCACTAGAGAGCTGGCGACGCAGCTTGTCTGGTGAACGTATTGTGCGAGACAGTGCGCCTGTCTCAGTGGTGTTATTTCTTGGCATGTACCTGACAGGAGCCACCCCTTGTCCACCATCAAAGTTCGTCCGCTCGCATTTTCCGATGAGCGTTTTAGCCGACACCTAATAGGGCTGACGTCCGTAGATGCCAAGTACGAATTTAGTGCGTCTATAGGCCTAAATGTAGCTCCTGATGTAAAATGATAAAGTTATTTTATGTTCTGAATCTGAACTGTGCAAAAGGACAAGCCAAAGGGGCTCCTATATTTTTTTGCGGCCGAGCCTTTCACACCTGGATTTTAACTCTTACTATCGTTTCACACATACTGTGAACTATGAGTAGAACCCCCCCCCCCCCCCCATAACAATTCCGTCGGGCTCGATCCAATGCTTGCAGTTTCTGTTACTGTTTTTGGTGTCGCCTCGGTAGCTTCCGCAATAGGCCTGTGGTCACGTCATATACCTATGCAAAAGATTGCTAAGCTCACTTATTGATTTAAGCAGTGATTAGTTCACAGTTCAAAACAAAAGCGACGAAAAAGACAAATACTAGTCACGTTTGGGTTATTCTCCCACGCAGTCGCTTTTAGGGGAGCAGGTAATACGATGTCCCCTAAAATGGCGACTGCGTGGGTCCAGGCTACGTTTGGATTGCACTGTTTCCAAACTAAATTGGCCCATTGTTCGCAAATCAGTTACAGAGGAGGCCAGCGTATATGACAAAATTAAGATGTGCTTACCAATTCAAGAGCCCAATGGAATCAGTACACCGGTTTGTCGCAATAAAGCTATGGCCTCCGACTTACCGCCTATCTCAAGGTCTGCTTTTCTCACCTTGTCAGTATTGCAATATGTTAAGAGAGCCCATGCGGATCTCGTCATTGGTTAGCACCTGTGCACCGGCCAATTTCCCACTGAGAAAGAATAGGTTAGACTTTCTCAAAGTCCGTTTTTGTGGGAGTCCAGTCAGGCGCTCGGCTCACGACTCCGTCGCCTTGTTGGTCACTCTTTCGGTGCGTAAGAAGACGACTTGTGGCAAGTACACAGAAATGTAGCGGAAGAAAGAATCACGCGCGCGCTAAGATAAGCTCAACTTCGGAGTTGTCCTATGAAATTTCACGTTGTTTTAACGGTTTTGCACTAGAGTTGCACCCCGGGGGGGGGTACTCCCCTATATAAGGTATATAGGTTTGTGCCGCCCCAAAGGGTATGGTTTTTGAGCCGTTTTGGTCTGAAAACGGGTATAGATTTTGACAATTACGGTCTGAAATCGGGTCGGGTTTTTGGGGCGGGGAACATTTACGAAAGCTTACAAACATATTTTTCTTCTCAGTACGTAACTGGAACGACTAACTGATAGCGAGAAAAAGAAATAGATAAACTATGTCATTCCAGCTTACTTTTACTCCTTGCGTCAACTTCCGTTCGGCACTGATGCATAATTATCAGGTCTGAAAACGGGTATGAATTTTAGAGGTCAGGTCTGAAAACGGGTGTGGAAAATGGCATGTTTAGGTCTGAAATAGGGTCGGGATTTGAAGACCCGGGCGGCACACCCCCACCAAGAATTCCGAGGAGTACCCCCCCTGGGAGTTGCACCAACGACAGATGTGAACGGTTTACTAAAACACTTTTTTTCTGCTTGACCACCTTGCCAGATAGTTGAAGCATCAGCAAATCTCACCAGCTGATTTCAACCGGTCACGACCGAAATGGCCGTTAGAATGATTGAAATTATCAGAAAATTCTTTAAACGCAACGTAAATACAAAAACTACAAGTGTTTTATAATATAGAAATTTTGTATATTTGGTAATTGTTCCAGCATCATCATTGTGTGTCCATCAGGTGCGTGACGATATTTCAATCAGAACAGCGGAGGTGTTTATAAGAACACAGCAGCTCATTGTAACTAAAATAAACACATAATCATTTTTAAAAAAATGCTACAGACCAGAGAAAATTAACGATTTAACATAAAACTGAACTTTTTTAAAGATCTTGTTAACGAAGAATTGATGCACCCAACTCTTTTTCAGGTACTGTTATCATCAGTGATCACGGAACTCTTTATCTGTCTGTATATCTTTTATCTTGTTTATAGCTGTTATTTATGTTGGCAAACCGACACATGCGAAAAGAACGAACGTCATTCTGGTTGAGAAACTGAAAAAGTTCTCGTTAAGTCACAGTTTTCTTATATCACCTTATACCGGTATCAGTTCAATTTCCTCTCGTTAAAACATCATTCAACTAATTATCATTGCTGAATAAACCATTCACGCACCCGCCATGACCGCCGTGAAATAAACAACCTAAATCAAACATCACTGTTCACGGAGAAATTCAAAAGCCGCGTTTATGCGTGAACAGTCACGTTTTATGTTCAAATAACTTTAAAGGAACTAGTTTCAGACTCCCTGATCTTTGGATTTTTTTTTTTTTTTTTTCTTTTTTTTTTCGATTTTGGCCATTATGTAAGAAAAACCTATCACTCCGAGGGAAGCCGTTGCGTGACCGAAACAAGTACCGTACAGTCAAAAACAGTCGAAGACGGAAGATGAAGTCCGGCGGTTTCTGAGATGACTGTGGAGCTGGAGAACTTTAAAATTAGATATTTCTGTTAATATTTTCTTTGAACCGACAGGGTTTTGTTACCGTCAAAAGATTTTTGCCCCTTCAATTGGCATTTGCCAAGTGACGTGAATGCGATAGCAGAAGTCATTAGTCACTGAAGGAGATCAATTATCAACCCTTCGAGCAATGATGGCTTTGTATGGTGCAGTAAGCCAAGAAACTGATACTTAGATGACATCTTATTCAAGGTGAGCTAAATATGAGCTTTCTGTTGTTTGGTCCATCGTAATATTGAGGGAAACAAGAAAAAAATTACAGAAGTCTTCGGTGATTTTGACAGAAACATGTTTATCGCTTACAGTTGTTGACAGATAATGTTGCAATTATCTGGATTTTGAGAGCGTCAGTTCACAGCGCTGATAGAAAGCCCGAAACTGATTTTTAAACCTGGCATTAGAACGGCATTTCGTCAATCAAGAATTCTAAATTTCAAGTGATTCGGTGTTTTACCGGGTATGGAAACACTCCCCTGAAAAAGTGCGCCAAATTGAGAATTTCGACTGAGCCAATTTTAGTAACTTTCGGTACCTTCCCCATAACCTTCAAAACTAAAGCAGAGATCTATTATTGGCCTCAAACGATTCGTAAACACTTCAACTGCACATTTCCAAGCTTAAAATGAGGTTTTTTATCGATGCGAATTAAACAGAGCGAAGTTGAGAGAAGGTATGGGACACGTCTATTTTGGGTGCTTTTATAGACACTTGGGCCCGAACAGATTTTATTCAATTTTTCTAGGTTTAAAAAAGAATTCCGAGAAATCAAAGCCACCACGTTACTAGAACTACCATAGCGTATCCTTAGTCAATTTGTGAAGGACTTTCATTTTTTATCATGTGCCACCCCTCGCTCGGTGTTAGTAGACATTCCCTCTTAAGTTGGAAAGTGAATCGAGTCCAAAATGGAGAAGCAATCCCCAGAAAATAGATTCTTGCATGACTCAGAACCCTGCAAATGTTTGCAGATGTGGGAATTACGATCCGAAAGTTAGTGCTCGCGAACCCTGGCGCCAAGGTAATCCGGTGGTTTCACCGACATAGCAGGCGTTAAAGCCTGCACATGTAAATTTGTATACCACCTGGGAAGGCAGTGCATTGGGAATGAAATTTTTCACACTGAACATATTTTTTTGACTTATGAGGCAATATAAACCAGGTTGACAAAGTAGATGAAGTGTGAAGCGAGCTGAAGTTGAAGAACTGTTCTTTGCAGTCTGATCAAGGAAAACAGAAAGAGCAATAACTTCTACTGATCCACAAAGGTAGGCGCTTTTTGTTAAGTGGCTGATTTATTCGACCTTTTTTACTCTCCTTCAAGCGTCTTAAAAAGGACGTTCAGGCTCCTGAAGATTATTCAGAGTCATTTGTCATAGAGCGGCGGTGAAAACACACGGCACTTTTTCCGTCATGGCAGACGAGAAGTTAAATCAAAATTCTTCAACACGCTCTTCTGATAAAGAAAACTATTTATACCCGTTTTCGGCTGTGGATGGCCAAGAAAGAAATTAAAGCTAACCTGAAACATTTAGGCTGCCGTTTTCAAGTTCATGTAGACGCCTTTAACAAGCTTGCTACATGTAATAGGGATAGTAGAAGTCGGTTGCTCTTGAATCAGGTAATCTGTAATCAAACGTACTTCTTCAATCGCCTGCCTTTTTCGAGTCGCTGGATGCCAATTTGCTTCGTGTTTAAACGGTAAAACCGTGAAACGTTAATCTAAAATCGAGAATCCGGAATCCGAAAACGCAATCAAATGTTGTCAAAATGCCACTATCGAGAAATTAAACTCTCTTGTGTGTTGTTTGTTGAAATTTTGTTCGCTTTCTTTCTGGAGAAGAAAGGAAAGTTTTTTCAATTTTCCAATTTTAAGCCGGGCAAGTAAATGTGTCAAAATACCCGTGCTCTCAAATGATCTATGAAAAATTTCAAATTCCTCGTAGAAGGACATGGACTTTCCAAAAGTCCTCGCGACCTCGTCGCTCGTCAGTCACTCATTCCGCGCATAAAAAGACGACTTGCGGCAAGTATAAGAACGACAGTACATGGGCTGGTACTCAGAAATTAGAAAAATAATTATTTTTCCTCCACTAGTTAACAGCATTTAAACTTGGTACGCCACATTGATACATCTACGTTAATCATGTGCAGAAAATTATACCACCTAAAAATCTTTAAAACTATATTTTCTTCATCAATACAGTGAGTTTGTATCTTTAATTTTATGTATACAATATTATATGTAAATGACGTGTTACAAATTAACTTACCTCGCACTGCTGTCTCGATTCATACAATGAGTTACAAACTTTGGAAAGATTTCCGTACAGCCCCAGTATTAATTATACATGATCACTGTCATACTAAACCCTCTTACACGACGAACGGGCATGAATAGAGTCGAGTCTTAAAATGTATGCATAATTTGTATGGTACAGAAACCTTCCTTTAACTTTGCTGCAAAGTACTTTAATCAAAATAAATTTGTAATCCACACGTTAGCGTAATCTCGATTTTCAATCAAAATATTGAGGCTTTCTAGGTGTCTTCTAGTATTGCACAATAACCTAATGACATAAACATATACTTTTGTTTCACCAGATGAAGTCATTGTCACTTGCGCTGCTTCTCGCAGCCCTGAGTATTTTGGACCTTGCTGAAGCAGGCCAGGTGGGCCGCTGGTCGAAATGCTACGGGTCTCCTCCTGCAGACTCCTTTGGTGGCCCAGACCAGCACATACCGGCTTGGTCTCCCTACTGGAATAGATATGGACGAGCAAATCCTATCGGTTATCATGATGACAACGGCAAATGTAAGGCTTATTTTCCGTGGGGATGGGAAAGAGAGCAAGGAAGCGGCGAATTCTATGTGCTCCGGTATGTTACTTTATCTGCTTTTCTTGCAAACTCGGACCTTTCAAATTTAATGTCTGCGACTCCATTGTATGGGTAAATGGAGGTGATTTCAGTACTTCAGTACAAGTTAGAGAATTAGTTTTAAAATTTGATTCAAGAAATTTTTATGTAATGTTTTAAAAATGAGCAGGAGATTTTTATGGGGTTTAAAACCACAAGGCGCAGCCAAATGGTTTTAGACCCGTTAAAACATGTGTTGTGAATTTTTTGAACGGCTTCAAAAGCATTCCTGGAAAAGCGTGTGTCAATAGAGTTCATAACAATTATGCTTTTGTGAACGTTGAAAAGTAGCATACGAGAAAAACACCGCATACTAATGAGGAGTGTTTTATCAGCAGATAAAACACCGCATACTAATAAGGAGGAGGTTTATCGATATAAAGTCACTGCACGTCACATTTAGCTCAGAAACTGCTGTTTACAAGAAAAAGGCTCTTCGCTCAATAAAACGTTTAGACCTGAGAGGGTCGACTCGTACAAATAACAAACCTCGCGCATGGTAAAATCGTACCAGGTAAAATCATAAATGGTGACAATACTTCCTTTCATTTGCTCGGAGGGAGGGGGGTAGTACTTCTCGGAACATCTGGTGGGGGGTGTGCGGCTCGGTTCTTCAAATCCTGACCCTATTTCAGTGAGCACTGAATCAATTTTGTTTTCCTATCTTCTAATTAGGAAGTATGGACTTTCCCAGACTGGAATTGAGTACGTGTGGATCTCATTCAGGGATTACGTCTACAAGAACAAGGCTTGTCAAGTAGTAGAGTACAACACCGGCAAGGCTTGGATCCCTTGCTATTTGAAACAGGCGGATGTCAAAGATTGTCATAGAAATTGGATAAAGAAAGATCTGTTGGGCTTTTGTACAAAAAGCAGCCGTTATTCCTGGGTAACTTACTGTGGAGACGACTACAGTCAAAAGCCAAGTTTTACTTTGACCAATGCTCTAGTACTGTGCCAGGTCAAAACGGCTCGAAGACACGTGACCATCACTCACGTGGATGATCTCAATTCTAACAACATCCAGACTAAACCAGAGTCCATCTTACAAGGTATTTAATCGTAACGCTGATGTTTAACTGAAATTATCAAGTTCTGACAGTTTTTAACAGAAACAAAAGCATATAACTCATTAGTAGACAGACTACAGTAGACAAACGCAGCCACAAGACGACTGGTCGTAACTATGGTCTGAAGAGACATTTTAATACTCCAAGTGAAAACGAACTGTGAAGTGAAACAGGGACAAGGGTCACAGCTGCTTTATTTCAGAACAGATCCTGAAACGTGCGTTGTTTTAAGTTTTTTCTTTGTGCGACAATATATATTCCCCAAACTGAAATTCTAAGACAAGTTCTTAGTTTATATAGTTTCAAAGTTTTCTAACTTTAACCTGGGTATCATTGGTGTCGACCTTATCAGTTAGATTAGTGTGTGTGTTTTTAACAATTTCATACACAATGCGTATTCATTGAGTGCTTCCTTGCCTTTAAGGGTTTGCTTTCTTTTTATAAACCACTCTAAAATCCCGCTCTAGCCTCAAAAAGCAAAAGTTTAAATGCAGTCTAAAACAGACCTCTCCATGCCTTTAAGTCGATCTGAGAATCGGTTGACTTTTCGTTTCCTTAATCTATGGTCGGAATTTCCAGATTATCGTAGCAGTGTAAAACGTTTACGCTAACTTCCCTTGCTTTTCCTACCGCTCATAGGAATTAATACAAGGACTGCTTTAGTATTCCATGGCCATCTGAGAATAAAGCAGCTTTGTGAGGAGGGACGATTGAGTACATATAGCAAAAAGTAAATCTGATGTTGCTCTATCTTTCTATTTTAAAAGCTCAATTTTCAAAGTTTCGATCTTTGCTAGTAATTTCAGGATTCTTTTAGAAATTTTGATAACGTTTGGATGGTATTTTATCTTTCAGAAACAAACAAACAAACAATAAACGACGAGTTAACGTCCAAACGAAACTTGCGTCAGTTGGAAAGAGTTTTTGTAGAACAAAGGCAAAGACATTATTCATTTATGATAATAATACCTGACTGTTTCTGAGGTTTTCGACAACCACAATCCAATAAATTTTATGTTTACTGTAAAAACAATTAGTTTAAATTGCAAATACTTTTTTACCCGTCGCACTTGACGGCCCAAACGTTTCAAATGTCCTCAGTGGTTGACAAGAAGAGGCTTTCTTTTCAGACACAACCGTCAATCACGGTTCATCTGCACTGACGTGGAAATTCACCAAGAAATGGACAAAGAAGACGTCCTCCAGCTACTCCAGCGAACACGGATGGAAACTGAGTGTGACGACCACCATCGACTCTGGAGAACTCTCAAGTGCCATTTCCAAATGGCAGGTATCAGTTACAGCGGAAGGTTATGGGACATACATTTACACAAACTCCAAGGAAAATACAGAGGAGCTAACCTATGAACGTAACTTCAATGTAAGTGTATCTTTATTTTCCACCAACAAGTCCTTTTATTTCACAGTCTAAGACCCTTGTGTAAGGTAACCTGTTCTTTTGTAGTATCTTTCAGTGGGTTGTGCTTGAAAGTAATTCCGAGCAGAGATTTCCCTATGAGTGAAATCTATAACAAGTTCGCCAACGACAAGCTCCCAGTCTTAAGACGTGTTATCCATCCTCCAAGGTTTATTTTCACAGCTCCATTACTCACGGAGGTATAACGAGGGACCCCTTACCTCACCCCTCCTCCTCCCCCCCCCCCCCCCCCCTTTGGACTCAGAAGTCGAAAAGAAGCCCGGTGTGGAAAGGGTTACTGGTTTTTCTATTGGTTCATTCATTTTTGAGGTCAATAATATAGCTAAGTTTGAGTGGCTCTCATACATAGCGAAATTTGAGAAAATTACCTACTAGTTTCCCAAGCCATATTACACGAACTCCGAACTTCAAACCACAACTAAAGCTTCGCGCGTTTAATTGCCGTCAGTCATAATTCTGGAGACGACTGACTGACCACAAAAATACAGAAACCGACAAAGTGGACCAAAATCCGCCAATCATAGCTCTTAAACGTAACCTTTTGATTATGAATCCAATGAGTAAAACATCTGAGTTTTCTAAGAGGTCCGCTAAGCTGATTGACGAAAGTGGAAGACGCAACGGATTGTTAAATCTTGAACTTCAGAGTCCACATGCTATTGAAAGGCGCAGTAACATACTGTCTCCGATTGAATAGGACGAAATCTTGTTATTAAATCATTTGATAACATCTTAACCGAAATAACGTGGTGGAACTTAATTCTTTCAGCTATCGACTGTGACAAATGGAGTTCTGTTTGTTCGAGTATTCCCTCCATTGAAATGAATAAATAGGGTATCTAAATTTATCAGATTTGAACGAAATGCAACTCTTATGTTCGTCACACAAAACCGATGATCCAAAGTATGTGAGGCCTTCACGAAAGCTCCCATAATTGTCCTTTTTGTGAGGTCCCAGACGCGTGACGGCTTTTGAAAAAAAATGTCAAACTGTACAATGGATTTTCTCGGAAACCCATGGAAATATGGAAATGAATAAACAGAATGTTCAGATCACCCTAGGGCACTGGTGGCGGCCCTGTTCTGTAAATCACTTCCTGCTTAAGCAGTGATGGAGTAATAGATAATAATTGTGTTTCTTTACCCTAGGTGCCTGCAAAGACGGAATATAAAGTGAAAGTTATCATTTTCAAGCAGGAAATAAACGTCGGATTCAAGGCTCGGGAAAAGTTCTTTGACGAAAAAGGCAATCTCCTGGGTGAACGCGATCTGAGTGGAACCTGGACAGGAGTAACAACTTTCACAGGGCACGCGCTGGTGACTGAGAAGGCTTTGAAAAGATACCGACTACGCTAGACAGCTAATATTCGTAGTCACTTGTAGTTTTTCCTCATGTTTGTGGCGAGAGACCACATCATCACCATAAGGGAAAAGTGAGGTAGTGCGAAATATACTAAATAATGTAAACACAGCCTGTCTGTGCCATTTGTTGCCAATAAAGAGCTTGATCTCTTCAACTTACTTTTTAGTTCCTTTTGTTTTGCCTGATATTGAATGCCAAAGTGAACTAAGCAACGCTGATACTGCGTAGGAAAATTAATAGCGACATGATGGACCAAACCGAGACTAAAACTATTTAGGTGAAAACTATTTAAGGACGGTTTCTGCTTTTGTTACTGCGCATACGTTCTGCGCATCTCGAGATACTCGAGTTTCCTATGGGTGGTGCCTACTAATACAGGGATATTTTTGCGCGGTGTAAAACTATGTGGAGAAAGCAGAACTTAGCAAGTGCTCTTGGTATCCAAAAAGAAAATTGAGGATAACCATGCATTTTTCAGAGATAGAAAAGCTTCAATTTTGAACAAAACGCCATGAATTTCTTTGTATTTTACTGTTGGTTAGAATAATTGTTGCTTAATTGTCTCTAAAAAAAATGCGTGGCTACCCCCAAATTTATTTTTGGATTTCAATAGCCCTTGCTAAGATCTGCTTTCCCCGCATAGTCATAAACCAAACAAAAATACTTTTTTATTAGTAGGCATCGTCCTTAACCACAGCTACGCTACCCCGAATAAACGCCGGAAAATGCCCTTATTCGTAGGCGTGATGTCCATCCGCCTACACTAACAATCCCACCATCCCTAGCGCGTAAAAGTCTTCTTATAGTTTCTAGAATATCAAAATGCACACTGTCTTTACTGTTCTCTCCTTATCTCTTATCTTGATCATTTGTTGTATTCTCTTGCCCCTCTCAAGTTCGATCAAGTGGTGATATGGTAAGGAGAAGTTAGATGCTGATAGCATTTGGGAGTTCAAGCTTATATTAACTTTTTGTACCATACTATTATAAACCGAATTCCGTTTAGAAGGCGTTAATTAAAAGCTAAATTACTTAAAGGAAGAGAAGAGTTGTCAGGTTTTACAGTTCAGTTATGTTCATATACCACTTTGCTAAGACCCAACAGAGTAAATAAATAAACAAATAATAAATGAATGAACAGTTTGTGGGATTTACACTCTTCTCGTAAGAAAATAAAAGCATGTGTAAATAGGCACTCATAGCGTACATGTGGGTAGTGCTGTACAGGCGTTGCGGACCTGTTTGTGCTCATTCTTGACGACATAGTGGGTAGAGTAACATACAGTGTACTACCCACAAAACCCCAAAATATGCGTATGGGCTACCCATAAAACGACGGTGAACACAGAGCACTTCAAACATCGTATTTGTCGCTGAACAAGATTAATACATCTATTTTCACTACGTCTCGCCAACGTCCTTTCCTCTCGTAAAACTGTTCCGAATGTATGTGACCTATGTCACGCGTTACGAACTTCCGCTTCGGCTGCCTTTCCATTTCCGGTTACTTTTACCAATGTTTACAACCTAACATACAGCTGTTTCGACAAAGGTTGTCCAAAAAAATTGTAAAGCGTCCGCGACAATGCCAAATGGTAGTCTGGAAAATACCCAATAAATTTCAATAAACGCTCAGAATCCATAATGCCTCGACCGTACAGCGAAGATGCGGCAATATGGATTCTGGGATTTTATTGAATATTATTGGGTATTTTCCAGACTACCTTTCGGCGTTGTAGCGTATGGTTTTAAGCTTTTTTTTTTTTTTTTTTTTTTTTTTTTTTTTTTTTTTGATAACCTTTATTGAAACCACTGTATGCTAATTAGATCACCCCATCATTTAGCCGACGCTCTTTTGGCTCGTCACGCAATCTTTCTTCACCAAAAGATTGCGTTAGGAGCCAAAAGAGCGTCTGCAAGGTAGGCTACCCATCATTACAATAGGTCACTCAGTTTACGCTTCAAATTGCAGAGGACAACTTGTTTTCAATGGAATGTATATCAAACGAGTGAATACCGTTTTTCGCGAGGTGATTGGCTACCCAACGACGTTGTCTAAGATTTCACGCGCGAGTTTTTCACCAGTTTATTACAAACATAATAAAAGGCAATGGTTATAAAACCCAACAACCTTCTTTGTTATGTGATTTTGTTAGCATTTTTGATTTTGACAACGAAGTGTTGATTATAAGTTGTAGAAATATAATAGTTATTACAAATCTGTGAAAATATTACATAATACTTAAGGGATTCAACAACAATAGCGAAAACAAATGACGTGTACGGAATGAAAATATTGTATAATTCTAAAGCGATACAGCAAAATACTTCTATGAAAAACGAACAATAAATTTGTAGTGATGAATAACAGCAACGGCGAAAATTAAAGTCAGAGTGTTGAATTAACGCCTTTTAAGTTGTTTGTTCAGGGCGGGTCGTTCCCATTCAAAATGTAGGTCTTTTTTTAATCTTAAGTTGGAAAGTGAATCGAGTCCAAAATGGAGAAGCAATCCCCAGAAAATAGATTCTTGCATGACTCAGAACCCTGTAAATGTTTGCAGATGTGCGAATTACGACCCGAAAGTTAGTGCTCGCGAACCCTGGCGCCAAGGTAATCTGGCGGTTTCACCGACATAGCGGGCGTTAAAGCCTGCATATGTAAATTTGTATACCACCTGGGAAGGCAGTGCATTGGGAATGGAATTTTTCACACTGAACATGTTTTTTTGACTCATGAGGCAATATAAACCAGGTTGACAAAGCGGATGAACTGTGAAGCTAGCTGAAGTTGAAGAACTGTTCTTTGCAGTCTGATCAAGGAAAACAGAAAGAGCCATAACTACTACTGATCCAGAAAGGTAGGCGCTTTTTGTTAAGTGGTTGATTTATTCGACCTCTTTTACTCTCCCTCAAGCGCTTGGAAAAGAACGTTCATATCCTGAACATTATCCAGAGTCATTTGTCATAGAGCGGCGGCGAAAACACGCGGCACTTTTTCAGTAATAGCAGACGAGAAGTTAAACCAAAAATTCTTTAAAACGCTGTTCTAATAAAGAAAACTATTTTTACACGTTTTTGGCTGTGGATGGCCAAGAAAGAAATTGAAGCCAACCTGAAACATTTGTGCTGCCGTTTTCAAGTTCATGTAGACGCCTTTAACAAGCTTGCTACATGTAATAAGGATAATTGAAGTCGGTTGCTCTTCAATCAGGTAACTGTAATCAAACGTACTTCTTTAATCGTCTGCCTTTTTCGAGTCGCTGGATGCCAATTTGTTTCGTGAAACGGTATGACCGTGAAACGATAACCTAAAATCGAGAATCCGGAAACCCAAAACGCAATCAAATGTTGTCAAAATGGCACTATCGAGAAGTTAAACTCTGTTGTTCGTTGTTTGTTTGCTTTTTTGTTCGCTTTCTTCATGGAGAAGGAAAGAACGAAATTTTCTTCAATTTATCAATTTTAAGCCGGAAAATTAAATGTGTCAAAATGCCCGTGCTCTCAAATGAGCTGTGAAAAATTTCAAATTCCTCGTAGAAGGACATAGACTTTCTCAAAGTCCTCGTAACCTCGTCGCTCGTCAGTCACTCATTCCGCGCATAAGAAGACGACTTGCGGCAAGTATAAGAAGGACAGTACATGGGTTGGTACTCAGAAATTAGAAAAATAATTATTTTTCCTCCACTAGTTAACAGCATTTAAACTTGGTACGCCACATTGATACATCTACGTTAATCATGTGCAGAAAATTATACCACCTAAAACTTTAAAACTATATTTTCTTCATCAATACAGTGAGTTTGTATCTTTAATTTTATGTATGCAATATTATATGTAAATGACGTGTTACAAATTAACTTACCTCGCACTGCTGTCTCGATTCATACAATGAGTTACAAACTTTGGAAAGATTTCCGTACAGCCCCAGTATTAATTATACATGATCACTGTCATACTAAACCCTCTTACACGACGAACGGGCATGAATAGAGTCGAGTCCTAAAATGTATGCATAATTTGTATGGTACAGAAACCTTCCTTTAACTTTGCTGCAAAGTACTTTAATCAAAATAAATTTGTAATCCACACGTTAGCGTGTCAAAATATTGAGGCTCTCTAGGTGTCTTCTAGCATTGCTCAATAACCTAATGACATAAACATATACTTTTGTTTCACCAGATGAAGTCATTGTCACTTGCGCTGCTTCTCGCAGCCCTGAGTATTTTGGACCTTGCTGAGGCGGGCCAGGTGGGCCGCTGGTCGAAATGCTACGGGTCTCCTCCTGCAGACTCCTTTGGTGGCCCAGACCAGCACATACCGGCCATCGCGCAGAATGCCTGGACATCATGAATAATTCATAGCCACTGAAGCGGCAAATTTGAATGCGATCGCGCTTTGAAGAGCTATAAATTAGAGAAGAATGGGCCGACACTAGGCAACTAGGGTTCACAAAATTCACTTTCCCGAGTCTCAGAAATGATAATCTCAAGGTTCACGCACGGCTTCTTGAAAATCAAGGATTAGTCTACAATTTGCACTAAAAAGGAATGAAATTGAGAAAGTAGAAGTTTTATGTTTTTCCACTTGAATATACAGTAAATTTTCCAAATTTTCGTATAGACATTCATTTTGGAGAACTGTTTTGGGGAAACTAACATACCTACTAGACTTTCACGCACGGCAAATGGCAGACGAGTCTTTCCTTGAAAAGAATCCGTTTTAATTTCGAAAATTGGTAACGAGGAACCTTTATGTTTTTCAGTTTGAAAATTGTTGGTCGTAGTTTTATTTGAAAATAGCGCGTGCAGAGCTGGCGAGCTATTGTTTTCAGCCCAGACATGAATAACAATACATGTCAAATGAAACAATGCCTATTGTTGAAAAGCACTCTGCATGAAAATAATATTCTTAACTACCGCGAATTTTAAAATTGCCATATTCATCAGCTGTTTTACTCATGATCTACGGACAAAACAAAGATGACAGCGTGCGCGACCAATAAATACAATAGTGATCGGGAGCTCTCTCTCTCCCTACTGGAATAGATATGGACGAGCAAATCCCATCGGTTATCATGATGACAACGGCAAATGTAAGGCTTATTTTCCGTGGGGATGGGAAAGAGAGCAAGGAAGCGGCGAATTCTATGTGCTCCGGTATGTTACTTTATCTGCTTTTCTCAAATTTAATGTCTGCCAATCGATTGTATGGTTAAATGGAAGTGATTTTAGTACTTCAGTACAAGTTAGAGAATTAGTTTTAAAATTTGATTCAAGGAATTTTTATGTAATGTTTAAAAAACGAACAGGAGATTTTATCGGGTTTAAAACCGCGAGGCGCAGCCAAATGGTTTTAGACCCGATAAAACATGTGTTGTGAATTTTTTGAACGGCTTCAAAAACATTCCTGGAAAAGAGTGTGTCAATAGAAGTCATAACAATTATGCTTTTGTGAACGTTGGAAAATAGCATACGAGAAAAACGCCGAATACTAATGAGGAGTGTTTTACCAGCAGATAAAACACCGCATACTAATAAGGAGGAGGTTTATCGATATAAAGTCACTGCACGTCACATTTAGCTCAAAAACTCCTTATTTCAAGAAAAAGGCTCCTCCCTCAATAAAACGTTTAGACCTGAGAGGGTCGACTCGTACAAATAACAAACCTCGCGCTGGTAAAATCGTACCAGGTAAAATCATAAATGGTGACAATACTTCCTTTCATTTGCTCGGAGGGAGGGGGGTAGTACTTCTCGGAACTTTTGGTGGGGGGTGTACGGCTCGGTTCTTCAAATCCTGACCCTATGTCAGTGAGCACTGAATCAATTTTGTCTTCCTATCTTCTAATTAGGAAGTATGGACTTTCCCAGACTGGAATTGAGTACGTGTGGATCTCATTCAGGGATTACGTCTACAAGAACAAGCCTTGTCAAGTAGTAGAGTACAACACCGGCAAGGCTTGGATCCCTTGCTATTTGAAACAGGCGGATGTCAAAGATTGTCATAGAAATTGGATAAAGAAAGATCTGTTGGGCTTTTGTACAAAAAGCAGCCGTTATTCCTGGGTAACTTACTGTGGAGACGACTACAGTCAAAAGCCAAGTTTTACTTTGACCAATGCTCTAGTACTGTGCCAGGTGAAAGCGGCTCGAAGACAGGTGACCATCACTCACGTGGATGATCTCAATTCTAACAACATCCAGACTAA
This sequence comes from Pavona decussata, assembly GCF_977016875.1. Classification (NCBI taxonomy): domain Eukaryota; kingdom Metazoa; phylum Cnidaria; class Anthozoa; order Scleractinia; family Agariciidae; genus Pavona; species Pavona decussata. The sequence continues at coordinate 250,954 of NW_028145676.1, forward strand.
ACCAGAGTCCATCTTACAAGGTATTTAATCGTAACGCTGATGTTTATTTGAAATTATCAAGTTCTGACAGTTTGTTAACAGAAACAAAAGCATATAACTCATCAGTAGACAAACTACAGTAGACAAACGCAGCCACAAGACGACTGGTCGTAACTGCGGTCTGAAGAGACATTTTAAAATGCTCCAAGTGAAAACGAACTGTGAACAGGGACAAGGGTCACAGCTGCTTTATTTCTGAACAGATCCTGAAACGTGCGTTGTTTTAAGTTTCTTCTTTGTGCGACAATATATATTCCCCAAAATTCTAAGACAATTTCTTATTTTGTAGAGTTACAAAGTTTTCAAACTTTAACCTGGGTATCATTGGTGTCAACCTTATCAGTTAGATTAGTGTGTTTTTTAACTATTTCATACACATTGTTTCTGCCACGTTTCGTTTCATTTAGTACTTCCTTGCCTTTAAGGGTTTGCTATCTTTTTATAAACCACTCTATAATACCGCTCTAACCTCAAAAAGCAAAAGCTTAATTAAATGCAGTCTAAAACAGACCTCTCCATGCCTTTCAGTCGATCTGAGAATCGGTTGACTTATCCTTTTCTCAATCCATGGTCGGAATTTCCAGATTATCGTAGCGGTGTAAAAAGTTTACGCTTGTTCAACTGGTTTTGATAACTGCTTTTGCTTTTCCTACCGTTTGTAGGAATTAATACAAGGGCTGCTTTAGTATTCCGTCTGAGAATAAAAAAGGTTTGTGAGGAGGGAGGATTGAGTACACAAAGCAACAAGTAAATCTGATGTTGCTCAACCTATCTATTTTAAAAGCTCAATTTTGAAGGTTTCGCTCTTTGCGTTTGAATAGTATTTTTAATGTCTTTAACAAACACACAAACAAAAAAATTACGAGCTAAAGTGCAAACGAAACTTGCTTCGGTTGGAGAGAGCTTTTGTAGAACAGAGGCAAAGACACTTTTAGTTTCAATTTTTATTCATTTATGATAATAATACTTGAACGGTTTTTGAGGTTTACGACACCATGCAATCCAATTAAAGTTTATATTTACTGTAAAACCAATTCGTTTAAATTGCAAATATTGACATCAGCCCAAATTTTTCATAATGGCCTCAGTGATTGATAAGAAGGGACTTCCTTTTCAGACACAACCGTCAATCGCGGTTCATCTGCACTGACGTGGAAATTCACCAAGAAATGGACAAAGAAGACGTCCTCCAGCTACTCCAGCGAACACGGATGGAAACTGAGTGTGACGACTACCATCGACTCTGGAGAACTCTCAGGTGCTATTTCCAAATGGCAGGTATCGGTAACAGCGGAAGGTTATGGGACATACATTTACACAAACTCCAAGGAAAATACGGAGGAGGTTACCTATGAGCGTAACTTCAATGTAAGTGTATTTTTATTTTCCGGCAACAATATACACTTAATGTATGGTCTCGAGGGAGACAGTTTTGTTTTCCCTCGAGTCCTGATGTTTCCAGAGGCGAAGTCGAGGGAAACATCAGGACTCGAGGGAAAACAAAACATGCTTTGTTATATATCTAGACTTGCAATTGTTATCATTTGATAGCATCTTACCAGAAATAACGTGTTGGGACTTAATTCTTTCAACTATCCCTGTGACAAATGGATTTCTGTTTGTTTAGAGTATTCCCTCCATCGAAATAAATTAATAGGGTATCTAAATGCAACCCTTATGTTCGTCACACAAAACCGATGATCCAAAGTATGTGAGGCTTTCACGAAAGCACCCAGTAGATCAAACAATTTTATTTCCTTAAACTTAAATAAAAAGAAAACATGAATTTTTGACCAATTTTTTAAGTTCTGCCTTTGTACCGGTGATTATAGAAAGCTTGCTTTGGCTTAATTCAAGAATAAAAAAAACATTCTGCCTTAAGTAAAGGCAACAAAATGAACCTCGTAGATCCAACAGAGAAGCATTATCTACAAACTCCAAGAATATAACAGATAACACTATCTAAAAACGCTCAGCTCAAAACAAGAAAATGTTCCGGCCTCCCAAAAAGTCCCACTTTTTTCATATAACACTATATGTAAATAGATAACACTACGATGGGTTGTTTGTGCTGCTGGTTCATGATTATCTCGGCACTGTGTTGATAAACGTTTTTTCAATATGATTTTCGCGCTGAGTTTGTTGTTAATATAGGACTGAAACTTAGCTACATATTCGTCTCAACACTAAATTAATTAAGATAAATAGTTTGGATCAACACAAACGGAGAAACACGATAATTTATCTTTTGCCTATTTCTCCCAAATTTTCTCCTCTGTTTTAACAGGAGTTAAAGTGAGTAAAAAACAAAAGTGATTTAAGGAAGACAATGTACCAAATAAATTTCTGATACAGGTGCGCCGAAGTAAGGTATGTTTTATATTTCAAAAACAAAAACAAATTTTCGAAATACATTTTATCCCGCGTTAACGTAATAATTCACTTTGTTGAAGAAGTTGAAGAAAAAATGTCTAATTAAACGTATTAATCGTAGTAAAGAATTCAAAAGTGATATGAAAAACATGGTGCAAGCTCAGAGTATTATATCACTAAGCATAAGCACAAAACGGCCACTGACCGAGGACACAATTTTGTGACCTGTATAGATCAAAATATTTTTGTATCATTAACACCGTATTTTATGCTACGTTGAAGACCTATTTATTTTTATTATAAAGCTCAATATCAACGTATCTCACGAAGGAAATTTGGCAGACTAAAAACTTCAAATTTGGTTCAAGGGCTTTCCACGTTGTTTATAAGCTGCAACGAGAGACCATACTTTTACGTTCCTTTCCTTGAAGTTAACCGTTCTTCAAATTTACCGATAATTCGACGTAATGTTCTGTTCTGAGCTTGAACACATAAGTAGACTTTTTCAGAACAATGCGTTCGAATACAGCAACACACTTTATCCGATCCTATTTTGACGTTGGTGTCTACGGATCAAAACCGTAGATTCATAAATATGCTAAACAAGACATAACAGACGCAAAACTCATCACACACCAGTCATAGCAGGACACAGACATTCATCACAACGATCTTAACTTTTTGGTCAAATTTTGAGACAATTTAGCATCACGATTTCGAACTTTCTTCACGCAGGTGTTTGCGGTTTCCATCGATCAAAACAAACTTTTAATATATATGCTACGACAACATAACAGTTATACAAATTGGACTTGAATAACAGAAACAAAGGCGCCAAACAAAGGAATGTCTCAAATAATAGTTTAATTTTTGACGGGTAAACTCGCTGAGTTCCTATCGATCTTTGTTTTTTATTTATGAGATAAGTTGAAGCAATCCCCTTATTGCACATTCATAGTACATTCGTCAACATTTTTAAATCGGTCGTTTATTTTACACTAAGCTGTTCACAGTGACGATAAAAGTGTACGTGCTTTTGTGGTTTGCATTAACAATTTGCACCACAATCGTCAGCTCCTGTCACACATTAGCTATTTCTCGCGTCATTGTCAATTGCACTACACCTGCTAATTGCCCGCATTATTGATGTCGCCTCCATACTGGTTGTACCTATGTTTCATATTTCAAACGCAAGCGCTCCCCGGGAAGTCTTTACGCAGTTTAAGACTTCCTGTTTTGACATTTAATGGACGGCTTTTCAAAATGTATGGCAATATATACAAGTGCCTTTCTACAGCCAATAGGAGTGATGCATGGTCTTAATTCTGAATCTGCAGATAAAAACTGTTTCTTGCTAGAGAAACCACCCATATCTTTTTTGGTCTCGTATTGACCAAGACCACACACAGTGAATTATTTTTCGGGATCAAGTTTGTCCTTGTTCAAGTATGGCAGGTTGTTACTTCTCCATTCTTGATTTCCTATTCCTGTGTTATCTTTGGGGTGCTTGGCTGCAATACAACACTGATGCCCAAAAAGGTTAGACAAGAAATTTGGACACAATTTAATAGTTAGGTAACTTTAAGAACTAAATACAAGGAGTCACTAAATCTACGGTCTTTGGTTGATATTGGATGCGCCAAAGTTTTCATTGTTATCATGTTGTAAATATGGCAAACATTTCAGTCCTTCAGCCGATAAGTTGATTAAGAAAACTTTGCAGCTTGTTGTTACAGTAGGGACAAAATAAAAGTGTGTTTCACTGTCCGTCAAGAAAGTTTTTACATCTATAGACAGCAGGAAAGAATTTTTCTTCAGTTTTATAGTGTCTACTGTGTCTTTGAATGAAAGGCGTATAAACTAATCTTGGTGTCTAGCTAACTCGTCAAACATAAAGTTGGAAGTTTACAGCGGCCCATAGAAATAGATTTGTACCCATCTCTTGACCGATTTGGCTGTTTATTTACGAACAAATTGTCTCCTTACAACTTTTTACACCGCTGGTACTTCGGTTCAAGTAAAGGCAACAAAATGAACCTCGTAGACCCAAGAAAGAAACATTATCTACAAAATCCTACAATGTAGCAGATGACACTATCTTAACACGCTCGGTTCAAAACGAAAAAAATGTTCGGGCTCCCAAAAAGTCTCACTTTTTTCATATAACACTATATGTAAATAGATAACACTATGATGAGTCGTTTGTGCTGCTGGTTCATGATTATCTCGACACTGTGTTGATAAATGTTTTATCAATATGATTTTCGCGCTGACTTTGTTGTTAATTTAGGTCTGAAACTCAGCCGCATATTCGGTTCAACACCAAATTAATAAAGATAAATAGTTTGGATCAACACAAACGGGGAAACACGATCATTTATCTTTTGCGTTTTTTCTGCCAAATTTTCCCCTCTGAATTAAAAGGAGTTAAAATAAGTAAAAAAAAGTCTTTTAAGGAAGACAATGTACCAAATAAATTTCTGATACAGGTGCGCCGAAATAAGATATCTTTTATATTTCAAAAACGAAAAGAAATTTTCGAAATACATTTTATCCCCCGTTAACAAAAAATTTTTTTTTGTTGAAGAAGTTGAAGAAAAAATGTCTTATCAGACGTATTAATCGTATTAAAGAATGTAAAAGTGATATGGAAAACATGGTCCAAGCTCAAGGTCTTATATCACTGAGCATAAGCACGAAACGGCCACTGACCGAGGACACAATTTTGTAACCTGTATTGATCAAAATAATTTGTATCATTAACCCCGTATTTTATGCTACGCTGAAGGTGTTTTTATTTTTATTATAAAGCTCAATATCAACATATCTAACGCACGAAATTTGGCAGACTAAAAACTGCAAATTTCGTTCAAGGGCTTTCCACGTTGTTTATAACCTGTAACGGGAAACCATACTTTTACGTTCCGATTCCTTGAAGTTAACCGTTCTTCAAATTTACCGGTAATTCGGCGTAATGTGCTGTTCTCAGCCATCACTTAAGTAGACTTTTCCAGAACAACAGCAACACACTTTATTAGGTCCTATTTTGACGTTGGTGTCTACGGATCAAAACCGTAGATCATAAATATGCTAAACAAGACATAACAGACGCAAAACTCATCACACACCAGTCATAGCAGGACACACATTCATCACAAAGATCGTAACTTTTTGGTCAAATTTTGAGACAATTTACCACCATATTTTCGAGCCTTTCCTCGCACAGGTTTTTGCGGTTTCCATCGATCAAAACAACCTTTTAATATATCCGCTATGACAACATAACAGTTATACAAATTGGAGTTGAATGACAGAAACAAAGGCGCCAAACAAAGGAATCTATGAAATAATAGTTTTATTTTTAACGGGTAAACTCGCTGAGTTCCTATCGATCTTTGTTTTTTATTTATGAGATAAGTTGAAGCAATCCCCTTATTGCACATTCATAGTACATTCGTCAACATTTTTAAATCGGTCGTTTATTTTACACTAAGCTGTTCACAGTGACGATAAAAGTGTACGTGCTTTTGTGGTTTGCATTAACAATTTGCACCACAATCGTCAGCTCCTGTCACACATTAGCTATTTCTCGCGTCATTGTCAATTGCACTACACCTGCTAATTGCCCGCATTATTGATGTCGCCTCCATACTGGTTGTACCTATGTTTCATATTTCAAACGCAAGCGCTCCCCGGGAAGTCTTTACGCAGTTTAAGACTTCCTGTTTTGACATTTAATGGACGGCTTTTCAAAATGTATGGCAATATATACAAGTGCCTTTCTACAGCCAATAGGAGTGATGCATGGTCTTAATTCTGAATCTGCAGATAAAAACTGTTTCTTGCTAGAGAAACCACCCATATCTTTTTTGGTCTCGTATTGACCAAGACCACACACAGTGAATTATTTTTCGGGATCAAGTTTGTCTTTGTTCAAGTATGGCAGGTTGTTACTTCTCCATTCTTGATTTCCTATTCCTGTGTTATCTTTGGGGTGCTTGGCTGCAATACAACACTGATGCCCAAAAAGGTTAGACAAGAAATTTGGACACAATTTAATAGTTAGGTAACTTTAAGAACTAAATACAAGGAGTCACTAAATCTACGGTCTTTGGTTGATATTGGATGCGCCAAAGTTTTCATTGTTATCATGTTGTAAATATGGCAAACATTTCAGTCCTTCAGCCGATAAGTTGATTAAGAAAACTTTGCAGCTTGTTGTTACAGTAGGGACAAAATAAAAGTGTGTTTCACTTTCCTTCAAGAAAGTTTTTTCATCTATAGACAGCAGGAAAGAATTTTTCTTCAGTTTTATAGTGTCTACTGTGTCTTTGAATGAAAGGCGTATAAACTAATCTTGGTGTCTAGCTAACTCGTCAAACATAAAGTTGGAAGTTTACAGCGGCCCATAGAAATAGATTTGTACCCATCTCTTGACCGATTTGGCTGTTTATTTACGAACAAATTGTCTCCTTACAACTTTTTACACCGCTGGTACTTCGGTTCAAGTAAAGGCAACAAAATGAACCTCGTAGACCCAAGAAAGAAACATTATCTACAAAATCCTACAATGTAGCAGATGACACTATCTTAACACGCTCGGTTCAAAACGAAAAAAATGTTCGGGCTCCCAAAAAGTCTCACTTTTTTCATATAACACTATATGTAAATAGATAACACTATGATGAGTCGTTTGTGCTGCTGGTTCATGATTATCTCGACACTGTGTTGATAAATGTTTTATCAATATGATTTTCGCGCTGACTTTGTTGTTAATTTAGGTCTGAAACTCAGCTGCATATTCGGTTCAACACCAAATTAATAAAGATAAATAGTTTGGATCAACACAAACGGGGAAACACGATCATTTATCTTTTGCGTTTTTTCTGCCAAATTTTCCCCTCTGAATTAAAAGGAGTTAAAATAAGTAAAAAAAAGTCTTTTAAGGAAGACAATGTACCAAATAAATTTCTGATACAGGTGCGCCGAAATAAGATATCTTTTATATTTCAAAAACGAAAAGAAATTTTCGAAATACATTTTATCCCCCGTTAACAAAAAATTTTTTTTTGTTGAAGAAGTTGAAGAAAAAATGTCTTATCAGACGTATTAATCGTATTAAAGAATGTAAAAGTGATATGGAAAACATGGTCCAAGCTCAAGGTCTTATATCACTGAGCATAAGCACGAAACGGCCACTGACCGAGGACACAATTTTGTAACCTGTATTGATCAAAATAATTTGTATCATTAACCCCGTATTTTATGCTACGCTGAAGGTGTTTTTATTTTTATTATAAAGCTCAATATCAACATATCTAACGCACGAAATTTGGCAGACTAAAAACTGCAAATTTCGTTCAAGGGCTTTCCACGTTGTTTATAACCTGTAACGGGAAACCATACTTTTACGTTCCGATTCCTTGAAGTTAACCGTTCTTCAAATTTACCGGTAATTCGGCGTAATGTGCTGTTCTCAGCCATCAATTAAGTAGACTTTTCCAGAACAACAGCAACACACTTTATTAGGTCCTATTTTGACGTTGGTGTCTACGGATCAAAACCGTAGATCATAAATATGCTAAACAAGACATAATAGACGCAAAACTCATCACACACCATTCATAGCAGGACACACATTCATCACAAAGATCGTAACTTTTTGGTCAAATTTTGAGACAATTTACCACCATATTTTCGAGCCTTTCCTCGCACAGGTTTTTGCGGTTTCCATCGATCAAAACAACCTTTTAATATATCCGCTATGACAACATAACAGTTATACAAATTGGAGTTGAATGACAGAAACAAAGGCGCCAAACAAAGGAATCTATGAAATAATAGTTTTATTTTTAACGGGTAAACTCGCTGAGTTCCTATCGATCTTTGTTTTTTATTTATGAGATAAGTTGAAGCAATCCCCTTATTGCACATTCATAGTACATTCGTCAACATTTTTAAATCGGTCGTTTATTTTACACTAAGTTGTTCACAGTGACGATAAAAGTGTACGTGCTTTTGTGGTTTGCATTAACAATTTGCACCACAATCGTCAGCTCCTGTCACACATTAGCTATTTCTCGCGTCATTGTCAATTGCACTACACCTGCTTATTGCCCGCATTATTGATGTCGCCTCCATACTGGTTGTACCTATGTTTCATATTTCAAACGCAAGCGCTCCCCGGGAAGTCTTTACGCAGTTTAAGACTTCCTGTTTTGACATTTAATGGACGGCTTTTCAAAATTTATGGCAATATATACAAGTGCCTTTCTACAGCCAATAGGAGTGATGCATGGTCTTAATTCTGAATCTGCAGATAAAAACTGTTTCTTGCTAGAGAAACTACCCATATCTTTTTTGGTCTCGTATTGACCAAGACCACACACAGTGAATTATTTTTCGGGATCAAGTTTGTCCTTGTTCAAGTATGGCAGGTTGTTACTTCTCCATTCTTGATTTCCTATTCCTGTGTTATCTTTGGGGTGCTTGGCTGCAATACAACACTGATGCCCAAAAAGGTTAGACAAGAAATTTGGACACAATTTAATAGTTAGGTAACTTTAAGAACTAAATACAAGGAGTCACTAAATCTACGGTCTTTGGTTGATATTGGATGCGCCAAAGTTTTCATTGTTATCATGTTGTAAATATGGCAAACATTTCAGTCCTTCAGCCGATAAGTTGATTAAGAAAACTTTGCAGCTTGTTGTTACAGTAGGGACAAAATAAAAGTGTGTTTCACTTTCCTTCAAGAAAGTTTTTTCATCTATAGACAGCAGGAAAGAATTTTTCTTCAGTTTTATAGTGTCTACTGTGTCTTTGAATGAAAGGCGTATAAACTAATCTTGGTGTCTAGCTAACTCGTCAAACATAAAGTTGGAAGTTTACAGCGGCCCATAGAAATAGATTTGTACCCATCTCTTGACCGATTTGGCTGTTTATTTACGAACAAATTGTCTCCTTACAACTTTTTACACCGCTGGTACTTCGGTTCAACTAAAGGCAACAAAATGAACCTCGTAGACCCAAGAAAGAAACATTATCTACAAAATCCGACAATGTAGCAGATGACACTATCTTAACACGCTCGGTTCAAAACGAAAAAAATGTTCGGGCTCCCAAAAAGTCTCACTTTTTTCATATAACACTATATGTAAATAGATAACACTATGATGAGTCGTTTGTGCTGCTGGTTCATGATTATCTCGGCACTGTGTTGATAAATGTTTTATCAATATGATTTTCGCGCTGACTTTGTTGTTAATTTAGGTCTGAAACTCAGCTGCATATTCGGTTCAACACCAAATTAATAAAGATAAATAGTTTGGATCAACACAAACGGGGAAACACGATCATTTATCTTTTGCGTTTTTTCTGCCAAATTTTCCCCTCTGAATTAAAAGGAGTTAAAATAAGTAAAAAAAAGTCTTTTAAGGAAGACAATGTACCAAATAAATTTCTGATACAGGTGCGCCGAAATAAGATATCTTTTATATTTCAAAAACGAAAAGAAATTTTCGAAATACATTTTATCCCCCGTTAACAAAAAAATTTTTTTTTGTCGAAGAAGTTGAAGAAAAAATGTCTTATCAGACGTATTAATCGTATTAAAGAATGTAAAAGTGATATGGAAAACATGGTCCAAGCTCAAGGTCTTATATCACTGAGCATAAGCACGAAACGACCACTGACCGAGGACACAATTTTGTAACCTGTATTGATCAAAATAGTTTGTATCATTAACCCCGTATTTTATGCTACGCTGAAGGTGTTTTTATTTTTATTATAAAGCTCAATATCAACATATCTCACGCAGGAAATTTGGCAGACTAAAAACTGCAAATTTCGTTCAAGGGCTTTCCACGTTGTTTATAACCTGCAACGGGAAACCATACTTTTACGTTCCGATTCCTTGAAGTTAACCGTTCTTCAAATTTACCGGTAATTCGGCGTAATGTGCTGTTCTCAGCCATCACTTAAGTAGACTTTTCCAGAACAAAGCGTTCGATTACAGCAACACACTTTATTAGGTCCTATTTTGACGTTGGTGTCTACGGATCAAAACCGTAGATTCATAAATATGCTAAACAAGACATAACAGACGCAAAACTCATCACACACCATTCATAGCAGGACACACATTCATCACAAAGATCGTAACTTTTTGGTCAAATTTTGAGACAATTTACCACCATATTTTCGAGCCTTTCCTCGCACAGGTTTTTGCGGTTTCCATCGATCAAAACAACCTTTTAATATATCCGCTATGACAACATAACAGTTATACAAATTGGAGTTGAATGACAGAAACAAAGGCGCCAAACAAAGGAATCTATGAAATAATAGTTTTATTTTTAACGGGTAAACTCGCTGAGTTCCTATCGATCTTTGTTTTTTATTTATGAGATAAGTTGAAGCAATCCCCTTATTGCACATTCATAGTACATTCGTCAACATTTTTAAATCGGTCGTTTATTTTACACTAAGTTGTTCACAGTGACGATAAAAGTGTACGTGCTTTTGTGGTTTGCATTAACAATTTGCACCACAATCGTCAGCTCCTGTCACACATTAGCTATTTCTCGCGTCATTGTCAATTGCACTACACCTGCTAATTGCCCGCATTATTGATGTCGCCTCCATACTGGTTGTACCTATGTTTCATATTTCAAACGCAAGCGCTCCCCGGGAAGTCTTTACGCAGTTTAAGACTTCCTGTTTTGACATTTAATGGACGGCTTTTCAAAATGTATGGCAATATATACAAGTGCCTTTCTACAGCCAATAGGAGTGATGCATGGTCTTAATTCTGAATCTGCAGATAAAAACTGTTTCTTGCTAGAGAAACCACCCATATCTTTTTTGGTCTCGTATTGACCAAGACCACACACAGTGAATTATTTTTCGGGATCAAGTTTGTCCTTGTTCAAGTATGGCAGGTTGTTACTTCTCCATTCTTGATTTCCTATTCCTGTGTTATCTTTGGGGTGCTTGGCTGCAATACAACACTGATGCCCAAAAAGGTTAGACAAGAAATTTGGACACAATTTAATAGTTAGGTAACTTTAAGAACTAAATACAAGGAGTCACTAAATCTACGGTCTTTGGTTGATATTGGATGCGCCAAAGTTTTCATTGTTATCATGTTGTAAATATGGCAAACATTTCAGTCCTTCAGCCGATAAGTTGATTAAGAAAACTTTGCAGCTTGTTGTTACAGTAGGGACAAAATAAAAGTGTGTTTCACTTTCCTTCAAGAAAGTTTTTACAACTATAGACAGCAGGAAAGAATTTTTCTTCAGTTTTATAGTGTCTACTGTGTCTTTGAATGAAAGGCGTATAAACTAATCTTGGTGTCTAGCTAACTCGTCAAACATAAAGTTGGAAGTTTACAGCGGCCCATAGAAATAGATTTGTACCCATCTCTTGACCGATTTGGCTGTTTATTTACGAACAAATTGTCTCCTTACAACTTTTTACACCGCTGGTACTTCGGTTCAACTAAAGGCAACAAAATGAACCTCGTGGACCCAAGAAAGAAACATTATCTACAAAATCCGACAATGTAGCAGATGACACTATCTTAACACGCTCGGTTCAAAACGAAAAAAATGTTCGGGCTCCCAAAAAGTCTCACTTTTTTCAGATAACACTATATGCAAATAGATAACACTATGATGAGTCGTTTGTGCTGCTGGTTCATGATTATCTCGACACTGTGGTGATAAATGTTTTATCAATATGATTTTCGCGCTGACTTTGTTGTTAATTTAGGTCTGAAACTCAGCTGCATATTCGGTTCAACACCAAATTAATAAAGATAAATAGTTTGGATCAACACAAACGGGGAAACACGATCATTTATCTTTTGCGTTTTTTCTGCCAAATTTTCCCCTCTGAATTAAAAGGAGTTAAAATAAGTAAAAAAAAAGTCTATTAAGGAAGACAATGTACCAAATAAATTTCTGATACAGGTGCGCCGAAATAAGATATCTTTTATATTTCAAAAACGAAAAGAAATTTTCGAAATACATTTTATCCCCCGTTAACAAAAAATTTTTTTTTGTTGAAGAAGTTGAAGAAAAAATGTCTTATCAGACGTATTAATCGTATTAAAGAATGTAAAAGTGATATGGAAAACATGGTCCAAGCTCAAGGTCTTATATCACTGAGCATAAGCACGAAACGGCCACTGACCGAGGACACAATTTTGTAACCTGTATTGATCAAAATAGTTTGTATCATTAACCCCGTATTTTATGCTACGCTGAAGGTGTTTTTATTTTTATTATAAAGCTCAATATCAACATATCTCACGCAGGAAATTTGGCAGACTAAAAACTGCAAATTTCGTTCAAGGGCTTTCCACGTTGTTTATAACCTGCAACGAGAGACCATACTTTTTAACGTTACGATTCCTTGAAGTTAACCGTTCTTCAAATTTACCGGTAATTCGGCGTAATGTTCTGTTCTAAGCCATCACTTAAGTAGACTTTTCCAGAACAAAGCGTTCGAATACAGCAACACACTTTATCAGATCCTTTTTTGACGTTGATGTCTACGGATCAAAACCGTAGATTCATAAATATGCTAAACAAGACATAACAGACGCAAAACTCATCACACACCAGTCATAGCAGGACACAGACATTCATCACAATGATCTTAACTTTTTGCTCAAATTTTGAGACATGTTAGCACCACTATTTCGAAGCTTTCTTTACGCAAGTGTTTGCGGATTCCATCGATCAAAACAAACTTTTAATATATCCGCTAGGACAACATAACAGTTATACAAATTGGAGTTGAATGACAGAAACAAAGGCGCCAAACAAAGGAATGTCTCAAACAATAGTTTTATTTTTAACGGGTAAACTCACTGAGTTCCTGTGGATCTTTCTTTTTATTATTTATGAGATTAGTTGAAGCAATCCCCTTATCGCTCATTTAAAGTACATTCGTCAACTTTTTCAAATCGGTCGTTTATTTTATACTGAGCTGTTAACGGAGATGATAAAAGTGTGCGTGCTTTTGTAGTTTGCACGCATTGCAGGAATAATTACCGGTATAGAAGATGCTATATTTATATTTTCAAGGATTATTTAAATTTTTGTTATTTTCCGTAGATGGCTGTCGGCGAGTGAAGTTTATCCCGCCAGAAACTGGACAGTACCTCGAAGGTCACGTGTTTATAAACCTTACAATCGGAATATACACACCATGTGAGCATCGATGCGTCATGGAGAGGAAATGTGTTTCGGTCAACATTGGTCCAATAAGTAAAGATAAGGTTATATGTGAACTGAGTGATTCAGATCGATTGCAGCACCCGAACGATCTTAAGCCAAGACCTGGTTGGACATATAGAGGTACAGAGGTAAGAAGTCTAAATGAGATGACAATGACGACGAGAAAACTCTTCAATGTTTCCGGTTGACACATTGGTTACCTTTTCCCCCGCAAGATGGAGCTAATTGACTCGTTTAAGTCTTTAACGGGATTAGTTCTCCCTTCTACTTTTCTCGTAAGTAAAGGCTCTATTTTTTCCCAAGAATTTCCGTGTCTGACCAGAGGTGGCCCAAGCTCGGCATCTGATAGCAAGGATCTGATGTTTATTTAAAAACGTTCCAATGCAAATTCACTTCAGCTCTGAAAATGCTAAAATACAACCATAAATGTGGAAATGAACTTCGGACAGTCGACGAGCTTCCCAAACGTTCGGCTTTTCCGACCAAGGCGGGCAAGTATCAGCTTTCGACTTCACCGCAATGTTTTCAGGACTTCCGACATAGAATCTCACCAGGAGCTTCAAATTCACCTAGTTACGAACGATTGTTCACATTTTCCCGAAATCTGGGGTGTGATAAACGGTCTGGGGTGGGTAACCAACACGAGAAATACTGAAAAAGAAAACAAAGAACGGATACTACTTGAAGAGTCGTCGCATACGCTATAATAAGTAAAAAATATATTTTACTTTTCATTTGCTTAGAATAATTATAAAACTTTACAAATTTCTTACGAATGCTGTTTTCCTTATCAGAATCTTTGCTGCACTAACCCTTGCCTTAACAATGGCAAATGTCTTATGGGGTATACAGACAAGAAATATCTTTGTGAGTGTGCCGCCGGATTTACAGGAGAGAACTGTGAAATAGGTAAATTCATTATTTTCATGTGAGAAAGTATGATATTCAATGACTGTTTTGATACATTTCCTTGTTTTTATTAAGTGTCTGCAACTATATTCCGCTTGGACACATGCAGGCTGTTTTTGTTAGCATAGAATTCCCAGCTTCATATTAAAACTTAGATTTTCATGCTGACTGGAATTTTTCTAACTTTTAATTGTATTTAGGAATCGGAGAACGTATATAAAAGACAGAAAATTGCACAATGATGTTAGATCTAAGACGTTTTAGGAATCTTTTTCCAAAAGTGAATTGAACGATTTCTAGAAATTCGCTTATCTTTTATCAAGGTTGCATTAGTGGAAATGTATTAGCTTATTTATGAGCTGCAGTGAAGATGAAGGCTTGAGTTCAGCACATGTATAATTGATCAATCCTCGTACAAACGAAGTTCAGTTTCTTCCCTGGCTGGTCAGTTTCCTCTGCTCTTTTTATCGTATTCTCTCTTATCTAGATATCGATGAATGCAACAATGGTTACCACGACTGCAGTAAAAATGCTTCCTGTGTCAATACTAAAGGATCCTTCAACTGCACCTGTAAGCCGGGGTTCACTGGTGATGGACGATTATGTTTAGGTACAGTTTGCCGTTTGATCCATTTCCCTAGTTTATTGTCTTAAGGTAAATAAGCACTTTGTCGTTACCCTTCAGGAAAACTATAATAAGCTGTTCCAATTACAAGACAAGTTCCATGTACTCCCTTTTCAAGCGGTGTAATCTCTTTTTTATCATTTTATATTTTTCCAGATATCGATGAATGCACAAAAGGCATCCACGACTGCAGCAAAAATGCATCCTGTGTCAATACCGCTGGATCTTACAATTGCACTTGTAAGCCAGGCTTCTCTGGTGACGGACGATTATGTTCAGGTACAACTTGCCCTTCTATTCATTTCCCTTGTTGATTGTGTAAAGGTAAATTAGCACTTTGTGCTTACCCTTCAGGAAAAAGGCAGCTAGCTATTCCAGTTGTAAAACCGGTTCCATTTAATCCTTGTCCAAGCGGTTTAATCTCGATTCTGTAATTTTACATTTTTCAGATATCAATGAATGCACAAAAGGCATCCACGACTGCAGCAAAAATGCATCCTGTGTCAATACCCCTGGATCTTTCAATTGCACCTGTAATCCGGGGCTCACTGGCGATGGACGATCATGTTTAGGTACAGTTTGCCGTCCTATTCATTTTTCGAGATTATTGTCTTAAGGTAAATTTGGCGTTGAGCAATTTGTTAGAACCGTTCAACGAAACAAAAAAATGATTAGCTATTTCAATTATTAAACCAGTTGCATTTATTCATTGTCGAAACCGTTAAATTACTTTTGGTCATTTCTTATTTTTTTAGATATTGATGAATGCACTAAAGGCATCCACGACTGTAGCAAGAATGCATCCTGTGTCAATACCCCTGGATCTTTCAATTGCACCTGTAATCCGGGGCTCACTGGTGATGGACGATCATGTTTAGGTACAGTTTGCCGTTCTATTCATTTTTCGAGGTTATTGTCTTAAGGTAAATTTGGCGTTGAGCAATTCGTGGTAACCCTTCAACGAAAAAAAAAATGACTGGCTATTCCAATTATTAAACCAGTTGCATTTATTCATTGTCGAAACTGTTAAATCACTTTTAGTCATTTCTTATTTTTTTAGATATCGATGAATGCACTAAAGGAATACACGACTGCAGCGAAAATGCATCCTGCCTGAATACCCATGGATCATTTAATTGCACCTGTAAGCCGGGGTTCACTGGTGACGGACGCTCATGTTCAGGTAAACTTTGTTGTTTTATTCACTTTGGTAGTCTCGTTCTTGTGTTTGTCTTTTGTCATGTTTTAATCTCCTGGTCAGATTGCAAGATGTAGCAATTTTTGACCGCATTCAACGATCGTGTAATTTAAGAAAGTATGATATCCTAAGAAAAATATGTTCCAACAAAGTTAGGTTGTATTCGAAGTGTAACATTTTGTTACGCTTAATTTTACGTTGAGAACATGTGAGAACCGATCTTGGGATTTACAGGAGAAAAATGTGAAAAAGGTAATACTATAAGTTTGGCCAGCTCATGTACTCAGCTATAATGTGCCTTTCCATTTATAATTAGCTTGTTTAATTGTTCAATTGCACCTGTAAGCCAGGGTTCTCTGTTGAAGGAAGATTATGTTTAGGTACAATTTGCCGTTCTATTCATTTCCCTTATTGATTGTGTAAAGGTAAATTAGCACTTTGTGGTAATCACTTAGGTAAAAAGTAATTAGCTATTCCAGTTGTTAAACCGGTTCCATTTAATCCTTGTCCGGACGGATTAATCTCAATTGTTGTAATTTTACATTTTTCAGATATCAATGAATGCACAACAGACATCAACGACTGCAGCAAAAATGCATCCTGTGTCAATACCCCTGGATCCTTCAATTGCAACTGTAAGCCGGGGTTCACTGGCGATGGACGATTATGTTCAGGTACAATTTGCCGTTCTTTTCATCTTTCTAGATTATTGTGTTGAAGTAATTTTGAAGTTTAGAACGTTGTGCTTACCCTTCAGGAAAAAATCAATTAGCTATTCCAGTTGTTGAACCAGTTACATTTAATCCTTGTCCAGGTGGTTTAATCTCGATTCTGTAATTTTACATTTTTCAGATATCAATGAATGTACAAAAGGCATCCACGACTGCAGCAAGAATGCATCCTGTGTCAATACCCCTGGATCTTTCAATTGCACCTGTAATCCGGGGCTCACTGGCGATGGACGATCATGTTTAGGTACATTTTGCCGTTCTATTCATTTTTCGAGGTTATTGTTTTAAGGTAAATTTGGCGTTGAGGAATTTGTTGAAGCCCTATCAACGAAACAAAAAAATGATTGGCTATTTCAATTATTAAACCAGTTTCATTTATTCTTTGTCGAAACGGTTAAATCACTTTTTGTCATTTCTTATTTTTTTAGATATTGATGAATGCACTAAAGGAATACACAACTGCAGCAAAAATGCATCCTGTCTGAATACCCATGGATCCTTTAATTGCACCTGTAAGCCGGGATTCACTGGTGACGGACGCTCATGTTCAGGTAAAACTTTGTTGTTTTATTCACTTTGGTAGTCTCTTTCTTGTCTTTGTCTTTTGTCATGTTTTAATCCCCTGGTCAGATTGCAAGATGTAGCAATTTTTGGCCGAATTCAACGATCGTGTAATTTAAGAAACTGCACCTGTAATCCGGGGCTCACTGGCGATGGACGATCATGTTTAGGTACATTTTGCCGTTCTATTCATTTTTCGAGGTTATTGTCTTAAGGTAAATTTGGCGTTGAGCAATTCGTGGTAACCCTTCAACGAAAAAAAAAATGACTGGCTATTCCAATTATTAAACCAGTTGCATTTATTCATTGTCGAAAGTGTTAAATTACTTTGGGTCTCTGCACTAGAAAAGTTGGCATATCATTTTGTACGATAACATTGGGATGACCTTAATGTTTGGCTGGTCTTTGCAACAGCTTGGGTTATACGTTAGTTGAGAAGCTTTCGGTTACAATCCAGGGCCTAGTTGTTTGAAAGCCGATTCGGTAACGCTAATCCCCGATAAAACGTTAATTGAGGTTTGTATCTCGCTCGTTACAGCGGTGATTTTATTGGCGTGAACACCTAAACTATGTCTGGAATGCTTATTCTGTTGTAACCAATCACAGGCGAGATCTTCACACCACAGAAACCACAGGCAACGAACGGTTTCTTTTCAGTCACGGAACAAGTTATTTTCGTTTTGTTTAACATTCAGTCTTTTTACAAGTAGACAATTGCTTTTCCTTCCTATTTGTTTACAGTTTGTGCTATAATAGCAAAGAATACAGGTTTGAGCGATTTTGAAATAAATTACAAAGCCAATGTGCCGGGCTGACGCACGCGGCGGTTTGGCGCGCGAATTTTCAAACTTTTTGTAACGATCGAAATCGGGAAATCGGTAGTTACGCCTGATCGCAAGTTACGATGTTGCAAGGTGAGCCGCAAGAGTTTTCTGATTTCCATCTTTTCGCGGCTATTGCAGCAAGCGTTAACACTTTTTTGTTAGGTGAGGGCGATTTACTATTTTTGGTAATTTGTTTCTTTTGGTAGCTAATGTACGCGTGAGTCACGTGAGGGAGAATCGACATGGCCAAATCTACGACATTGGGAAACCTTATCCTCAAGTAATCCGGGAAAACGTTTTAGATCTTCACAAAAACGGTTTGCCAATCAGAGAAATAAGCGCTCAATCACGAGTTAGTACCGGATTTATTACGAAAGTTATAAAGGAATATAATGAAAACAATTATTCTGCCCCGCGAAGGGCTCTAAGTGGACGTAAGGAGTCAGTTCTAACCGAAAATGTGCGCTCTTACCTAGAAGTTGAAAAGCTATGCAAGCCAAGCTCGTATAGTAACGAGCTACAAAGAAGATTATCGGTTGGATGGTGTCTGTTTACCGGGCGAAATACCGTCAAATGCATCCGTGAGAAGATTTTTCAACAAGGAACACATAATGACTAAAACTGAAATCACGTGACTAGACAAACAAAATCAGAGGCAAATGCCAGACATCTTTGACAGCTGTCAACAAGTCTAATTTTATTTCCTGCCTCTATCGCGTATCTAAAAACAGCGTACGTTGCAGGTGCGTGGGAGAATTGCTCTAAATTCTTGTTCAGAAGAGTTCTGAAGAATACGAAAATGTCAGAGGTAAAACAGAGGCTTATGTCAATTGGAATACCAGGAATAGAAAGATCGGCGGTTGAATTTGAATCCCGGGCATTTTCGACTCGCAAATCCTTACAGTATCTTCAAGAGGGCGATCTAGACTATACATTCCTGTCGCCAAAACGTTTGCTTCTCGTGGAGAGGCGAGCACTGGACCACAAACTGCGACAACTTAAGCTTAAATCACAAGAACCTGGCAGTACTACACATTTAATGCCGAAGCAATTGCAGTTTAGCAGTAAAGAACCAAAACTTGGCCAGCCGAAGGAGAGACGGCAACTGCATCAAACTCAAGCAGTACTACTACACGCAAGATCGATTCTCCTCTAGACCGCCGTAACCAAGAACTTGTTGAAAATGTCAGTTTTTTGGAGGCACAGATTTCAAGTGCAGAAGACCATTTGGAAAAGCTTAAAGGCGAAAATGCTTTACCGCAGCAGGGCCTTACCTAGGATTTTTTGTCTGTGGGGGCAAACTCCGCACACCCCTCACAGGGGTCTACCTAGCCTGCGTGGCAGGCGCTAGAAAGGGGAAGGGAGAGGGGAAAATTGGGCGCGCGAGGGCCCAATTTTCCCCTCTTCCTTCCCCTTTCTAGCGCCTGCCACGCAGGCTAGGGTCTACCGTATGCAGACAGGGTTTCTAGTTGGACATTGATTTTGTTTTCACTCCTACACAGAAAGTTGCCTCTACGACGTTTAGAGAAAAAAAACCACACCGATGCGTTTTGTTCTAAATTGTCATGACTTTTTATGGAGTTGATGTCTTGTTTAGCTTGAAGCAAATATTGTCTCTCATTTTAAAACACAGTCGATGCACTGCTGTAAACAAAGGGAGAAAATCACTGAGCTTCCACAATTCAAACGCACTATATCAGTGGAGCGAAGCGTTTGCAAAAACACAGTCGTTATTTAAATACAATTCAAGCCTTTTCAGTACTATCGCGATCCTGGGGGATCTTCCCATTGCGCTGAGACGTCAATATATTTTATTTGATGGTTTTACATATAATACGCGCGGATATTTTGCGAGTTGCATAGTAGTTCTCCGAGCCCCGAAGGGGCGAGGAAAAATACGAGCAATGAATGAATGCATTATATGTAAAACCATCGAAAAAGAGATTTATTATTCACTACAGAAAGATTTTGTTATTTTGGCTTCTCTGTTTTGGTAACAGTTTTGAAATACACCCGGCATTAACTGTCCATCGGTATATGGCGCGTACGAATGACGTAAACAACACAGAAAGCCAGTTAAATGTCTTTAACTTGATTGGATAAAATGAAAAGATAAATGACAAGTGATTGGCACGCTAAAAACTTGTTTTCGAGCTTGCATCGTTTCAAAAACTATTCTTCGTCCAGTCCGGCCATTGTAGCTCTTTTTTTCTTCCTTTTCCGTCCGTATTCGCTCTGTTGTAAACCGGTCAAACCGGGACACTACAGTGTATTACGGTCTCATATTTTGCGCGTTCTCTTGACCTTATTTGGTGAAATGACATAATAGTGGAATAATAAAAATTCGTATTACCGTCTCAAAATGACGGTTTCTGATTGGCTCAAAAACTGTCATGTAAGCATGACAGCATGGCACTTAAATGGGTTCGGCGCGCACAGATCAAAATTTTACTTCTGTGAATGAACATGCGACGTTGGATGGTGTTGTTTATTTCTTTTCATTTGAGTTTACAAAGCTTCTGACACTGTTCAAGGACCACTTATAATGTATTTTTTGTGGTGAACATGTACCATGGTACAGCGGATACAACTTTTTTCTTGAAGGTAAGCGAAAAAGAGTGATTATAAGTTCGATGAAGAGAAATTTACTTAAAAGACTTTCTTGAGTGTGAAAGCGGCCACGGTAAATAATAACGAGCTTAAATTCCGATAAATTATGGCATTTTCAAAGCAAAAGGATCTGTTTCTTTTCTGATGTCTCTTATCTCTAGAAAAAATTGCTCCAAGAGCGCTGCTACGTTCTCTTTCATGACTCAGGTTTGTCAATTTGATCTTCTTGTCGTAGCGCCGAACGGCAGTACAGTATTCTTCGCCGCTTGGTTTCTTTCAAATTTCTAAATCTCCACAGCATCTAAGCTAGGATAACAATGCTTTGTTTCCGTTTTTGGGTACTAGTATGGTTACTCTTTTTATTCTTGCTTCTGGTTGTGGGGTTGTGAGGTTTATTCATCACTGTTTTCATGTTGTTGTTTTTGTCTCGGCGGTAACGAATTTTCAATAACATTTGCTGGTAAAATGTTCAAACCTACTAGCTCGTCTATTTCATCAATAGTAGGTGCTTTATGGACTGTAAATTTTTGCATTTTCTTTGTTTTAACGTAAAAATTAAAGCCAAAAATTCAAATAACCCGCACCGAGAAAAAAAATTCGCGCACGGATATTACCATGGCTACAGTTTAACTGAAGTAAGAATTTATCTTTCAATCAGCGCACGATTTGTACTTTATCCGTTTACTCTCTCCGACAAAATGCCAGTAACGCGATAAAAAACTAAATTCGATTTTGAGACGGCAATACGACTTTATATTGACGGCGTTGGGAGAAAATATATTCCGTATTGGAGTCCGTCGCTTCGCGACTCCGCCCAATACGGAATATATTTTCTCCCAACTAGCCGTCAGTACAAAGTCGTATTGCCGTCTCAAAATCGAATTTAGTTTATATTACTGTGACACGTTGCATAGCTCTATAACACGCTACAACGATTACTAGAGAACCAAAAAACCAAATAGCCGTGCCAAGAAACACAACTTCTTGTGACAAACACTAATAGCCGGGCCCGGCATTGCAACGATTACAGAATGAAGCTCATTACATGATACAAGCAATGATTAATTTCTGTCCTAACATTACACAAATCTCAACAAGAAAGGCAGTTAAAACTATCAAGCACTTAAAAGAGCCAAGCCAAACCCAGCTGAAAAGCCCTTGTGGCATAAAAACACCGTCGTTGAACACACGGAATAAGAGGTTATATTGAAAATGGAGAGAATTCAAAAGAGGAAACTTAAAAATCATTTGGCGCAAATGACCTGTCGGATGATGAACATATGATGGTTAAAATCCAAAGCCGCTACAAATACTTGCAAGCAGCGCAGGCTTTTAAAACCAATTCATCTCTGAAAAAAAAAACATACTTGTATAAACTAGATTTAAAGAGGCTAAAACACGCGCCAGAAAGTGGCGTCGGCTTGTCAGTCTTTATTTACACACCAAATTCTAAACCATAGGCAGCCCAAACTGACAAAATCATTATTTTCATAGGAAAACCGGTACTGGCTTTTGCCTCAAAAGATTTTCCAAAAAAATTATTTGGAATTCACATTGAAGGAATATTTTTTCAGGCAATTAGACAATTTTTTTGTGATCAGTGTGATGTTAGAAACAAATTGAGTTTTCCTGGCGGGGGCAGCTGCTCCCTCTGCCCCCGCGCTATGTACGGCCCTGCGCGGAAATTATTTTGCTGTATTGAGTCCACGCGTGAAACTTCTGAATCCAGTAAAATAACTGAATCGTCAAGAGCTTGATAAAGATCTGCTTTACCTTAATAAAGCGCTTGAAAACAAAGTACCACTGGAATCAGAGGATTGGCGCTTACCTTACCTGATTGACACCTGTAAAGGACAAGTAAGTTCTTTCAAGGAAAGTGCTGCGTTAATTCTCATTTCTTCGCCTGCTAATCCTCCCGAAAAATCATTTTATAATAGTTTCAGTGTAAACAACGTGGCAAATTGAAGTGTGTCAGTAAACAGTTCAGTAAGATTCCACCCATATCAATTGTAACTCTTAAGCTTATAACATCCGGGTATAACAGCTATATCTTGAAATATTTTGTATATCATTATGTAGTTTTAACTTTCACTCGGAGCGGAGATACATCGGCAAAGGACATAAACGTTGTGCTTTTACACTATTACAGGCGAAAGTGTTGCAGTTACTTTTTTTTTTCTGTCACCCTTCAAAGTACATGTTTCCTCGTCTCATACGTGTAACTTAGCAAGGTTATAATGAAGGTTATAATAAAGTTAAAATTCGAAAGTTGTTCTTGTCCAATTCTTCTTAGAAAAATGAATTTTCAGATATGAATTGAACATCGCGTTGGCTTTAAAAATTTTTCTTTCTAAAATCGAACGATGTACTGGATGCGGCCCTCAGCACTGATCTTGGGGAACAGCGGTGTTTTAAATTCCTAATAAGACAGCTTGTATCTCAAACAAAACGAAAATAATTTGTTCCGTGACCGATGGGAAACCGTTCGTTGCCTGTGGTTTCTGTGGTGTGAAGATCTCACCAGTGATTGGTTACAACACAATAAACTTTCCAGACATACTTTAGGTGTTCACGCCAATATAATCACTGCTGTAAAAATGTTTTTAAAACCTGACTTTTAGCTAAAGGTAAAGAAAAGTCTAATATAAAGCTTAAGGGCAAATATGTTTCCGAAGAATGCTTTTTTTTTATAGTAATTAAACTTGAATCAAACTTCACGTTAACCCAGGATTAGCTTAATAATCTGCTTGTAGACGAGAATCGTTTCCAATTTTTGCCGGGACCGTATTTTGGCTTTAATGTTTAGCTTCCTTGTACATAGTGGGGATGGTCACTTACGTTTTAATTATAAAAGGTATATCTCATTGTCTTGTTCTCCAAGATGTACGTTTGTGTTTAGGTCATTTTTCCCGTTCCTTTCATTTCATCCTTGACTGATCATTTTACGTTGATTATTGCCATGTCCTATAGACTTTTAAATGATTGAAGGCACTTTTGTTTTTCTTTTCACCTAAGATTGTTCCAGTAGTTTGTCTCTCTTCGAAAAATATCAAGATCTTCCGACCAGAGGAGCACGCGCTGTTGAACAGTTCAGAATTAATGGGAGTCTTTTCCTCGCCTTCGCCAACTATTTCGGTGATCAAAACAGATATAAGACGAGCTCTTCCATCTACAAACTGAACGATTCAACTGGAAAGTTCTCTCATTACCAATCCATAAACACCATAGGAGGACGTCATATCGAATATTTTACGATCGCCGACAAACATTATCTTGCTGTTGCCAACTACAGGAATGGCGTTACAAGGCGCCAGAACTCGGTCATTTACCAGTGGGATGGACAACAGTTTGTTGTTTTCCAAAACCTTTCAACAAATGGAGCAACCAACTTTCATTTCTTTCAAATGTTGCCGGAAATGTTTCTCGCCGTTACGAGTGATGGCTGGTTAAAACCCACAAACTCGACCATCTACAAATGGGAAGTCAACCAGTTTAAAAAGTTTCAGGAGATAGAAGCCGAGAGAGCGATAGGGAGCACGGCATTTGTAATAAACAATGAAACTTTTATAGCTTTTGCAAGCTATTACAAATCCGGAGAGGAGCATTCTGTCCAATCTCCTGTATACAAGTGGTCAGTCAACAGCTTTGTTAAAGTGCAGACTCTCCAGACATATGGCGCCCACGATGTGAAGTCCTTTGCCCACTATGGTGAGACATTCCTCGCCTTTGCCAACATACAAAATGGGAGTAGTGCCAACATTAATTCGTTCATTTACAAGTGGAATGGTAACAGGTTCATTCATTTCCAGTCCATTCCCACTCATGGAGCCACCGCCATGCACCCATTTGAGATATGCCACGAAACGTACCTTGGTGTGGCCAACTATAATGGTTTTTCAGCTGTGTATCAGTTCAATGTATCACAGTTCGTAAAATACCAAGAAAATTTAGCTAATGGCGCGTATATGAAGTCATTTGAGTACAAAGGTCACATTTACCTGGCAATTGCAAAGCATGAGAAAGATGGGAGATACAACATCAACAGTGAACTGTATAAATGGATCTACATATAATTCTTTCTGAGGTTTGGAGGGAAAGGAACTACGTTAAGCCAACAATTACAAACAGGCCAAAAACTCGAAAAAGATTAACTTCAATCAAAAATATGTATCAAACCGTAAAGCATGATAGGATATATAGTTGTGAGAAACAAGTCAGTACAACTTTGCAGGATAGTGTTAACATTATAAAGCTAAGTTAACATGCAGCTTATTTATATTATTAGTAAACATATAGTAATTTTTTTTAACACAATGGTTGCTTACCATGTAGGGTACTTGACTCGTTTAGTCAAACGTCAAAGGAGACCTTACCTAGCCAGACTTTTTTAATAGTGAGGAAATCAGATTACAGTAAAGGACTGAAAGGTTACTTAGGAGGCCTGAGAACATCTAGACAAATACTTTTTTTATTTCACGATGATTTTACTGAGCCCTAGAGGTAATTGAAGGGATGGTACAGAGGGTGGCAAAGATCTAAAGAAAAATTCATTGATTAGTTTTTGTTTTTTCCCCGCTGGCGTTAGTTGATTGCCACGTTACACTTTTTTAGTGGCCATTTAGGAACTGTTTAATCTCGTAACAAGTTATACAACTTTTTAGCTTTAACTCAGAACCGTAACAGCTTTTCTCGGAGTAAGGATCAGAGGGGTGAGACCGGGGGTGTTTACCATTTACATTGGAAACCCACTTGTATTCAAGTAGTCAGGAAACAGCTTTTTCAAAGTATAGGAGCTTCCGACAAATGGAGCAGCTGATGTGCAGTCTTTTGACATCAACGGCGACAAATTCCTTGCCTTTCCTAGCTCGATGCCTGGAGAGAATTTCGAAAGCGACTCGTTAATTTACAAGTGGGTTTTCCTTTTTTTTCTTTTCCCAGGCTAATTGACGCAGTAATCCGGCTTGTAGACGAGAATCGCTTCCAACTTTTGTCGTGACTGTATTTTGGTTTTACTGGCTAGCTTTCTTGTACATAATGCAAATAATCAAATATAGAGTAGGCAATGAAGAGTTCTTTTTACAGTATTCGTATTTACGCACTCTCCTTAATCAAGAATATCACTCGTTAAAATTTCAACACATCACAATCTCGTGCGTAAAATCCCTGTACGCACGTGCTTTCCATAGCGTTTTCTGCACATACTTGGCTAGAGTTAACGATAGGCTAGCAGACCAAAGTAATGTACACTTCTTTCTATACTTTAAACCTGGTTTAAAGTGTCCTCAAACGCTATTTCAGAAATGTACTTGTAAGATTAAATTAAAGTTACACATGCATTCAATGCTACTGAACTATATGTATAATCACATAGCACGGGTCAAAACGTTTTTCAGTAGCTATAGCCGTGAACGTTTGCGAACAACACATTTGTTGCAGACTTTGATAAGTTGTATGAGTAAGCTTTTTGAGAGCGGAAGTATCACGAAAATTTGCTGTCATTTCAAAACTCAAAAATGTTTGACTGTCAGCAGAAACAACGAAATAATTGTCAAGTTTGTTAAAAATTATCACCCCAGTGCAATAAAACTGTCGATTAGTGCCTCTGGCCAGAGACAGAGTAGGCCGGTTTGGATTGAAACTTGAAAAATATTAGGCTAATGTTTTTCAAGTTCTCGCATTTTTGTTTCCAAAATGCGCTAGAACAGATCACAAGTTGTTTCTTTCAAGAATTGAGTTGATTTCGTTCCTCTCGTCATTCTAGAATTATTTGGCAGGTGATTGAAGGTCTTATTTTATCATTTTTAACAAAAGATATAAAAAAACCCCATGATACTTCCCCTTTAACTTGATAAAATGCTGCTTGGTTAATATTTAAGTTTGGCTCAAATAAACTTGTTAAAACACGTTAATTAGAAGGACCTAATTTTTGTTTGCTGTGCAGCGCAATGTTGATAATAGAGACCTTATGAAAACACGACGGCGACGACAACACCACAAAACAAAAGTCCTTTTGACCAAAAACAATCGCTCTGCACGTGCGTTTTTAATTTTGGTACATTTCTTCGCCGTCCTCTACAAAACAACAACGTGAAATGACCAAATTCAAGGCTTTGTGGAGAACTTGAACACAAGAAGGTGAATATTTCATTCTCTTATTTAACTTGAACGCCACTCCTTACCAATTTGGTTCCTGGGTAGTTTGTTGTTTGTATAGAAATTGAACGAGTTGAAATAATCGCGAAGTAGCAGAAATGAAATAAAGTTATATTTTCAAATGACGTTTCCGTTGGCGTCGCCGTGTTGCATTTGTAAGGTCCCTAGGAAGCTTAAGCAGCGAGGACGGCGACGTAAATTGGCCACCGTAAAGAGATTCGAATTTACCTTTCCAACTTTTTTGATAAACCAAACGTTCGTTTATACTCCCCGCCTATGCAAAGTTCGGTTAGAAACTAACTTATTTATCCTCTGAAATTCATACCCATTTTTAGACCTGGGTCCAGTTGTTCAAAGGCCGGATAACTTTATCCAGTGGATAAGTCACTATCCGTCAGTTTTAATCTGTGCAAAGACTTCAGTATTTCCTCTTGTACAAGCGAATATGGACACTCTAACCACAGTTAAGTTTGGGAGCTTAAGCAGAGAGGACGGCGACGTAAATTGGCCACCGTAAAGGGATTCGAATTTACCTTCACAACTTTGTTGATAAAGCAAACGTTCGTTTATACGCCCCGCCGACGCAAAGTTCGGTTAGAAACCAACTCATTTATCTTCTGAAATTCATACCCATTTTTAGACCTGGCTTCTTGAATCCACACCCCGGTTTTCAGACTTTCAGCATATACTAAAATGATGGTTTTAGTCTAAATCATATTTCAGCCCACCCTTTGGCGCCGTACTTACCTATAAGGCTCATATAGTGGAGTACCAACCCCGCCTCCCCCCCACCCCTTCCCGGGCGTTGAGGACAGGAAGGAGCGCATATTCTCAGATGATTGCAGCTCTATTATGTTCATAAGTAACCAACATGAATGTTATGAATGTCAATCCACACACGTGTAAAGAGGATAGGTACATGACCAGCCTATGCCCCTTGATTGTATTTTTGGACAAAAATGTATGAAGTTTTAAAGCTATTTAGATTTTTCAGCCCCAAACCATTCCCCGTCCCCTGTTTGGCCAAAAGGACGCAAAATTCTGTTCCGTGTCAAACCTATCGTTTGTCAAACATCCCCTTTTCTCCCGAAACGGCTCAAAGTGCGATCAGAAGTTCTTCTATTCTAGTTGCGTATTTCTGCCAACGATCAAAAAGTGAAGTAAAGTAAAATAAAGTTGTTTTGTGCGGACATTAATATCATGAGATCCAAGTTGACTTTTTCAATTCCACCCCATTGAAATGTTTCGCAATTATTTCCCTACCGGCCCCACCCTGAACGCAAAACCTCGTCGCGCTTGAATAAAACCCTCTCGCTAAGAATCATGGGTGATTGTCTGCCAAAAGCAGCATGGCGGAGTATTTGGCGTCTATCTTTGGAACAGAGAAGGACAAGTAAGTGAATTCTGAACGGCTTTTGATCACTGTCAAAGTTTTAGTACTAGGAAGTTTTGGTTGTTGAAGCCATCTTGCCGTACGTTTGTGAAAAGTTTGTTTCCTGTGCCCACTTTGATCAAAACTCGCGTACACAAATTGGAAAGCGTGTTATTATTACGCGATCGAGTGCACTCATTTAAAACGAAGTGGATCATGAAAGTTGAAGCTTAAGTCCATCAAAATCGCAGACCCAATGAAGTCAGCATTTTAAAATAATGGGAGCTTATGACTTCTGCCCAGCAAACGATTATCCTTCAAATGTTATTCTACGTAAGTTAATTCATCGCTGTTTTGAACTGTAGGTCCGGTTCCAGACGCCGTACTTCACATGAACCGAATCGATTCGACTTTGGACGACTCATGGGAATTACAGCGTCTGAATCAAAGCCGATGTACAGCCATTATTCCCAGCCGAGCCGAGCCGATCCGAATTAGATCGACCATTCTGAATTGATTCAGACGCCATAACTCACATGAACTTAATTCATTGAATTCGATTCGGTTCACATGAAGTACGGCATCTGCTTAGAGCCTTGGAATGATTTTCTTTGGCAAAAAGTTGTGTTCTGTTAGTTCTGTGCACGTGCGGAGAACAAAGTGTATTGATCATTCATTTTCCAGTGATTTGTGAAAATCTCCATTTGTTTAGGGTAAATTGCTCTTTCTAATTCAAAATCGGAGCACGTCGACATGGAGAGCAATGCTCGAGACTTCACAACAAGCCAACTTTTAGTCAGGAGAGTACATTTCTTTTCTGGCATCACTTTCCATGATAAGTGTATTATCATTTGTCTCACAATGTATAGTCCTGGCCACTGCAATAGCAGGAACTACAAGCGTACAAATGCGTGCAGTGTGGCAGATTAACGCGTGCGTTACGCACACATAAATTTTTACACTAACTATTACACGCACCTTGAATTACACGCAGTCTCCACTTACTTTGACCAGATAGAAATCGCCTTGTCCATCACATGCAGTTTGCGGGAATTTTTTCACTTAACGGCAATGTACATGAATTTGGACAAAAGCTTCTCGCAATTTAAGCAAAAGGTTGGTAGGAATCTCAGAGGATCAGAGTCTGTATTTTAATTTTTGAGAAATGCAGCCTCGTTTGTATCCTTAGGATAAGTTGTTATCTTTCTATAAACCGTCAATAAACCAAAAGCTGCGATTTACAACTCTTTGTAGTTACTTTGAGTTATAAATCACGATGTTTTGACTGCTTACTGCTAGTCTTCATCAGGCGATGAGGTTGACAGGTTATTATTATTGTATCAACATGTACCACGATGAACAACACCAACCTCTTTCTCGACTTTCTATGATATAATATAGTAGGTTATTGCAAGGGAAAGGGTGTCCAGTTGTTTTGCTACAAACTCGTTGCGTTACACGGTTGTTTCGTTACACCGTTAAGTATGAAAATGTGATTATTTCTCGTTCTTTTAGTGAGTTCCGGTGGAATTGTCTTAGCTGTTTCAGACTGCGTTTCATAGTGTTTGTGCAAGGATTTAATTGAGTTCAAATATTAGAGAATAAGTCAGGTTTACAGTCAATTCACGTCACTCGCGACTGGTAATTTTGAAATTTAAACGGAGTTTTGAAATTTTCAAGTCAGTTTTGGACATTGCCAACAAGATTTCAGAGTTCCCAGAGTTTTCAGAAATTTCCCTAGGTTATTGACAGTATAAGGGTATGAATTTGTTTTTACATTACAGCATTAAGTATTTCAAGAATAACAATTTTTTCCCAAGTATTTTGAGTCTTTTTTTTTTTTTTTCAGTTAATGCATCCTTTTCGGAAAGATTTCCAGAGAAATGTTCAACATTTCATTCACACGTCGGACATTACAAAGAGAAATTCGAATGTTTATTTAATTCTCGGAAATACTGGTCACGCGTAACGTGAATTGACTGTAAAATGTAGCGAATCAACTAAACTGCGCGGTGAGGGTAAAAGGCGGCATGAGTTTGCGGAATGGCATGTGGCATGACCTGCGGCATGACATAATTATGCGAAATACGATACTCGCGGAATGACTCAAAGAAATAAATTAACTGAAGAGTGCGTCAGTTTTTGGCGCCAATTTTAAGAGCATTAGGTTTTTCGATGTTGCGGAAAATGCAACGGATGGGCTGATTAGAAAATACCAGCCTGTAGCGGGAATAGAACATGTCTGATCGGTGGTTAGGAAGAAGTGAGGATGAAGAAATCGATGAATACTGTTTATTATTCTCACATTCACGGAAATATGAGTACATGTGCCTATTCTCGTACACTTTTTGCAATTTTCTCGTATATAGTTCCTTCCTTTAATACCTAAACACGTCCTAAAGATTGGCTGATTGAACGCCTGAGGTTTCGTACGATCGTTCGCAGATGGTTAATCGCCTTTCCTGGAAAAATATCCCCTTCATTATGTTAATATACGTCTCGTTAAAGAAAAAACCAAGTAATATTAAAAGTATATGTTACCTTTTCCGGACTTAAAAAAACATTTTTAAGTCAGTTTGGGTGAGACCTTCCTCGGGTAATAAAGCGCTGAAACATTATGTAGAGGTCTATTGTCACCGGTCCCACGGCACCTCCGCCGGATAATTTGTTTTACCACGTATCGCATTTGTTATCTAATTTCCACATTGTTATCCCAGAATTTTATTTCATAGATATAACGAGCTATAGTTGTGTCAACGGCTAATAAAATATGTGGGTCGTTAGGAAAAATACTCCGCTACCCTCCCCCGCCGGTTAGGTCAATGAAACTTACAACTTACAACTTGACCTGTGACCTACCCACCGAAAGCAGCTGAAAGCGCTTTCTTCGCCCGCCGCTTCAAATCACAAATATTTATAGCCAATTTTTTTTAATTTAAGGGGGTAAATATTCCTCGATGCGATGTTTAAGAGTGCCTGACTGTAACTTTCGAGAATCGCTGGCCAAGCTTGAAAAATCGAAACTCCTGATAATTTGCCTGAAGTTTACTTTTGGGGAACTATCTTCGAAAATATTATTTGAATGTTCTGGAAATTTTTAGTTTTCGAGAATTTTGGAGAAAACGAAATAACGGGTTTTGCCTCATTAATTATGCAAAAATCTCACTCAAAATTAGCCAAGTTCAATACGCTTGTGTTGAAACAGTACGCAACGCTAAAAAGCGAGGTCGGTTTTGAATAAGAGCATAACTCACCTACTTTCTATCAATGGGACCTATGTAAACTTTTGTAGAACTTTGGAGGGTTTTATGGCTCTTTGAAAAATTGACATTTTGAGGACTTCGCGATGAGGCGAAAATTGAGTAAGTTTGAAGGTTTAAAATGCATCTTGGTATGTCAGGTATCGACTCGAGAGGAACATTGTGATAAAGCTTGGGTCTTCGTCTTTAATAATACGAAATAAAAAATCTGGGCAATCAATGCACGCGCTGACGAAAACCAAAGTTAGCGAGGCTTCGTTAACAAATTTGCATAATTCGCAACTGTTGAGAAAATGCTATGTTGTGGCGACTCGGTGAAAACATTTACCCAGGCTATCTTCAAATGGTTATTTTACCCCACATTGCATTTGTCTGTTTCTCTTTCTTGTTTAATAACGTGGTAGAAAAGGTCTGGAAAAAAAATGCGTGATCGGAAAAGAAAATATTCGTCAAATTCTGGTGGGAAATTTGCATAATGCAAATCTTCCAATAAATCTTTCTGCAAAGGAATCTGATTGGGAAGGTTTCGTTAAGAGACCATTTGACCGAAACACCCCACATTAAAGGAGTCAAAACAACGTTTAATAATTCAATTTAACCAATTATTGTCGAATCTTCACCTTTAAATTAATAGTGCCAAGCTGATACTCGCTATTGCGTTATCTGCGTCACGTCAGTAGCTGTAGTCTTAGAATATAATGCCCACAAACCAACTTGTGCTGCGAAATTGTCAATTACAACAACTAGAAAAAAGACCTTTATTTACTGGCATATGAGTGGTTTTGATAAAAATAAAACGTTCACATGACACTTGAATCACGTTTAAAAGATACATGCTTGTCAAATGAGATGCGAAAGTTGGACATAGGGTCGGTCAAAGTGAATATTTTTAATTAAATCAAGTTTGTTTACTGGAATGCATGCTTTTTCAAATAGCTAGTCCAACCTTCTTCAGTGGCCTTCCAAATAATGATCACTCAGAATTGGGACAGTCAAAAAAACTCTCTGTTCGTGTTGTTTGATACTGTACCTTCGCAAGTGACTGAAAAACAATGTCAGCTGGCACGCCATATTTTAACATAATTACTGGTATGAAATATCACACATCATGACGGATA
Source organism: Pavona decussata (assembly GCF_977016875.1). Classification (NCBI taxonomy): domain Eukaryota; kingdom Metazoa; phylum Cnidaria; class Anthozoa; order Scleractinia; family Agariciidae; genus Pavona; species Pavona decussata. The sequence continues at coordinate 283,979 of NW_028145676.1, forward strand.
CACGCTTCAAAACCTGTGTGCCAATTTCCGTTTAACAAAATAATAACCTACCTACAGTCCACATTGGCTGTAGGGCATGCATTTATCTTTGTCGAATGTCAACAACAGAAACACGGGTATCTCAGTGACACTGTATACACGCAATGTCTACTGCATACATCACAGGTAGCCGAAGCTCTATGACCTTTGTTTGACCTTTATATGTTGATGTCACGTTGAGTGTTACGCAATGGCGTAAATCATTACGGTTTGTATGGGAATTTACGAACGTGTTTTGGAGACGAAAATAAAGGGCATAAATTGAACAAAAATTGCTTACCTTGTCTCCTTGATCTCTTGCCAGTGTTTGTGCGCCATATTTTGGCCATTTTAGTACGATTCCAGTGGGTATTTAAAGGTTTGCTGAAAATTTTCCTCGCTCTATATCCTGCTATATATGTCCCCAAAATCGTGGTCACTTTAGTAGCAATAGTTTTCTTTGCAACGTCAACAATGAGGCTGAGTCGCGGACAAACGAAGGCGGACCACGGACTGGGTATAAAAGAGAAACTAAAGTAAGCGGGGACTACGGACTACGGACTACGGACTGGGTTTAAAGGAGAACTGAAGTCTGAAAATCATATCTTTCTTGTATTCATTCTCAGTAAGTTTAATATGTATCAAATCAAGTTTTGGTAGTTGTTTTTGTCCCTTTATTGTTTTTTTTTTTTTTTAGAAACAAAATAAGGACTTGGAATAAAATAGTGAGGATCGACAGTGCAAACATAAAATCTTGCTTTTTCTCAGCGAAACAGCTGGATTTTTAATACGCGCTCAAGAGAGCCGTTATTTTAGTTTGAAGCATTTATCTCAGGGTTCGATATGGTGAAAACTGGCGTGATTAAATTCGCAAAAGGATGTTTGATGATCATGATCGTGATCAGCCAATGAGCCCACGTGCACAATCATCTAGATGTCGTACATAGACATGTATGCAGTAGACATTTCGTGTATACAGTGTCACTGAGATACCCGTGTTTCTGTTGTTGACATTCGACAAAGAAAAATGCATGCCCTACAGCCAATGTAAACTGTAGGGCGTGCAGTCAGTCCATAGTCCGTAGTCCATAGTCCTCCTATCTTAATACGAACTTTATGCCCACCCCGTGGTCCGCAGTTCTTCGTCTGCGACTCGTGTTTTATTGTGACCGCCTTGTTAACGTTGCAATTTATTTCAAAGAATACTATTGCTACCAAACTGACCACGATTTTGGGGATATATATCTATAGTGGGATATCGTATAGAGAGAGAAAAATTGTCAGCAAACCTTTAAATACCCACTGGAATCGTACTAAAATGGCCAAAATATGGCGCACAAACACTGGCAAGAGATCAAGGAGACAAGGTAAGCAATTTTTGTTCAATTTATGCCCTTTATTTTCGTCTCCAAAACACGTTCGTAAATTCCCATACAAACCGTAATGATTTACGCCATTGCGTAACACTCATCGTGACATCAAAATATAAAGGTCAAACAAAGGTCATAGAGCTTCGGCTACCTGTGATGTATGCAGTAGACATTGCGTGTATACAGTGTCACTGAGATACCCGTGTTTCTGTTGTTGACATTCGACAAAGATAAATGCATGCCCTACAGCCAGTGTGGACTGTAGGTAGGTTATTATTTTGTTAAACGGAAATTGGCACACAGGTTTTGAAGCGTGTATCCGTCATGATGTGTGATATTTCATACCAGTAATTATGTTAAAATATGGCGTGCCAGCTGACATTGTTTTTCAGTCACTTGCGAAGGTACAGTATCAAACAACACGAACAGAGAGTTTTTTTGACTGTCCCAATTCTGAGTGATCATTATTTGGAAGGCCACTGAAGAAGGTTGGACTAGCTATTTGAAAAAGCATGCATTCCAGTAAACAAACTTGATTTAATTAAAAATATTCACTTTGACCGACCCTATGTCCAACTTTCGCATCTCATTTGACAAGCATGTATCTTTTAAACGTGATTCAAGTGTCATGTGAACGTTTTATTTTTATCAAAACCACTCATATGCCAGTAAATAAAGGTCTTTTTTCCAGTTGTTGTAATTCATTTGACAATTTCGCAGCACAAGTTGGTTTGTGGGCATTATATTCTAAGACTACAGCTACTGACGTGACGCAGATAACGCAATAGCGAGTATCAGCTTGGCACTATTAATTTAAAGGTGAAGATTCGACAATAATTGGTTAAAATCGAATTATTAAACGTTGTTTTGACTCCTTTTATGTGGGGTGTTTCGGTCAAATGGTCTCTTAACGAAACCTTCCCAATCAGATTCCTTTGAAGAAAGATTTACTGGAAGATTTGCATTATGCAAATTTCCCACCAGAATTTGACGAATATTTTCTTTTCCGATCACGCATTTTTTTTCCAGACCTTTTCTACCACGTTATTAAACAAGAACGAGAAACAGACAAATGCAATGTGGGGTAAAATAACCATTTGAAGATAGCCTGGGTAAATGTTTTCACCGAGTCGCCACAACATAGCATTTTCTCAACAGTTGCAAATTATGCAAATTTGTTAACGAAGCCTCGCTAACTTTGGTTTTCGTCAGCGCGTGCATTGATTGCCCAGATTTTTTATTTCGTATTATTAAAGACGAAGACCCAAGCTTTATCACAATGTTCCTCTCGAGTCGATACCTGACATACCAAGATGCATTTTAAACCTTCAAACTTACTCAATTTTCGCCTCATCGCGAAGTCCTCAAAATGTCAATTTTTCAAAGAGCCATAAAACCCTCCAAAGTTCTACAAAAGTTAACATAGGTCCCATTGATAGAAAGTAGGTGAGTTATGCTCTTATTCAAAACCGACCTCGCTTTCTAGCGTTGCGTACTGTTTCAAGACAAGCGTATTGAACTTGGCTAATTTTGAGTGAGATTTTTGCATAATTAATGAGGCAAAACCCGTTATTTCGTTTTCTCCAAAATTCTCGAAAACTAAAAATTTCCAGAACATTTAAATAATAGTTTCGAAGATAGTTCCCCAAAAGTAAACTTCAGGCAAATTATCAGGAGTTTCGATTTTTCAAGCTTGGCCAGCGATTCTCGAAAGTTACAGTCAGGCACTCTTAATAAGTTTTGCCGCTTTTGGAAATTGCATTTGTTGGTTATTTCGGCTCGCTGTCAAACCGGCCAGGTAAGCTTTCAGGAAAAGTTGGGAAGTTTCTTCGCTATTCTTTTATGAAACTGTTGTTGAACTTAAAATGCGTTTGGCCTTCGGTTTGTCCGAGAATAGTTTATCAGACGCTGCGAACATTTAACGGTTACATATTGTAACGAATAAAAAATTTGTAACAAACTCATGAGAAAAATAGGTTTTGTTTTTTCTCACCTTACATTTTCGGCGAGATACGTACGCAAGTTGAACTTGTCAATTACATGGAAGTCAAAAGGTGAAAAGCGAACATGAAACTTAAATTCACTCAGTCCCTTGACTACGAAAATTCATAGCTTTCTTTACCCTCACTCCTTCATAACCAGCGATCGACATGATTTATCCCAGCCTTGTATTTTTTAATCCTATTTCTGTCGTCTAGTTGTTTTTAAAAATTCAGCTTGGAAACCACAACATCTAAAATTATAAAATTGGCGCGAAAACAGGACGCGCTCTTCAATTAATTTATTTCTTTAAGTCGTTCGGCAAGTATCGTATTTCGCATAATTATGCCATGCCGCAGGTCATGCCATATGCCATTCTACAAACTCATGCCGTCTTTTACCCTCACCGCTTCTTGCCCCTTCCAAGTTAAAATATTCTTTTGATTTTTGAGCTTAAGAACGAGATAAGAAGGGCTATTTTGAATGCGAACAAAAGAATATTAGAAGGGCAGCCATTTTGGAATAAAGGTTATGGGGTTGTTTTCATACTCGAGGAGAATCAACTTTTTATAAAAATGGTATCATAAGAATTTGGCAAATAGAGTGTGTCTGTTTACTCAGATATCAACTTCAAAAGCTTCTCATCTTTGAGATTTTCCTATTGTGTACATTGTTAGAAGAAACAAAAACAATGTATTTGTCAAAAGGTCTTATTTCAGTTAGTTGTTGACAAGTTTATTTTATGCGGAAAGTTTAGGCCATAAAAACACTCGGCAGAAACGAGGGAAAATGCGCGCTCGGTTGCATTTATTTTAAAATATAGATACACGAAAGGATGGCAGTAAATCCTTACATGGTGCATTTAGAGACATAACAGCCCGATGCAAATCTGTACCCGAATTCAATGCTCAGAAACTACGGGAGACTGGTACAAGTGAGGAGTTATGGGATAGTTTTGGTAGGCGGATGGAAGTTGCGCCGATGAATAAGTGTTTTTCATGGCCGTCAGTTGTATAGGAAATACTGTTTTAGGTGAAAACTATTTAAGGACGGTTTCTGCTTTTGTTACTGCGCATACGTTCCGCGCATTTCAAGATACTCGAGTTTCCTATGGGTGGTGCCTACTAATACAGGGATATTTTTACGCGGTTTAAAACTATGCGGAGAAAGCAGAACTTAGCAAGTGCTCTTGGAATCCAAAAAGAAAATTGAGGATAACCATGCATTTTTCAGAGATAGAAAAGCTTCAATTTTGAACAAAACGCCATGAATTTCTTTGTATTTTACTGTTGTTTAGAATAATTGTTGCTTAATTGTCTCTAAAAAAATGCGTGGTTATCCCTAAATTTATTTTTGGATTTCAATAGCCCTTGCTAAGATCTGCTTTCCCCGCATAGTCATAAACCAAACAAAAATACTTCTTTATTAGTAGGCATCGTCCTTAACCACAGCTACGCTTCACCGAATAAACGCCGGAAAATGCCCTTATTCGTAGGCGTGATGTCCATCCGCCTACCCAAACAATCCCACCATCCCTAGCGCGTACAAGTCTTCTTATAGTTTCTAGAATATCAAAATGCACACTGTCTTTTCTGTTCTCTCCTTATCTCTTATCTTGATCATTTGTCGTATTCTCTTGCCCCTCTCAAGTTCGATCAAGTGGTGATATGGTAAGGAGAAGATAAATACTGATAGCATTTGGGAGTTCAAGTGTATATTAATTTTTTGTACCATACTATTACAAACCGAATTCCGTTTAGAAGGCGTTAATTAAAAACCAAATGACTTAAAGGAAGAGAAGAGTTGTCAGGTTTTACAGTTCAGTTATGTTCATATATCACTTTGCTAAGACCCAACAGAGTAAATAAATAAACAAATAATAAATGAATGAACAGTTTGTGGGATTTACACTCTTCTCGTAAGAAAATAAAAGCATGCGTAAATAGGCACGCATAGCGTACATGTGGGTAGTGCTGTACAGGCGTTGCGGACCTGTTTGTGCTCATTCTTGACGACAAAGTGGGTAGAGTACTATACAGTGTACTACCCACAAAAACCCAAAATATGCGTATGGGCTACCCATAAAACGACAGTGAACACAGAGCACTTCAAACATCGTATTTGTCGCTGAACAAGATTAATACATCTATTTTCACTACGTCTCGCCAACGTCCTTTCCTCTCGTAAAACTGTCCCGAATGTATGTGACCTACGTCACGCGTTACGAACTTCCGCTTCGGCTGCCTTTCCATTTCCGGTTACTTTTACCAATGTTTACAACCTAACATACAGCCGTTTCGACAAAGGTTGTCCAAAAAATATTTAAAGCGTTCGCGAAAATGCTGAATGGTAGTCTGGAAAATACCCAACAAATTTCAATAAACGCTCAGAATCCATAATAGCCTGTTCCAGGCTCCTAGAGAGACGCGCGAAGGAGAGAGCGAGGGGACGAAAACGACGGGGGTGGGGGAGAGGAAGAGAGGGAAAGAAGAGGAGCCTGTAATCATTCTCTTAAACACCTCATGCCGCCCACTTTTTCCAAAATGTGTCAACATGTCAAAATGTCAAACTTTTCATTGTCCGGGTTTCGAGTACTCACGCGAGTTCTCGAGTTCGCGCGGTTGTCCTTACATCGCTTCGATGTCGCGGACACCGAAAGGTTCTCCGGGTTTAAGATTTCAACCCTCAAAATCCTGTAGATTTTGCCAAAAAAATTTGACGTGTCTTGGAACGAAAGTTCCCCGGGTGTACTTGTTCAACGCCGTTCGAAATAAGGAACCTATTAACGCGACGTTATGATATCGAGCGACGAGACTCTAGTGTTGGCAGATGTTGTGTCTTCGTTTGGTTGTATCTTCGCAAGCTTTTAAGAAACGAAGAGCTTTCTAGCGTCAGCTGCCTCATTTGTGCGTGGATCCTTGCCAGAATTTATGGCACGTTTAAATATGTTAAAATGCGGTTGACAGACCTGCACGACTCCCACTGTGTGTGCGTTGTTTTGATAAAAGCTTTTACAATGCAAGCATGTCTTTAAGCGATTTTCCTTTTGTATAAGAGCTTCTTCCCTTTTGATCAAAACGTGATGCGACCGCTCTGCTTAATAGTGTTTATCTTGATCGTGAGGGGGAATTCTCATATATACTGAATGGAGAGTTTCTTACTGACTATTCTGAGCCGTTAGGATTAGATATTGATATGCCATTGTGTATGCTAGCTCTGTGGCATTTGTTAAAGTTTAGCGGATAGGATTAACTGCAAGATTTCAGGTAGCGCTAAATAAATTTTATCTGTGAAGATACAGGATCCGTGGATTTCTTTACTCGTGAATTCGTGAATTCAATAGCTTATGCTATTGCATATCACTGCGGGAAGATTGAAACTGCCGCAGGATGTTTGTTTATCACGGATATGAGTGTCTAACAGATCCTCGTCTTTCAAAGCTTATCATTGTTGTCTCTTGCTTTCGAGAGCTATAGCATTTGTTATACATTCGTCGCCAATTCCTATTGCTGCGGCCGAGAACCCTAGTTGTTTTAACTGCTCGACCTGATCTCTCATCACTAAAACCAACGGAGAAACCACTATAATGGTTGACAACGGCTTGACTTCACTTGAGCACAAAGCACTCGAGACGTACTCGAGGAAACAGTTGAAATATCAAGCTCTTCCCGAAACCGGTGGGTAGAATGGCGAAAACGTCTTTCCCACGAGCTAGACTGAGAAGGCACGCTTTTTGCTCCTTCCTGAGTACTTTAACTTGCGGAAAATCTCGAAGACAATTCTCTAAAATTGAATTAAACTCAGTCTCATCAAAACCACGCGCGTGTGACACACTCGCCATTTTGACTCTTTCGCGATATCTTTTGAGTGATGTCTGAACTGTCAAAACTGACCAATCAGAGGGTATACCGGGAGCTGGTATACCGGCATGAGGTGTTTAAGAGAATGATTACAGGCTCCTCTTCTTCCCCTCTTTTTCTCTCCCCAGCCCCCCTCGTTTTCGTCCCCTCGCCCTCTCCTTCGCGCTTCTCTCTAGGAGCCTGGAACAGGCTAAATCCATAATGCCTCGACCGTACAGCGAAGACGCAGCAATATGGATTCTGGGATTTTATTGAAATTTATTGGGTATTTTCCAGACTACCTTTCGGCGTTGTAGCGTATGGTTTTAAGCTCAGTCACTCAGTTTCCGATTCAAATTGCAGAGGACAACTTATTTTCAATGGAATGTATATCAAACGAGTGAATACTGTTTTTCGCGAGGTGATTGGCTACCCAACGACGTTGTCTAAGATTTCACGCGCGAGTTTTTCGCCAGTTTATTACAAACATAATAAAAGGCAATGGTTATAAAACCCAACAAACTTCTTTGTTATGTGATTTTGTTAGCATTTTTGATTTTGACAACGAAGTGTTGATTATAAGTTGTAGAAATATAATAGTTATTACAAATCTGTGAAAATATTACATAATACTTAAGGGATTCAACAACAATAGCGAAAACAAATGAAGTGTACGGAATGAAAATATTGTATAATTCTATAGCGATACAGCAAAATACTTCTCAGTATGGAAAACGAACAATAAATTTGTAGTGATGAATAACAGCAACGACGAAAATTAAAGTAAGAGTGTTGAATTAACGCCTTTTAAGTTGTTTGTTCAGGGCGGGTCGTTCCCATTCAAACTGTAGGGCTTTTTTCAATCTTAAGCTGGAAAGTGAATCGAGTCCAAAATGCAGAAGCAATCCCCAGAAAATGGATTCTTGCATGACTCAGAACGCTGCAAATGTTTGCAGATGTGGGAATTACGATCCGAAAGTTAGTGCTCGCGAGCCCTGGCGCCAAGATAATCCAGTGGTTTCACCGACATAGCAGGCGTTAAAGCCTGCACATGTAAATTTGTATACCACCTGGGAAGGCAGCCCATTGGGAATGGAAACTTTCACACTGAACATGTTTTTTTGACTCATGAGGCAATATAAATCAGGTTGACAAAGCGGATGAACTGTGAAGCGAGCTGGAGTTGAAGAACCGTTCTTTGCAGTCTGATCAAGGAAAACAGAAAGAGCAATAACTGCTACTGATCCAGAAAGGTAAGCGCTTTTTGAGTAAAAGGGGTCGAATAAATCAGCCACTTTTTTTTACTCTCCCTCAAGCGTCTGAAAAAGGACTTTCATCTCCTGAAGATTATCCAGCGTCACTTGTCATAGAGCGGCGGTGAAAACACACGGCACTTTTTCAACAATTGCAGACGAGAAGTTAAATCAAAATTCTTTAAAACGCTGTTCTGATAAAGAAAACTATTTATACACGTTTTTGGCTGTGGATGAAACTAATCTGAAACATTTGGGCTGCCGTTTTCAAGTTCATGTAGACGCCTTTAACAAGCTTGCTACATGTAATAGGGATAGTAGAAGTCGGTTGCTCTTGAATCAGGTAATCTGTAATCAAACATACTTCTTCAATCGTCTGCCTTTTTCGAGTCGCTGGATACCAATTTGTTTCGTGTTTAAACGGTATATGACCGTGAAACGTTAACCTAAAATCGAGAATCCAGAATCCGAAAACGCAATCAAATGTGGTCAAACCTGTGACGCTATCGTGAAATTAATCTCTGTTTTTCGTTGTTTGTTTGTTTGTTTTTTTGTTCGCTTTCTTTCTGGAGAAGGAAAGAACGAAAGTTTCTTCAATTTTTCAATTTTAAGCCGGACAATTAAATGTGTCAAAATGCCCGTACTCTCAACTGATTTCAAATTCTTCGTAAAAGAACGTAGACTTTCTCAAGGTCGTCTCGACCTCGTCATTCGTCAGTCACTCATTCCGCGCATAAAAAGACGACTTGCGTCATATATAAGAAGGACAGTACATGGGTTGGTACTCAGAAATTAGAAAAATAATTATTTTGCCTCAACTAGTTAACAACATTTAAACTTGGCACGCCACATTGATACATCTACGATAATCATGTGCAGAAAATTATACCACCTAAAACTTTAAAACTATCTTACTTCGTCAATCCAGTTTGTATCTTTATTTCTGTATAGATTATTATATGTCTCATGTGTTATAAATTAACTTACCTCGCATTGCTGTCTCGATTTATACGATGAATTACAAACTTTGGAAAGATTTCCGCACAGCCCCAGTATTAATTATACATGATCACTACCATACTAAACCCTCTTACACGACGAACGGGCATGAATAGAGTCGAGTCCCAAAATGTATACATGATATGTATGGTACAGAAACCTTCCTTTAACTTTGCTGCAAAGTACTTTAATCAAAATAAATTTGTAATCCACACGTTAGCGTAATCTCCATTTTCAATCAAAATATTGAGGCTCTCTAGGTGTCTTCTAGCATTGCACAATAACCTAATGACATAAACATATACTTTTGTTTCACCAGATGAAGTCATTGCCACTTGCGCTGCTTCTCGCAGCCCTGAGTATTTTGGACCTTGCTGAGGCGGGCCAGGTGGGCCGCTGGTCGAAATGCTACGGGTCTCCTCCTGCAGACTCCTTTGGTGGCCCAGACCAGCACATACCGGCTTGGTCTCCTTACTGGAATAGATATGGACGAGCAAATCCTATCGGTTATCATGATGACAACGGCAAATGTAAGGCTTATTTTCCGTGGGGATGGGAAAGAGAGCAAGGAAGCGGCGAATTCTATGTGCTCCGGTATGTTACTTTATCTGCTTTTCTCAAATTTAATGTCTGCGACTCGATTGTATGGTTAAATGGAGGTGATTTCAGTACTTCAGTACAAGTTAGAGAATTAGTTTTAAAATTTGATTCAAGGAATTTTTATGTAATGTTTAAAAAACGAACAGGAGATTTTATCGGGTTTAAAACCGCGAGGGGCAGCCAAATGGTTTTAGACCCGATAAAACATGTGTTGTGAATTTTTTAAACGGCTTCAAAAACATTCCTGGAAAAGAGTGTGTCAATAGAAGTCATAACAATTATGCTTTTGTGAACGTTGGAAAATAGCATACGAGAAAAACACCGCATACTAATGAGGAGTGTTTTATCAGCAGATAAAACACCGCATACTAATAAGGAGGAGGTTTATCGATATAAAGTCACTGCACGTCTCATTTAGCTCAAAAAACTGCTGTTTTCAAGAAAAAGGCTCTTCGCTCAATAAAACGTTTAGACCTGAGAGGGTCGACTCGTACAAATAACAAACCTCGCGCTGGTAAAATCATACCAGGTAAAATCATAAATGGTGACAATACTTCCTTTCATTTGCTCGGAGGGAGGGAGGTAGTACTTCTCGGAACCTCTGGTGGGGGGTGTGCGGCTCGGTTCTTCAAATCCTGACTCTATTTCAGTGAGCACTGAATCAATTTTGTTTTCCTATCTTCTAATTAGGAAGTATGGACTTTCCCAGACTGGAATTGAGTACGTCTGGATCTCATTCAGGGATTACGTCTACAAGAACAAACCTTGTCAAGTAGTAGAGTACAACACCGGCAAGGCTTGGATCCCTTGCTATTTGAAACAGGCGGATGTCAAAGATTGTCATAGAAATTGGATAAAGAAAGATCTGTTGGGCTTTTGTACAAAAAGCAGCCGTTATTCCTGGGTAACTTACTGTGGAGACGACTACAGTCAAAAGCCAAGTTTTACTTTGACCAATGCTCTAGTACTGTGCCAGGTCAAAACGGCTCGAAGACACGTGACCATCACTCACGTGGATGATCTCAATTCTAACAACATCCAGACTAAACCAGAGTCCATCTTACAAGGTATTTAATCGTAACGCTGATGTTTAACTGAAATTATCAAGTTCTGACAGTTTGTCAACAAAAACAAAAGCATATACCTCACTAGGAGACAAACACAGCCACAAGATGACTGGTCGTAACTATGGTCTGTAGAGGCATTTGAAAATACTCCAATTGAAAACGAACTGAGAAACAGGCACACGGGTCGCTAGATACTATAACGCTGAACTGATCCTGAAAACGTGCGTTGTTTTAAGTATCTTCTTTGTGCGACAATATATATTCCCCAAAATTCTAAGACAAGTTCTTATTTTGTAGAGTTACAAAGTTTGCTAACTTTAACCTGGGTATCATTGGAGTCAACCTTATCAGTTAGATTAGTGTGTTTTTTTAACTATTTTATACACATTGTTTCTGCTACGTTTCGTATTCATTTAGTACTTCTTTGCCTTTAAGGGTTTAAGCTAAGGTTAAGTGTATAAACCACTCTATAATCCCGCTCTAGCCTCAAAAAGCAAAAGCTTAAATGCAGTCTAAAACAGACCTCTCCATGCCCTTCAGTCGATCTGAGAATCGGTTGACTTATCCTTTCCTTAATCCATCGTCGGAATTTCCAGATTATCGTAGCGGTGTAAAACGTTTACGCTTGTTAAACTGGTTTTGATAACTGCTTTTGCTTTTCCTACTGCTCGTAGGAATTAACAGAACGGTTGCTTTAGTATTCCATCTGAGAATAAAGAAGCTTTGTGAGGAGGGACGATTGAGTACACAAAGCAACAAGTAAATCTGATGTTGCTCAACCTATCTATCTTAAAAGCTCAATTTTGAAGGTTTCGGTCTTTGCGTTTGAACAGTATTTTTAATGTCTTTAACAAACACGCAAACAAAAAAATCACGAGCTAAAGTGCAAACGAAACTTGCTTCGGTTGGAGAGAGCTTTTGTAGAACAGAGGCAAAGACACTTTTAATTTCAATTTTTATTCATTTATGATAATAATACTTGAACGGTTTTTGAGGTTTACTACACCATGCAATCCAATTAAAGTTTATATTTACTGTAAAACCAATTCGTTTAAATTGCAAATATTGACATCAGCCCAAATTTTTTATAATGGCCTCAGTGATTGATATGAAGGGACTTCCTTTTCAGACACAACCGTCAATCGCGGTTCATCTGCACTGACGTGGAAATTCACCAAGAAATGGACAAAGAAGACGTCCTCCAGCTACTCCAGCGAACACGGATGGAAACTGAGTGTGACGACTACCATCGACTCTGGAGAACTCTCAGGTGCTATTTCCAAATGGCAGGTATCAGTTACAGCGGAAGGTTATGGGACATACATTTACACAAACTCCAAGGAAAATACAGAGGAGGTTACCTATGAGCGTAACTTCAATGTAAGTGTATCTTTATTGTCCGCCAACAATATACACTTAATGTATGGTGTCGAGGGAAACAGTTAGTTTTGTTTTCCCTCGAGTCCTGATGTTTCCAGAGGCAAAGTCGAGGGAAACATCAGGACTCGAAGGAAAACAAAACAAACTAGTTTCCAGAGGGACCATACATTAAGTGCTTTGTTATATATCTAGACTTGTTATTATTTGATAACATCTTACCCGAAATAACGTGGTGGGTTTTAATTCTTTCAACTATCCCTGTGACAAATGGAGTTCTGTTTGTTCGAATATTCCCTCCTCCCTCCATTGAAATAAATTAATAGGGTATCTAAGTTTATCAGATTTGAACGAAATGCAACCCTTATCTTCGTTACACAAAATCGATGATCTAAAGTATGTGAGGCTTTCACGAGAGCACCCATAATTTTCTTTTTGTGAGGTCCCAGACGGGTGAGGACTATCGAAAAAACATTTCAAGCTGTACAATAAATTTTCTCGGGAACCAATGGAAGTATGGAAAGGAATAAACAGAATGTTTAGAGCACCTAGTCCACTGGTGGCGGCCCTGTTCTGTACTTGACTCCCTGCTCAAGCAGTGATTGAGTAATAAATAATAATTGTGAGTTTCTTTACCTTAGGTGCCTGCAAAGACGGAATATAAGGTGAAAATTGTAATTTTCAAGCAGGAAATAAACGTCGGATTCAAGGCTCGGGAAAAGTTCTTTGACGAAAAAGGCAATCTCCTGGGTGAACGCGATCTGAGTGGAACCTGGACAGGAGTGACAACTTTCACAGGGCACGCACTGGTGACTGAGAAGGCTTTGAAAAGATACTGACTGCGCTAGATAGCTAATAATCGTAGTCACTTGTAGTTTTTCCTGATGTTTGTGACGAGAGACCACATCATCACCATGAGGAAAAAGTGAAGCAGTGCAAAATATACTAAATAATGTAAACATATCGTGTCTGTGCCATTTGTTGCCAATAAAGAGCTTGATTTCTTCAACTTACTTTTTAGTTCCTTTTCTTTTGCCTGATATTGAATGCTAAAGTGAACTAACCAACGCTGATACTGCGAAGGAAAATAATAGCGACATGATGGACCAAACCGAGAGTAAAGGAAAATGCTGCTTTGTTAAATTTACCACACAGCATCTGACTTTCTTCAATAAATACGTGCCTAGCCCCAATCTTGGATTCCAACAGCCCTTACTGAGCTCCAATTTTCTGATATTCATCAACGCGCAAAACTGCCTCTGTATTATGCGGCAACGTCCAATCCAGACCGGGAGAGGGAAGGTGAAGAGGATTGCTTCACACTTCCTGACTTTTTAGAAATTTATCTAGGAAGGATTTGATGTCGTCGAAACTCTGGGGAAACAATCACTTCAACTAAACACTGATATAAAAAAAAATGGAGTAAATTAAACGACGAGTTCACAGAGCGTTTCCAAAACGTGATCAGTTATTAATACTAAACTGTTGCTCATAATCACACGAAAGAAGTGTTTAAAAACTTGTTTCATTTTGCAGTTGGCTGTAACCACACGTTGTTTGTTTCACGCTTAACTGTCACTGTGCCAGTTAATTGCCTGCATAATGAAATTTTAAATAGTGTTTTATTAGACTTCAGGATATTAAATGTGAATTAGGGAGAAACGAAGACTCGAAAAAAAAAACCCGAATCCCAGATGGGATTTGAACCCACGACCCTGCGGGATCTGATCGGATGCTCTAACCACAGAGCTACTGGAGATTCTATGGTGAGAAAGGGTCAAATTGTGGCTATCAACTGGAACCGCATCGCGCGGCTACACAGTCACGTATTGACTCATATGAACTCACTAACAGCATCGTGCTGTCACATTAAGGCATCTAGCACATATGAACTCATTAACAGCTTCACGCTGTCACATTAAGGCATCGAGATGCGTCCAACCAATCTCCCTTTCCGAGTCTTCGTTTCTCCCTAATTCGCATTTAATATCCTGTTGTTGTTGTTTCTCCGTTATTAAACCTCGCCTTCTATAATAAAGCTATACTAATAACAGAACATGACAACGTAAGCAGAAAATAAACAAGTACTGGGTTAAGGCAGGGTGACCACAACAGCTCGCGCCAATTACTGTGGACCCAAGATTAACAAAGTTCTTAACACTCGAATAAGATAGTAAACTATAGTAAACAAACAACAACACGAAATAGGCTCTGAAAGGTTGCGTGGCATATTACATTTTAAACAGACAGATTTCTAGGTTCTAGGGTCCTAAATATCGAAGCGGGAAATAAGTGCATCTTTGTAGTATGAGGCGAGCAGAAATTTACATCGGTTCAGAGTTACCTGTTCATATCTTAACTGCAGGGGAAGAGTGTTCCAGGTTCTAGAAGTTCTTACAAAAAAAGAGTGCTGATAAGTAGAAGTGCGGTATTTCTTTGGTCTGAAAGATTTTGCATTGCTAGTGCTTGCTCTAGTAACCCTTGTGGGAACAATGCGTTCAGGGAGCACGTTATGTGATACACAAACAATACCATGGGTGGCCTTAAAGAAAAAGACCAAGTGCAAAAACTCGTGCCAATAGCAGATAGGTAGAATATCAATTGACAAGAGCCTGTCTCTATAGCTTTCCTCACATAGGAAGGGTAGATCTAAAATAAGCTTTGAGGCGCGTCACTGGACGTGTTCGAAGCGTCTTATGAGGTCTATTGTTTGCGGAGACCACACTTGCGTGGCGTAGCGAAGAGCAGGACGTACGATGGCTAAATAGAGAGTTCTGCGGGTGCTTGAGCTTAGAACGTCCATCGCACATCTACGTATGAACCCCAGTAACTTGTTTGGCTTAGCGCAATGTTCGAGCGTGTGTTTTTTCCACGTTAAGTCGGAACTAACGTAGACTCCGAGGTCTTTCTCGTGATTGGTGACCTCTAGCGGCTTATCATTTATCTTGTACTGGAACTTAACTGGATTGAACTTTCTTGTAATGTGCTGCTGCTTGCATTTTTTCTAGTTGAAAACCAAGCCTGAGGAGATAGACCAGGCCTCCAGTTTGTCTAGATCGTTTTGCAGGAGGATAGCGTCTTGGGTGGAGTCAACCCTCCGGTACAGCTTAGTGTTGTCCGCAAATGAGGCCACTTTCGAGTTCACCACAATATCAGGGAGGTCATTCACGTAGAAAGACCCGCGCAATTATTTGCGCAACTCTAGCAGTTGCAAAACGAAACTTGAGCAGTATTTGAACCGATGAGCTCTGCGATGGTGGTGCAGTGTTCAACCAACTGACTTACCAAACCAACCGGAAGCTCATATTGCGTGTTCCTAATATACCCGTGTACGATGAATAAATGAATATGAATATATTAAACATATATTTGAACTGCGGATAAAATATTAAATAGAAGAAAGACCCCCGCCGCAGTTATTAACGCAACTTAACTAAGCAGTTGCCGGAATTTTTTTCAGGCCGGCTTTCTTTTCGTAACTTTCTTAAGTTGCGTAAATAACTGCGAGTGTTTTTCTGCTTTCTGCTGTTTCATCTTTTAACTGCAGTTCAAATATATTTTAATACATTCATATTTATATCAGTACTGAATTCTGTCTCTCCATATTGACATTTTCAATTTTCTGTCAGTTAGTTTATCCCCTACGCAAGCGCCAGCCGGGAGTTCTGTTCGCTGGGTAAAACTTCCTGTTTTGAATATTTCTAACGGAAACTGTGAAAACGAAACGCCACTTTCAGTACAATTGTGTAAGGGATCTTCGTTTTAGTCAAGCATAATATATACGTCTTCCACATACCTCCCTTTTTCCCTCTCTTATTTTCTTCCTGATAGAAATTATTAAAGAAAAAAAATTTGCTATAAGTGCTTACGTTACTGTCTCCCCTTAAAAGTCATCCGACAGTCAGTCATAGACGAGAAAGTGGTTTGGCGCCATGGTTTAATTCTGTCATTCCCAGATCGTTGACAATTTTCTCCATCCAATTCCGATCAATACTCACCTGCCACTTCCAATCCATATCTTTCTAGTTCTCGTATTCACCAATTATACACACAGTGAATCATTTTTCGGGGGTAGAGATTGTCTCAGTGCGAGTTTGTTGATCTGCTCTTTCTTGGGAAGTGTGGCTGTAGTACTACTCAAATTCCCAGAAAGGTAGAAAAGAAATAATAATAACAATTATATCCATGTAAACAAGTTCGGCCGCCGTTAGTAAACTTTATTTTATTGGTCTTTAATTTAAAACAGGAAAGTGAAACGGAGTTTCAAAATGAAATTCAAATATTACTACACAAAGAAGTTCGAGCATTAAACGATTTTGCCAGTTTGTGAACTCTTTGTTTTGCATTTGAGGCCAACGGTGACGAGACTAAATAAACGGAAACAAAATGAAAATATTTTATGCCCTATTATGGAAGTTTTGGCAACCACAAAGAATGAAAGGATTCCTCTGCTATAAGAAAATTACATGGTGCATTTTGTCCTTCAGTAAAACCAAGTCGAGACGAGAGCCTTGTCAAAATCGTCAAGCACAATTTTGGCCCAAGCCAGTGTCCTGTTGTCTTTATATTTCGAGCTATTACGTTTGTTTAGAAGAGAAATTAACGTCCCGACGCGACCAATACGAATCTCGTTTTTGCTTACAACGTGCAAGTTTGTGTGTATACAATTTCCTTCGTTTAGCGTAAAACCCAGAGCACCCAACCAAAAATAGTTAAAATTTTGCTCTGCCAACTTACTTATCAAACCAACTGGGAGCTCGGGTCGCATTTTGTGTTCGTAATATGCCCGTGTAGGATAAAAAAATTAATATGAATATATTAAACATATATTTGAACTGCCAGTGAAAGATTACATAGAAGAAAGGCCCTTGCTGCAGTTATTGCCACAACTTAACTAAGCAGTTGCCTGAATTTTTTTCAGGCTTTCTCTTCGCAACTTTCTGAGGTTGCGTAAATAACTGCGAGTGTTTTTTCTGCTTTCTGTTATTCCATCTTTCAACTGCAGTTCAAATATATTTTCATACATTCATATTTATATCAGTACTGAATTCTGTCTCTCCATATTGACATTTTCAAATTTCTGTCAGTTAATTTATCCCCTACGCAAGCGCCAGGCGGGAGTTCTGTTCGCTGGGTAAAACTTCCTTTTTTGAATATTTCTAACGGAAACTGTGAAAAGGAAACGGCACTTTCAGTACAATTGTGTAAGGAATCTTCGTCTTAGTCAAGCATAATATATACGTCTTCCACATATCTCTTTTTTTTTCCCTCACTTATTTTCTTCCTCATACAAATTATCATGGAAGAAAAACAAATTGGTATTAGTGCTTAAGTTAGTATCTTCCCTTAAAAGTCATCCGACAGTCAATAATAGACGACAAAGTGGTTTGGTGTCATTATTTAATTCTGTCATTCCCAGATGGATGACAATCTTCTCCATCCAATTGTGATCAATATTCACCTGCGACTTCCAATCCATATCTTTCTAGTTCTCGTATTCACCAATTATACAAACAGTGAATCATTGTTCGGGGGTAAAGATCGTCTCAGTTCGAGTTATTTGATCTGCTACTTCTCGTGAAGTGCGGCTGCAGTACTACTCAGATGCCCAGAAAGGTAAAAAAGAAATATTAATTGGAACAATAACAATTATATCCATGCAAACAAGTTCGGCCGCCGTTAGTGAACTTTATTTTATTAATCTTTAAAACAGGAAAATTAAACGGAGTCTCAATTTGAAATTGAAATATTACCACACAAAGAAGTTCGAGCATTAAACGATTTTGCCAGTTCGTGGACTCTTTGTTTTTCATTTCTGGCCAACGATACGAGACTAATTAAACGGAAACAAAATGAAAATATTTTATGCGTATTATGGAAGTTTTGCCAACCACAAAGAATAAAAGGATTCCTCTGTTATGAGAAAATTACATGGTGCATTGTGTCCTTTAATAAAACCAAGTGGAGACGAGCGCCTTGTCAAACTCGTCAAGCATGATTTTGGCCCAAGCAAGTGTACTGTTGTCTTTCGATTTCGAGCTATTTCGTTTGTTTAGAAGAGAAATTAACGTCCCGACGCGACCAGTACGAATCTCGTTTTTGCTTACAACGTGCAAGTTTGTGTGTATGCAATTTCCTTCGTTTAGCGTAAACCCAGAGAACCCAACCACAAATAGTTAAAAGTTTGCTCTACCAACTTACTTATCAAACCAACTGGGAGCTCAGGTCATATTTTGTGTTCAAATTGAAATTTAAATATTTCCACACAAAGACGTTCGAGCATTAAACGATTTTGCCAGTTCGTGAACTCTTTGTTTTGCATTTCTGGCCAACGATACGAGACTACTTAAACGGAAACAAAATGAAAATATTTTATGCCGTCTTATGAAAGTATTTGCAACCACAAAAAATGAAAGGATTCCTCTGCTACTAGAAAATGACATGACACATTTTGTCCTTTAATAAAACCAAGTGGACACGAGAACCTTGTTAAATTCGTTAAGCACAATTTTGATCCAACCCAGTGTACTGTTGTCTTTCCATTTTGAGCTATTTCGTTTGTTTAGAAGATAAATTAACGTCCCGACGCGACCAATACGAATCTCGTTTTTGCTTACAACGTCAAAGTTTGTGTATATGCAATTGCCTTCGTTTACCGTAAAACCCAGAGCACCCAACCAAAAATAGTTAAAATTTTGCTCTACCAACTTTTTTATGAAACCAACTGAGATCTCAGGTCATATTTTGTGTTCAAATTGAAATGTAAATATTACCACACAAAGAAGTTAGAGCATTAAACGATTTTGCAAGTTCGTGAACTCTTTGTTTTGCATTTCTGGCCAACGATACGAGACTAATTAAACGGAAACAAAATGAAAATATCTTATGCCCTATTATGGAAGTTTTGGCAACCACAAAGAATGAAAGGATTCCTCTGTTATGAGAAAATTACATGGTGCATTGTGTCCTTTAATAAAACCAAGTCGAGACCGTCCAGAGCCTTGTCAAACTCGACAAGCACAATTTTGGCCCAGGCCAGTGTACTGTTGTCTTTCGATTTCGAGCTATTTCGTTTGTTTAGAACAGAAATTAACGTCCCGACGCGACCAGTACGAATTTTTTTTTTTTTTACAACGTGCAAGTTTGCGTGTATGAATTTCCTTCGTTTAGCGTAAAACCCAGAGCACCCAACCAAAAATAGTTAAAATTTTGCTCAACCAACTTACTCATCAAACCAACTGGGAGCTCAGGTCATATTTTATGTTCGTAATATACCCGTGTAGGATGAATTAATTTATATGAATATATTAAACATATATTATTTAAACTGCCAGTGAAAGATTAAAAAGAAGAAAGGCCCCTACTGCAGTTATTGCTACAACTTAACTAAGCAGTTGCCTGAATTTTTTTCAGGCTTTCTTTTCGCAACCTTTTTAAGTCGCGTAAATAACTGCGAGTGTTTTTCTGCTTTTTGTTATTTCATCTTTCAACTCCAGTTAAAATATATTCTTTTTTATACATTCATATTTATATCAGCACTGAGTTCTGTCTCTCCATATTGACATTTTCAATTTTCTGTCAGTTAATTTATCCTCTATGCAAGCGCCAGGCGGGAGACCTGTTTGTTAGTTAAAACTTCCTGTTTTGAATATTTCTAACGGAAACTGTGAAAAAAAAAAAAACGCCACTTTCAGTACCATTGTGCAAGGGATCTTCAGCTTAGTCAAGCATAATATATACGTTTTCCACATATCTCTTTGTATCCCTCTCTTATTTTCTTTTTCATAGAAATTTTCAAGGAAGAAAAACAAATTGGTATTAGTGCTTAAGTTAGTATCTTTCCTTAAAAGTCATCCGACAGTCAATAAGAGACCACAAAGTGGTTTGGTGTCATTATTTAACTCTGTCATTCCCAGATGGATGACAATCTTCTCCATCCAATTCACCTGCCACTTCCAATCCATATCTTTCTAGTTCTCGTATTCACCAATTATACACACAGTGAATCATTGTTCGGGGGTAAAGATCGTCTCAGTTCGAGTTTGTTGATCTGCTATTTCTTGTGAAGTGCGGCTGCAGTACTACTCAGATGCCCAGAAAGGTAAAAAAGAAATAACAATAACAATTATAGCCATGTAAACAAGTTCGGCTGTCCGTTAGTGAACTTTATTTTCTTGGTCTTTAAAACAGGAAAGTCAAACGGAGTCTCAAATTGAAATTTAAATATTACCACACAAAGAAGTTCGAAGATTAAACGATTTTGCCAGTTCGTGAACTCTTTGTTTTGCATTTCTGGCCAACAATACGAGACTAATTCGACAGAGACAAATTGAAAATATTTTATGCCTTATTATGGAAGTTTTGGCAACCACAAAGAATGAAAGGATTCCTCTGTTATGAGAAAATTTATAAGAAAATTACATGGTGCATTATATCCTTCAATAAAACCAAGTGGAGACAAGAGCCTTGTAAAACTCGTCAAGCACAATTGTGGCCCAAGCCAGTGTACTGTTGTCTTTCGATTTCGAGCTATTTCGTTTGTTTAGAAGAGAAATTAACGTCCCGACGCGACCAGTACGAATCTCGTTTTTGCTTACAACGTGCAAGTTTGTGTGTATGCAATTTCCTTCGTTTACCGTAAAACCCAGAGCACCCAACCAAAAATAGTTAGAATTTTGCTCTACCAACTTACTTATGAAACCAACTGGGAGTTCAGGTCATATTTTGTGTTTAAATTGAAATTTAAATATTACCACACAAAGAAGTTCGAGCATTGAACGATTTTGCCAGTTTGTGAACTCTTTGTTTTGCATTTCTGGCCAACGATACGAGACCAATTAAACGGAAACAAACTAAATATATTTTATGCCATATTATAAACGTTTTGGCAACAACAAATAAAGAATGAAAGGATTCCTCTGTTATGAGAACATTACATGGTGCATTGTGTCCTTCAATAAAACCAAGTGGAGACGAGAGCCTCTCAAACTCGTCAAGCAAAATTTTGGCCCAAGCCAGTGTACTGTTGTCTTTCGATTTCGAGCTATTTTGTTTGTTTAGAAGAGAAATTAACGTCCCGACGCGACCAGTACGAAACTCGGTTTTGTTTACAACGTGCAAGTTTGTGTGTATGCAATTTCCTTCGTTTAGCGTAAAACCCAGAGCACCCTACCAAAAATAGTTAAAGTTTTGCTCTACCAACTTACTTATCAAACCAACTGGAAACTCAGGTCACTTTTTGTGTTCGTAATATACCCGTGTAGGATGAATAAATTAATATGAATATATTAAACATATATTTGAACTGCCAGTGAAAGATTAAATAGAAGAAAGGCCCCTGCTGCAGTTATTGCCACAACTTAACTAAGCAGTTGCCTGAATTTTTTTCAGGCTTTCTTTACGCAACTTAAGTTGCGTAAATAGCTGCGAGGGGTTTTCTGCTTTTTGATATTTTATTTTTCAACTGCAGTTCAATAATATTTTCATACATTCATATTTATATCAGTACTGAATTCTGTCTCTCCATATTGACATTTTCAATTTTCTGTCGGTTAATTTATCTGCTACGCAAGCGCCAGGCGGGAGGTCTGTTCGCTGGGTAAAACTTCCTGTTTTGAATAATTTTAACGGAAACTGTGAAAAGAAAACGCCACTTTCAGTACAATTGTGTAAGGGATTTTCGTCTTAGTCGTGCATAATATATACGTGTTCCACGTATCTCTTTTTTTCCCTCTCTAATTTTTATCCGTATAGAGATTATCAAGGAAGAAAAACAAATTGGTATTAGTGCTTAAGTTAGTATCTTTCCTCAAAAGTCATCCGACAGTCAATAATAGACGACAAAGTGGTTTGGTGTCATTATTTAATTCTGTCATTCCCAGATGGATAACAATCTTCTCCATCCAATTGTGATCAATATTCACCTGCCACTTCCAATCCATATCTTTCTAGTTCTCGTATTCACCAATTATACACACATTGAATCATTGTTCGGGGGTAAAGATCGTCTCAGTTCGAGTTTGTTAAACTGCTATTTTTTATGAAGTGCGGCTGCAGTACTACTCAGATGCCCAGAAAGGTAAAAAAAGAAATAATAATAACAATTATATCCACGTAAACAAGTTCGGCTGCCGTTAGTGAACTTTATTTTATTGGTCTTTGACACAAGAAAGTCAAATGGAGATTCAAAAGGAAATTTAAATATTACCACACAAAGAAGTTCGAGCATTACACGATTTTGCCAGTTCGTGAACTCTTTGTTTTGCATTTCTGGCCAACGATACGAGACTAATTAAACAGAAACAAAATGAAAATATTTTATGCCGTATTATGGAAGTTTTGGCAACCACAAAGAATGAAAGGATTCCCCTGTTATGACCAACTGGGAGTTCAGGTCATATTTTGTGTTTACATTGAAATTTAAATATTACTACACCTGGAAGTTCGAGCATTAAAAGATTTTCTCAGTTCGTGAACTCTTTCTTTTGCATTTCTGGCCAACGGTACGAGAATAATTAGACGGAAACGAAATGAAAATATTTTTTATGCCGTATTATTGAAGTTTTGGCGACCACAAAAAATGAAAGGATTCCTCTGTTATGAGAAAATTTATAAGAAAATTACATGGTGCATTGTGTCCTTCAATAAAACCAAGTGGAGACGAGCGCCTTGTCAAACTCGTAAAGCACAATTTTTGCCCAAGCCAGTGTACTGTTGTCTTTCGATTTCGAGCTATTTCGTTTGTTTAGAAGAGAAAATAACGTCCCGATGCGACCAGTACGAATCTCGTTTTTGCTTAAACGTGCAAGTTTATGTGTATGCAATTTCCTTCGTTTAGCGTAAAACCCAGAGCACCCAATCACAAATCGTTAAAATTTTGCTCTACCAACTTACCGGCATGAAACCAACTGGGAGTTCAGGTCATATTTTGTGTTTAAATTGAAATTTAAATATTACTACACAAGGAAGTTCGAGCATTAAAAGATTTTCCCAGTTCGTGACCTTTGGGTTTTGCATTCCTGGCCAACGATACGTGACTAATTGGACGGAAACGAAATGAAAATATTTCATGCCGTATTATTGAAGTTTTGGCGACCACTAAGAATGAAAGGATTCCTCTGTTATGAGAAAATTACATGGTGCATTGTGTCCTTTAATAAAACCAAGTCGAGACCGTCCAGAGCCTTGTCAAACTCGACAAGCACAATTTTGGCCCAGGCCAGTGTACTGTTGTCTTTCGATTTCGAGCTATTTCGTTTGTTTAGACTAGAAGAGAAATTAACGTCCCGACGCGACCAGTACGAATCTTGTTTTTTTTTTACAACGTGCAAGTTTGCGTGTATGAATTTCCTTCGTTTAGCGTAAAACCCAGAGCACCCAACCAAAAATAGTTAAAATTTTGCTCTACCAACTTACTCATCAAACCAACTGGGAGCTCAGGTCAAATTTTATGCTCGTAATATACCCGTGTAGGATGAATTAATTTATATGAATATATTAAACATATATTTAAACTGCCAGTGGAAGATTAAATAGAAGAAAGGCCCCTACTGCAGTTATTGCCACAACTTAACTAAGCAGTTGCCTGAATTTTTTTCAGGCTTTCTTTTCGCAACCTTTTTAAGTCGCGTAAATAACTGCGAGTGTTTTTCTGCTTTTTGTTATTTTATCTTTCAACTCCAGTTAAAATATACATTCATATTTATATCAGTACTGAATTCTGTCTCTCCATATTGACATTTTCAATTTTCTGTCAGTTAATTTATCCCCTATGCAAGCGCCAGGCGCACATTTTGTGTTCGTAATATAACCGTGTAGGATGAATAAATTAGTATGAATATATTAAAGATATATTTGAACTGCCAGTGAAAGATTAAATAGAAGAAAGGCCCTTGCTGCAGTTATTGCCACAACTTAACTAAGCAGTTGCCTGAATTTATTTCAGGCTTTCTTTCGATTTGCGCAACTTTCTTAAGTTGCGTAAATAACTGAGAGGATTTTTCTGCTTTTTGTTATTTCATCTTTCAACTGCAGTTCAAATATATTTTCATACATTCATATTTATATTAGTACTAAACTTTGTCTCTCCAGTTAATTTATCTCCTACGCAAGCGCCACGCGGGAGACCTGTTCGCTGGGTAAAACTTCCTGTTTTCAATATTTCTAACGGAAACTGTGAAAAGAAAACGTCACTTTCAGTACAATTGTGTAAGGGATCTTCGTCGTAGTCAAGCATAATATATACGTGTTCCACATATCTCTTTTTTTCCCTCTCTTATTTTCTTGCTGATAGAGATTATCAAGGAAGAAAAACAAATTGGTATTAGTCCTTAAGTTACTATCTTTACTTAAAAGTCATCCGACAATCAAAAATAGACGACAAAGCGGTTTGGTGTCATTATTTAACTCTGTCATTCCCAGATGGATGACAATCTTCTCCATCCAATTGTGATCAATATTCACCTGCAACCTCCAATCCATATCTTTCTAGTTCTCGTATTCACCAATTATACACACAGTGAATCATTGTTCTGGGGTAAAGATCGTCTCAGTTCGAGTTTGTTGATCTGCTATTTCTTGTGAAGTGCGGCTGCAGTACTACTCAGATGCCCAGAAAGGTAAAAAAAGAACTAATAATAACAATTATATCCAGGTAAACAAGTTCGGCCGCCGTTAGTGAAATTTATTTTATTGGTCTTTAACACAGGAAAGTCAAACGGAGATTCAAAAGGAAATTGAAATATTACCACACAAATAAGTTCGAGCATTAAACGATTTTGTCAGTTCGTGAACTCTCTCTTTTGCATTTCTGGCCAACGATACGAGACTAATTAAACGGAAACAAAATGAAAATATTTTATGCCGTATTATGGAAGTTTTGGCAACCACAAAGAATGAAAGGACTGTTCTCTTATGAGAAAATTACATGGTGCATTGTGTCCTTCAATAAAACCAAGTGGAGACGAGAGCCTTGTCAAACTCGTCAAGCACAATTTTCGCCCAAGTCAGTGCACATTTGTCTTTCTATTTCGACCTATTTCGCTTTTTAAGCAGAGAAACGTGCCCGGCGCGACCAGAACGAATCTCGTTTTGCTTACAAAATGCAAGTTTGTGTGTAGACAATTTCCTCCTTTCAGCGTAAAACCCAGAGCACCCAACAAAAATAGTTAAAACGTTGTTACCTTAAAAAATCTCGCATCAATTCATGACTTCCAAAAGGTATATTTTCACAAGTTGACGCAGCTTGGTCCGTTCGTTTTCTTTAGCTGAAAGTTTTAGGGAACTGAATACTTTTTCTCGAATTTACGAGCTGTTGTTGGCTTTTCAAAATGCTAGGGGGCTTTTTTCGGTAATTTTACCACGTATTTTTTCTCCGAACACAAATGGGATTAATTTTTCGACGTTGCTAAAGTTTTAAGTGACCTTTCGTCAAAGATAACGCTTTTCTTTCTTCACAATTTAATCCAAATTTCTCACTGAGACGGGTGATGTCTTTCGAACGGATGTTCTTGTGATGTTCTTTCTACATAACCTTGATAATGGCGAGAGATGCACCGAAACGTCGGTTTCTATCACTGATAAAAGACTTGTTAACGGAAACAACATGAAAATATTTTATGCCGTATTATGGAAGTTTTGGCAACCACAAAGAATGAAAGGATTGCTCTTTTATGAGAAAATTACATGGTGCATTGTGTCCTTCAATAAAACCAAGTAGAGGCGAGAGGCTTGTCAAACGCGTCAACGACAATTTTGGCCCATGCCAGTGTACATTTGTGTTTCGATTTCGACGGAGACTGGTGATATCTTTCGAACTAGACGTATTCCAACAAAATGAAACTCTTGGACGCACCCGTATAACCGACAAAGCCACATTGTTTAAGAAATCTGAAATTATGGGAGATCTAAACAGTCTGCAAACACTAGAACGGTAAAATCTACAACCCGGCGCAATGTATTGAAAATATATTACCTCCTTTAACTAATACTTTAAGCTGGAAAACATTATAGGTTGGGTTGCCTTTCGATCGTTACTTCAAGGCCGTATGAATTAACCTTGTTTAAAAATGATTTCTGCGGTGAGTGTGTTGTTCCTTGTTTTGTAGTTTATTAACAAAATTTAGTGCAAATTGGGCCGGCTCCTTGTCGGGTTAAAAAATAAACCTATAAAAGCTTCCAGTATAATTTTGGTTTACCAAATTTATAACGTTTTTAGTCTGAGGCTACGAAATAATGGGCTCACTGATGGTTTGTGTCGTTAGTTTGTAGACTAGCCTCTTAGTGCTTTGGGGACGGTAAATAATAGACCATGCCAGTGACATAGATCGTCGCATTTAACTACATTTTTCCCTTCTTCAGTTCTTCGAGTTGAAGATTTTTGCGGACAACTTGTCGCAGAAGCGCTAGCATACTTAATTTTTAGTTCATTTCTCTTCCATGTGAAAATCAAACTTCACTGGAACGAAATTCTCTGTGGGGACGGAAAAGATACCTCCGACTATTCTTTCTGTACATGTAGGAACTCAAAGAATTTTCCATAGCTGAAATGATGAATACAGCATATATCTTTATTGGTCCTTGAAAAAATTTCCATTTCATTTCATTTATTTTTTTTTTCTATTCAAGTATGGCAGGTTGTTACTTCTCCATACTCGACTACCTATTCCTCTGTTATCTTTGTGGAGCATGGCTGGTATACAGCACTGATGCCCAGCAAGGTGAGAAAACGAGTCTTAATTTATTGCTAATTCCAAACAAAAAAGGCGTCATTAGCTGTTTTATGTTAGAGGCGTTTACATCGTCTAAGACGTTAGACCTACAGACGCCCGTTTCTCGAACGTTCCGTTAACTTACCTGGCCGTAAAACTATCACTGTATATACAACGTTCTTAGAATCGTTACTGATTATGGAAGCTAAATATTATTTTCTTTATCTTTTGATGCAATTTATTGGCAAAAATCACGCTGAGCTATCACTCTTTGGACATGCAAGAAGTCAAATGGATTTTTGAGCGAAAATTTTAGTTTAGACAGAGTGCAAAATTCGAGATTTCGTCTGTGATCAAGTCTAAATGTTAATTTAACTTTTTTTATTCTGGCACTTAAACTTTCGATCCCCAATATCACTCGTTTCTTTAGATAAAATCTAAAATCATGACGACTTTTCTCTGTCTTACATACTGCTGGTTCTTTAACCGATGAGGGTAAAAAGCGAACTGAATGAGTTTGGGGAACGGCATGTGGCATGACGTGCGGAATGACATAATTATGCGAAATACGAGATATGCGGAATGACTTAAATAACTAAGTTAACTGAAGAGCGCGTCCTGTTTTCGCGCCAATTTTATAAGAGCAGCAGTTTATCGATGTTGCGTACTCTAGCCGAATATTAAACGACTAAACAACAGATCTAGGATTAGAAAATAAAGGCCTGGGATGGAAAAAGTCTTATCGCTGGTTAGGAAGTGAGGGTGAAGAAATCGATGAATACTGTTATAGTTTTCGCATTCAAGGAACTCTGAGTAAATCCGTAATAAATTAAATCTCATGTTCACTATTCTTCTTGCGACTTCGGTTGAAAAAGATATTACTATGACTATGAATATATGAAACATATGTCTGAACTGCGGGTGAAAGATTACATAGAAGAAAGACCCTCGCAGTTATTTACGCAACTTTTAACTGAGCCGTTGCGAAGAGAAAGACTAAAAAACCTCAACAATGCCCTCATCATTTGTTTGGACCCTGACCCTAATCACGCGAACATCACACCACATAACGAAAGGCCAATCACAAAGCCTATAAGTTAGAAATCCCTTCGATCTTTCTTTCTTCCTCTCTTTGTCAGGGTTTTTTATTCATCCTTTATTTATTTATTTAGTTTTTTTTAACGATGTCTATGACTAAGAACTTTATTTTTTTTCTTAGGGAGCTGTCGAACTATCAAATTTCTGCCACCAAATCATGGATATTACCTGGAGGATCACGTCATTTTGAATCTTACAATTGAATCCAGATTCCGATTATGCGAACATCATTGCCTAATGGAGAGCGAGTGTGTTTCAGTCAACATTGGACCAGTAATTGACAACAAAATGATTTGTGAGTTGAGTAATTCGGATCACTTCCAGTATCCGGAAGACGTAATAAAAAGGCCTGGCTGGACGTATGGAGCCACTGAGGTATGAACTGTAGATCTAAAAATATATCTATAAGTGGATATGCTATATATAAGTGGAAATTCTAACGCTATTGCAGAGAAATGGCAGAGAGATTGTACTCCTTTTTTTGAATCGAAATTATATATTGAAATTATTCAGCTTTGCCACGAGCAGATGAAGCATGTCGCAAGTTTTGGCGTCACTCTTGGTTAGTCATGTGATTGATACTTTTTCCCTGCAATGATATCTATAGTAGGTTTTAACAACATCATTATTTTACACGGGCTAGCATTTATCAAGTAATTATAACCAGCTGGGTACTTTGTATCTCGTTCGTCACTTTATAAATAAATTTGATATTGTGACCTAGCTTGAGAGGATAGGAGCGGTGTGGTACATGTGTGTTTCTTTTTCCCATCAGAATCTTTGCTCGATTCTCAAACCTTGCATCAACAACGCCAAATGCCTGTTTGGCTACACTGACAAAAAGTACCTCTGTGTATGTGCATCCGGATTTACAGGAGAAAATTGCGAAAAAGGTAAATACTATAAGTTTGGTCAGCTCATGTACTCAGCTTTAATTTGCCTTTCCATTTATAATTAGCTTGTTTAATTGTTCAATTGCACCTCTAACCCAGGGTTCTCTGGTGACGGAAGATTATGTTTAGGTACACCCCTCACCCCCTTATACCCTTGTACCCTTGTACCCTTGTTTATTGTGTAAAAGTAAATCAGCACTTTGTGGTAACCCCTCAGGTATAAAGCAATGAGCTATTCCAGTTGTTAAACCGGTTCCATTTAATCCTTGTCCAAGCGGTTTAATCTCGATTTTTGTAATTTTACACTTTTCAGATATCAATGAATGTACAAAAGGCATCCACGACTGCAGCAAGAATGCATCCTGTGTCAATACCCCTGGATCCTACAATTGCATCTGTAATCTGGGGTTCACTGGCGATGGACGATTATGTTCAGGTACAATTTTCCGTTCTTTTCATCTTTTTAGATTATTGTGTTGAAGTAATTTTGAAGTTTAGTTTTCAGGAAAAAAAATCAATTAGCTATTCCAGTTGTTGAGGCAGTTAATTTAATCCTTGTCCAAGTGGTTTAATCTCGATTCTGTAATTTTACATTTTTCAGATATCAATGAATGTACAAAAGGCATCCACGACTGCAGCAAGAATGCATCCTGTGTCAATACCGCTGGATCTTTCAATTGCACCTGTAATCCGGGGCTCACTGGCGATGGACGATCATGTTTAGGTACAGTTTGCCGTTCTATTCATTTTTCGAGGTTATTGTCTTAAGGTAAATTTGGCGTTGAGCAATTTGTTGTAATCCTTCAACGAAACAAAAAAATGATTGGCTATTTCAATTATTAAACCAGTTTCATTTATTCTTTGTCGAAACAGTTAAATCACTTTTTGTCATTTCTTATTTTTTTAGATATCGATGAATGCACTAAAGGCATCCACGACTGCAGCGAAAATGCATCCTGCCTGAATACCCATGGATCATTTAATTGCACCTGTAAGCCGGGATTCACTGGTGACGGACGCTCATGTTCAGGTAAAACTTTGTTGTTTTATTCGCTTTGGTAATCTCTTTCTTGTCTTTGTCTTTTGTCATGTTTTAATCCCCTGGTCAGATTGCAAGATGTAGCAATTTTTGGCCGAATTCAACGATCGTGTAATTCAAGAAAGTATGATATCCTAAAAAAAAATATGTTCCAACAAAGTTAGGTTGTATTCGAAGTGTAACATTTTGTTACGCTTAATTTCACGTTGAGAACATGTGAGAACCGATCTTGGGATTTACAGGAGAAAAATGTGAAAAAGGTAAATACTATAAGTTTGGTAAGCTCATGTACTCAGCTATAATGTGCCTTTCCATTTATAATTAGCTTGTTTAATTGTTCCGTGATTGCACCTGTAAGCCAGGGTTCTCTGTTAACGGAAGATTATGTTTAGGTACAGTTTGCCGTTCTATTCATTTCCCTTGTTGATTGTGATAATAATAATGTGTAAAGGTAAATCAGCACTTTGTGCTTACTCTTCAGGAAAAAATCAATTAGCTATTCCAGTTGTTAAACCAGTTACATTTAATCCTTGTCCAAGCGGTTTAATCTCCATTTTTGTAATCTTACATTTTTCAGATATCAATGAATGTACAAAATGCATCCACGACTGCAGCAAGAATGCATCCTGTGTCAATACCCCTGGATCTTTCAATTGCACCTGTAATCCGGGGCTCACTGGCGATGGACGATCATGTTTAGGTATATTTTGCCGTTCTATTCATTTCCCCTGTTGATTGTAATAATAATAATGTGTAAAGGTAAATCAGCACTTTGTGTTTACCCTTCATGAAAAAAGCAATTAGCTATTCCAGTTGTTAAACCAGTTACATTTAATCCTTTTCCAAGCGGTTTAATCTCCATTTTTTGTAATTTTACATATTTCAGATATCAATGAATGCACAAAAGGCATCCACGACTGCAGCAAGAATGCATCCTGTGTCAATACCCCTGGATCTTTCAACTGCACCTGTAATCCGGGGCTCACTGGTGATGGACGATCATGTTTAGGTACATTTTGCCGTTCTATTCATTTTTCGAGGTTATTGTCTTAAGGTAAATTTGGCGTTGAGTAATTCGTGGAAACCCTTCAACGAAAAAAAAAATGACTAGCTATTCCAATTATTAAACCAGTTGCATTTATTCATTGTCGAAAGTGTTAAATTACTTTTGGTCATTTCTTATTTTTTTAGATATTGATGAATGCACTAAAGGCATCCACAACTGTAGCGAAAATGCATCCTGCCTGAATACCCATGGATCCTTTAATTGCACCTGTAAGCCGGGGTACACTGGTGACGGACGCTCATGTTCAGGTAAAACTTTCTTGTTTTATTCTCTTTGGTAGTCTCTTTCTGGTCTTTCTTTTTGCCAGGTTTTAATCTCCTGGTCAAATCGCAAAATGTAGCAATTTTTGGCCGAATTCAACGATCATGTAAAGTAAGAAAGTAAGATAACCTAAGAAAAATATGTTCCAACAAAGTTAGGTTGTATTCGAAGTGTAACATTTTGTTACGCTTAATTTCACGTTGAGAACATGTGAGAACCGATCTTGGGTAATGTCTTCTAACAAGGCTTTAAATTTATTATACATGATGGTAATTGTTGGCTAAGAAAACATGCTTTTATTCTTCGTTACTTGCCGTATTTTCGTTTTGTTTTGTTTTGTGCTGAGCGTTGTCGCACGTCGTTGAATAGAATTGAACCTGGCGCTGTTCCGTGATAAATGAAAACAGAAAGCAAGTAACCATAGCGCCAACAAGTCTAGAGGTCGCTTAAAATGTTTTAAGAACATATGTTGAATTCCGTTGCATTTTGTATTATTGGCTTTAGGCTGAATCAAACTTGTAACTGCAGTCCAGAGCCGGTATTACTGTTAGCAGCCTGGGCTGAGTTGCTCGAAGCATGGTTAGCGCTAACCATTGGTTAAGAGGTATTAAAACCTATAGGTTGTCATAGCATTTAACCCGGGTTTGCGCTAACCATGCTTCGAGGAACTGAGCCCTGTTTGTTAGGGATTAGAAAGGGGAATGGCAGAGATGAAGTGGAGGACAAGACAAGTCCGTGAAAAGATTGTGGCGCACAAAGTGATGAAGAAGGAAAGGAACACTTTTCGCTTTTCTCCGCGCTCAATTCCTTTTGTCTCTCCCTTTTCTAGTGCTTGCCACACAGGCGTATACCTTTAGCGTAAGAAAATGTTCTTTCGAGTAACAGGAGTGGCTCTGCACTAGAAAAGTTGGCATATCATTTTGTAAGATAACATTGGGATGACCTTAATGTTTGGCTGGTCTATGCAACAGCTTGGGTTATACGTTAGTTGAGAAGCTTTCGGTTACAATCCAGGGCCTAGTTGTTTGAAAGCCAATTCAGTAACGCTAATCCCCGATAAAACGTTAATTGAGGTTTGTATCTCGCTCGTTACAGCGGTGATTTTATTGGCGTGAACACCTAAAATATGTCTGTAATGCTTATTCTGTTGTAACCAATCACAGACGAGATCTTCACACCACAGAAACCACAGGCAACGAACGGTTTCTTTTCAGTCACGGAACAAATTATTTTCGTTTTGTTTAACATTCAGTCTTTTTACAAGTAGACAATTGCTTTTCCTTCCTATTTGTTTACAGTTTGTGCTATAATAGCAAAGAATACAGGTTTGAGCGATTTTGAAATAAATTACAAAGCCAATGTGCCGGGCTGACGCACGCGGCGGTTTGGCGCGCGAATTTTCAAACTTTTTGTAACGATCGAAATCGGGAAATCGGTAGTTACGCCTGATCGCAAGTTACGATGTTGCAAGGTGAGCCGCCAGAGTTTTCTGATTTCCATCGCTTCGCGGCTATTGCAGCAAGCGTTAACACTTTTTTGTTAGGTGAGGGAGATTTCCTATTTTTGGTAATTTGTTTCTTTTGGTAGCTAATGTACGCGTGAGTCACGTGAGGGAGAATCGACATGGCCAAATCTACGACATTGGGAAACCTTATCCTCAAGTAATTCGGGAAAACGTTTTAGATCTTCACAAAAACGGTTTGTCAATCAGAGAAATAAGCGCTCAATCACGATTTAGTACCGGATTTATTACAAAAGTAATAAGGGAATATAATGAAAACAATTATTCTGCTCCGCGAAGGGCTCTAAGTGGACGCAAGGAGTCGGTTCTAACCGAATATGTGCGCTCTTACCCAGAAGTTGAAAAGCTATGCAGGCCAAGCTCGTATAGTAACGAGCTACAAAGGAGATTATCGGTTGGATGGTGTCTGTTTACCGGGCGAAATACCGTCAAATGCATCCGTGAGAAGATTTTTAAACAAGAAACTCAGAATGACTAAAACTAAAATCACGCGACTAGACAAACAAAATCAGAGGCAAATGCCAGACAGCTTTGACAGCTGTCAACAAGTCTAATTTTATTTCCCGCCTTTATCGCGTATCTAAAAACAGCGTATGTTGATGGTGCGTGGGAGAATTGCTCTAAATTCTTGTTCAGAAGAGTTCTGAAGAATACGGAAATGTCAGAAGTAAAACAGTGGCTTATGTCAATTGGAATACCAGGAATAGAAAGATTGGCGGATGAATTTGAATCCCGGGGATTTTCGACTCGCAAATCCTTACAGTATCTTCAAGACGGCGATCTAAACTATACATTCCCGTCACCAAAACGTTTGCTTCTCGCGGAGAAGCGAGCACTGGACCACGAACTGCGACAACTTAAGCTTAAATCACAAGAACCTGGCAGTACTACACATTTAATGCCGAAGCAATTGCAGTTTAGCCAGTAAAGAACCACAAACTTGGCCAGCCGAAGGAGAGACGGCAACTGCATCAAACTCAAGCAGTACTACTACACGCAAGATCGATTCTCCTCTAGACCGCCGTAACCAAGAACTTGTTGAAAATGTCAGTTTTTTGGAGGCACAGATTTCAAGTGCAGAAGACCATTTGGAAAAGCTTAAAGGCGAAAATGATTTACCGCAGCAGGGCCGTACCTAGGATTTTTTGTCTGTGGGGGCAAACTCCGCACACCCCTCACAGGGGTCTACCTAGCCTGCGTGGCAGGCGCTAGAAAGGGGAAGGGAGAGGGGAAAATTGGGCGCGCGAGAAACGCGCGGCGCGAGGGCCCAATTTTCCCCTCTTCCTTCCCCTTTCTAGCGCCTGCCACGCAGGCTAGGGTCTACCGTATGCAGACAGGGTTTCTAGTTGGACATTGATTTTGTTTTCACTCCTACACAGAAAGTTGCCTCTGAGTTAATGTCTTGTTTAGCTTGAAGCAAATATTGTCTCTCATTTTAAAACACAGTCGATGCACTGCTGTAAACAAAGAGAGAAAATCCCTGAGCTTCCACAATTCAAACGCACTATACCAGTGGGGCGAAGCATTTGCAAAAACACAGTCGTTATTTAAATACAATTCAAGCCTTTTCAGTATTATCGCGATCCTGGGGGATCTTCCCATTGCGCTGAGACGTCAATAGAAAGTCGTATTGCCGTCTCAAAATGACGGTTTCTGATTGGCTCAAAAACTGTCATGTAAGCATGACAGCACGGCACTTAAATGGGTTCGGCGCGCACAGATCAAAATTTTACTTCTGTGAATGAACATGCGACGTTGGATGGTGTTGTTTATTTTTTTTCATTTGAGTTTAAAAAGCTTCTGACACTGCTCAAGGACCACTTATAATGTATTTTTTGTGGTGAACATGTACCATGGTACAGCGGATACAACTTTTTTCTTGAAGGTAAGCGAAAAATAGTGATTATAAGTTCGATGAAGAGAAATTTACTTAAAAGACTTTCTTGAGTGTGAAAGCGGCCACGGTAAATAACAACGAGCTTAAATTCCAATAAATTATGGCATTTTCAAAGCAAAAGGATATGTTTCTTTTCTGATGTCTCTTATCTCTAGAAAAAATTGCTCCAAGAGCGCTGTTGCGTTCTCTTTCATGACTCAGGTTTGTCAATTTGATCTTCTTGTCGTAGCGCCGAACGGCGGACTCGGTAATTTTTACAGTATTCTTCGCCGCTTGGTTTCTTTCAAATTTCTAAATCTCCACGGCATCTAAGCTAGGATAACAATGCTTTGTTTCCGTTTTTGGGTACTAGTATGGTTACTCTTTTTATTCTTGCTTCTGGTCGTGGGGTTGTGAGGTTTATTCATCACTGTTTTCATGTCGTTGTTTTTGTCTCGGCGGTAACGAATTTTCAATAACATTTGCTGGTAAAATGTTCAAACTTACTAGCTCGTCTATTTCATCAATAGTAGGTGCTTTATGGACTGTAAATGTTTGCATTTTCTTTGTTTTAACGTAAAAATTAAAGCCAAAAATTCAAATAACCCGCACCGGGAAAAAAAATTCGCGCACGGATATTACCATGGCTACAGTTTAACTGAAGTAAGAATTTATCTTTCAATCAGCGCACGATTTGTACTTTATCCGTTTACTCTCTCCGACAAAATGCCAGTATCACGATAAAAAAATAAATTCGATTTTGAGACGGCAATACGACTTTATATTGACGGCGTTGGGAGAAAATATATTCCGTATTGGGGTCCGTCGCTTCGCGACTCCGCCCAATACGGAATATATTTTCTCCCAACTAGCCGTCAGTACAAAGTCGTATTGCCGTCTCAAAATCGAATTTAGTTTATATTACTGTGACACGTTGCATAGCTCTATAACACGCTACAACGATTACTAGAGAACCAAAAAACCAAATAGTCGTGCCAAGAAACACAACTCCTTGTGACAAACTCTAATAGCCGGGCCCGGCATTGCAACGATTACAGAATGAAGCTCATTACATGATACAAGCAATGATTAATTTCTGTCCTAACATTACACAAATCTCAACAAGAAAGGCAGTTAAAGCTATCAAGCACTTAAAAGAGCCAAGCCAAACCCAGCTGAAATGCCCTTGTGGCATAAAAACACCGTCGTTGAACACACGGAATAAGAGGTTATATTGAAAATGGAGAGAATTCAAAAGAGGAAACTTAAAAATCATTAGGCGCAAATGACCTGTCGGATAATAAACATATGATGGTTAAAATCCAAACCCGCTACAAATACTTGCAAGCAGCGCAGGCTTTTAAAACCAATTTATCTCTGAAAAAAAAAACATACTTGTATAAGCTAGATTTAAAAAGGCTAAAACACGCGCCAGAAAGTGGCGTAGGCTTGTCAGTCTTTATTTACACACCGAATTCAAAACCATAGGCAACCCAAACTGACAAAATCATTATCTTTTATAAGAAAACTGGTACTGGCTTTTGCCTCAAAAGATTTTCCAAAAAAATTATTTGGAATTCACATTGAAGGAATATTTTTTCAGTCAATTAGTCGATTTTCTTGTGATCAGTGTGATGTTAGAAACAAATTGAGTTTTCCTGGCGGGGGCAGCTGCTCCCTCTGCCCCCGCGCTATCTACGGCCCTGCGCGGAAATTTTTTTGCCGTATTGAGTCCACGCGTAAAACGTCTGAATCCAGTAAAATATCTGAATCGTCAAGAGCTTGATAAAGATCTGCTTTACCTTAATAAAGCGCTTGAAAACAAAGTACCACCGGAATCAGAGGATTGGCGCTTACCTTAACTGATTGACACCTGTAAAGGACAAGCGAGTTCTTTCATGGAAAGTGCCTCGTTAATTTCCATTTCTTCGCCAGCTAATCCTCCCGAAAATTCATTTTATAATGGTTTCAGTGTAAACAACGGGGCAAATTCAAGTGTGTTAGTAAATAGTTCAGTAAGATTCCACTCATATCGATTGTAATTCTTAGGCTTATAACAGCCGGGTATAACAGCTATATGTTGAAATATTTTGTATATCATTATGTAGTTTTAACTTTCACTCGGAGCGGAGATACATCGGCAAAGGACATAAACGTTGTGCTTTTACACTATTACAGGCGAAAGTGTTGCAGTTACTTTTTTTTTTCTGTCACCCTACAAAGTACATGTTTCCCCGTCTCATACGTGTAACTTAGCAAGGTTATAATGAAGGTTATAATAAAGTTAGAATTCGAGAGTTGTTCTTGTCGAATTCTTCTTAGAAAAATAAATTTTCAGATATGAATTGAACATCGCGTTGGCTTTAAAAATGTTTTTTTTTTTTCATCGAATGGTATACTGGATATGCCCCTCAGCACTGATCTTGGAGAACAGCGGTGTTTTAAATTCCTAATATGACAGTTTGTATCTCAAAACAAAACGAAAATAATTTGTTCCGTGACCGATGGGAAACCGTTCGTTGCCTGTGGTTTCTGTGGTGTGAAGATCTCGCCTGTGATTGGTTACAACACAGTAAACTTTTCAGACATACTTTAGGTGTTCACGCCAATATAATCACTGCTGTAAAAATGTTTTTAAAAGCTGACTTTTAGCTAAAGGTACAGAAAAGTCTAATATAAAGCTGAAGGGTAAATATGTTTTGGAAAAATGCTTTTTCTTTAGTAATTAAACTCGAATCAAACTTCACGTTAACCCAGGATTAGCTTAATAATCTGCTTGTAGACGAGAATCGCCGTTTCCAATTTTTGCCGGGACCGTATTTTGGTTTTACTGGTTAGCTTCCTTGTACATAGTGGGGATGGTCACTTATGTTTTAATTATAAAAGGTATAATTCATCGTCTTGTTTTCCAAGATGTACGTTTGTGTTTAGGTCATTTTTGCCGTTCCTTTCATTTCATCCTTTACTGATCATTTTACGTTGATTATTGCCATGTCCTATAGACTTTTAAATGATTGAAGGCACTTTTGTTTTTCTTTTCACCTAAGATTGTTCCAGTAGTTTGTCTCCCTTCAAAAAATATCAAGATCTTCCGACCAGAGGAGCAGTCGGTGTTGAACAGTTCAGAATTAATGGGAGTCTTTTCCTCGCCTTCGCCAACAATTTCGGTGATAAAAACGGATATAAGACAAGCTCTTTCATCTACAAACTGAACAATTCAACTGGAAATTTCTCTCATTACCAATCCATAAACACCAAAGGAGGACGTCATATCGAATATTTTACGATCGCCGACAAACATTATCTTGCTGTTGCCAACCGCTACAATGGCGTTAAAAGCCGCCTGAACTCGGTCATTTACCAGTGGGATGGACAACAGTTCGTTGTTTTCCAAAACCTATTAACAACTGGAGCAAACAACATTCATTTCTTTCAAATGTTGCCGGAAATTTTTCTTGCCGTTACGAGTTATAGTGATAAGTTAAATACACCCACAAAGTCAATCATCTACAAATGGGAAGACAACCAGTTTAAAAACTTTCAGGAGATAGAAACAGAGAGAGCAATAGGGAGCACGGCATTTGTAATACACAATGAAACTTTTATAGCTTTTGCAAACTATTTCAAATCCGGAGAAAGGCATTCTGTCCAATCTCCTGTATACAAGTGGTCAGTCAACAACAACAGCTTTGTTAAAGTGCAGACTCTCCAGACATATGGCGCCCACGATGTGAAGTCCTTTACCCACAACGATGAGACATTCCTCGCCTTTGCCAACTATTATAATGACAAAAGTTCCAACATTGATTCGTTCATTTACAAGTGGAATGGCAGCAGGTTCGTTCATTTCCAGTCCATTCCCACCCGTGGAGCCAGAGCCATGCATCCATTTGAGATCTGCCACGAAACGCACCTTGGTGTGACCAATCGGTATGGTTTTTCAGCTGTGTATCAGTTCAATGTATCACAGTTCGTGAAATACCAGGAAAATATAACTTATGGCGCGTATGATATGACTTCATTTGAGTACAAAGGTCACATTTACCTGGCAATTGCAAAGTACCAAAAAGATGGAAAAACTAACATCAACAGTGAACTGTATAAATGGATCTACATATAATTGTTTCTGAGGTTTGGAGGGAAAGGAACTACGTTAAGCCAACAATTACAAACATGCAAAAAACTCAAAAAAGATTTACTTTAATCAAAAATATGTATCAAACATAAAACATGATAGGATATATAGTTGTGAGAAACAAGTACAACTTTGCAAGGATAGTGTTAACATTATAAAGCTTAGTTTACATGCAGCTTATTTATATTATCAGTAAACATATTGTAATTTTCGTTAACACAATGGTTGCTTACCATGTAAGGGAAGCTTACCACTAGACTTTTTTAATAGCGAGGAAATCAGATTACAGAAAAGGACTGAAAGGTTAATAAGGAGGCCTGAGAACATCTTGACAATACTTTTTTTATTTCACGATGATTTTACTGAGCCCTAGAGGTAATTGAAGGGATGATGCAGAGAGTGGCAAAGATCTAAAGAAAAATTAATTGATTAGTTTTTGTTTCTTTTCCCGCTGGCGTTAGTTGATTGCCACGTTACACTTTTTTCGTGGCCATTTAGGAACTCCTTAATCTCGTAACAAGTTATACAACTTTTTAGCTTTAAATCAGGGCCGTAACAGCTTTTCTCAGATTAAGGATCAGAGGGGTGCGACTGGGCGTGTTTACCATTTGTATCAGTGGAAACCCACTTGTATACAAGTAGTCAGGAAACAGCTTTTTCAAAGTACAGGAGCTTCCGACAAATGGAGCAGCTGATGTGCAGTTTTTTGACATCAACGGCGACAAATTCCTTGTCTTTGCCAGCTCGATGCCTGGAGAAAATTTCGAAAGCGACTCGTTAATTTTCAAGTAGGTTTTCTTTTCTTTTTTTTCTTTTCTCAGGGTAATTGACGCAGTAATCTGCTTGTAGACGAGAATCGCTTCCAACTTTTGCCGGGACTGTATTTTGGTTGTACTGATTAGCTTTCTTGTACATAATACAAATAATCAAATATAGAGTAGGCAATGAAGAGTTCTTTTCACAGTATTCGTATTTACGCACTCTTTAATCAAGAATTTCACTCGTTAAAATTTCAACACATCACAATTTCTCTTCATAGCTTTTTCTGTACATACTTGGCTAGAGTTAACGATAGACTAGCAGACCAAAGTAACGTATACTTCTTTTTATACTTTAAGGTGTCCTCAAACGCTGTTTCAAAAATGTACTTGTAAGATTAAATTACATTTACATATGCATTCAATGCTCCTGAACTATATGTATAATCACATACCACGGGTCCAAACGTTTTTCAGTAGCTATAGCCGTGAACGTTTGAGAAGAACACATTTGTTGCAGACTTTGATAAGTTGTATGAATAAGCTTTTTGACAGCGGTCATACCATATATTATCTGTAAGTTAACTTGATAAAATGCTGCTTAGTTAATATTTAAGTTTGGCTGAAATAAACTTGATAAACACGTTAATTAGAGAGACCTCATTTCTGTTTGCTGTGCAGCGCGATGTTGATAATAGAGACCTTATCAGGGGCACCCAACGAAAGTTTTCTCTCAGATCCTTTGAAACGCTATTTTAGGCTACCTGGCGAGACTTTAAAGCTCTGTAAGTTCATTTTAGGCCGCGCTATAATATTTTTATCTGTTCGGTCATTCTAGGGCAACCTGAGTCTTTTCGAAATTACTAGGGCATCTTTGTCCATTTCCCGAAAACCTTAGGTCTTATTTCCTTTCCGAAAATCTTAGCTGACCTTTTCTCGGCACCCGAAACGACATTTTTATCAATCCGAAAACACTAGGCCTTAAATTTCCCATATCACGAAAGTTCGAGGTGAAAATTCTCTTCAAAAAAATTGTAGGGGATTAAGGGTCTTTCGAACAGATAATTTACCGAAACGATCTGTTGGGTGCCCCTGCCTTATGAAAACACGACGGCGACATCAACGACATCGCCATAAAACAAAACGCCTTATGAGTAAAAACAATCGCTCTACACATGCGTTTTAAATTTTAGTACATTTCTCTGCCGTCCTTTGCAAAACAACAACGTGAAATGACCAAATTCAAGGTTTTGTGGAGAACGTGAGGACAAGACGGTGAATTTTTTATTCTCTTTCTTAACTTCAACGCCACTCCCTACCAATTTAGTTCGTGGGTAGTTTGTTGTTTGTGTAGGAATTAAACGAGTTGAAATAATCGCGAAATAGCGGAAATGAAATAAAGTTATATTTTCAAATGAAGTTTCCGTTGGCGTCGCCGTCTTGCGTTCGTAAGGTCCCTAGGAAGCTTAAGCAGTGAGGATCGCGACGTAAATTGGCCACCGTAAAGAGATTCGAATTTACCTTTACAACTTTGTTGATAAACCAAACGTTCGTTTATACTCCCCGCCGACGCAAAGTTCGGCTAGAAACTAACTTATTTATCTTTTGAAATTCATACCCATTTTTAGACCTGGGCTGAGTTGCTCGAAGCATGGTTAACGCTAACCATTGGTTAAGAGGTTTTAAAACCTATAGGTTGTCATGGCATTTAACCCGGGTTAGCGCTAGCCATGCTTCGAGCAACTGGGCCCTGGCTTCTAGAATCCAGACCCCGGTTTTCAGACTTTCAGCATATACTAAAATGATGGTTAAATTCTAAATCATATTTCAGCCCAAAACGGCTCAAAAACCGCAGACGATGAGAAGTCCAAAGACTACTGCAAGGCTGACACGACGAAATATATCAGTTTAAAATAATATTTCGGCTGGCCAAACCAGCCTTCTTCAGGTTCAGATGTAACATCTAAACGTGAAGAAGGCTGGTTTGGCCAGCTGAAATATTATTTTAAACTGATATATTACGTTGTGTCAGCCTTGAGTAGTCTTTGGACTTCTCATCGTCTATTTTTCAAGTTTGGCTGATTAGATCTCCTATGAGATCCAAAGTGCAAGCAAGCAGGATCTTCGTTCACGGCTTTTGTAGTTTTAAAAGTTTTCATTCAAAGACCATACCCTTTGGCGCCGTACTTACCTATAAAGCTTATATAGTGCAGTACCAACTCCCCCCCCCCCCCCCCCCTTCCCGGGCGTTGAGGACAGGAAGGAGCGCATATTCTCAGAAGATTGCAGCTTCTGTTCATAAGTAACCACAAGAGAGGATTCATCCTCTCTTGGTAACCAACATGAATGTTATGAATGTCAATCCACACACGTGTAAAGAGGATAGGTACATGACCAGCCTATGCCCCTTGATTGTATTTTGGACAAAAATGTATGAATTTTAAAAGCTCTTTAGATTTTACAGCCCCAAACCGTTCCCCGCCTCTTGTTTGGCCAAAAGGACGCAAAATTCTGTTCCGTATCAAACCTATCGTTTGTCAAACATCCTTTTTTTCTCCCGAAACGGCTCAACGTGCGATCAGAAGTTCTTCTATTCTAGTTGTGTATTTCTGCCAACGATAAAAAAGTAAAGTAGAGTAAAGTAAAATAAAGTTGTTTTCTGTGGACATTAATATCATGAGATCAATTCCACCAGGGGCCAGATCAATTCCACCAGGGGCCATAACCTGGTTATGGCCCCTGATTCCACTCCATTGAAATGTTTGGCAATTATTTCCAAAAAAGCCTCTCGCTTAGAATCATGGGTGATTGTCCGCCAAAAGCAGCATGGCGGAATATTTGGCGTCCATCTTTGGAACAGAGAACGGACAAGTAAGTGAATTCTGAACGGCTTTTGATCGCTGTCAAAGTTTTAGTACAAGGAAGTTTTGGTTGTTGAAGCCATCTTGCCGTACGTTTGTGAAAAGTTTGTTTCCTGTGCCCACTTTGATGTAAACTCGCGTAGACTTAGACACAAATTGGAAAGCGTGTTATTTTACGCGATTGAGTACGCTCATTTAAAACGAAGAGGATCATGAAAGTTGAAAGTGAATTGCGATTTACAACTCTTTGTAGTCACTTTGAGTTGTAAATCACGATGTTTTGACTGCTTACTGCTAGTCTTCATCAGGCGATGAGGTTGACTGGTTATTAATATTGGATCAACATGTACCACGATGAAAAACAACAACCTCTTTCTCGACTTTCTATGATATAATGTAGTAGGTTATTGCAAGGGAAGGGGTGTCCAGTTGTTTTGTTACAAGCTCGTTTCGTTACACGGTTGTTTCGCTACACCGTTAAGTATGAAAATGTGATTATTTCTCGTTCTTTTAGTGAGTTCCGGTGGAATTGTCTTAGCTGTTTCAGACTGCGTTTCATAGTGTTTGTGCAAGGATTTAATTGAGTTCAAATAATAGAGAATAAGTCAGGTTTACAGTCAATTCACGTCACACGCGACTGGTAATTTTGAAATTTAAACGGAGTTTTGAAATTTTCATGTCAGTTTTGGACATTGCCAACAAGATTTCAGAGTTCCCAGAGTTTTCAGAAATTTCCCTAGCTTATTGACAGTATAAGGGTATGAATTTTTCTTTACATTACAGCATTAAGTATTTCAAGAATAACAATTTTTTCCCAAGTATTTTGAGTCTTTTTTTTTTTTTTTTTTCAGTTAATGCATCTTTTTCGGAAAGATTTCCAGAGAAATGTTCAACATTTCATTCACACGTCGGACATTACAAAGAGAAATTCGAATGTTTATTTAATTCTCGGAAATACTGGTCACGCGTGACGTGAATTGACTGTGAAATGTAGCGAATCAACTAAACTGCGCGGTGAGGGTAAAAGGCGACATGAGTTTGCGGAATGACATGTGGCATGACCTGCGGCATGGCATAATTATGCGAAATACGATACTCGCGGAATGACTCAAAGAATTAAATTAACTGAAGAGTGCGTCAGTTTTTTTGCGCCAATTTTAAGAGCATTAGGTTTTTCGATGTTGCGGAAAATGCAACAGATGGGCTGATTAGAAAATACAAGCCTGTAGCTGGAATAGAACATGTCTGATCGGTGGTTAGGAAGAAGTGAGGGTGAAGAAATCGATGAATACTGTTTATTGTTCTCACATTCAATATAATTTTAGATGATTAACACTGAAAAGCCCCTCTGGAGAGTGTTAATACAATAATATTTGTATTCTATTGTTTAAGTGGATGAAATTTTCACACTTGGTCTCTGGAAAGGCACCCAATTTAAAAACTGTCCATCCACAGTAATAGTATTATAAGGGCCTAAGAAGGAGATTTGGGGGCTTCAGTAAATACTCTTACAAGATCAGAGACTGTGGAGGGGGTGCGACTGGGGGGGCTTCAGCCTCACTCCCCTTACTTTTTGGAGAGTGAAAGGAATATTCTAGTTTTCTACATGCATCACTTAAACAGAAACACCTACCATTCACATTGTTAAGTATTTTATGTGAGACATGATTTATCAACACATCAACAGCATTAAAAATTTGTTTAAGTTTTATTGCGAGAAATATATGACAAAAAAATTTTGAGTAATAAAAAATGAAGCTGAGTTTTTGAAGATAATTTTATACAAGTGTACACAGTCTAGAAAGGTTAGTTCAATTAAAAGATACAGACATATATAGGGGGGGTTTTATGTCCTGTTTGGGCATTCATTTTTTAATAAAATAAACTGAAGAATAGGAAGAATCGTTCATGAACATGCATGTAAGATTTAAAAATCATAGTTTCAATTACATGTATCAATGATGAGAATTGATACAAGTTTTAAAATGTTGTACTTGTTCTGTTAGGGAATCAAAATTAAGTGGTGTTAAAATGGAATTGTACAG
Organism: Pavona decussata; assembly: GCF_977016875.1. Taxonomy (NCBI): domain Eukaryota; kingdom Metazoa; phylum Cnidaria; class Anthozoa; order Scleractinia; family Agariciidae; genus Pavona; species Pavona decussata. The sequence continues at coordinate 328,744 of NW_028145676.1, forward strand.
TTTTAATTTGGTAATAATGTTGTAATAATGAATTATATTATATGACAAAATCTAAGATTGCATAATTATATAATTATACAGAGAAATATCAAAGTATCTATTAAGCCGCCATTACACGTTGAAACATTTAGCTGAAACTTGTGTGCAACGGTGCTGTGAAACAAGCTGGCGTTGCACCGTGTAACAGTGGTCAGTTTCGTGAAAATTTTTCGAACTTCCGTTGCGAGACAAGTTTCACTAAAAGTAGATTGGCTTTCTACTTCTGCAACGGCTCGCAAGGGTCGCAGTGGCAAAAAAACAAGAGTTTCACCGTGTAACACCACTTCGTGAAACTTGTTTTGTTCGCTATTGCACACAAGTTTCAGCTAAAAGTTTCAACGTGCAACGGCAGCTCTACTGGAGATATATCTTGAGAAAAGTTGGAATCCAATCATTGTGTACAGTATGCGTGGTGCAGGAAATAAATTATCAACAGAAGATTTACACATCAGCTTGTCTTATCATGTGTTCCTAAAGAATAACTAGTGAACCCTCAAATAAGGTGAGTTCTCAGCCAAAGTATGATTTTTAATTTTCATCCAGTTAGATTGTGTTATACATTCAAAATTCAGGCCATTTTAATGGAATTTTCATGGTATTTCAATGCCTTCACTTACCCCATGAATATGATTGAACACTTAATTTTCATGACCATGAAAAGACCATGAAAACTTCACATTATTTTCATGGTCAATGAATTTTTTTCATATTCACAAGATATTCATGGGCGATGATTTTTCCACTCCATTAAAAACCCATGAAATTAATCCCATGAAAATCTTGGTGTTTAATTCATGGGTTTTTCAAAAGCCATTAAAATCCCATTAAGGGATCCATAAAGATTTAATGGCTTTTTCATGGCATTTTCATGGCTTATACATAACAAGGGAATTTTCATGACCCATGAATCTGTAAAAAATTCACAGGCTTTTCATGGCTTAATTCACAGGATTTTCATGGTAAATTAAGGGGAGAAAACCCATTAATTAAACCATGAAAAATCCATGAAAAAGGCTTGAAAATGCTGTTGTTTTCCCATGAAAAATTTCAAAGGATTTTCAAGGGTTTTGAGTTAACAGCTCTGTATAGGCATATGCTAAACAACAGAAAACACTTAAAAATGAAACACCGCTCTCAGGTCAATTCGTTGCCACAAGGCAGCGGGTCCAGCACAAGCTAGACCATAGTTAATTGAGGGACTGGCTAGGAAACCTTGCCATGAAAACAATAGTGCTGCAATTTATGTTGGAAGGGTCGCGACCCTGCACAATCATTTGTTTTAACGTTCACACCACAGTTGAATATCTTAACAAAAACGTTTCGATTGGTCAGTTGCTCCAACACATTCCAAATTCTTTTGTTGTTTGTGCAGGGTCAAGACCAAAAAGGCAAACAAAAATATATAACAAAGAAGTTTGTCAGGTTTCATAACCATTGCCTTTAATTAACTATGTTTCCAATAAATCTTAAACATATCATAAGTCATTATGGTTGCTTCTGCCAAAATGAGAATAAAAAAATTTCAAAATAAAAAAGGGGATCATTTTCATCTACACCAGATGCACCTGTAGTTGTCCACGAAATAACAAATCTGAAAAGGGCTATCTCTGTTTTTTCATACAAGCTAGTACTTAGTAGAATTCGATTCTTTACGATGACAATGCCTACTTGAAATCATTATTTAAAAGAAGTGAGTCACCCAAACAGATGTACTTATGTAGTCCAGTCCAAAGTTCACCCATGGGACAAACATAGCAAGTGTTATGATCAAAGCAAGCATGGCTGACAATTGAAGTGAACTGCGGTTATAGTGAGACATCTTGATGCAGAAGAGCTTGCACAAGTTACTTAGAAAACTGCAGAGAAAAAGAAATAAAAACACTTAGCTAAAAGGCCAATTTTGTGGTGGACAATTCGTGCATAATATTTCCATATCAAACACGAAGAAGAGTCTTTCATCCGATTTTCAAACACCAAGAAGTGGATTGGAAAGACGAGACGCAGCCGAGTTTTATAAAAAAAAATAAATAATAAATAAATAAATCACTTTATTTAAGTGACAATGTCTTTACCGCAGAGTACCAATCGAGGACACTTTCCAAATCGAATTGGAATTTAGAAGTGTTGGTTTTTTTAGAAAGAGGGGAAAACCGAAGTACCCGGAGAAAAACCTCTCAGAGCAAAGACGAGAACCAACAACAAACTCAGCCCACATATGACGCCCAGTCCGGGAATCGAACCCGGGCCACATTGGTGGGAGGCGAATGCTCTCACCACTGCGCCATCCCTGCTCTCCAACTTGCAAGGTGTTTGGAAATCGAATGAAACACTCTTTTTGAGTGTTTGATGTAGCTTCTCAAACCATTAATAATTCTTGGAGAAAATCGAAGCAAAAAATTCAAATGTAACAACAAACAATGTAACTAAGATAGCCGAGAGCATCCAGAATAAGTTCAAAGAATTCAACAATCTGCTGTCAAAATTTCAGGAGTCTTAATAAAGACATGAAACAGTATACCTGTCTATTATCTGAATCCCCTAATACTAACGAGGGAAAAAGGGTCACAAACAATCCAAATGTAGCAAACAAAACGCGCAAAGAACGTAAAAAGTTCAAACGCAAAGCACAAAAACACGACATTTTTGAGGCCAACAAAAAACATATTAAAAAGCTCTCCAATATAGAACTCACAAGCGACCAAGTAAACCTTGTGGCGAAAGGACTTAAATTCATTCCAACACCCGTGACAACTGATAATCTAATTAGACGCCAACTCTTGCAAGACTTTAATGACTTTGCAAGAAGAATGCGCCTCCAATACATATTCCACGGGAAAAATGAAGAACCTCATCCTTTCCACCTTAAGTCTAACTGGGAACCACCAGTACAACCATCGGTTGCTTTGGAGAGTTATCTTGTAAGGGTTAAATTTCAACTAGCGAAAAAACAATTTTCAAAGCCTAAGAATAATCTGCCTGCCGCAGAACGCAAAGCACTCAAGAACTTGAAAAACAACACTGAAATAAACATCAAGAAAGCTGACAAGGGCACTACATCCGTTTTTATGAGCTTCGCAGACAAGAATACCGAAGGACAAATCCAACTTGACAACATAGAGCACTACAGACCTCTCGACGAACCCATGGTTGAAGAAACACCTGTCAGAGTTGAACAACTAATTACAGAACTCTACCGAGAACAACATATCGACGAAATGACTAAAAAATGGCTTTGTCAAACACAAAATCCGCCTCGAATTCCAGTTTTCTACACCCTCACAAAAATACACAAACCGACTCCAGTCGGTAGACCCATAATTTCAGGAGTTCCAGGTCCAACAGAAAGGTTATCAGCATTTGTTGACAAACTACTCCAGCCGATAGCACAACAGCAGAAGTCATATCTCAAAGATACAACTGACTTCATTAATTTCATGGACGGAACTAGAGTCCCAGAGAACACAATTCTTGTCTCAATGGACGTAACGAGCCAAATACTAACAGGAGGAGGGAATCCAAACAGTATGCAGAGCATACAACTCTTTTTATAAAGACCAACCTCCTATCCCCACGCGGTTCTTGGAAAAAGCGCCAGGCCTTATACTTCACATCCTCGGAGACCCAGGGGCAGTCAGTCGGGGGCGGGCGAAATAGCGCGAAGAAAGTTTTCAAGAACGGGCGAAGGAGCCCCTGGGTACCGAGTCTCACCGGACCATTTCCAAACGGCTTCGTGAATCCCGGCTCCCGATTGGGCAGAAAAAAACCTTTGTATTATTCTGCCCAATTGGCGAGCAGCAACTCTCGAATCACTTTCGTGTGTTCTTACACGGCGATTGTTGTCCCGCCATACTTGTCTGGTTCGTTCACCAAGGTTATGCGTGCGAGGGAAACTTTCAGTTTGACTTTTCTAACCGGAGATGAAAGGACTAATGATGACTTGGGAAATCGTTGCAGTTGCTAGCAGCAAAAACCTTTCCAATTTCCACCGAGAAAATTCTTGTTCTGACCGATCACAAGATGCCGTAAGTAATAGTTTATACGAAGGTGGGAAGTGATCATATCGATCGATGCTTGAAGCTCACATTTTTTAATGTATAGCTTCTTTAACTCATTCTTACTTACCTTTCGATTTGTTAGTTTTCTGTGTAAACAGCATTTGCACGGGCTTATCAAACTGAAACTTTCCCGCACGGCGTGCATTATTTTGGTGCACGAGCCAGACAAATATACCGGGCGGCCAATGCGCGCATGCATTCGCATGGGTAAAGTGTAAAAGCCTTACTTACACTTTCTCGCTTAATTCTGTAAAGTAGCAAAGTAGTTATTGAAGATGGCTGCCATTACTTCGACTAGCACAGAAATTAGAAAAGCGATTGCGGAAAGTCTGAAGTCAATTCCAGACGTTGATTATCTAAAGCCTGAACAGAAGTTAATTGTTGAGCATGTGGTTCACAGAAAGGATGTGTTTGCGTCACTACCCACTGGATTCGGTAAAAGCCTGACATTTCAGCTCTTACCAAGCGTTTATAAAGCTTTATATGACCAGGGTTTCGATGTGCCTTCATCTCCAGTGGTAATTGTGGTTTCCCCGTTAAGTTCGATTGTTAAAGATCAGGTCGGTTACTTGAGGTCTGTTGGCTTTGAAGCTGCCTTCATTGGAGAAAGCGAGAAACAAGACAAAAATATTATTGAGGGAAAGGTTAAATCACAGTTCTTATATGGAAGTCCAGAATCATTTGTTGGGGATACAAAGTTCAGAGAAATGTTTTCGCAGTTGCACTACAGGCGCAATGTTGTTGCTGTTGTCTGTGATGAAGTTCACACTGTTGTCCACTGGTAAGAAACTTAAAGCTTTAGTGTTTATTAACAGCTGTACAATAAATTAAAGAATGAATTACAACAGAAATTTGTGTTTGGCTGTATGCTGATTTCTAAGCACATTGTTATAAATATACAAGTAAAATAATTAGGGATGGTAAGGTTTTCTATGCCAAATGGAGATTTGCAGGAAAAGCCATAATATAAATAACCAGTATCCACTGAAACATGGCATATTATATTTCACATTAATAATTTTTGTTTTAAATATTGGTGCTACACATGAACATTTTGCCAGGATATAAGACTGATATAAAAGTGCCACAGATAGCCAACAAAGTGTGAATCATCAAGTCTCCATGGTGTATCACTGTGCATTAACTCAAAATCAAATCCAGTTTCTTTAAGGTCACAATCATCTAATAATAATCATTTCTAATAATACAGATGTGCATTGACAGTCCTATGTGCGACCACTATAACTGTAGCTACACGTAATACATTTAAAGTGGAAATCGTACAAACTGTGTACAATAAAAATTATTTTGTATTATACATTAACAATTGTATTTATTTTTAGTGGTTCTTGTATATACAATAATGCTAGCATGTTATTTCCTGTACTTGTTATACTAAATAATTTTATGTAGAATGTTATTCTTTAACCTCTGTTACAAATTCACTTGTCTGGTCTCTTTAGGGGTGAGAAGAAGGATGATAACGAGCCATTTAGGAAGTGGTGTGGTCATGTTGGTGAGATCAGGTCTTTTTTGCCAAAGCACGTTCCATTTTTAGCCCTTACAGCAACTGCTTCCTCTTCAACAAGAAATAAAATCATCAAAAGTTTGAGTTTAAACAAATGCCTAGAAATAACAGTTAGTCCTAACAGAAAGAATATCAAGCTTTTTGTTTTAAAGGTGACCAGTGACATTTCTGTTAATTTTACATGGCTTGCTAGGGAGTTACAGGAAATGAGCATTGGATGCCCTCGAACACTTATTTATGTAAGAGATTACAAAACTTGTGGGGAGCTCTACCACTTTTTCATGAGTAGTTTGTTGGACAAAGCATACTACCCAAATGGTGCTGAGAAAAAGTCTTCCAATCGAATGGTGTCCATGTACCACAGTGGCACTTCACCTTCCATCCAAGAACATGTCCTGCAGTCACTCAAGGATCCTAATGGTAAGGTCAGAATTGTCATTGCAACAAATGCTCTTGGAATGGGTGTAGACATTAAGGGCTTGTATAATGTAATAAACTATGGACCTCCCAGTGACCTTGAGTCATATGTCCAAGAAATGGGAAGAGCTGGTAGGGATAGCAAATCTTCAGAGGCGTTATTAATGTTTCATGGAAGGCAACTCCGCCAGTGTACCCCAGAGATGCTGAATTATGTAAAGTCCAACTCCTGTCGAAGAAGGCAAATTCTTGAATTTTTTGAAGACATAAGTCAAGGAAGTGTAACAGACAAAAAGCATCTCTGTTGTGATGTGTGTGCTGAAGATTGTTCATGTGAACAAAACTGTCAGCAAAATAGAGAAAGTATGGTATCAAAGATGTCTCTGGAAACTGCTAATGATGTCCCGAAGTCGAGAAGTGTAAATGACAATGATAGAAGCGCATTGAAGGTTCTGTTAAAAGAGAGTCAGGAGAGCATGCGTCAGGAAGTGATAAAATCAAGTCAGCATTGTTTTTTTTCAAACATTGACCAAATCACTTGCTTCTCTGATTGCATAATTGAAGCTACAGTCTCTAAGTGTGATTTTTTGTTCTGTGTTGATGACATTATTGAACAAATTCCAGTTCTGAGTGTACAGCATGCATTCAAAGTGTATAATTGCCTATGTAAAGTGTTTACAGACCTACAACAAGAAAGTCAGGATCAACAGTTGTAAAACACATCTCCCCTAAGTAGGACTTTCATTATTTTTGCTGTTTATCCACAGGTACCGTAAATACAACTTACAGTAATTATTTCTACAGAGAAGTCAAATAATAAGAAATATGATAAGAATTTACTGTTAGTAATGTGTTATAAGGCTATGATGATATTTAAACTACTTATGTTGACACATGTTTGAATAAGCTGCTTAATTTTGATACCTTTATGTCCTACTCTATAGCATATACATGTCAAAGAACACAAGTTGACAAAATGTAAAAAAAAGTCTTTTTTAGTTGGTACTGATAGCTGCTATATTTAATTCCAATTGTTTTCAAATATCCAGTAATTGTACACTGTAACAATGGAATTCATTATTGTTTTGAATGAAAGACTGCCAAAGGTAGGGGTCAAAGTCTGGAATTAGTTAATAATATTTTGGCTTGATGAGGAAAGTGCATTACCAGTAATTGGTTTGATACCATCATTGAAGGTTCAAATCAAATTTGTGTGCAGCCATCTTTACTTTATTAGCCTTAGTGAATGAACAATTTAGTATGAATGTTTCCTTCTAAATGTTGATAAAATATCATCTAAAACAAATTAATCCAGCTCTTCTTGTGCTTGGTTAACCAGGCATTCAAGTCTGCAAAGTCAAGGACAGAAATGGGGTCTTTAGGGATGGATCCAATATTAGGGTGTGTTCTTCCAGGAACTTCACTGAATGCTTTGACTTCTTTTAAGATGTCAACCACGGTAGTGATGTCTGAATCTTCCCTTCTTTTGTGTTTTGTTGACTCTCTGCGGACATTGTTTGCCTGGTCAAAATTTACCATGATGGACTTGACATCATCACTAGCCCTGCTATAAGTCTGAGCTGTCTGGAAAGAAAGGTTTGCACCTTGGCCATACATCAGCTGCTTTGTGTCTCTCACACCATGCTCCATAGCTTGGTCGATTGCAATGTTTCTCCCCACGCCACCCTTGAGATTTACAGTGCGATTCCAGCGTAGAGAATGGGCCTCTTGAGGAGTAAGTAGTGCATGTAGTTGTGCATGGAGCCTCGCAGCTGCTAAAGCATACTTTGTCTTCCCACTCACTTTGAATAGTAACATCATAAATTTCCATAGGTATTCAGCTCTTGCTCCATCTCCCTCTTTAATTGCGTCTTGGAAATCTTTGAAAAGGAGACCTGTCTTGGCAATATTGTGAGAATAATTAAAAACCCCATCTTCACTACGAGGATCTGGAGGGCTCCTTTCATCTTGTTCTGCATGATTTGTGATGTTTAATCCATGAACTGAAACTTCATGGTTGTTCCTCCTCTTCTCGTGTTGGTACTGCCTGTTGCAATCTGGGTACCTACATTCAAAAATCTGGGGTTGTTCTGTTTGTTGCATGTCATTGAAGAGCACTGCTGTTGGTTGTGCTTCAAGAAGAACATACTTCTCAACAAGTTTCTCTACTGCATCATACAACTGTTTTTGTGAAGCATGCTCATCATTGTTAGAAGGTCCCAATTTGTTTAACTCAGGAGTACTGTTGGGGGATTCCATGCCAAAAAATTGTGTGGCTGCATAAACAATATACCCATCTACAACAGTGTTGAAGAAAGCTTCACATCCATGGTATGACTTAGTCACCTTGTCACTCACATCTTTTCTGTTCAGCCTTGTTTTCAACTGATACAATGTTCCCAAGTCTCCCACTGATTGGCTTTTGTAGAGATAGTCAAACAGCATCTGCAAACATATATTTTGTGTAATATATATAATTTTATATATACATGTACTTGGGGCTATTATACTATGTGGGCAATATAATGTTTATGGTTAAGTAATGTCTTGGGTATAACAATATTATTACTCACTCATAAAATGATCATACCAAGCAGTTTAAAAGTAGACTTCCTGCTGTCATCCACAAATCCATTTGGAGCTATTTATTAGTATATAGTGTTTGCTAAGCTAACTGGGCCTTCTAAAAAGCACTGTAAAGGAAATTCATTGGCAGAAGGTATTACTTTATGACTGTATTTATATATGTAAATGTCTGTTATGATTAAACGCACTGATATTATTGTTACTGCATCAGTAAAAACACCATTCTTTTTAAGAGAAAGGGTATTCCAGAAGTAATACACACAGTGGAGGAGTCTTAGTGTCAACCTAAAGGACAAAAATGATTTGAAGTCTAACAAAGTTTTAAATCAAATGAACCTGCTGTATTTATAATCACCTGTAGAAAATTCATTTCACAGTGGAAATCCTCATGTTTTAGGATAAGGCCCTGGAGTCTTTCATAGGGTGTATCTGCATCTGCAACTGCATTAACAGCACTGATTGCACGTTCAACAGTTAAATGGTCACCACCCAGATGTATGGTCTGAAGAATTCTTGCCTTGTCTGCATCAGTGGGAACATACTCCTCATTACAGTGTTGCAGAATTTGTAACATTTCAGGAATCTTGTTCTCATTTTTTTCCAGCAGACCCAAGTGTACCTATGTTTTTATTAAAGGTATAAGCTAAAATTAATAAAGATGTATCAGTTATCACCCTCTAATGATCCCTGTTCATTTGCTGACTCAAATATTATAAATAATTACAAATTAATAATCTATCCCACAATTTATAGCTTTTGATAGTTATAAAGGTAAAAATTAAGAAGTGAAGTCACTTGAAAAATCTAGGTTCTTATTAGTGAACAAAAAAATAAATATTCTACAGCAACCTGTGAATTCAAACACTCCTTAAAATTACATTTGCCCCTGTTTGGTTGTTATTTAGGCCCCTTCACAATTTTCTAAATCAGCACATGATAACACAGACTTAATTGTATACACTCATATATCATTTTGAATGCATTACACAGTTATTATGGGCATACTGTTTTAAATTATAACATGAAATACTTGTAAAAAAAACAACAACAACAACAACAAGGTAGGACAAGACAAAAATCAGAACACACATAAATGACTTTATAAAGTAGTCTGCTCGACGCCCTTTTTTCATAGTTCATATTTCTGCACAGGAGCAACAGGACACAAACTTAGACAATCAACAGAAAAGTTGCACCAATTTTGTAACCTAAGACTACACTCCCAGTTGTCATTTTCAAATGTGATGTTGGCAAACTCTGAAGATTTTATAACAAGCATCACTTATGGATATAAAGAGAAGATTATAATTATTAAAACAATTAAATTTAAAACCTACAATCTGGGACTGCTGGCTCATTTCCTTGCTGTGTTGGTGAGGAATGTGAGATGGAACCATATGGGAAAACTGATTAAAGAACTTGCAATGCTTTGTAAGGATGCGTAATGCAAGAACCACAAAGTCTTTCTTAAGTCTAGTATGTTCTTCTGGAGATGGCAAGAAACTTGAATTTGGTAATTCCATAATATCTCTGATAGGTTCTTCATTGTTCAAAATCCAGTCAGCAACCCGGTTGTCATAAGCCAGCAAATTGAACCAGTGTACTGATTCAGTGTCCTTATCCTTGGAGTAGATGGAGGGTCTTCTTAGCCAGTCCAGATTGTCCCCATTCAAGCCATAGTCACATGCACCATTAGCACACTGCACTGGTGTGGATTCTTCTGGGCCAGAATCATCATTGTCATCCAAGTCTAGATTTACAGTACTGACAAGGGAGTCACATGAACTTGAATCAATACTATCTGGGACATCTGCACAGTCTGTTTAAACGTAATGTAAAGGCCAAAATGCTTTTAGTGACCTAAATACATGAACTCTAAAAAAGAATTCTATGCTTGTTAATTTTTTAAAGCCTAATATTATCCCAAATTTTAGTTTGTTCTTAAATAACAGATTATTTCAGTTTGCAATGGTAAATACAAGTGACAGTTGGAGTATTTAGTAGGCTATTCCTGCTGACAAGATATCTAAAAAAATGTACTCTGAGGTAACTTCAGACAAAGCCAATGCATAGAAGAACATATTGTTCTGTAAGCCAAGTTTACTAAAATGTTTAATAATTAAAAGTTACATTCTGTATGGTGATTACAAATCATGATTTGACAATTACCAAACTTTGGATCTTGGGATGGTGTATCCACTGCAGAACTTTCTTCCCCTTTGTCATCAGCAAGCTGTAACTGTTGCACCGCCTTGAGCATACATTCAAATTCAAGTCAACAAAGAAGTATTAAAAAAGGTAAAAAATAATAATAATAATAATAATAATAATAATAATAATAATAATAATAATAATAAAACATGCATTACTGTTTTCTCCTAACAAACAACATTATCGTTGAAAAGGGCATTGCACTGTTTGTGTAACTATTTCATGACTCTGGACAATGAACATTTATGCAGAACTACCTCTTCTTGGGGATCAGAACTTGTGGGGGCTGTACCATTCCCTTGTCTTTTGTTTTCAACACTGGCTTTCCACGCCTTCACTTTCTTGTTGTAGCCAAGCGCTACTTCTGCAATCTTTCTATTTGTTACAGCTTTACAAACAGTCATTCCAAGCTTCTGTAGTCTGGAGAAACCCTGTTGTATATATATTATTATAAACAAGTCAATGTATACTTCAGCTTGAAAGGTAACATTGTCTCCAAAAACAACTGATGAGTTTACTTTGAATTCATGAATCAATAATTTGCTGCAGCATCTCAAAAAAACCAATAAAACAAAAACTTCAAAAAGCAATCTGTGTTTAATCCTTTCAGGAGGTATCAGTGGTAAACCCCCCCACCCCCCTATCTTAGACCAAACTTGAGGCCTGCAGGACTGAGGTAATGTGTTACTTTGTTTTGGCCAGAAAGCAGTCCCCCCACCTCACCTTTAGGTATCCATTCACCAGCTTAGTCTTACAACAACAACACTCATATAAACTTAGGTGAACACTACTTCACCTTTTTCCGTGTCCGCCCTAAAAATAGTGAAAGGCCAACAAGGTGTTGCACGGCAGATAACCTTGAATTTCGTCCCTTGAGCAGTATTGCACCAGCCGAACCAATTATGGGCTTCAGCAGCTACTTCCTCTTTAGGTTCCTGGAGATTGTGGGGGGCATTGCTATAGTCTTAAGGATTTTGTAAAAGGTAGGGGCTTCCTTCTTCCATTCCTTGAGTACTGCATTCCACTGAAAGTGTTTGAGGTCTCTGACAGCTGTTTTCTTTAGCAATGATTTCTTCTCCAGCTTGCGACACTCCTTGTTGATTTGGAGGCAGATACGATGAATGAATGAATTTCTCAGCTTCTTGGTTTTGAAAGCTGCTGAGGTGATTCCTGAATTAGGTCGTCTTAAGCAAAGGGCAATCCCCAGACTGTTTAGACCTTTAGGCAATTCCCTTGACACAGTTTTGGATTTGAAGTGTACAATTACCTTCAGTTGATTAGAAAACAATAATATAATTATAATAAGTGAACTGATTATTCAGACAACAGAATTAATTTTTCTTTATGAGGCATCTTTTATTTATCCAAAAAATAAACCACACAGATAAAACGATACAAGCCCTGATCTTCAAAGTGATAGTTGATTCCAGCATGATAGTCAAGGCCTTTATCAAAGTTTTAAGTAACTCAATAATATATTAAGGTACTTTTGAGGTACTCTATTAAGACAGCAGGGGTCCTGATTTATTACCAGCTGCAACTCAACTAAAGGGTATTGCAAAACACACCACCCAATACCCTGTGGTTACCAAAGGACAAATCCAGACAGATACCTGCCTGACCCCTCTGAGCTTAAGCGTTTGGGGGCTTCATGCACCTCGTACTACAGCATTCATTACATGTAAGCACTTTTTTATTGGTACAAAACCAGTGGACCAAAGTAAAAATAAATGTACTACAGGTATTTGTTAGAAGTGTTAATTTTCTTTTTCAAGTAAGAACAAAACCTCTATATTTTTGTGACTTTTCTACAAAAGATCTAGTTAAGTGCCCATGGGTGGGGAATTTTAAAAGCTCTTGCAGATACTGTCTTCGTATTTATCATGTTGGCTGCTTACCTTTACACATGTACCCTTTTTAGTACTTGGGTGGCACTGACAGTTTGATTTTGCAGTCTGCGTTGCAACATTGTGCATTTTTCTGACCAGAGGTAAAGTTGATGACACTTCACTGACACAGGCAGAAACCACTGGTGCAGATGGTGTTGATAAACTGGGTAGAATATACACAGGAACACTTTCTTTGGTCGAACATGTACCAGCTGTTACCGGCATTTGTTTAGGGCAGCTGGATTCAAACACAAGTCTCTGACCCTTCTTCTTACGTTCTATGCGAGTCACTGTTTGTTCATCACCACAACTTGATGACAAAGGAGACACTGGGTGTTTTCTTTTTAACACTGACAAGTATTCTTTGGCTTCTTCAGACTGTCGCCATGCCTTTTCAATTTGGTATTTGCAGCGATCACAAACTGCACGAGGCAGAGCATCATTTTCACTCACATTTTCATTGAATACAGCTTGGAAAATCTTGGCAAATTCGCCAGTTATATTCCTCTTTCTTTTTTTATCCAAAAACTCACAACCACATGTACGACAGAAATTTCCAGAGGTATTCATTATGAGTTGAATACAAACATACACGAATGGACACTTCTGACACACTACCTCACGTGTACCATGCAACTTAAGTGTAAGGCTTTTATACTTTACCCGTGCGAATGCATGCGCGCATTGGCCGCCCGGCATATTTGTCTGGCTCGTGCACCAAAATAATGCACGCCGTGCGGGAAAGTTTCAGTTTGATAAGCCCGTGCAAATGCTGTTTACACAGAAAACTAACAAATCGAAAGGTAAGTAAGAATGAGTTAAAGAAGCTATACATTAAAAAATGTGAGCTTCAAGCATCGATCGATATGATCACTTCCCACCTTCGTATAAACTATTACTTACGGCATCTTGTGATCGGTCAGAACAAGAATTTTCTCGGTGGAAATTGGAAAGGTTTTTGCTGCTAGCAACTGCAACGATTTCCCAAGTCATCATTAGTCCTTTCATCTCCGGTTAGAAAAGTCAAACTGAAAGTTTCCCTCGCACGCATAACCTTGGTGAACGAACCAGACAAGTATGGCGGGACAACAATCGCCGTGTAAGAACACACGAAAGTGATTCGAGAGTTGCTGCTCGCCAATTGGGCAGAATAATACAAAGGTTTTTTTCTGCCCAATCGGGAGCCGGGATTCACGAAGCCGTTTGGAAATGGTCCGGTGAGACTCGGTACCCAGGGGCTCCTTCGCCCGTTCTTGAAAACTTTCTTCGCGCTATTTCGCCCGCCCCCGACTGACTGCCCCTGGGTCTCCGAGGATGTATACTTCAAGAAACTCATTCGGCAGGTCTGTGGTAAAAATTACCTACAAACACACGGAACTGCCATGGGAACAAAAATGGCAGTCGCTTTCGCCAATATTTTTATGGGCAAAGTCGAAAAAGAACTCCTTAACCGAAGCGCATTCAAACCGCTCGTTTGGAAACGATATATTGACGATATCTTCTCCCTCTGGGATATCAGCAGAGAGGAGTTACAACAGTTCATTGAACAAGCCAACAATCACCACCCTACCATAAAATTCACGGCTGAAATTTCTGAAATGGAAATTACATCCCTGGACACTGTGGTTTATAAAGGCAACAGATTCATTACCGAGTCAGTGATCGATGTACGCACTCACTACAAAGCTACTGAGACATTCCAGTACACACATTTCTCCTCGTGTCACCCACCAGGAGTAAAAAGAGGTTTCATCAAAGGAGAGGCCCTCAGACTTCTCCGGACAAACTCAACAAAAGCAACATTTGAGGAAAAAATCAAACATTTCGAATCACGGCTTATCGAGAGGGGCTATCCAAAAAATCTAGTGCAGAGAACTCTCTCAGAAGTGGTTTTTGAAAATACAAAACAGGCCCTTCAACAAAAACCTCACACAAACAAGAGAATCTTGCCTTTTGTCACGCAATACCACCGATCAGTTACAAACTTGAAACAAATACTAATGGAAAACTGGTATTTAATAGAACGACAACCATTGCTCAGAGAAATTTACAAGGAATCTCCTCTAATTTCATACAAGAGAGGTAGGTCTCTCAAGGATATCCTCGTGAGAGCAAAACTCTAAAAACGGCTAAAACACGCACGTGAGAGTCGCACAGGCCTGTCACTATTTATAAAATGGTAACAAATGTTTGTACACCGCTTGCTCCTATTGTATATTAGTATAAGTCTACTAGTGTTATATTTCCTCCCTGGGTATTATTATTCATAAGGTGTAGATAAGGTATGGGGAAGGTAGATGTGGTAAGGCAAGGTTTAACCCAACTGACTCGAAGGGAGGGAAGGGTGGGCAGCTAAACATGATTTGAGCTGGCGGCCTCAAGTTGAGTGACAGAGTGTGACACAATGCAAACTATTATATAGCATATTCAAATAATCCCAAGGGAGTTAATTACCAATGCAAACTAAGTTTGCATAGTGTAATATTTCCTCCCTAGGTATTATTATTCATAAGGTGTAGATAAGGTATGGCGAATCGCTCTGGCCTTCCCCTAGCCTACCTCCATACTTTAACCCAAAGTAACACATCAACGGTATGGGCCAACAAATGTTTATTCCAGTCCTTGCCATTAACTACAAACTCGGCCCGCATACAAACACTACTGTTTCCCAATCCTTACTTAACATATCCAAAAGAAAAATATTTCTTGTACAAAATCCTAGAATAGAGAAGTCCAAGATGTTAACTTTATTCCGTATCTAGTCTCCAATCCGTTCTTCCAGGGGATGGCCTTTTAGAATATTTTCCCACGCACCAACATTCTGATGCAGGCCGCCAACCAAACAATTATCGGGGTCTCTAAATCGTAAATTCTGAAGAACTGGAGATACACCCGACGAAATTACATCTTTCCAATCGGACAGTGCTGCTAGCCCCTCCAGTTCGGCAACCCCGGAAATATTCACCCACTTGAACGACCGTCGCTGTTCAATTTCAAGTGCACGATTTCGAAACTCCATCCACGGGTCTGAACGTAAAACATTCCCATTTTCATCAAGCGGGATTATCTTTCTCTTATGTCCCACATGCTAACGAGAGGGAGTTTAAACAGGGATACGCAACACGAAAAAAGGAAGAGCACCAAACCAGCGACTACAAGAAAGCAAATCCCGGGGTTCCCGATCAAGAGGGAGCAACTTCAACACGTCTGAAACAGAACGTCTGGTGGTTACCGAGACGTACGGTAAACCAACAGGAGTCACTCACCCCGACCAAGAAAAGGGTAAAACGAACCTATACCCAACCGAAAAGGGCTACAAAATGCGAGGGAAAATAGCTAAATGAAATTGAATAAAACGCGAATGACATACCGGGCATTGAAAATCAATGCAATATTTATAAATAGATTTACTTGAGAATCGAGACAATTCATCACACAAATTAGAACTAAGGTAACTGAAAGAAAAACTAAAGCAAGAAAAAACTACGCGAACAGTAGCCGAATCAGCCCATCTCCGACTGGTAGAACAATACCTCCTACTCACAATCTAAAGCTAAATTTCACAAATTCTTGTTCATCATCGAGGAGGTTGAATAAACGATCATTATTATTATTATTATTATTATTATTATTATTATTATTATTATTATTATTATTATTATTATTATTATTATTATTATTATTATTATTAGTGTTATTATATTACAATTATTATATTGTTAATTTAATCTATTGGCGTTAGAAAATTACAATATTAGACCATTAACGTTAAAGCGTAAGTAAATGTAAAACATAAGGACCAAAGGACCACATATAACCCGCAATAACACAGCTAAAAATAAAAAACCGTGAAGACCACGATAAGTCGCACGAAAAGATGACCCCTATACAGGTATCTGCGGACCCTTAAGATCCTGAACGACATCAACAAGACAAAAACCGGCCCCATAAGGCAACAGCAAAGCATGAATAGTTACGGCCACCTGAGGCAAACCCCACTGGGAGCTAAGTACAAGAGGCAATAAGAACTAAACAGAACCTTACAAGCAAATTCAAAAACACCTCTCACGGCTTTCGGCATTTCAACAAACAAATTCAAACAATCTAAGACAACCCGTTTCGGTAAATCACAGTATAACACAAGAGAAAAGGAGTCTCGACGCAAAGACTTGTCAGAACAATTCTCAATAAAAGGTATAAAAAATTATTTTTAATTTTTCCAATAACGCGCCAGGCAGCAATAAACATCACAGGTAAGTTTAACACGTGGAAAAATCTCGCCACTACGACAAAACCATGTGCAAAAATATTCGCAATCACGGTCAATATCAGCCTTTGCTTATTTAAAAAACAATTGCCACGCTGCCACAAACGACACGACACAGGCAAGGCTAGTGAACACGTGAAAATACTTCAGCCACTTCAGGCAAAACCACACAGGTAAAAAATCTCACAATTCCCGACGCCGCCACAGGCAACACCACACAGGAAAATACTGCCGCCACTTCAGGCAAAAAACCACACAGGCAATTCACGCAATTTCCAACGCCGCCTCAGGCAACACCACACAGGAAAATGCTGCCGCCACTTCAGGCAAAAAACCACACAGGCAATTCACGCAATTTCCAACGCCGCCTCAGGCAACACCACACAGGCAAATTTTACCCCACAGGTAATACTGCCACCACTTCAGGCAAAACCACACAGGCAATTTAAGTAATTTCCAACGCCGCCCCAGGCAATACGGCGCAAAAGCAAATTTTACCCCACAGGTAAGACTAGCCGACTAAAAAACTATCCCGCCAGACAGTCAAACAAATTCTAGATACCTTACTGTTCATGCAAAAATGAACAAGCACAACTTGGGGTATCTCGCCACTACATGCAAACTAAGAACAAACACGAGGAATTTAACTGGTCTGCGGCACGAAACAAGCTAAAGCTCCGAAAAGACTAAACGAAAATGAGAACTTAAAGTAACCCATCCTGAACTTGACCAGCGACAAGTTGTTGCGCTTCCACCGCTGGGACAACTGCTGGGACGACTGCTGGAACTGCCGGAGCAACCGCTTAAGGAGGGATCACAACTTGTTGAACAACTTTAACCGGGACAGCTTGAGGTACTTGTTCGGCATCAGCCATGAGGTCAGTTGGGTAGAACCTTGAACACGCCTCGCTAAACATGATTGAGCTCGCGGCCTCAAGTTGAGTGACAGAGTGTGACACAATGCAAACTATTATATAGCATATTCAAATAATCCCAAGGGAGTTAATTACCAATGCAAACTAAGTTTGCATAGCGTTCTATTACGAATGCCGTTCTCTGATTGGCTATGCTACCCGCAATCTGTTCTGTGCTGAGATAGTGAGTAGCGGTTGTCAACAAAATTCAGTGTCTGTGAGGAGGATTTGGATAATTTACTCGTTAAGTTTTGAACGACTAGTAGATTTATACTAGAACAATTAGATTATTCGCTCTCGATTTCTATGCGTGATAGCTGATTCGGGCTGCACCCTCATCAGCTATCACGCGATAGAAATCTCGAGCTCGAAATCTAATTGTTAAATATATACTTAACTCCACCTTTTTGAAGTACTACCGGTTATAAACAATTTGACGTTTTAATTTGTTTTCTTGACGAACTCGATCTTACCTCTTTGGAAACGTCCACATCCTTCAGATAACACGTTTAGGAAAGCATGCTCATCTGAAAATTCTAAACATTTTTGAATAGTAGTGGCATCATCGCAGGTTATGCTATCCAACAGGGTAAATTTACTCGACCGCAATTTCTTCCGATGCTAGTTTTGTTTTGGAAGTGGTACCTATGCTTTCCGTAGACCACACAGTAACCTCTTGGAAGTCGTGTTGCTGTAATAAAACGAGAAGTTTTGCCTCTACGTCGAAAAATAAACCGCAAATTCAATTTCAACAGCCCTCGTTAAACAACTTGAAGTGTACCTGAGTGAAAACTGACGTCAATTCCCATTCAATGCGAAGACATCGCATAATTATGTAATTTGGCAAAGAAATGTGTAGCGACCGCGGACTGGGGCGAAGCAATCTATGATTGACAGCTTAGTGTTCGCATTTTGGACAAGAAAGGGGGTGTGCGAGGAGGTGTGACAAAATGCCTGGTCACTGAGCCATGGGAAATGTCCAAATGTCGGACAAAAGTTTCGAATCTCTCTGTTATGTTCAATGAAGTTTAACAAATTACGGTGCAGTGAGTGTTGGAGTGGAAGGTTATCCCCAAAAGTTCAGTGAATACTACCAAGGTAACACAAATTTACTCCTGAAAAAGATTAGATGCCTGACTGAAGCCTATTACGCTCGAAGTGTCAGTTAAAGTGTTCAAGTTGGCCAACAAGGGCCAATTTGAGTGATACACAATTCGCGATTTGCCTAAGTTCAAAACATCAATGAACTTAAGCAATATTTGGTAGAAAATTATTCAGAAGAATAAGTCAGCACTGTATTTTTTTATATCGAAGAATGAGAATGGTAAATTATTGATTATGGAAATGAGTTATTGTTTAAACACTACCCACAATTCCGTTGGGTCACCTCGTTCACGGTTTATGCTTTTTAGGTGTTTTTGCAATTGAGTATACACACCACTAGTACAAGGTATCATACAAGCACTCTTCCACAAACTGCAAGAAAGCAATATTATGCAATTATACGGTCGAACCTCCCGTAAGCGACGACCCTTAACGCCAAGGATATGTGGTTGCTTTCCAGAGGTCAGACCACGGGGGGTTTAAATTTCAGGTAATTTACATATGGTAATTGCGGAGACCTAACCCTTTTGTTAGTGCTTATCGCAACCCAAAGTAGTAACTTTTCTTTAGACTGCCTGATATAGGAGGAATCAGTAAATGGCATTTTTGCAATGTTATATTGCCAGCGTAAAACATCTACAACTTTCGCGTTTGTTTGTTTGTTACATAATCCAGTTGACGTTCTTTATCGTAACAATGTTTCTGTTGGCATAAGTAATACAAGGTTGAGAGAGTCATCACCGGTAATGCATGTACATACAGGCTACTTACAACATAAGAGTCACAGTTTTTTCCTACCAGGGATTCAACCTGATTAAAGTTTATTTCAGGTTACACTATAGAGCATGTGTATGTTGTTATCAATTATTTCAATGCTAAGCTATTTGGGGAAACACTTCCTGTAGCTCCATGCTGTGAGATTTGAATTTGGCGTCCACTGTAATGATGTGTGCCAATACGTTACAGCGACACATTTTTCAATTTCCGCCCGTCAAGATAAAGCAGAGTGTGTCAAGTGGTCGCCTACGGGAGGTTAAAAACAATTGACAATTTTAAACAATCATCTCTAAACGTGGTCGCTTACGAGAGGTGGTCCCTTACGAGAGGTACTGGCCTACGAGAGGTTCCATCTATAGGGATTTGAATTCAAAACGTTTGGTATTTTGGAAAAGTGGTCACTAATTGGAGGTGGTCGCTTACGAGAGGTGCTCAGAAAGGGAGGTTTGACTGTATTAATTATTATTATCTAATTTACAACAATACTAACAATTTTAAAAAGAGGGTTGACCGGGGAGGGGGGGACTCTCTTATGAAAAGGGTGGGGATGTTCGTCGTCTCGCTTACATCTAGGGGTGTAAATTTTAGGGGTTTAATACAAAACCTCCAACTAGTATCCCCGCCCCTTTCATATGAGAGTCTCCCTGGGGGGCGTACACCACCATTATGATTGTCAACAGGGTACTGTATAGAACAAATTACATTAAATAATAACACAGAGTTCTCGGTCCCCCATGGCACTTTTAAAGATCTCTTTTCAGACCTTGCCACGTATTAGCCGCTCATTAAGGTGGGGGTATCATGAAGGTACCTGAGCTTCACTCATTGTTGCCAGGCTGAAAGACACCAATTGAAATTGGAAAACATCTATACAGGAAATATCCTTAGTGACAGCCACAGCAATACATGCCGCAATGAAAGAACTTGACCCTTTTTGTTTCCTAGAGTACTTTTAAAAATCCTAGCTATGAATTCTTGCATTTCAACATTTATAACGGTGGTATGTAGTTGTTCCATATCATATACAAATAGAAGCAGAAATAAATGCTACAAAACAAAATAATGCATTAGCTTGTGCCTGTCGTCAGTTATAATAATAATAAATACCACTCCTGTGTTGGGAATTGCACAACAGCTACTACTACTACTACAAATAATAATAATAATAATAATAATAATAATAATAATAATAATAATAATCATCATCATCATCATCATCATCACTGGAAAAATTCCCCGACGGCCTTTACAGTAGTTCACACTGTATAGCGCCCTATAGTGCCGTTTTAGCTTCATCAGCATATAGATGTTTACACTGCTGCATAATGAAAACAATTTGAATGTGCAAATTGCATGAAATAGAAAATAGCTACAAAAATAGAACTTCAACTGTATGATTCATATAAGATTAAAAAAATGTCATGTAAAAAAGATAAAAGCCTACCAAATGCGAAAATGCAATTGGAATGTTAAATGAAAAGGATACCATTTTGAATTTGTTTTCAGTACTGGCACTTCTGATATCAAGTGACAGTGCATCCTAGAGCTTAAGTGAAAATTAAGAATTGACACGCACAGTAATAGGCCTTGTGCATCCCAGAGCCATTATTGCATCTGCCACTTAACTTTCGTACATCTAGTCAGACCATCAACATGTTACAATTGCAAGCTGCCATCTGCTCAGGGTACACTGGTCACTGAGCTGGCATCTACCGGCAATTAATTAGTGGCGGCCATCTGCTCATACCACATAAATTTAAGAGCTGGCATCTGCCACTCAACTTTCATATGTCTAGTAACGCCATCAATATCATGTTATTGCCAGCTGCCATCTGCTCAGTGTCAACCACTGAGCTGGCATCCCACCGCTCCATTGTACAAACCCCATGAAGCCTTTAAAATGGCTACCAGCATGACTTTGCTGTCACGGCAAAGATACAGTAGTGGTAGCAGCCCTCGCGCCTTACTACTGTCAGCTTTCTGTGCATGCCTGCTATTGTCAATTGCCTTGAATTGATCCTTGCTACTGGGTGATTAGGATTTCTGTTACACTCGAGTAGCTTAGTTTTGTTGCGCTCCCATTCCAGGCATGTGTTGGAAACACGAACAGACCTTGTTCATCCATCCTTCCACTGTGCCACTGAAACTGCTGTAGCCAATGGAATTGCTGGCGTGTGGTATTATAAGTCCTCGAGGACATCAACACACCTCTCAGCTGTTGTTCAGATTCAGTTTGTCTCACAATCTCAGTAAGCTCCACAGCACTATCACACGTTGTCCATACCAAACGACCATGGTTAGATGTGGCACTGCGACAATCTTGAATGTAGACAGGATTGTCACATACAGGAGGTAGCTGAACATCATTTCCCATAAGTACTACTACGAGAATACCCCCCATAGCTCGTCTACATTGGCTCCTCTGTCCACTGCATAACGTGCGTGATTTTCCATCCAACCCATTGTGGTGCGGCCAAACATCGATCGCTCGTCCCCAACCAGAACTTTCAAATTCTCACACTTTTTCTGAATTCTTTCTAACACTGGACTTGCAGGGACTGTCAGCTCGTTGCAAGACATTCCGCCCGTTGAGATTCCTAAGAAACTGTGAACTGTACTGCCTTGAACGAGATAGGCAGCACTCCCCGTCGGGGTTATCACCTCTATTGCGTCATTTGTTCCAAACACTTGCCGCACTAACCTCTGAAGGCACTTGATAACATACGACTTTCCAGTTCCAGCAGTTCCAAGCCGCAAAGGACGGTAACCTTGTCGGTTTTCAACAAAGTTGTAGAGAGTGTGTAACACCAAACTCACTATGGCTCTCTGATTCTCATTTAGGGAGAACGGAGACACTTGTGGCAATTCAAGGCCTATAGTTTGGCGTTCCTGATCTTCTTTGATCATTTCTTCGAGCCATTTCTTGGGATCTTTGCCCTCAGGAAGAATAATGAAGGTGCTGTTCCAGTCATAGTCCTCTCCA
Organism: Pavona decussata; assembly: GCF_977016875.1. Lineage (NCBI taxonomy): Eukaryota > Metazoa > Cnidaria > Anthozoa > Scleractinia > Agariciidae > Pavona > Pavona decussata. The sequence goes on from NW_028145676.1 coordinate 351,514, forward strand.
ACATCATCATAATCCAAATCCTTCTCCACACCCTCATACCTCTGGTTCTGCTCTGCATAGACATCTACCCAATCTGGTTGTTGCTCAGCTTCTGCAGCATCATCATCCTCATCTTCCACAAATACCTGCTCTCCTGTGGATGCTCTGCATAATGCTGTGCCTTAGAAACCTGGACCTTCACAAATGTTGGGCACGCATCACTAGAAATAAAATCTGTAAACCTATTAACCCAGGATTCAGCATCTCCCTTTACTTCTTGGATGTCAAACCAGTTTGGCCAGTGCAACAAAAGCATTATGCTACAGTAGTCCTCGTTCAATGGCCATGTTGCGTGTGTAGCACCACCACTTACAACAGGTACCTTACCATTTTTGGATGTAAAATGGTACCAAGAACAGTGCTCGTCCCATGGTCGTGAAAGGTATTCATCCAAAGGTGTACTGCAGGTTGCAGTGTCACCATACCGTTCAAGTCGCCTTGAGAGAATTGGAAAGAATCAAGCTTACGTCCCCATTTGCTCTCCAAGGCTGTATTTGATAGCGAAAATGCTGAACCACACATGGATGGTCACACGGCATCTCAAGGCGAGGAGCTCCGTTATGATCCCCCACAATTTCTGGGTCGTTCCGCAGTTTCTTCCCTGGGCAAAACTCGCTTCCAAACTCCATCCTGCATACACGTTCTCAAACATAACAGAAAGGAAGATAAAATAAAACTTTAAAACTTTTGTGTCGCTTTTTGTGAACCATGGAATACCATGATTAACCATGTTCAAGAGGACTAACCCAATAGTGATTTTAGTATATTTTTTTCTTCACTTGGAGCTCTTGTCTAGTTAGCAGAACAAGTGGTAGTCCTTGTTTTAAAAATTCTCACAAGTGTTTTTAGGTCGAGTGAACTAACTTGCCCCTGGTGTATCTTCACAACCCATTTGACAGTGACTGGCACAACACACTGAAACTGGTGAGATAAGTCACTTGCACTTTAATTCCTGGGTAAAGAGTATTTATTCAGGACCCTAATGTTCACTAAAAGGCAGAAGGAGTGGTAGGAGTAGGAGAGGAGGTAAACTTTGACGTCATAGTAGTTTGCAACGATTACAGCACATTGCTTTCTTTTATCGTTAGTTGAAGCAAAAGTTAAGAATACTGGACTTTTTCAAGCGTAAAATTGAATAGTGGCTAACAAATCATAAAGAAAAATCGAACATGTCAGTCTTTTAACACATGAATGATTGATGATTGTCCCAGAAACATAACTCCTTTCCAGGCCCCTTTCAAAAAAAAAAAAAAAGAAAAGAAACAGGAAAGGCCTCATGCATAGTAATTTGAAGCTCGTTATTCATGAGTGTATTAATTTAATAATAATGCACTCAAGGATAATGAACTCTCAAATTGGGAGTAGTCCTTTACATTCAAAGTATTCCTCTTTAAGTACATGTATTTCCCACTAATTGCAACAACAAAAAACAGGAGGCTAGTCTTTACTTTTAATAATCCAATAATACAACAGGAAAAAGCTTAACAGGTATTGAACATTAATTATTTTTATGACTTGTGTTCACCTCGTATGATATTCAGGTTATTATTGTTACACGAGTACCTCTTATTTACCTTTACCAACTCGTTCAGAGAAATTTAATTTTTAACTATTTGATAATCACGAGGGACAACATTCCTGTTTCCGAAAGAAAAAAAAAACGAATATAAAAGTAGACGAATTAGTGGTCGATAAATTGCCAGTAGTCGCAAATTTTCTACGATTTCATCAAGTCCTGTTACGACCGCAAATCATCGTGTCTTCCGTTATTTTACTTACTTTAAGTGTTCCCAATTAGTAGAGGGTTTTACCTTTAGCTAGATACTATGATTGACTCTCAAATAAAGTGATTGATTGTTTGATTGATTGAATAATGATCGGAAAGCACCCTCACGAAGAATAATCTCGCTGCACCGAGAATACTCCACGTAGCATTTGTCGCAAAGTGCAAAAAGCGAACAAAACATACGTTACTTCCGGCACACCCTGCAAAACATGCTTGGTTACTTAGCTTTCTGGTGATTTCATCACTCGATGTAACTCAAAAATGGAGCGTATAACACAAAAAGTGGAAGAATAAGGTTGTCTTTAAGGGATTCTAAACTGATGGAAGAAAGTCAGCGAGCGTAACAATTGTACTAAGACGCCATGCATTTAATACAATTACATACAGTGCTGCCGAATTTCGAAACCCTAAGACGATAAGTTGTGTTTCTTGTTTATGTTTACATTTCAGTTAGCTTCTTTTTTCAAATTAATTTAGAAATCGATTGAACCCTTTCAGCATTTATATATTCTGCACGTTTTAAAGTTCAGTTGTAGAAATGATGTGGCAATTACCAAAGTGTAATATTTAAATATAAGTGATTTTGCCAAATGTAAAGTTAAACGGACAATTGCGGTTGTATCTTGCGTAACCGTTCCACGTATTGAATGCGAGGCTGCTTCTGTAGTAAAGAGTAGTAAAACTATTAACTTGTAATTTTTATTGCCAAACCAACTTGGATTCAGTTGTTTTTTAGTTATAAAAGGATTACTGTGCGCACCTGGGTCACTATCGCAAGAGTTACGACTGTTAAAATTTGACCGGCCAAAAACGAGTAGTGTCCGAGTAAAAACATGTTTGACCGGACAACGTGACCGGCACCTGCCCGTTAGTTATTTGCAGCCCTGTACAGTAATAGGGCTACCCTCAATACTAATAGCAATTCCCTCTTCATATAAAGAACACATTTTTTCTCCAAATGCATTCATATATTGAAGGAATGGGGGTGATCCTTTACCTTGCCAGATCCCTACCAAAACCATATTTTCCCTGGCAAATCGTTGACATAAAGGGATTTCAGTTATTGTCAGAAAAATGGGCCAAAGTTTAACTTTTGCTGATTTATATAGTGGAATACTATCAGTGTTATGCAATAGTCACTGGAAGAAATTGGCCCTCCTCTAACAATAGACGGTCAAATTTTCCATCGGTTATATCTCTCAGGGAGGAGGTATGAGATGTTTTGGAAAGTTTTGCATTCTTTTTTGTGTTGAGAACTTTTTCAAGCAACCCATCCTGCTCTAAAATAACCTTTAACTGTGATTTAACATCTGCAATCAAAAAGAATTGACGTGCGTGACGATTAGCTTTTGTCTGCGCAGAACGTCCTCCTCTGTACCTGAACCCTGGACAGTTAGGCGTTTCACATTGGAATATTTCCTGGTCTTGGCGAAAAACATTGTGGCAAATATTACAGTAATGACATACTTTAAAATTGACTTTATCTATCGCTTGGAATAGTTCTTCCTACTTCAAACAAGTTAATGAAGATGACTCAGGACAGCGCACTTTAAGAAGACTAATTAAATCGTTTGCAGCCACCCCAGTTAGGTTATGCCTTAAAAGAAATGCAATCATTGCAAATGACTGCAACTGCAGCACCGTGAATGAACTACAGTCTTTTCTATTACTCTGATTTGTTGTTTCTTCATCCTCGTTTTCATCTTCAGAGGAACTTGTTTCGCTTTTACTCAAGGATGATGATTCTGAACTCAAACTATCATCTGACTGTGAGTAACTTTCACACTGACTTTCCTTTGTCTTACTGTCTATAACATGTAGTTCTTCAGGCCCACCATTTTCGTTTTGTGGTAGTTCTTCCTCTAACTCACTGTCATCCTGGGAACTGTCATCATGGTTACATGTAAATCAGAAGAAATCAGCATTTCTTGATCTGCTTCCAAGATCTCCATACACTGTTCCTGTCCATCCTGAGGCAAACTTGCAACAGTCTCTTGTTCAGCGGACCTTTTATCCTGGGCTACCTTCCGATATAATGTGCGCCTTGGAATTGGAACACTGGGATTTCTGAGGTAACGTTTCTTTACCCTTTTCTAAGGGCCTGCAAGTAAAAATGCATGCATGAGTATTTACTTTAACCAACTCAATCCTGGAATTATGTTTACAATTTTGTTATTGTATGGTAACTTGAAAAAGAATACATTCCAAAGGCTGGTCAATCAACAACTGCTTAATATGATATACATTATTGTATAAAATTAGCAAACCTGTTTATCATTCTAATAGACATGTAATTTAGAGACTCACCCGGCAAGGGCAGTGATAGTAGGAAAATGTGCACAATAGCTTAGAACATAGCTTATATCTTGTTGACAAAGACAAGGGTTCATCAGAGAAGGATCTAAATGTTTCATATTAAGAGTTACAAAAATGATGCTCATCAGTTGTATTTTTTGGTAGATATCTTAATAAATTGGCATAAAAAAATTATAGCGAAAGTTTTAGATAATGTATGATTTCAATTTGTTACAGAAAGTTCTATGTAACAGTGATAAACCTAATATCCTGAACATTTGAAAACAGTGATTGTCTTGTCGACTCAGAAAAGCTTAACTTTTAATTAAAAAACTGAATACTTAATTGGGCTGTGTGCAGATGACTCAAAACCCGTTGCTTCGGGGACAGAAACCTATCACATAATCGGCATTTGTACTTTTTACACTGTGGATTTTTGTCAGTTTCCACAACGTACAAGTTTTCTTTTGGTAGATACTCCAAAGCATCCTAACTGAATCGGGTCTGAACAGGTCTGATCGCTGTCTGAGAAGTCTGTGCGAATTATCAGCGTGTGAAATCACAATATACCAAGCCTTTCCGCCCTTTTCATCGTAAAATACGCAAAACAGATCTTAAAAATTGCGTAAAGGTCACAGTGCTCAAACATAACCCGAATCGTTTCAGTTACATGCATCTTCCATTTGCAACAACCGTCACGTCCTGCAATTACGCAAGTTTACCTATTTTTATACTTGGTGTCTCACACTTTTGTAAAAAACAGCAACTGACATAACCTCACTAAACTTAACCTTTAATACGTTGACAATAAAATGTACATACCACTGGTGTATTAGCAGGTATTAGTCACTTCCCTGTCACTGAGTGAGTATCCCCCAAAGAGTCAAACTGAAACATTTAAAGCAGATTTGTTTTCATGAGAGTAAAACCAACATACTTATCTCCAGGTCAGTATGTGGTTTTGGAAATCACAGCGCAAATAATCGAACAAAGTCGAGAGTCTTTATATCCCGCCTGAAACTAATGAAATCTTCGAAGTAGGTAACTAATTGGTGTAGGCACTCATATAGTGGTCCGGACAGCTACACTTATATAAACTACTTTATGTAGGGTCTCATATAGTGGTCCGTGTTAGGGTTACATACTTACCCGATTTTCAGAGGTTTTCACAGAATGGCGCGCAAATCTGTTCAGTTTCTGCAGTTTTCTTCTGATGGAATTATTCCTCTTCAGAGAAGTACAAACAAAAGAAAAACATTTCTTGTGCCTTAGGAAGCAAAGTTTTTGTCGAGTTATATTGTGTTATATTTTATTTAACGTCAGGTAGGTTCAGTTTAATGTAGCCTCGAGATGGCCTGACTCTTGCAAGAGACGGGGATTCAGATGAATGGAACCAACGTTCGTTCGTTGTCCGAAGGCAAAGGCAAGTAATGCATTTCATTTCGTATTTGTGGTGTGATACATCCATTTAGCAAATTGCCGAGTCATTCAAGCACGTACAAGCACGATGTTACTTGAACGCAACAGTTGTCGCAATCTTTAGCTTTTTACCTGAAACATAATATCTTTATTTAAGCACGCCAAAGTGTACATACATTTATGTACATTTGAGTGATATAAATCTGCGAGTCAGCGAGCCACGCGAGCCAAGGTGTGAGCCATGCGAGCCATGCGAGCCGTGCGAGCCATGCGAGCCGTGCGAGCCATGCGAGCCATGCGAGTCACGCGAGTCATGCGAGCCACAGTATAAATGTTAAGAATTTTTATTTGTTGTATTTTAACATTCACATAAGAACAAGAACAAGAGCATCGGAACAAGATGAATAATATCGCAATATTTAATTCTTACAGTGGGACAACGCAAACCATCATATTTCAGTTTTTTGTTACAGTCAACCCAGGTCACGCGTGAACGATATTTTTGAAATTTGAACGGAGTTTTGAAATTTACATGTCAGTTTTGAAAATCGCCAACGAGATTTCAGAGTTCCCGTATAAATTTGCCTAGCTTATTGACGGTGTAAAGCTATGAATTTTTCTTTACAGTGCAAAATTGAATATTTCAAGAATAACAATTGTTTCCCAAGTATTTTGAATCTTTTTTTTTTTTTTTTTTTTTTTCAGTTAATGCGTCTTTTTCGGAACGATTTCCAGAGAAATGTCCAACATTCCATTCACACGTCGGACATTACAAAGAGAAATTCGAATGTTCATTTCATTCTTGGAAATACTGTTCACGTGTGACCTGGGTTGACTGTAATTGACACGTCAGGACTGATTGTCAGTGTCATTCCAATCTTGTAGGGTATGATAAATGTGTGCTCAAAGATGAGCGAAGTCAATATTGTCGCACTAGTCAATTTGAAAAGAAGCAGCGTAACAGAAGCATTTGCCGTCAGCTGGTGGGTCGAATGCTATCTCGAAACCAGCCTCTGCCAGTTTTGAAGAAAGACTTGTCTAAGGGAAAGGACAACCACATGCAGCAGTCAGCCAACCGACAGAGTTCTGATAACTCTGATTCCTGTTAAAATGGCGCGATTTACTCACCATTCTTGACGCCAACACACGGAGATCGAAGTGCTGTTCTTTTCTTTTTTTTTTTTCTTGAATGAAGTTCCACGTGGATATCAATGAATGACATGTGTCAATAGATACCTATTCGAGTAGCGGTGCAGCCGTATGTTTTTCTCGGATTTTTTTTTTCTGAAGTCTTGAACCTTAATAAATTTTTGCGTAATGTTTTTATTTTTTGCGCTTCTTGGGCGATTTTGAATGGGCAAAATTCTCTCCAAAATTATAACAAAAACGAAAAAAAAAAAAAAAAAAACAAAGAAAAAAATTCGTCCAAAATTTTCTCACGCGAATGTAAATAAAACAAATAAAAATTCTTAACATTTCCACTGTGGCTCGCATGACTCGCATGACTCGCGTGACTCGCATGACTCGCATGGCTCGCACGGTGGCTCGCATGGCTCGCTGGCTCGCAGATTTCGCAGACCCTGGTGAGAGTGCTCCATAATGGTATGCGATTTTCCAAATTTACTGAAAAACCAGATGAAACTGTGCTTACTATTTAATTTCAGGCATTCCATTATCCTCACTCCCTACAGGGGATCTGGAAATGGATGATTTTTGAAATGGTAGCAATTTTTCAAATGTTCCATTCCAAACGGAAAAAGAGAACTCCCTCTGGGGGTTGCCCACAATTTGTAAACAGGATTTTTGGCTAAATGGTAAGCACCCCTAAGCTCCCAGCACAAAAGGTAGTACGGGTAATTAAAAGTAGAGGGCAATTGCATGCACTGAATATTAATAATGAGATTTAACAAAATGCCAAACGTGATTTTGAATGTTCTCTTTTCCTCTCTTCAAACGAGGTATTTTCAGCCACAATCAGAATAATTTTCCAAACTTGAAATCTGAAAGTTTGTAGCGGAGCTCTCGCGCGCGCCGCAGACGCGCGCAGCGGAGCCCCATAGCTAAGAGAATCTGGTAACCCGTGAATGCGAGAAATTTTGGTTTGGTTATGACGTCACTTTTGTCCATCCATACGACCGTACGTCCGTCCGTCCGTACGCAGCGGTTGTTTCGCCCGAAAGTCCCGATTCACCAACGGCATATATCGCCCGGGCTCACGTCGATTAGCGCGATGTTTAAAATAATAAAATGGAAAACTTACATTGGAAAAAAAAGCTGTAAGACCTACACAATAAAACGAGCGAAGAGAGTCAGTAAAAATTGTACAAACAAACTAAAAGAGGTCCTTACGTTGAGGTGCCGAGTGTCTCCGAGATACTAGGAATTTACCTACAAGATGATTGATTATAATTTCAAGACAAATAGCTGGCATGTCGATTTGTAACAAATATTATTTAATTGATTTACTTTTGTTAGCGGGAAATTTTACCGCGAAGTGAAAACTTAGAACTAACAGGAGTCTTATGAGCTCCTGGAACTAATTATTAAAATCCATATGGAATTTGTGAATACGGTGTAATTTCGTCCGCGAATCGACGCAAGTTCGGGCGAAACGCTTTCGGGCGAGTCGACTTTCGGGCGAAACAACCGCAATTTAAGTTCCACAGGAAAACTCAGGTTGTGTGAAGCTGTGCTGCGATCGTGCTGCGATCGAGCTGCGACCCTTGTTTATTTAGCGGGAAGTTGCCTTTAAGAAAAACACAAAGACATTTTGAAGACAACAAAATACAAAGTCAAGTTATGTAACCGACAGCGGGAGAAACAGCAAGACGACTATCGGCGAGAGAAACAAATCGACTTGCACATCATCAGAATTTTGAAGTGAAACCATCTTACTTCGACCCGGCGCGACGGATCGTTGAATTTTTCCTCTTGACGTGAAACGTTTCGCTCACTTGATGTTGTAAAACGAACGGAAAATCAGGAATTGGAATAAAAGGACTGGTTATTCTCAGAAGAGGCGAGTATATTCATGTGATTTTGTTGACAAAATTTTGCTTGTTTGTTGTCTTGCAAGAACTTGTTGTTTTGCGCGCAGTGTTGACACGCCGTTTGCGTTTAATAAGCTAAATACTGCAACAGAATGCTGTTGAGCTCACTTTTTTCGGTCCATGTTCATTATTTCCCTTGGAGTTTTATTTTCTAATCTACTCCAAATTTTGCCTTCCAACAGCGGGAGAAAGAGTATAAATACGAATCGCGGCTGGCGGGAGAGGACGAAGCATAAACAGCAACCGAATCTTGAAGTGAATTAACTCATTTTACTCCGATCCGGCTTGGCGAGACGTTGGATTTTTCCTCTTGAAGTGGAACGTTTCGCTCAATTAACGTTGTTAAACGAACGAAAAAAATCAGCAGTGGAATAAAAGGACTGGTTATTCTCAGAAGAGGCGAGTATATCCATGTGATTTTGTTGACAAATCTTTGCTGGTTTGCAAGATATTGATTTCTTGCAATGTTGACAAAATACTGCTAACTTAATTTAGAGCATTCTTTTTCGCTCATTGAACACAAATACTTAAAGGAATAGGATGTAACGGCAAAGATTTAGATGTGTGAGTATTCTTGACTGAAAGTCTTTTCAAAGAACGTTAAAAGCAAAGTGTGATTTCATTTTCATCAATATAATTAGATTACACAAAATATTTATTCGCTTGTTTGTGCAAATTTTTTAAAGATCGTAAGTGTTTAGTTTATTTCTGTACTGATTGTTATATACCGGTATATATACAAGTTCGCATCGAAAAAGAACAATGACGGCAGAAAAAAAAAATATCAATAGGAAGCTATAGGAGGAAGTACCCGTCCTGAATATTTACCTTCAGTGTACATACATTTATTATTTTGATATTTGATTTTGGACCCCCACTCACATAATCATGTAGCTTAGGATGCCTCTTTTACTGAAATGGGTTTTTGGGTTCAAAACGATACCTTACTACCTTGTATAACAGGTAGTATATTTATTCACATGAAGCCAAGTATAATTTAAAGTTTAATTTTGAAGCGGCAGTGTATTTTGCAGAATGCCAAATGCTGAATTCATAAAAGTCCTTTTATGGAATGGCTGCCATAACAACAACTTAAAGCTAACTGTCTGCCAGTATAACCCTAGACAGTAAAGAGAAGTGCTTAGACCTAAATAACTTCATTTGTTGCTTAAAGGGGAAGTATCATGGGGTTTAATTGACCTCTTTTGTTAAAAATGGTGAAGTAAGACCTTCACTTTGCTACAAAATAATTCTAGAACTGTAAGAGGAGAAAAATCAACTCAATTCTTGACAGGAACAACTCGTGATTTGTTATAGCAGATTTTCGAAACAAAAATATGAGAACTTGAAAAACGTTAGCCTAATATTTTTCAAGTTTCAATCCATTGCGACCTACTCTGTCCCTGGCGAGAGGCACTAATCGACAGTTTTCATGCACTGGGGTGATAATTTATAACAAACCTAGACAACCATTTTTTTTGTTTCTGTTGTCAGACAAACATTTTGGGGTTTTAAAATTACATCAAATTTTGTGTTACTTCCCCTTTGATGCTAATCTGTCATAGGTAGCATTAAAGATGCAACATTTGGCATTCAGGGCTGAGTTGCTCGAAGCATGGTTAAGCGCTAACCATTGGTTAAGAGGTATTAAAACCTATAGGTTGTCATGGCATTTAACCCGGGTTAGCGCTAACCATGCTTCGAGCAACTGGGCCCAGCAAAATACCCCTGCCGGTTAAGCAACAAAAAATATTATTAAGGTCTAAGCACTTTTCTTTTACTATCTAGGGTTAAGCAATTCACCAATTTAACGCAAAGCATGTGGCACTCCGTCCACTTCTAGTGCTGCACCTTTTCTTTGCCGGCAATGGTCAAGTTCACACTCGCTATCATCACTCTCACTCTCACTAAACATCCCCTCACTTTCACTACACCATGTTTCGCCCACAACAACGTCGTCTCCATCACTTTCGTGATCATCATCGTCAGATGTGTGTTTGTTAGCTTGTAAAAGATGCTGGCCTGGCACTTTCATTGTCGCTGTAATGTCTGTCCCCTTGCTTCTTGTAGTTGACTGGTTATTAGCACAATGTTTCATTTCTCATTTTTTTCTTGTATGGAAGGGAGTGTTTTTTTCAAGTAAATGTCAAGTTCAAAAACATAAAGAGATTTTAACCCTGTAGACAATAGTAGTAACTCTTTCCAATTGTAATCCTTGTTCTCGATTTCGTCGGTTCTTGACGGTTGCTTGATTTTGCAAATCTTTGAAGAAATGGAGATGATTTAAATGGTCCAGGTATATTTTAACTAGCTCCTCAGAAGCCACAAAGGTACAGTCTATAGAAGAAAAGTCTGTAATTTCTTTCACTGTGTTCAGCTTTCCTTCATTGAATGATTTTTTTATTTGCGCTGACTTTAATTTGTACCTTAATTTTTTTTATTCGGGAAAGGGCGTGGAATTCTGCACATCATGGAGCCAGCCAACCAATTTTTGCATGAAGCGCACTGCAGCTGCTTTTCCTTAACCTTGTAGGACTATCTTTGACAAATTCCATGTAGAACTCTCCAACATCATGGTAATCATTTACAGTATATGGTCACAAATTCAAGCAAAATAATATTATAGCCAGGGACATGTTTTTCTCTGAACTTTCTTATGCCTTCATGAAATTATGATTAGCTGGGTACTGTTGAAAAAAAAAAAACCTCCTCCCTCTCTGTTACAAATGCCCTTATGTAATCTGACAGAACAGGTGCATCTTCGCAATGTGCAATGCTATGTCATGACCAACCCTCCATGCATTTCTCTTTATTCTTTATCTTTGCAATTTTCATAGTAATATAGTCACTGAGCCATCTTCTAAATTTCTTCGTCTTATTTGTCATGAAAAATTTTCCCATTTTATAGAACTGCTATCGATAATGGCTAGCATCTCCAACTGCAGAATTAGTTCTTTCAGCTTCCCCCTGGCCACTGTCTTCATGTGGTCGATGTATCATCTTCCGTTACTCATTTCGGTATCTTGGAACCTGACTTCATCAAACATTATCTTAATTAACTACTGCATCATAAATACTGTACATGCAGTATTTATGATATAGATCACATTAAAAAATGGCTACTATTGTATTTCATCGCCAGAAAAATTGATTTTTAAAGAGAGTCTATTGGTATTTTAAAGAGAGTATACAGTTACAATCAATTTGTATGATGGCTGAACATTTTTTTCAAAAAAGAAGGTAGGGGGCTAGGTCAATGTAACTATTTGCATGGAATATTAGAATGATTCCTTGGCAAAGCAAACAACAGCTATTTATATAAATGTGGTTTATAATATAAAACCACTGCATTCTCTATGTAGTGAATGTCAGCCTTTATACCATTTTAATTTTTAGTAAAGGATTTTTGAAAGTGAAATGTATTAGTTAATTAAGATGCAAATTATGTCATTAAATGTTAAGACTCCAGAAATGCTTGTATTTTCTATTTTAGAGAAGGTTTTAAAGTTAAAAGGGGTGATAGGGGGGAGTGGGCATGGTATTTTACCATGGTTTGGAGGATAGCTCATGAGGGGAGGGGGGAAACAGAAAAAATATTAATTTTAGAACATCATTGGGTGGGGGGGGGGGCTTCCAAAATATGAAAGGGAAAATTTTATAAATAATCATAGGCCCCTATATGCATAAATAATGAACCTTCTCTCAGGACTGTTTTAAGATCTGCCACTGCCTGGGCACAAAAGCCATGCACAGAGGGTGTAACCTTTTTTTGGTAGATTAAGACCTTGAGTTTTAGCCGTAACAAAAAATAAATCGATGTAAGCTTGTTATTTGCCATCACAGATCATGACAGATGTGATGAAAACACTGTATGGCTCAAGAATCACTTTGTTAATGGAAGTTTTTGTTGAGGCAGTTCATAAACTTGTAAATTATGTATTCTTGTTTGAAAGTTCTGTGCACTTTTCCCATCAAGGGATAGATCCAGTTGTGCATTAAATTTCTTACCTTTTTATGAATGTTTATGATGGCAGGAACCAAATAGAATAGGCACTTACTGATGTAACATTTTTCTTCAGCACTAAAGATTTTAATTAGTTGGCAAGGTAGGGCTATTGCTCTATCATAGTGTGTACAACAGAGATTGGCCACTGGATGCTTGTGCCAAGCTGTGTTTATAAGCATCAGAGAACTGTCACTCAATATTATTATTCTTATAACAGTATTCAATTGATAAATCCAGGCTTGACAAAAATATGCTGAACAAGGGGCATTCCCTGTATACGTTTCCCATCACTCACCAATAATCTGGAGAGGAGATGGCTGATATTCAGGTCATGTTTAATGCAACCAGACCCTGGCTTCTGTTGATAACTGTGATTACAGATAAAAGGTCAAACTTCTTATCAGCCATCTCTTTTAATGAAAAGAAAACTTTCAAACATGGTAGTGAGTAATGAATTATGAAAATTATTATGTGTAGGTATTAATTTTTACAGGGCAATCTCAGCTATTTGAACCCTCAATTTTTAATCGACACTCCTGATTCTTTGCACAAATAGTTGTTAATTCTCTTGAATTTGCTTCAGTCAAATTTTTACCTCCTATTTTTTTTTTAACAAAATTCTGTTTCCCTTGCAGGTTAAAAACAATTGGTATTCCACTGTAGTGATTCAGATATCATTATTATACAAACGTAACTACCGGTATACTTCAAGTTAATTGTTAAATTCTTTTACTTACTTTTGATTACCCTACAATAACTTTATTTTTCATGGGTTTTGTGACACCTTATCACATAGTCTAGTATACCTTTCTCAGTAACATAAGGAAAAACACTAAATAAAATATTATTTTCCTTTTCCATTCTGTCCACTGGGTTTACAGGTGTATGAAAAATCTTCTATATTTATATAAGGACAGTATAAACCACTGATTGTTTTGAAGAAGGAAGTAATAAAATGCTTTTAATTTGCAATATTTCAAGCAAAATGTTAGCTGTACATCATTTTGTGAATAGAGAAGAGGACTGTCTTATGCACACTCAACTCTCTTTAAGCACTCTTGCACCTTCCAATTTTTTTTTTCTTAGAAAAACCAGATGATAAAAAGTAAAGTAAGGAATATTTTTACAGAATACTTATTAAATGATGCATGGTAGGTATGCTGCTGTGTAAAAATGAATGGGAGTTCTCAGATGAGGTGCTATCCATAAGCTGGAGTGGTGTCTGAGGCTGCAGCGGTGTAGTGTTTAGCAGTCTAATGACTTCTTCAATTAGGATTTTGCTTGTAAGGACAAAAGGTTAATAGGTTGAAGCAAGGCCTGTACTTAAATTGAACAAGATGCCCTTAATCGGCATTATACGAAATGCTTAATGTAGCCCCATTTATTCCCCATGATATGTTTTGCAGATATTTAAAACTATCCTCCCTTCGCAATTGAAATAGTCGAATGGTTTTATTCAGAGAGACTGTGTGATATTTTATCATTGTGTTACTGGGAATCATACTGGGAATAACTCTGCAATAACGTCATGACCCCGCTGAACTGGTCTGGCTTCGTTCGCTTTAAATTATCCAATCTGTTTGTGAAAGCGTAGTTTCTTCGGTACTACTTAGAAGTTATTATTTCGATTTACCGCTTGAAAAAGGTTTGTTTTCTTTTCGAAAACGGCAGATCAGAGTCTTAAATTCAGACATGTGGCCGCCATTGAACAAAAAACAACTTTTCCAAATGATGATTTGCTTTGACGTCACACAGGTAGAGATAAGTGGGTCCCCTCCCCCATGATATACGCGCCGATAATGGATTTTGATTGGGCCGTTTTTGTTCAAGACAATCAGAACAATAAATCCCTTCTGGGAGAGGGCAGAATTTAATCTAGGTTTAATGAATAAATCAAATAATGATTTGACGTCACACAGGAAGGGATGAGTGGGTCCCCTCTCTTGTGATATGTGCCTAAATAATAGATTTTGATTGGGCCGCTTCTGTTGAAGAGAATCAGAACAATACATCCCCACTAGGGAAGGACATATTTTAATGCATAAATTAATGTGCACATTTGTGGCTACAATGAAGAAAAAAAAAGATACCCCACCCAAACCTAGACACGGCCTGGCCTGCGGGCATTCCGTGTAAAAACCAGAGAATAAAATCTGCAGTGTAAATTTGTGTGACGAAGAAAACCGCATAATTTCCTCCTCAGTATTACCTCAGTAACGAAATGTGGTCCATGCAAGGTAAAGTAAAACTCTTTGACTTTGGCAGGATTCAAACCCGTTATCCCAGGATTTTGATCACTGATGGACCAAATGTACTCACTCTAGGGCAATGCGAAATTTAATTGGTTTCCCTCTCACACAGAAATTTACACTCCAGAGATAATTATCTGATTTCCCAGCTGTATAATCAGCACTGTACAGCACAAAATTTCATTACCCCTAGTTAATTGTTGTTTTATTTCTTTACTTTACTCCAAGTGAACTCTCATGTAGCAACGAGTAAAAAAAACAACGGCTGGGGATAACTGACCCCATAACTGCCTGATGGTTTTTTTTGGTAAAGATTTTGACAGGGACAGTTGAGGATTTAATTACCCAAGTATTATTTAATTTAATGTCAAACAATTTGCTTACTTTAAAAACCAGGTACAAATGGCTAGGGACAGCAAAAACATTTTTTTCCTGTTGAATAAATTATTAGACTTACAAAATTGATTGCATTCAACAATAAATTACATAGAAAGAACACACTCCTTACACAGATTGGAGTCGAGATTTATTGGGACGACCAACCTTGATTGCGATGAATGAAAGGATCTTGGGACATTAATCTGGCACCCCCTGCAGATTTTGTAGGGGGAGATAATATTATCACCAACTTAGCAAAGGAGGGAGAACCTAGGATCAAGGTCAACAAATGCACTCTCTAAATAAATCCAGTTTTGATTATTACTAGTTTTCATATCTAAAAAGCAGCAAAAGGCACAAGTGATTGTCATGTTGACTTTGCAATATCAAGAATAAGAGGCAGACAATTGCAATTACTGCTGTGGTTTCCCTGAACAAAACAGTACCACTTTGCACTCTCAAAACAAAAGAATTAATGTGATTTACAGGAAATTATGAAAGGTTTATGTTTTTCCTATCCCTTGACTCTCTAGTAAATCAATATCAAAGGCATGGAACTGAACACCTAGTTTAAGTTTATACAAAAACCAAAATAAACAACTTTATGTGTACAAGAATAGCTATCAACCTGGGAAAAAAAGAAATTTTTAATCTAATTTATTTAATTAATCAGCAACAAGTACAGTACATTATTTTAAAGAAAATAGAAAAATGACACAAAGCTAACTTGACTTGAAATATTTATCCTGTATTCAAACATCACCAATGTGCATCTCCCTCAAATAGAACCTAAACATCAACAAAAAAAAATCACTCAATTTGACTAGAAAACGATGAAATTTAAAATATTTTGAAAATCCCCATGATTAATTACTCTTTAATTGGTCCGCAGTTTGAATATTATGTAATCTAACCGACCACATGAATTCATATAACGACACTGGCCTACTATTGTCCGTATTTGCTTGCAATTTTAACATTATCTTTATTCAACATCAAAGGTTTCTTTTAGAAAATTGCTCCCTCTAGTACAAAGGTGTGCATTAATAAGCTTACATAAGTTGACAAAGATTTGAAGTTAGTCCTTACCTCCTAGATTGACAGAGCCGTCGGACCTTTTGCCTTTCGCCGACACAGCAAAACCCTTTCTACTTTTGACATTCATCACACTAAAAATTTTCCTTCAACCCAATAAATCTGCTATAGAACGGAACATTTTTCAGTCACGCAGGAAAAATAAGATGAGGCGTAGGAATTTACTTCGATCGCCTCCAAATTTGAAAACTTCTGCAAAGTTTCCTGGCGCTTAAAAAGATCCTTGATCCACCACGCTGATTAGATGCGCCATCCTAATACAGGAAGACGTCTAAACACTGCTATTTTTATCCAAATCTCTAGAACAAAGCAAAACTAAATTCTCCTATTCGCGGCCGCCATATTTGTGTACGAAGAATCTGGGTACTAGCAATGTTGGTTCCTACGCGCGGGGGCTCTGGGGACGAGATTTGAGCAGGGTGACTATATGCTACCTTAACATAAATTACTTGCCATTTTTTTTAGACAATAGCCCTTTTCACGGTTGACTTTTCTCATTTGCATTACAATGTTATCCAACATGGATGTGAGGCAATTTCGGGCTAAAACTACAAAATAGCCCGAAATTGCCTCACATACATGCTAGATTTCATTGTAATGCAAATGAGCAGAGTTAACCGTGAAAAGGGCTATTGTCTGATAAGGTCTGTTAAGACAAAATCAGCAATAAATAATTGTACCCTCTTTTATTACATTGTTACTGTAATTGTTGATGGACAGTTTGTTGCGTATTCACTAAAAGTATATATATATAACTGCAGAAAGGATGAGGAACTGGTAAGGTCACTACGTTCATACGATAAGCAGATTTCTATAAATGCTATGAAAAAAATCAGAGCTCCGCTTTTAGGCTTGGCTAAATATATATATTATTTTTTGAATGAAGTATACATTTTTGCTCTCATTAGATCTTATCTGTAGCTTTTCTTTCACCTGTTAGTAGCCTTGAGTTTGGAAAAATAATTATTTTAAATTTAACATGGGAAAAATACATTGTTTTCACATCGTTTTTGAACAGGAAAAGAAAACGTTTGCTATCTTCTTACAATTTACTAGTGTTCAGCCTGTAAAGCAGCACCCTACTTCCACCCATACTACTCTTTTGGGCTTGTCCTTTAGTTTGAGGTTAAACAAAAGAAAAAAATATAAGATCAAGAATCATTTTACAACCTACCTCGAATTATTGCTTGCAGTTGGTTTAAGAAGGGTATGACAATGAAATAGTGGAGATGCGATCCCTTCTTTGTAAAATCGAGCAAACAGGCTGTATTTGCACAAGTGGTAGGCTTCTCTGTTCCAATGTACTCCTGGCAGAAAGAACAGTAATAGTGGAGTTGGATCGGACTTTTCAGTTGATTGAAAAAGTCACGAAGTAACTTTGTCGTATTTGCACAGCAATTAGGTAACAGGCAGTGCAACTCAATCAGAGTAAGCAAATCAGAAAGTGCAACCCCGGAGAGGCCATGTCTAATCGCAAAGGTTACAATCAACAACATACTGATGCCAAGTGTCAAACGAGAACCAGGATAAAGTGGCTTTTCTGCATATTTGAAAAGCGGATCTTCACTTTTGTCTCTATTAATTTCAATTTCTTCCTCGGGTATTTCAATTTCCTCAAAAAAATCGTCAGCAAATGTAGTGGTTTGGTCCTCCTTCGACTTTTCATTTGCAAACAGAGCTGGTTCTTCAAAGGCGGTCGATTCACTTTCATTCAAAAACCAAGCACAACTATTCGTGCAGTAATTGTCTGTAAAAACAAAAGCGTCACTTTCTTGCAAATAAAATTCATCTGATGAAGAGCTGGCAACGGCAGATTCTAAAAGATGAGCGCCGGTACTTTCTTTGTCATCCTCAACTGAACAGTCAATATTCGTAGGTTCTTGTGCACACTGTTTGATTGAATCATATTCTCGCTCCTCACGGACATCACTCTCACAACTGACAGCATCGACAGTCCTTCGTATTTTCTTTTCCCATCTATACTTTGTAGTTCTTGGTACATTTTGATGTGAACCATCAGAGAGAAACTGCAAATAGGGACCTCTACGCTTCCCACATGAACCTTCTCCCTCGGACCGTTCGGCGACCGTTCGGCCATACTTGTTCCTAGAGCCCGCTTTTCTTTTGGTCAGCACCAAGAACACGTGTCCCAGAGATGCGCAGTAGCGCAGTACACTGTCGTCGCGCAGTCAATCATGTGTCACCGGTTTGTGTCACCGTGTCACGGGCCAGAAAAAGGCGCGAATTTCACAATGTTTGCCACCAGCACCGCATTGATCCTCGCATCCCGAGTAGGATTTTCAGCTGATATTGACCATTTTTTAACCATGAGTCACCCAAAATCAACTCCACGAAGGAAGAACAAAACTCCAACACGACTTGAGGATCAAGGTTTGTAGTACACCTCTTTGTATTGGACTAAATAAAACAATAAGCGCGTAAGTTGTTTGTTTCAGGTTGTTCGTTTCAGTATGGCAAGCCAAATGTAGCAATATTCAATTCGTCTAATTTTATATTCAGTTTTGTATTATATATTCAACTATGTGTTTAATATTCAACTTGTATTCAACATTCAACACGCTTTTTAACATTCAACACATTATTTAACATTCAACTCTCCATTTAATATTCAACTATTCATTCAACATTCAACTATTCATTTAACATTCAATTCTTCATTCAACATTCAACTATTCATTTAACATTCAACTGTTCATTCAACATTCAATTCTTCATTCAACATTCAATTCTTCATTCAACATTCAACTATTCATTTAATATTCAACTATTCATTCAACATTCAACTATTCATTTAACATTCAATTCTTCATTCAACATTCAACTATTCATTTAACATTCAACTATTCATTCAACATTCAACTATTCATTCAACATTCAATTCTTCATTCAACATTCAACTATTCATTCAATTCAACTTTCTTGAGCCCTCACTATTTTTGGTCAGTGACGCATAGCATTGCTTGTTGCAAACATGGCGGCGTCGTCCATGGCGGCAATGCCGGTTACGGAAATGGCAGCCTATGAAGATGATGACACAAGGCTCGAATTCGATGTGGAGTCTGACTTGCCAAGGTTTCTTTCCTCGATCCTTCAGAGAACTGACCAGATTTCCCAGTGAAAAGAAGATAACGAAATTGTGGAGCAGCATATTGTTGTTGTTGATCGAACGGTGAGTTTGCTTCGTGAGCTCCGAGACAGCAGTTCGAATATTAACGCTTATGACAAAGAAACCTTAGACAATATCTCATCAGCTTTCAGTGAAGTCTTATCCGCCCTGCAGCAATGTTTAGCCATAGCATCTTTGTCTCCAACCTCAGTGGCAAAGAATGTTTGTGCCAGGCTAAAAAGTGATGAGCCCGGTAAACCAGCTTTCCACATCACTGCAGAGCTCCTGGAAGACCTCCTGGGTTTGGGCTTTACTTACACACTAGAATTGCGGAGATGTTGGGAGTATCTCGTTGGACTACATCAAGGAGGATCAAAGATTATGGTTTAGAAGATTTCAGGTCGTTTAGTAAACTGCCTGATGACGAGTTAGACGAATTAGTAGATGCTATGGCTAAACATTGCTGCAGGGCGGATAAGACTTCACTGAAAGCTGGTGAGAGATTGTCTGAGGCGCGGGAGTTATGTCGTTAAAATGCCATATCCGGCAAAACAAAACTTTCTTCATCAAATCATTCTGTACGTCGGTCGTAGATCAGGGAAAATAAATTGGTCTTGTTAGCATTGTCCTTTTAGTAGCCATTCACCAAATAAAAAGGCAATCAAGAAATAACCCAGAGTGTAACACAATATTGATTTAAAAAAAGTCAAGTGTTGTCGATTTCAATGCAGGTCATGTCAGAGTGAGTGCTCATCTATTTAAAGCTGAATTATTTCTTCAAGTTTTTGATACTAAAAACGTGTACAAATTTTCAATAGCACTTTTCAAAAAAATGAAAATCGACAGTAGAAAACAGCGAGAAGAAAGATTTCTTTATATAGGACTAAGTGTCCCACACAACGCAATTAGCATATTCAATGTTTACAATTTTTTTACATAGCAGTCAGAGATCAGGACTAAATAATTCATCAGGTTTTAAGCATTTTAAACGGGTAAAACCGTTTTTGCTTTTATATTTGTGTGCTTTTTGGTGTAGTGAATTTAGAATGGTGAAATTTAGCGATTAAGAATGTTTTGATTTACAACAATTTGAATTTGATCGACAACCTCATTTGCATAACGCGGGTTTCACATTCGAAAAAGCACCAAACGTGCAAAGTCGCCGTGGTCAAGGAAGATAAAAAGCGCAACGTATTTTTATATTTCTATGCTTCCTAACATCTGTTTAGCAAAGTTCAGTTGGAATTTAGAATGGGTCGGTCTGGACTTGTGAAATGAATGCCGGCAAAGACAGGGTACTTTCACCGGTTTTCAGAAAGCGTTCTAACGAGGGTTAATAATATTAGTTTTTGTGACCCTAAAAATGAAAACAAATCAAAATAAACATGCATTTCATACCTTTGAAGGAACACTTGACTTGGGAATTATAATGAATTTTTGTGGCGTTTCCTGATTTTCGAGCAGCGAGCTCTTCAATTTTATGCAACTTCCTCCTTTCGCCACGCTCAAATTTAGGTCCTCGAGCGCTCTGACTGTTGTGGCCTGTAAAAAATATATTTTAACGTATTTCCGAAAACTAAAGTCATTTCATATACTTATGACCCAAGATGATTTAGTGGGCAAAGTTTGAGGGCAAACTTTTTTTTGACCTGAAACGCAGTGGACCGTTCTTAGGGAAAGTGCCACTTAACCCCTAGGAGTGCCAATTGCACGTAATGCCATAACTCTGTCAATACTTGACAGCTTTTTTTATGAATTTTTGACAACAAGATGGTCGTTTTATTATTATTATTTTAATGCAACGCACAATAACTAATTACAAAACAATATTTTACAATTTACACGTCTTACATCGATTACATTGCCTACGGCAACTTAAACTTAAAGAAAAGAAACGGAACTCATTTCAGTACCAGTTCATAGACTATAGTAAAATTATTATTAAAAGAGGAAGCAAACAAGGAGATAAAACAACCAATTATCTTCATTACTTTCAACTCATGGCGGCTGCTTTCCCATCCGATTTGAAAAGGAAAGCTATGTCAGCTGAAGTACCTTCACATGAACAGCTACTAAATTGAACTACGGTATTCTCGTCAACTGAAAGTACACCTGTAGATCTAGCAAACATGCGCTGCAAACATTATTATAAAGTGCTTAACAAAAACTCCACAGTGGAACCCACCGGCATCAAAACCTGGAAAATCAACTTTACCGACGAATATTGAGAATGGAAAAACAAATTTTCACACTAAAATGTTCTTGTGAAGATCTATTCTTTAAAAATGTTAACCCCGTCCTATTTGTGATATGGTTGACCACCCCCATAACTTTTCAACTTTTTCCCCCTAAAAGTTGTGGGCCTCTCACATTAATGAACGTGTTGAGAACTGCAAACTAAGGCATAGTTTAGGGGTATACCTAATATACACCAGGATTACAACGTTTTTGAACTTTTAAATTTTTACGTTTTAAGCCCGTTTATCTCAAAACTTCTTGTTTTTAATTATATCAGTGATTGGAAATACGCTCACTCACTTAAAATGGTATATCATACATAGGCAGTGAGTTTGTAGTCCTGGATCTGGACAAAATGTCGTTTTGTCTGAAAGGGTTAACAAATTGGCAAAACTGAATAGATCTTAAAGAGCCTTGCTACTAGGAGAAAGAAATACCGTTGAGTTAGACTTCGACATTCAAAGCCACGATAACAAAAGGGACCGGTTGTTCCAAAACGGTTCAAGTTAAAAGTTAAGCAAGGGCTCTGTTAGTTTCTCTTTGTTTAGAAACGTTCACCTGAGAACAACCAAAGCCAAAATGAAATTTACAGGATCCTTAAATCGCTGAACTACAAACAAAATTCAAAACTGATCCTAACTCAATGCATCTGACAAGACAACGTGGAGCTTAAGCAACTGGACGGCTGAGGAAAAAGAACGAAAAAACAACCGGTGTGACCAACGTGACAATTGATGACCTACGCATCTTGACCTGACTTTTACGAAATGAAAATGAATCGTTTATAATAACATGTCACGTTGATCACACAACAATTCCAAAGACTCCCACATTAGTTGCACTATTGCATAGACTGACTTATAGTAGCGAGGGAAGACAATGTACTAAGGCAAGTATCTGAGTATAGTCTGGGTATTACAGATTGCGTACTAATGTGAGAGATTACATTAATCTAGAGATTCTTTACATAACACTATACACCTGTCACACAGAGAAAAATCTCACAGCTGATGAAAATACTAGACTAGGCCTTATCACGGTTTTCGACGCCATTTTGACGGGTAGGCAAACAGGCTTGAAATAACAGTGTTTGTATGGAAATCCGATGTCAAATAATTTTCATAAAATATCGCTTCTGAAAAATTCATGAATTGCAAACTTTTGGCACTAGGAAAAAAATTTTGAGAAAAAAAATTGAGGGATGTAGCTGTGACAGAAAGCGTCCAGTCGTGTTTTGAACTTTCCATACATTTCCCTGTATTTTTTCCCGCGAACTATTTTTAGGAGCAGTTCACGGCTGGTTCGCTATACAGACAAATGTATGGAAAGTTCCAAACACGACTGGACGCTTTCTGTCACAGCTACATCCCTCAAATTTTGTTCTTAAAATTCTTTTTCTAGTGCCAAAAGTTTCCAATTCATGAATTTTTCAGAAGCAATGTTTTATGAAAATTATTTGACATAGGATTTCCATACAAACACTGTTATTTTAAGCCTGTTTGCCTACTCGTCAAAATGGCGTCGAAAACCGTGATAAGGCCTATGCTACTCAAAGCTTGTGTCTTAAAGCCGTCTTAAGTAAACAATTTAACTGTACATAACCTAGGTTGCCTCATTAAATATATATTTTTTGTACTAAAACGTTCCTTCCCAGTATATTGCTAACTCATTTTAGACCTTAGCTTCCGTAAGCACTCTTCCATGTTTCCTTTAATTTACATGGCATTTCCTAGTTTTTGTGAAAGCTGCATTGACTTATTACACTCTATCGTCGGCAGTGCTAGCTCCAGAAGGGACATTGTAGTAAGGACTGGCTTCATCGTGCTTGCTGACGTCTAAGTATGGCACATCCATCTGCATTATCGTCTCCAGTTTTTCAATCAGTTGAAAAAAACTGGGACGATTACAAGGATCTTCCTCCCAGCATTCCGTCATCATTTCATATCTGTTATGGATTGGGACACGGAAACAATTAAAAAATGTTTGGGCTGTTTTGTTGTTTCACCTGCTATGATAAATAATCTATAGGCTAATAGATTACATCTTCTCTACACTAGTTCTGGTGTAATTTTGATAAGGTCTTACAGAGTTGACTCTCAAAGAATGATTTCTCTTAACATTGACTTTTACAAATCACTTTTGCATCCGTCTTTTTCGATCGTTAATTGGAATTTCTGGCATTAACACACCTATCCAAAACATTATGTAACTCGCCTCTAAGATGAGGACTCTTATTGCGGAGCGTTAAAGGATATATACATTGCCTTTGGTGTGAAATCTCCTAGCTATATCATTTCCTAGATTCAAAAATTAACAAATCCAGATTCTGCATGTTAGATCGTCTTAATTTGGCAAAAAAAAATTCGGAAACTTACACTTCTTCACAGCACATATCTGGCCTTTCCATGCGATGACCAGTTTTCAGTAGGCGGTACAGCTCTGAATTAGTCAATGTCGGGTATGGAACACCTCCTGAATTGTATGAGGATTGTAAGAGTTAGTCAGCCAGTAAACAAAGGTAAGAACATTTTTCCTCGCTTTTGTAAATGTTTTATTATGACTTGACAGCTGTATCAACAATTTGATTCGTGGGCTAAAAACCTTTTGGCATACCCAGTGGAAGTAGAAGAGACAGGAAAACTCTAAGCGACCAAAAAACCTCTCCACTTACACACAAGCCCCAGAGATTGACATTAATGCTTTCATATAGCACTTATCAAAATCTCCCCTTTGTCTTACTGGCCCTAGTAATTTCCGACGTCTGAGTTATTCTGATATTGCACCTTAAACAGCTAAGATATTCAATTTAATAAGGCTGTCTGAGAAGTGGAATTTTTGTAAAATAATGGTAATATCTCCTTACCTGAATAAAAAAAGGACGGAATACGTTAAAAAAAAGATAGAGGTGTGATTGGTTCACTTACCTAAAGTCGCCATTTCCCAGAGAAGAATACCAAAGGCCCAGCTATGTAAAAACATAAAGGAAACAGGTATTAACTTAATTTAACATTTGCTTGGTTTTGCATTACCCTTTCAAATGATTGTGCATGTTTGTTTGTTTGTTTGTTTTTTAATTATGCTTATGTATAGTCAAGTAGTTTCCTTGGCCAATACCATATTTGAATACAAGGCTGTTCTTCCGGCTGAAGTGTGTCGGGAGTAGTAATTGAAAACTAGTGTGACCTTGAATGTACAAACAAACACAGTTTACATAACTTTTATCAGAGAACCAAATAACCGAGTAAATAACTTAATAAGTGGAAGTAGAAGAGACAGGAAAACTCTAAGCGACCAAACAACCTCTCCACCTACACACAAGCCCCAGAGATTGACATTAATTATTTTACTAACTTGAAAACTTCTTGGAAATTATCTACTTACACATCACTTTTGGTAGTGCAAATGTTTTGATAAAGTGCTTCTGGTGCCATCCATTTCACTGGTAGCTTTCTCGTGTTTTCTGAAGTATTGACATCTTCATATATTTGGCGCATCAACCCAAAGTCCGACACTTTCACTTTGTTGTCACAGCCAACAAGTACGTTACGAGCGGCCAGGTCCCGGTGGACAAAATTTATTTCAGCAAGATGATTCTAAACAAAACCGTAAACGAGCAAAAAATAAATTATTTGATAACAAGTGACCATTATTACGTAAAGGTAGACGACCACATGTCGGAAGGAACCGCGGAAGTGTTCTTCTGCTCGATCGCTAGGCATGCACGTGCAATCAACTAATTTCCCATGAGTGTAGCTTATTATACAGGAATGTTTCAGACGGTTTGTTAAAAACATTTCTCATAACCCAGTGGGCTACTACACCATAAGGTAATGGTTTCACCCAATCACGGCGCACAGCATGACACTTGGTGCCATATATCTGAAACAAAGCCAACGTTGAATTGGGTTATATTAAACAATAGCAAGCTGAAAGCAGTTACTATGACTGCGTTGAACACAATTGGAATAATTACCATTCCCTTTGCAATCTGCCAAGCAAAACAAAAAAGCTGTTTGGTGGAAAAGCTTTTCTCCTCTTCATCATCACTATCCTCAAGATTCTCTGTAGAAAAGGCGGCAGCCGGGCTGTTTCCATTTGATGTTGATGGAACTGACAGCAATTCTTGGTCAAGGGGATCCTCACAGTCATGGCCCTAAAATTCATAAATAGGAGTTGAGTCTCAACCATGTTTTGTTCTGTTGTATTAAACACACTAGGTGATGCAAATGAGCGCACCAGGGAGATATAGAAAATACATTTCCAAATCACTAATTTTGCTCTCCAGTTTGACAAACAATCCATCTTTGTTGGAAAGATGTCAAATATGATTAAAAGAACTACTCAACTGGTCAACTAACTGTTCGAGGTAAACTAAAATACGGTATGTTTGTTACATGATTTGGCTAAGAGGCAACAAGTATGAAAGCTTGAGTGGCTATTGACGAATCCTTTTAATGAGTAAACGTCAGAAATCTTCAATATAAAAAAAAAAACGTGGCAAAACATAATTTAAGCCAACAAGGTTAAAAAAAAAAAGCATGAAGCAAGCATGTAGAGTCAGAAGATTTGATTGAATTAATCATCACTCAGCGTTTATTGATTGTTCTCCCTGGACTTGGAAAAAACACTTGACTGATCTAGCCCAACGAACTCAAATTTGGGAAACATTTTTATTTTGACGGGTAGGTGTGCAGGGCTGGTGGAATTTCATTAAGATTTAGACAGACGGCTGTCCAGGTATCCACTAGCACCTACTATATGAAAAGGTTAATTGAAAATTCACTTAATTTTTTTTAAAGGTTGATCAGGTTGTAGAAAAGAAACTAATCACTAATATATTTGACTTGAACTCGAAATCATTTCCAATATTTCATATTATTTACGCTTTGATGGAATATATTCTACCTTCAGTGAGGTTTCATCTACCAGTGGCTGATCTCCCACAATCTTTATCTGGATAGCGTTGCTCTCCTGAAAGGGAAAATGACACTAAGTACCATAATACCATGGGAATCAGGTTTTGACAAGGACATTTTTGCAGAAAATAATTATTCCTGTGATGTTTAAGTTTTTAGTTCATTTTAGTGTTCTACTCTTGGTTTCGATTACTTGTTTATCTATTTTTGTAGTTTTCTGACGTTTAAGAGAAATCCAAGATTGTGGATCCATGATGGCCGCCGCTTTGCAAGCATGACCTAACTCCAAACGGGTATAACATCATCGACTCCCATTGTGGACCACAAAGGAAGCATCTTTGAACATGCTATTTATCCTCCAGGTATCATTTTCATAGTTTCATACTCTCAGTGTTATGACGGGAGGGCTGCAACACTGAAGACGACGCCCTAGATAGGGTTAATATGTGCTTACTTACTTCGGGGCGATCCTGTGAAGACAAGGCCATGTCAACAACAATTGATCCCATCTCCACTGGTATTTGATCTCCTTCCTTCTGCTTCAGAGTACAAAAAACATAAATGAATAAATAAATAGTTAAAAAATAGCGAAAGAAAGAAAGAAAGAAAGAAAGAAAGAAAGAAAGAGAGACCAAAAGAAAGAAAGAAAGACAGAAAGAAAGAGCGAGAGAAAGAAAGAAAGAAAAAAAGAAAGAAAGAAGGAAAGAAAGAAAGAAAGAAAGAAAGAAAGAAAGAAAGAAAGAAAGAAAGAAAGAAAGAAAGAAAGAAAGAAAGAAAGAAAGAAAGAAAGAAAGAAAGAAAAAAAAAAGAATGAATGAATGAATGAATGAGTAAGTGAGTGAGTGAGTGAGTGAGTGAGTGAGTGAGTGAGTGAGTGAGTGAGTGAGTGAGTGAGTGAGTGAGTGAGTGAGTGAGTGAGTGAGTGAGTGAATGAATGAATGAATGAATGAATGAATGAATGAATGAATGAAGGAACTGAAAAAATATAAGTGAACAATGACATCTTCGTGTGGCTTGTTGACAGGCAATTTTATATACTGGTGAAGACGTTTTAAACGTTACCTACTTTATCAAAGTCTGTTGTTGCTCTCCCATCTTTGACGACGTCTTTGTCTTCATAGCATTTTGCTTGAGAGACCTCAGGCATATTGATCTATTATTTAATAATGAGTCATGAGCAATGAACACAGTTTCTAAAAGTATATTACCGAATGATTTAGTTTGAATTATAATAGGAATATAGGTATTTTGAAGGAAGGATAAGTTATAATTTGAACTTGCTCTTATGGTTCATTTAACTGCTTTTTTTTTTTTTTTTTTTGGATAAAATTAAAATTAATGAGATATGGATCTATACTGCATCGTCTTGTAAGACGTACGGACGCCAATTTAACATAAGCACTACAGGGAGGAGGGGGGCGGGGACGGGGAATCCAAGACTTTCAATAGACATAAAGAAGAAACATCAGTAACAAAAAAGTAATTAGCAATAGAAAAGGCCTCATTTTTATTTAAATAGGTAACACAAGGAAAATCTTTTCGGTTAGATTATGATTATCTCAGTAACAATAATGCTGGAACCGTAGCTCAAGTGCCTCGCGTTGTTGTTAAGGGTTCCGACTCTAGCCACAGGGCGCCCACACAAACTATGTGACCGTTTGTATTTTGAATTTATAGAGGCAATGTATGGGAATATCGAAAATCCTCGTATTATCGTACTAGATTGCGATAGATATTCTCATTTAACATCAAAATAAACGTAGTTTTACCTTAAATGTTGTGTGTTGTCGTTCCTGAGGTTGAAGACGGCGATTTTAGCCATTTGAAGGGTTCGGCGTTGAACGTTTACTCGAGCGTAATAGAAGAGTGAGAAGGGAGGAAAACTTGTTTTGAAAGGGTTCCAGCGCCGGAGCGATTTTTTCCCCCAAAAACGCATCGCTCCGATTTCAAACTTCACAGCATAAAGGTCAAAGATTTTCGATTCTTCTCGTACCTTCCAATCGAAAATCCATCCAAACGGCCCGGAGCTAGTCCTCGAAGAAAATCAAAATCCCACAGTATTCGAGCGAGTGGAATGCGCAGCAAAATTCATGCGTGCCAGCCACAAACCGTCCCGCTGATTGCCCCTTTCTGATTGGACGAAGTTAGACAATGGCACGCAAGAATTTTGCTACGCATTCTACTCGCTCGAATACTGTGGGATTTTGATTTTCTTCGAAGACTAGCTCCGGACCGTTTGGATGGATTTTCGATTGGAAGGTACGAGAAGAATCGAAAATCTTTTGACCTTTATGCTGTGAAGTTTGAAATCGGAGCGATGCGTTTATTGGGGGAAAAATCGCTCCGGCGCTGGAACCCTTTCAAAACAAGTTTTCCTCCCTTCTCACTCTTCTATTACGCTCGAGTGAACGTTCAACACCGAACCCTTCAAATGGCTAAAATCGCCGTCTTCAACCTTAGGAACGACAACACACAACATTTAAGGTAAAACTACGTTTATTTTGATGTTAAATGAGAATATCTGTCGCAATCTAGCACGATAATACGAGAATTTTCGATATTCCCATACAATGCCTCTATAAATTCAAAATACAAACGGTCACATAGTTTGTGTGGGCGCCCTGTGCTCTAGCTTACTCAATATAATGGCGGTGCTTTTATGTTGTTTATTTATTTATTTATTTATGCCGTGGTAATTGTAGCGTAGCACTTAATATGGTAACCTTTCTATTGCTTTTACTCATCGAATATCATACCATTCTTCTCCGCCTGCGTAACCACTGCAAAAGGTCACCAAATGCAACGTACTCTATCACCAGGAACTTATGATCCTGAAGTGTGCAACATCCAACGAGGGATACGATATTCTGGTGGAAACCCAACATCTTCATCTGCTCAATCTCAGACATGAATTGTTCCTTTTGTGCCTCAGTTGCATCATCTATATAAAACAAGTAACTCCACATTAATCACAGCATAACATTACTATTAACACTCCTTTAATCACAATTTGAGCTAATTTGGATAGAGACGAATGCTTGGCTCTTTTCAGCCTCAAAAGCATCAACATCTTTGCTATAAGTCGCTCATTAAATCGATCATCAGACAATGGCTCAATGTTGAACCTCAGACTTGCAGCCAGTACACAGATCGATTCTAAATTACCTTGCAAAACTTTGACAGCAACCATCTTAGATGCCCTCTTTGGTTCTTTTCTCGGCCGTTTTCCAGTTTCAAATACCTCAATTCCTGCTCGTCTTCTTAGAGTTGCTTTGTGGACCACGCCAAATGCCCCTCGGCCCAGCTCTTCTTCGTATTCTATTTGCTCAGGAAGTATTTCCCACTTGTCGAGGGGAACAATTTGGCGTTGTGAGCGAGCCGTTCTGGAGGAAAATCAACAATTAAT
Organism: Pavona decussata; assembly: GCF_977016875.1. Taxonomy (NCBI): domain Eukaryota; kingdom Metazoa; phylum Cnidaria; class Anthozoa; order Scleractinia; family Agariciidae; genus Pavona; species Pavona decussata. The sequence goes on from NW_028145676.1 coordinate 381,518, forward strand.
ACTTCAAATACAACTGAACACTTTTTTAGTTTTTCTATTTTGTTAAGTGCGAAAAACAGCTTGTTCACGACTTACAACAGCAACAGTATGGGGAATTTCAGGGAAGGCTGACATGTCTGCCTTGTTTATAGGGTAATGAAATTTCATTACTTGCATCATTTGCAATTTCATCAAGATATTTACTTGTGGTTATTAAATATCAAACTTCTGTACCGCTACAATTGAAACTGCGTGAGAGAACAGTGGCCATTAATGAAACGTTTCCATTTAAATCGCCATAGTTTTCTACGTCAAAATTTAAACTTCTCTTGATTTTCATTCGGGACGATATTATATGGCACTAACATCTAACTCTTTCAGCATGGTTAGGATGAAAGTTTAGCTAACCAAGTAAGCTATAAAAACCAGACTTGAATTTTAAGATTCGGTTGAAGCTTTCTCAGCGTAGTTGCAAACGAGGTAAAAAAAAAAAGTATATATGCCCAGTTCTTCTGCTGAGATTTAGGCATGGATTGAAATCCTTCATTGCAAGTTGGCCTTAGAAACGTTTTACTTGTGTTTTGTAATTTCTTTGATACCTATCAATGAAAGGAAAATAAATGACTATACTCCAGTACCAGTCTTTTATGTTTGAATGTTTCATAGTAGTATAGATCTTGCTCAGTTCAAACTGAAGTAACCTACCCCAGTCCTATCTGTTACCTTCATTCGGAGCTGAAGGTAAGACTTTGAAAGTACAGAAGACTTGGTCTGCTTTAAAAATGCTTTTGGAGTTTTGAGCAAGGGTGGGGTGAGGAGGGGGACAACCCTGCTCACCATCCTCAGGATCTCGGAAAACCTGACAGAGTGTTAAAAGTGTTAAGACCTTTAAAGATAAAAACCTTTCAATTTTCTTGCGATGTGACTTGCGGTAACACCAGAAGCTGATGATAATCGAAACTATCAGCAACAGAAGCAATGCAACACCAGAAGATATGTAGGCAACTGCATTTATGGAGGACTCATCCCCTTCCTCTTTGGAAGACGGGGGTTTACTTACTGCAGAGAAAAATAAACAAGAACATAACATGCACAATAACTAACAGAGATCTTAATTAATAGTGGCTGATATGTTTAAACATGTTTATGCAAGATAACAGACAAATTATTGTTTTCAAAGCAAAATGGGTGCGATGTTTCAAAGAGCTGGATTGTCTAATTTAGGAGATTTACTAAGATAATGGAAATGACAACTTTCCCTACTTTTGGGGTCTTTTATAATACAATTAAATGACGGAGGATGGGAATTCAATTCATGAAGTTGTTCATATTTACTTGACTTTGAAACTGATAGGCCGACAGAATCGATAATCCAACTGCATCTCAACAAAAAGCTGCAATGCATAAAGTTCTCCTTGCATTCCCCTTTCATGCTTAAATATAAGCATATTATTAATTATTCCATGATCACAAAGAGGTCTTGTGATCCAAATTTGTGCCAAAAATTCCTTTCTAACAAATTTTAGGAACAGCTGATGGTGGGAGGGTGGCGCCGGGTCAATTGCTAGATCGCAACTCGTGATAAATTAATAAGACCATACCATATTAGTAAATTAACATGATTATATGGTACTGGTCCAGCTAAAGATTAATAGTATAACTTTATAATTAAAGAGTAATTTGAAAACAAAAATCAATGGTTTTAAAGGAAATATCTTCATAACAAATCGTCATTGCACAAGTAACCATCGCAGCATTGTATAAAATAACCACCCATATCAGTTTTGTTACAAAGGTCTCAGTGCATCCATATTTGAAACGCTTTTCAGCACTTGATCCTTGCTGATTCGACACATAGTAGCATTGGCTACCAATGAAAATACATGGACGGCCTGGGCACTCTTTAAAGGTCATGGTACTGTAACATTCGAAGCATTTGAGCCTTTGATCTACGTGTTACAAGAAAACATAAACTATCAATACATGATGTAGGCACATTGGGATAACTTAATTTGAGTCTGGGGAGGATTGAAGATACACAGTGAATTCAGGCCTACGAACAAAAAAGCGATGAACTGGGCTTCCCTTTTGTTACACTTTATACCCCAGAAATCGCAGGACCCTTAAGAGCGTAAAAATGGGAAAAGCATTAAAAGGACAACCATCCGTTCAATATGAAGATATCGTTTTGTTAGCTAGATAGACGGAGAAGATATCATTTCCTGTTTTGTGACTGTGTTTGAAAAATAGATTTTTTTCTGGAAATGAGAAGATCACTGAGTTGTTATTACAGCTAACGGAAATAGGAATAAAATAGGAATAGAATAAGCATTCGTGTGGTCTGTTTTTAAACTTATTTAAAAGTTGTGAAGACGTTTCTCTTAATACCATTCGGGGCAAGCTACACAATACCTGTAGCAGTGGCGAACAGAAAAAATGAAGTCATTCGCAAAACCGCCTACGTTTCTTCCATACAGGTGTAAATACATTCTAAGGCATTACTTTAGCTTGTACCTGAAGCTTGCTTTTCACAAATGTAAAGCATTGTTTGTTCGCAGTTTTCAACTTCAAGCTTCAAACCATCATCAGTTGACATCGTTACACATGCCCTGTTCGTTTTGTCGCCAATCCACACATGCTGTGAAACAAGACAAAGATTGAATAGTTTTACAGTTAATTAATTACAGTACCCACGAGGATGATTTTCATCTCATTTATATGCAGAGCCAACTACTCGATTTAAGGTTACCCTATACCTTCAGAGGTGTCTCGCGTTTAAGCGATGTAGCGCGACCAGTTTAAACTGTAGATACCTAAACCCCTATATCAAATTAAAGCTTATAGAGCTGGCTATCAAACTATACCAAGAATTTTGAAACAAAGTGAATTGTCGAATTTTTCACGATCTCTTAATGCGAGCGTCCGAATCACCTTTTTAAAGCTGCAAGTCAAAACGAATTTTCTTTTTCGCTAATTTAATTTGCTCCTCAGTTTCCGGACCCAAAGCGCTAAAACAACGTGTCTGCTTTTTGCCATATTCAATCGCAATGAAAAGTTATAGAGCATTTTCGAAATAGGATGAAAAAAAATGTGGAGTGATCGTACAAAAATCGCTCTCGGAGAAAAAATATTTCGAAAGAAAAAAATTCGCAGACATGTTTTTGTTGTTTATAAGTTAAACTAGCTACTGTCCAAATTTGAAGGCAAACGAACAAATGTCTTTTGAGTTTTAGCTCTTTGAAGTGGCTCCTCCAAGAGAAAAAAATTGATTCGAGAAAACAGCGCTAAAAATTCGGCAATTCATTTTATTTCAAAATTCTTGGTTTAGTTTGATAGCCAGCCCTTTAAGCTTTAATTTGTTTTAAGGGTTCAGGTATCTACAGTTTAAACCGGACGCGCTACATCGCTTGGACGCGAGACACCTCTGAAGACACCTCTAAAGGTATAGGGCAACCTTAAATCAAATTGGCTCAAAAGTTACCAAAACCAATAGATAGGAATAAAAATGGCAGAAAACAACAATGACAATAAACTTAAATTACTCAAAAAAGGTAGAAAACATTGAACTTTTGAAGAAAAAACATGCTCTAAATTGTCTGGCTTTTATGTAAAGATCATATCATGTATGCTAGCAATCAAGTATTATACTAAATTGTTGCCAGTTAAGTCGTAGGTACGGAGACAAACTTTGGTGTTTGCGAAATTTTTCTCCCATCTTCGGATGAATAGTATAGACGGCCTGTTAATTTTTTTTTCTCTATAAATTTATAGTTTAAGTTTCCTTCCACCCAATGGACTATGTCAACATCTCACGACATGGTTGTTGTAACCGTGTGCCAAATGTTAAAGACATGGATGCTGCGATCGTCTGACAAATTTTTAAGACGCAGTTAGCGACATCATGTGGAGATCGTAGTAGACTTCTAAAGACGCTGATTTTGTCATAATGTGATAGCTTTTTAATACGCGGATGTTGTACTCTTGTGGCAGCTTTTTAATACGTGGATGTTGTGATCATGTGCCAGCTTTTTAATTCACAGATGTTGTGATCTTGTAGCAGCTTTTCAACAAGCGGATGTTGTGATCATGTAGCAGCTTTTTAACAAGCGGATGTTGTGATCATGTGGCAGCTTTTTAACAAGCGGATGTTGTGATCATGTGGCAGCTTTTTAACAAGCGGATGTTGTGATCATGTGGCAGCTTTTTAACAAGCGGATGTTGTGATCATGTAGCAGCTTTTTAACAAGCGGATGTTGTGATCATGTGGCAGCTTTTTAATACGCGGATGTTGTGATCATGTGGCAGCTTTTTAACAAGCGGATGCTGTGATCATGTGACAGGTTTTTAATACGCGGATGTTGTAATCATGTCGCAGCTTTTTAATACACGGATGTTGTGATCATGTGGCAGCTTTTTAACAAGCGGATGTTGTGATCATGTGACAGGTTTTTAATACGCGGATGTTGTAATCATGTCGCAGCTTTTTAATACACGGATGTTGTGATCATGTGGCAGCTTTTTAATACGCGGAAGTTGTGATCATGTGACAGGTTTTTAATACACGGATGTTGTAATCATGTCGAAGCTTTTAAATACACGGATGTTGTGATCATGTGGCAGCTTTTTAACAAGCGGATGTTGTGATCATGTGACAGGTTTTTAATACGCGGATGTTGTGATCTTGTGGCAGGTTTTTAATACACGGATGTTGTGATCATGTGGCAGCTTTTTAATACGCGGAAGTTGTGATCATGTGACAGGTTTTTAATACGCGGATGTTGTGATCATGTGGCAGCCGTTTAATACATGGATGCTGTGATTTTGTGGTAGCTTTTTGAGACGCGGATGTTGTGATTTTTTGGCAGCTTTTTGAGACGCGGATGTTGTGATTTTGTGGTAGCTTTTTGAGACGCGGATGTTGTGATTTTGTGGTAGCTTTTTGAGACGCGGATGTTGTGATTTTGTGGCAGCTTTTTGAGACGCGGACGTTGTGATTTTGTGGCAGCTTTTTGAGACGCAGATGTTTTGATTTTGTGGCAGCTTTTTGAGACGCAGATGTTGTGATTTTGTGGCAGGTTTTTAATACGCGGATGTTGTAATCATGTCGCAGCTTTTAAATACACGGATGTTGTGATCATGTGGCAGCTTTTTAACAAGCGGATGTTGTGATCATGTGACAGGTTTTTAATACGCGGATGTTGTGATCTTGTGGCAGGTTTTTAATACACGGATGTTGTGATCATGTGGCAGCTTTTTAATACGCGGAAGTTGTGATCATGTGACAGGTTTTTAATACGCGGATGTTGTGATCATGTGGCAGCCGTTTAATACATGGATGCTGTGATTTTGTGGTAGCTTTTTGAGACGCGGATGTTGTGATTTTTTGGCAGCTTTTTGAGACGCGGATGTTGTGATTTTGTGGTAGCTTTTTGAGACGCGGATGTTGTGATTTTGTGGTAGCTTTTTGAGACGCGGATGTTGTGATTTTGTGGCAGCTTTTTGAGACGCGGACGTTGTGATTTTGTGGCAGCTTTTTGAGACGCAGATGTTTTGATTTTGTGGCAGCTTTTTGAGACGCGGAAGTTGTGATTTTGTGGTAGCTTTTTGAGACGCGGATGTTTTGATTTTGTGGTAGCTTTTTGAGACGCGGATGTTGCGATTTTGTGGCAGCTTTTTGAGACGTGGATGTTGTGATTTTGTGGCAGCTCTTTGAGACGCGGATGTTGTGATTTTGTGGCAGCTTTTTGAGACGCGGATGTTGTGATTTTGTGGTAGCTTTTTGAGATGCGGATGTTGTGATTTTGTGGTAGCTTTTTGAGACGCAGATGTTTTGATTTTGTGGCAGCTTTTTGAGACGCGGAAGTTGTGATTTTGTGGTAGCTTTTTGAGACGCGGATGTTGTAATTTTGCGGCAGCTTTTTGAGACGCGGATGTTGTGATTTTGTGGTAGCTTTTTGAGACGCGGATGTTGTGATCGAGTGGCAGCTTTTTAATACACGGATGTTGTAATCTCGTTGCAGGTTTTTAATACATGGATGTTGTGATCTCGTGGCAGCTTTTTAATACGCGCATAATGTGATCTTGTGGCAGCTTTTTAATACACGGATGTTGTGATCTCTTTGCAGCTTTTTAATACATGGATGTTGTGATCTTGTGGCAGGTTTTTAATACGCGGATATTGTGATCATGTGGCAGCTTTTTAATACGCGCATGTTGTGATCATGTGGCAGCTTTTTAATTCACGAATGTTGTGATCTTGTGGTTGCGTTTTAATACAGGGATGTTGCGATCTCTATCGCAGTTTTTTGAGACGCGGATATTGTGGTCTTGTGGCAATTTTTTGAGACGCGGATGTTGTTAACTTGTGGCAGCTATATGAGATGCATATGATGCGATCTTGTGTCAGTTTTTTGAGAGGCGGATATTGTGATCTTGTGGCAACTTTTTAAGACTGAGATATTATGACCGGCCCATTTTTCTGGAAGCAAGAATCCAACTTTCGGCACTTGTAAAATCTCAAATTATTTTTTGTCGGAAAACCGCAGATTTTTTGTCGGGGTCAAATCGGGTGAAAATTTGTCGGCCGATCAGCTTGCCGCACACTAGCCGATTTTTTGTCCATTGTTCGATCTCCGTGCTGATCTAAGCTCCGATCTCAGCCATTTTGGAAAAGACGCTTGTTTACGTGACTCTCGTTTACATTTCCTAATTGGTTGAGACGCGTGCGAGCCCAGACAAATTGTCTTGGTCCACCGCACAGTAGCCGACAAGTGATTTCACTGCGGAAGAATATACCATAATAAGTAGCTTTTAGTGATTTTTTCCACCAAAAAAAACAAGGAAAACTTGAAAAAGTTCGCCATTTTTTTCAAGTTGCTTCAGTTGCATCCTAACCATCCCTAACCAAAGATAATTAACACTAGTTTCTGTGCACTAGTAGGGTTATTGTTAACATGAATGAACCATTATTTTAACGATCCACCAATACAAATACATTTTCTGGCTATTCAAAGGACACTAAAAAAAGGTGAGTGCAAGTTCGTTATAATATTCTGCTAAATGCTCTTTTAACTTACACTCGTTGCGTTTTTAAGACCAGTCAAATCCAGGTAAAAAGCTATGAAACCTCGCTTTTCTTTTTCATCCGTCTTAAGCAAATCTCCTCCGGATGCTTGACAGTCCCGACGTGCATCAAACCACGTTTTCCACTTGTCACTGGCCTTGTAGCAAGTCAAGCCATTGAGAAACCAGTCAGCTGTAGGGCAAGGCAGTGGGCCTAAAAAGGAAAAACAATCAATTCCAGCGTACCCCTTTTATGACAAATATAGAGTTAGGCACACCCCACCCCACCCCCCCTTACCCTCACCCACCCCTCCCCCTTTACGTACGACACTTAATTATTACTGCCACTTTTCTATCGCTGTTTATCCTAGTAATACAGATGTCTTAGTGTTCAGCTCTAAAATCTGCTTACCAGATGCTACTTACGGATCAAAATTACGGTCACCTAAGCTGAATTAGCGAATTTTATCATCATGGGATTTTATTTTAGCAGTATCGCTAATTTTAGGAGTACAAAAAGGATTCCGGGTTTGTGATGTGCGTGTTTTTTCAATTTCTTTAGCTTATGTCATGCGACATACGAAACCCATCTTTAGGTAACTTGCATTTGTTTTGGATTCTTTTCCTCCGACTGCTTTGTAAACTCCTTGATATATGTGTTTCTACGTAATTTGCTCAAATTCTCCTTGAATAACCGATATTAACCGGCACACAGCGAGAACATATAAGCAAACGGACTTGAAAGGCTGTCTCCTGTGTTCTCAAATCGTTTTCAAAGATATATTTGTGTAAGATGATACTGCTCACCTGTTCAGCTGCTTTCTGAACAACATGTTTGTCCGCTCAAAAGGAAAGAAATTAGTTTTCCAGTGTACGGAAATTTTAAACTGACATTTTGCCGAAGGAACAGATATCGACAGAACAGATACCCAAAAAGCTATCCCAAATGGAATGTTGTTTGTCCAAGAGTATTCCTTGCAGGTAGAATTTATCCTATGGCCTATTTTCGAGACCCATTTAACAAGTTACACAGGAAAACTTGCGAGAAAAATGAACACCTTTATTTATTTATTTATTTATTTATTTATTTATTTCTTACTGGGGGATATTAACTCATATAAATATTTTTTGTATATATCTATTTTATTTTATTCTTCAAAGAACGCCTACGTCTCTTTTGAAAAGGCAACTTGTAAACAATTTAGAACACTTGTATTACTTAAAATTAAGAAGCAGCCAAAAACATCTCATTAAAGAATCTAAACAGCTGTGTTGGTAAGACAAACTGTAGCAGGTTTCAAAACAGTATGATATGTGACAAACAAAACGTCAAGCTTGACTGCTCTGTTTAAATTTGCTCGTTTTCTTCTTCATTCCTTAACGTTAAAAAAACATTCAGAAATTTGCCAAGTTTTGATTGAATAATCTGACGCTAATGGACTTCCCCCAGCGTAACTTACTGATCGCAACGATCGACAAACAAACCTAATAATGCACAGTTCTTATTATTATTTTTTTTTCTCCTTCTTGCGCTTTTTGACGGCAATCCTACCTTTAGGCTTTTCACAGATGAACTCTTGGTTTTCCTTGTAGTTGCAATTTGTAAAATCCGAACCATCTCTTGATAGTTGAACACAACCAATGCCAGAATGGTTACACGGTTTGTCATTAAGCCAGTCTGCGTAAACAGAACTGTTAAAAGGTGTTCCATCACTCCAAAGATATCCGCCTTCCTGAAACCAGTAAACCAAGCCAATCCAAGCGTGATCAGTCTTTTGCTGTGAAGAGAAGTTTCTAACAAGTTCCATTTCCTTTTCACTCCCTATGCTGGCGAGATTCCCTCCAAAACCACGACACACATTCGAAGCTGTCAACCAGTCGAATTCGGACGTGTTTCGGTATTTGTGCATCAGAATATAGCAGGAGTTATTAAATTCTTTCCAATCATCTGGGCAAACTGAATCTAGAGGGAAAAAACGTAAAGTAGTCAGATTATACCTAGAAAATATTTTTTATTTTCTGTACAAAAGTAAAACAAAAACATTTTAGGCAAAAATTTGACCTACCAATCTGTTAACTACATTAGGACGAAATACGGTATACGATGTTGTAGGATGCAGAATTGTTTTGATGAAATAATAAACAATCAAAGGCGCACAGGTACAGTTCGAGAAAATCAAACTAGCACAAAGAAACGAAATATTTTTTCAGTGCTTGTGCGTAATTCACAAAAAGCAATTGTAAGGGCCTCTTCATATGATCCCGGTTACCGGGATGGCTGGGTAAGCGGGATGAATTTTGCAGTCCGTTCATATGGGAAATTTCATCCCGGTTACCGAGATGAAAAGTGGTGACGCGGTCAATCGAGCGTGACATTTACCGAACAAGCCCGGCAAGAATTTTTCATTTTTATCGGTTCTACAAACCTCAAAAGTATAATATCTTATCTCTACTACGAAAAGGAATTATTTTGAACTAGAACATCTCAGAAATGAGCCGTAATAATCAAATATATCCGTTCTAAGACGCGAATGTTTGGTTATAGACTTCATCCCGGTAACTGGGATACCGTGTTCATATGAGAAATTTTTCGTCCCGGACTCCCGAGATCTCGGTCGCTGAAACCGAGATCTCGGTAACCGGGCTGGCCCGCCCTCTCATATGAACACATCGAATTTTTTACAAAAGAAATAGGAATGAGGCGAGATCTCGGTAAGCGGGCTAGCCCGGTCAACCGGGATCATATGAAGAGGCCCTAAGAAGTGTTACCCATTTAAACAAACGGCTGAAATTAACATACCAGCTTTAGACGGTATTCCCATTAGAAGAAGGAGAGCGAGGGAAACAATCTTCGCCATTTTATGTCACCAGAAATGCAGCGGCTATAAACACAGAAAGGATAACCAAAGAACAGTTCGCATCTTTGTAACAAGGGAAATAATTTGTCCTATTCAGCTGCTCTCTGATAGCCTGTGCGCTCACATGCTTGCTGCCTCCTTTTTCGCTCAAAGGAAATATGCAACGTCTGCGTGTAGGCAACTATTTAACAATGCTAATTCTTGGCGCCTGTCGACACACTGCATGATACTCCATCTGGCTTATTAACAGTATAACATCTTGCCTGACATGGATCCTACAAATTTCATGTTCAATCGTTCTACTCCTTTCCATTTTTAAGAAGCAGCCAATTGTTGGCTTCACACTACAAGCTAAGTTAGTTTCAAGTAAGCACTTGATTCAAGTGCACTTGAAAATCTCAAGTCGCACTTTAGAAAACTTGGCTTCACACCTGGTGACAAAGTATACACTTGAAGCACAAGCTGTCAATCATCGTTCGCGGTAAAATCAGAAATGCAACTGCTCGCCGGAAAATCATGAAGCCTTTACAACGGAAAAACGTTTTGTGTTTTTTTTACTCTTTATTTTGTCTTTAATTTTAACTCGGAGAGTTTTAACATTACAGGAAATGCATAGGTACTTCATTGTTTACGAGTACTTGGCGACAAAACAAAAGAACAGGCGACATCTTCTGAACTGAAAATCGATGGTTCAGGCTGTCCGTAAAGATGAAATTCAAATAAGATCTTAAGTTTAAATCGGCTTTTCCTTCTTTTTTATGTTTACTTACAAAAAAGACTGTTCCATGGAGTCCTCAAACTGCGAGGCGTATCTCCAACCATCCATTTTGAATTTTTTTTAAAATTAATTTTAGTTCACGGCAAAATGTTTATCTGTCCTGGCACCGCAGCACGTGGCTTTCAATTGGTTTCCCTTTCCCTATTCGTCAAGTACGTTCTCAAGTGTGGTGTTGGCCATACTTGGCGGCGTACTTCGGCTTCTTTGAACTGCCAAAGTTTCCATGGTCACTAAGTAAAGTTCAAGTTGGTAGGTTTTACCCCTTCACACTCAAAGTAGGTTTCAAGTGCACTTAGATTATACTTACAAGCTCTAGTGTGAAGCCCCCTAATATCACATTTTAGTTCCAAGTTATTTACTGTCCTAATCAATTAACCAGAAAGGCTTGCTTGTTGTGATGTTTAGAGATGACTGAAGGAACACGAAAAGTTTAATAAATTCACCGCTAACGTAAAAAGATTTCTTCTAGCTGAGGGGGTGGCACAGCCCCCAGTAACAGCTGGATAATTTTTAGACGTCAAAGGGGCGCTGGCAGCGTAAAAGCATTGCGTATGCTGTTTGGGCTGACGCTGATCGGGCTCATTAAAAGTTTGCTGGTAATAGAAATTGTCGTCACTAAAACAAGAATAGCCGAGCGAATAAGAATTTTTTTCCCTTCTTGCCATGCGAAAAAATTAGTTAATCGGCAGTAATGTTTTCTGTGAAAAGTCTGTGAACATCTGGAGTTAGTTAATATAGCGCACAACACAGGTATAATATAAACACGAGCTCTAAACACGGGGCAAGAAATATAAGCTGAATGATTTTGGTAGAACCATATTTTTCTTAAATATATTTTCTTTATGTCGTTATGTCATTTTGTTGATAGTGCGGAACCGGGTTTGTCACCAATGATGTTATACTTAGTTCATTTCTCGTCGTTTGCGCCTTTCGTTGTCAGTAACTGTTATCTATTCCCCTAGTTTTCAAAGTCTCCAAGCTGTTATGAGTATAATACTGTAAATAGAAGCGCTATTAAGAGGCCACCGGTCGCGCGGTGGCGGCTCCCTTTTTTCAGTCCCAGTTGCGTTTCTGCTATTGTTTATGCCAAGAATTAATGTACATAGCTTGGCTTTGTTTCGTCCACGTCCCAGTGAATAATCTGAGTTGAAATCTCTCTTTCTAAAGTGTTATTGCCGACCATACAAAAATCGACTTACGATTCTACTTTACATCGGTGGACAGATGCCACCACCAGCAGTTATGCAAATTTGTAATATACCTGACATAAAAAGTTCCGATAATTTTCTGATGAATAAATAGTCCTTTTGTTTAAGGACGGTGCTTGCTTTTGCAACTGCGCATTATGGCAAATAGAAAAGAAGACTAACTATTATAGTCTACCAACCTAATTAGTTTGTCGCTGTTTACGTTCTCGGTTATCAGTAACTGCTTTTAATATTTATAAGAATAATGTTTGAAATTTACTAATTTGCACCCCCAACCATCAGCTGCCAGCACACATCAATTGTCTCCCGCGTCATTGCTAAATATACTGCACCGTTAATTGACCATGTGAAACATATTATATCCAATTGGTTTTCTATTTTTTTTAGGAAATTTTATCCCCCTTTGTTATGTTACTTGAATTTCAACAACATTGCCGCTTTTCTGTGTGAAGGGAACTATAAATCCCTTCAGCATACTTTTACCTTTCGTTCTTCTTTCGCTCTTCTTTCTAAAAATTGTATTGTCGAAATCCTACAGAGGAAGTTTTAAAGAGTAAATTGAAATAAGAGCCTGTATTATTTATCGGCGTGTTTCAACAGCCAATAGGAGAGATCCATGGTCATACTTTTGAATTCGTGGATGACATATCTGTCTTTCAGTTGAGTTTTAACCGATCTGTCACTGACCAATCAGCTGCTCTTAGTCTCGTATTATCCAACACTACATACAGTGAGTTATCATTTGGCATCAAGTTGTCTCCATTCAAGTATGGCAGGTTGTTTCCTCTCCATTCTTGATTTCCTTCTCTTGTGTTTTCTTTGCAAAATTTGTCTGCAGTATAATACAGAGGCCCAGCAAGGTAAGGAAATAATGACTTTTGTCGGAAGTGTTTTTTATTTATTTATTTTATTTATAATTATTATTTTTTTTCACCAAAAATGTGTCATAGGATCTACTGGATACCATTTCCCAAAAGGCAATCATCAAAACCTACCATTCCCTGAACCTTTCTTGATCTTTATTGATTGTGTAAGGTTAATTCTTCTTGTAGCGTCTTTATCGATTTATGTGACATAAACTCTTACTGTTATTTAACCTAAATACGCAATAAGACAGATGGAGTGCAACATGCAAGTTTTCGTTTGTGATCAAGTCTGGATACGAATTTTTATACCGAAAATTCCAATTACTTATCTCATACGCTTCTTATGACAATTTGTTAACTCTTGAAGTCTCTTTCTGTCTCACATTATACCGGCTCACCAACAAGAAAAAAAATGTTTAGACTTTTCCCGCGTGTTGTAAAAAAGCGTTTACTGCCTTACAAATGAGGGAAAACAACCGACCGTTTTGTCATTTCACCATAGATATGGTATTTATCCAGTTTCTGGATTAAAAAGCAGAAAAATAAATTTCGCGTTAACATGTTCGTTCGCATGTTTGGAATAAAATTTTCTTTGGAGTTTATCATACCATACCTTCCAATATGTTCCTTTTCTGGCCCTCGAATTGTCAATCGCTGTTTTTAAGAGCCGTTGTCAGTAACTTTCGAGAATCCGGCGACAGAAGCGAAAATTCGAATTTTTTTTTATTTGCCCCAAAAGACCCTTTTGGTGAACTATTTTCAAAAATAATATTCAAAAGTTCCAGCGAATTTTTTTTTCGGCAAAAATTAGGAAAGTTCGAAATCGGCCTCAACGTGCCCGATGGCCCGATTGAAATTATGCAAATTAGTACATTTTCAAAACTCTCGTTCAAGACAAGGCAACGTTTTCTCGAGTTGACACTTTCACAATCGTTTTTACATCCCTTTTGCTTGCTTCCAAACTATATTTTATCTCGACCTGAACATTCTTTCATTTGAAGTTAGCAACGTAAAGAATACAATGTTTGCTATTTCTTAGATAGGGTGATTTTAGCCATATTTCAGATGACCATATCATCGGGGGTATACGAATATACTGGTAATGAAATATTTTTTTTGAACGGGTAATTTTTCTTATTTATCATGTTAAAATATTTAGTTTGGCCCGTGAAAAGCGAGCGCGCTAGGTCGAGATGTGTGGAATGCACTTTGACACAATTCGCCATTTCAGCACTTCATGTTCCTCCTGTAACTTTGCACGTGTCAATACAGTTCACGGAAGCTTTTAGATAAAAGCCAAGGTCTCTAGTTTCATTTCATGCGTTAATACACGTAAATAACTAGCTTTAAACTTGAGAGCTCCCCATATTAGCATTAAGTCATCAAATGATTCGTTTCAGGTGAAATTTTCGAGTTTATATTGAGCCGTTCAAGTGAGATGAAAGAGCCGTTCCCAGGGAAACAACTTGAAATCAGTGAAATTAATACCCTGTCTCTCAAATCATGCTACACTTCCAAACTACCGTTATTTTTAAGCTAGAAAGTGTAAATGCTCCCTTTTTGCGTGACCTAAAACAGAATTTGCCTTAAATATTATGAATAAAGTCCACTGCAATAAAAAACTGAAAAAATCGCGCACCGACGTAAATGTAAACATCAGCCGTTTCTCAACTCGCCACATGGATGAAACACGTCCGTTGTTTTACCTCTGTATACATTTATGACGTACCAGAAAGTAGAAACAAAAATTCTTCTCTATGCCCATCTGTATAAAAACACTTGCCAACCAAGCTTTTGTTTTTCTGTGTGTTTGTCGAAAATACTGAAGAATAGTGCACCATTGTTACTGACTACTTGACTCATTCAATTACAACCGGATAACACGACTGAATACTAGATATAAAGAAATGCTCTTACTTCTCTGCAATCGTTACTCACATTATATACGGCGATGTCACATCCCCGAGACAAGGCTGAAAGTTGTCTCAAATTCCGCATATTAGAAATTTAAAGTTTTGAACAACGCAGGAACGCGAATAACTTTCATTGCGTGACAAGTGAAATGTGATACGCAAGCGCGCGAAAAGAACGGTAATAAGCTTTGTCAATATTTGCGCTTGTCAGTGATGACAGTGCGAAAATAATTTGAAATTACAAGATGAAATTGGGACAAGTCAAGGTTTGCAAGGTATATTTAATGGACTGAAACGATAATCATGTAGTTTTCCTCCTCTGAGATTCACTCTGTATTGTCTGTGTCGGATTCTCATCAATAACATTACAGGAAAAGTAAAACCGAAATTAATTTACAAATCAAGTCAACAAATTAAGACCTTTTGAAACCTCAATGCGGTATATCAATACTATCCTCATACAAAAAGCTAATACACTTAGGAGAGTGAAGTTTGTCTTTCGCCATGGATCAATGCTCAAAAGTTGTGGATCAAGCTCAAAAGGTGCGCAAGATTTGCAATGTGTTATACGGTTAATCAATGCAATAAGGACGTTTACCATGAATGGAACGAAAAAAAAAAAAAGAATTCTTTTCAGGTTAACTTGTTAAAATACAATAGGCCTTATCACGGTTTTCGACGCCATTTTGACGAGTAGGCAAACAGACTTGAAATAACAGTGTTTGTAGAGAAATTCGATGTCAAATAATTTTCATAAAACATTGCTGCTGAAAAATTCATGAATTGGAAACTTTTAGCATTAGGAAAAGGATTTTAAGAAAAAAAATTGGAGGGATGTAACTGTGCCAGAAAGCGTCCAGTCGTGTTTTGAACTTTCCATACATTTTCCTGTATTTTTTTTCCTGCGAACTATTTTTAGTACTTCAGTTCACGGCTGGTTCGCTTTACAGACAAATGTATGGAAAGTTCAAAACACGACTGGACGCTTTCTGGCACAGTTACATCCCTCCAATTTTTTTTCTTAAAATCCTTTTCCTAATGCCAAAAGTTTCCAATTCATAAATTTTTAAGCAGCAATGTTTTATCATTTTATGAAAATTATTTGACTTCGAATTTCCATACAAACACTGTTATTTCAAGCCTGTTTGCCTACTCTTCAAAATGGCGTCGAAAACCGTGATAAGGCCTATTTCGACCTATTGCAGTCAAATATTTAACGTAGCTTTAAGGACGGTGCCTACTATTGTTACTGCGCATACGTTCTGCGCATCACGAGATACTCTGGTTTCCTATGGGTGGTGCATACTAATACAGGAATATTTTTGCGCGGTTTAAAACTTTACAGAGAAGGCAGAACTTAGCAAATGCTTTTGGTATCTCAAAAGAAAATTGGGGGTAACCATGCATTTTTCAGAGATAATTAAGCTTCAATTTAGGAAAAAATCCCATACATTGCTTTATATTTTGGCGCTTTTTAGAGATATTATTGCTCAATTATCTCTGAAAAATGCGTGGTTACCCCCAATTTTCTTTTTGGATTCCAATAGGCCTCGCTAAGATTTGCTTTTCCCGCATAGTCATAAACCGCACAAAAATACTTCGGTATTAGTAGGCACCGTCCTTAATGTCAGTTTGAGATGAGTCAATGATGGTGATAAAATGTTAACTGGAAATACACAACATTATTCTGCATTATTGCTGACGGTAGAGCTGATCGATTTTTAAGATAAGAGTTTAACCTTAATTTATTTTCTAGCGCGCACTAGTGTCAAAGGACAAGGGGCACGGCTGGTATTTCTCAAATGTTCGTGTTCGGTCTAAAAGACGGTGTTATCTCTTACGGGCCGTCACTGTTCAAGTCTGACGTTGTCTTTGTTAAATCCTCCTAGCGTGCTCCAGAGTATCCACCACACAAACAGCCTTTGAAAGGCCAGTGAGAGTATCTTTTGAACCTGTGTACCAGAGTCTAGTGATTATTCAATTTATAGTGGTCTTTATATGGAATTGGTTGAAGATATAACTTAATTACGAGTTCCATTTGGATTAGGTTAAGCCACAGTGCATACATTGATCATGATGAACAACGATTCTAAAAAAATAGGGGAAAATCAGAAAAGGAAATAAAATGTTCTTTCATGCTCTTAGTTTCACTCAAACGAAAACACTTTACCTGCCCTTTCTAGCAACAACACTATTTCGTCCTGAATTTCTTCATAGGCCGGATCTTTTGTGCCTGTATAGGTGCGAGCGAACGCCCTTTTTGCATTGATTAAGCATAACACATTGCAAATATTGCGCATTTTTTGAGTTGATCGATCCGCACGGAGAGGTTCCATGGCGAAAGAAAAACATTACTCTCCTAAATATATTAGCTTTTTGATTGAGGATAGTATTGAAATACCGAATCGAGACCTCGAAAGCTCTTGATTTGTTTACTTTTCATTTTAGTTAATTTCGGCTTTATTTTGAGGAAAATAAAGGTTGTTGTTGTTGTTGTTGATGAGAATTCGGTAAAATCCCCCCCAGGGGATACATGATTTTCGTTTCAATCCGGCAATCAAATATACCTTGCAGACCTTGACTTGTCTTAATTTCTTCTTGTAATTTCAAAAATTATTTTCGCACTGTCATCACAAGCGCAAATGTTGACATAGCTTACTTCCTGTGCTTTTCGCGCGCTTGCGTATCACATTTCACTTGTCACGCAATGAAAGTTGTTCGCGTTGTTCAAAACTTTAAATTTTTAATATGCGAAATTTGAGACAACTTTCAGCCTTGCCTCTGGGATGTGATATCGCCGGATATAATGTGAGTAACGATTGCAGAGAAGTAAGAGCATTTTTTTATATCTAGTATTCAGTCGTGCTATCCGGTTGTAATTGAATGAGTCAAGTAGTCAGTAACAATGTCGCACTATTCTTCAATATTTTCGACAAACACACAGAAAAACAAAAGCTTGGTTGGCAAGTGTTTTTATATAGATGGACATAGAGAAGAATTTTTGTTTCTACTTTCTGGTCATAAATGTATACAGAGGTAAAACAACGGACGCGTTTCACCCATGTGGCGAGTTGAGAAACGGCTGATGTTTACATTTACGTCGGTGCGCGATTTTTTCAGTTTTTTATTGCAGTGGACTTTATTTGTAATATTTAAGGCAAATTCTGTTTTAGGTCACGTAAAAAGGGAGCATTTACACTTTCTAGCTTAAAAATAACGGTAGTTTGGAAGTGTAGCATGATATGAGAGACAGGGTATTAATTTCACTGATTTCAAGTTGTTTCCCTGGGAACGGCTCTTTCATCTCACTTGAACGGCTCAATATAAACTCGAAAATTTCACCTGAAACGAATTATTTGATGACTTAATGCTAATATGAGGATCACTCAAGTTTAAAGCTAGTTATTTACGTGTATTAACGCATGAAATGAAACCAGAGACCTTGGCTTTTATCTAAAAGCTTCCGTGAACTGTATTGACACGTGCAAAGTTACAGGAGGAACATGAAGTGCTGAAATGGCGAATTGTGTCAAAGTGCATTCCACACATCTCGACCTAGCGCGCTCGCTTTTCACGGGCCAAACTAAATATTTGAACATGATAAATAAGAAAAATTACCCGTTCAAAAAAAATATTTCATTACCAGTATATTCGTATACCCCCGATGATATGGTCATCTGAAATATGGCTAAAATCACTCTGTCTAAGAAATAGCAAACATTGTATTCTTTACGTTGCTAACTTCAAATGAAAGAATGTTCAGGTCGAGATAAAATATAGTTTGGAAGCAAGTAAAAGGGATGTAAAAACGATTGTGAAAGTGTCAACTCGAGAAAACGTTGCCTTGTCTTGAACGAGAGTTTTGAAAATGTACTAATTTGCATAATTTCAATCGGGCCATCGGGCACGTTGAGGCCGATTTCGAACTTTCCTAATTTTTGCCGAAAAAAAAAATCGCTGGAACTTTTGAATATTATTTTTGAAAATAGTTCACCAAAAGGGTCTTTTGGGGCAAATAAAAAAAAATTCGAATTTTCGCTTCTGTCACCGGATTCTCGAAAGTTACTGACAACGGCTCTTAATAACTAGACGAATGGCGTTTGCCGAAAAATTGCCTTAAATTTCATGCCAACTTGTACAACAAATACCGCCGACTGTTTACAAGAAGTTATTTTTCAGCTTCCCTTTTATAAGGGAAACGTTTACTGCCTTAAAACGGAGGGAAAACACCAAATGGTTTTGTCATTTTACCATACAAAGTATGGTAAAGTTGGTCGAGTTCTTGAATTGACAAGCAGAAAATATATTCCGTGTACAACTCACCAAAAACAATTAGGTTTAGATAGATGCATTTCTATCAGTCTTTCTACTCATTTTGCTCCGCACGGCGTGCAGAAATATGTCTCCTATAAGTCGTGGCAATTTCGATTTCGCTTACTGGAAACTTGCAGGTTGTCGAAAATTTAAAAACTTATAGCAAAACTATCGAAGCAAAATCGTTTAAAGCATTGATCTGGAAATGTGGGAGAAACAAGCTGTCCAACAGGGATATTAAACGCTCTCTTTCCAAAATTATCTAGACATGACGAAATTTGCCAACCAGCGCAAACAATGCAATAGTTAATTCATTGCTAAAGGGAAGTGTTTAAACAAACGGAAACATTTACTTTAATACTCTAGTTCTTTTTGGTCTTTTTATTTACCATTTGACGGTGAATCAGTGAAGGTTAAAATGTTGAGGTGAACCCATAGAATTCCACCTGCGCAGGGAAATCGAAAACAAAACGAGGTGAAGAAAAATTTTTTAGACTTCAGTGCGAATCGAACACACAACCCAAGCAGATTGGGTTAAGTAACGAGGGTAATTCAAGGGAATGAGAATGCCTTTGGAGGGTACAATATACGTTTAATGTTATTCTTGATGTTTCCCTAAGCCTAACCCAATTCCATTGCCATGGATGGAATGTTTACCTTCTTTCATGTGTCGATATGGCAGCCAATCAGTGTGGCCACAGAAAGTTGTAAATTAAGGTTTCTAGGCGAATTCTTTTCCCATACTCAGTGTATTGATGCTTTCTAATTGATTCCTAAAGCCTGTGGATCTAATTTTGATCGAGGATGAAAGAATTGGCAAGGAAATGGGACGAATAAAAACATAGCAAAATGCAATTTGTTTATTTCATTTTTTAGACGATATGCTTTCTTATTTTTAATGTTTTTCTCTCAAATTGATAGTTTTAGATCAAGGCGTCGTCATAAAGTTGCCAACTGAGTGAAATTATCTATTCGACAGGTTTTCTCTGAATTTAGCATAGTTAATTATCGCCATTTGAACGGCTGCGTACAGTTTTGTTAAAGCTATTTACATACGAGCGGCAACACACAGTTGTAGTTTGCTGTAATTGGAAACTATTTTTTGTTGTTGTTGTGTTTTTTTATTCTTTTTTCTTGGTTGTTGTTGGTTTACCGGTTTTTGGAGCATGTTTGGAAACAAATTTTCTTTGGAGTTTATCATACCATACCTTCCAATATGTTCCTCTTCTGGCCCTGGAATTGTCAATCGATCGCTGTTTTATTAATCACATGAATGGCGTTTGCCGAAAATTGTTTTAAATTTCATACCAATTTGTACAAAAAATACCGTCTGCTTACAAAAAGTTGTTTTTCAGATAATTTTCTATATATTTCAGCTGCAATGCACGAATAACGTTTACCCAAAACGTTATTTTTCATCAACAACCATTTGCAACATTCATAAGCTTTTGCATGCCATTATTTATTGTATATTTTTCCTAATTATTGGTCATCCATCACCCATAAAGGATCAATATTCCAAAGAATAGCGTTTGTCAAATGCTCTTTACAGTTTATTAATTTGCGCCACAAAACGTCGTCGACCGTCACACATGGGTTATTTTTCGCCTGTATTTTTCCTTCATACTGCCGAGAGAGTTTTAACTCCTTATCTATTGTAATCATTAACGCGCCTAAGTTTTTTTTTTTTTTTTTCAAGAAGGGGCATTACCATATCAGATTTTATTAGTTTCTTTAAAATATTATCTCGCGTTGGGTCTTTGCCACGAGGAAAATACTTCGGGATTCGGCTTTAAAAGATAAAGTTCAAATGCTTTTACTGGGCAAAACAGACTTTACGGTCGTTCATGTAATATATCAAACACGAGGAAGAGTGTCTCCTCCGATTTCCAAACACCAAGAAGTAGGTTGGAAACACGAGGTGCAGCCGAGTTTTTTTTTTAACCAACTTCGAGGTGTTTGGAAATAGGAGGAAACACTCTCTCGAGTGTTTGATATAGCTTCTCAAACTATTGATAATTCTTGGAGAAATTCGAAGCAAAAGTTCACAAAATTTTATGATAATTCATATCACATTTCTAAACCTCCTTCACGGTAGTGATTTGCTTTGTTTTGGCTTGATGGAATATTAATGAGTTTGAGAAACATACGTCTTTCATCTGAAGAATCGTTACGGTCCTCTTTCCCTCTGTGGTTTTTGTCTAACTCGTCTATCGCCAGATAAACTTATTTTTCCGTCGCATCATTCAGTTTCTATAGTGAACGTCTGATCTGTGAGGAGCTGAAGATTTCCTCGTCCGCGACGGAATAAGCTAAGAGGAACATAAGATTAAATCAGGCCGCAGCTACCAACAATCACTAAAAACTAAAACTCAGAACGTTGGAGCTGGCAAATTTGAGTTCAGGCCCCCGACCTCAGGTTGAAACAACAGCACGGTAGTAATTGAAGCTCTTGTTTCGTCGCCCGCACAGGCCCTGCTGCTGAGGGGTCTTTGGTGCAACCAGTGCCGCGATGTCTTCGCGACAGGACACACAGTGCAGCAATTTTTATCACACGAGATAAATAAATATTCCCCAGGCTGTGAATAAGATGTATTCAACTATGGTTTTGAAATCCCTCATATGATATTATTTCATGAAAACTCACTTGGAATAGTAGACTCCAATCAATTAAGTGAAATGTTGTGCTGATTCTGATTATGAAACGTTCAACAAACGTACTTTTAAGTACGCTTAACTTCAGTCATCACCACTTTTCTATTAGAATGATAATCCTGCTGGTGCTAGATATTTCGGTAACAGTTGATTACTAAACAATTTGCTTTCAGCTTCCCCCGAGGAAAAGAAAGTCCTTGATGAGAAAGAACAAGAACGCGTTAAGAATAATCTACTGGCTAGAATAGCCGCGGAGATTGAACGCACTCGGCCTTATACAGGTAGGTAAATAACTGAATACACGACGGCATTTTTTTTTTAAATTTCTTTATTTTACGTTCTCACATTGTTAATTTTGCTGTAGTTCCACCAGAGATTACAGAAATCTCTAATGACCAGACAAAGAATGAGGGGGATGTTTTGACACTCAAATGTACAGCCTGTGGCGTTCCAACGCCAAAGATCGTCTGGACGCGAGTTTCTGATAACAGTGTGGTCACGTTTCCTTTGACTATCAGTGGTAAACAGGATGAAGGAGTCTACAAATGTACTGCTGAAAGTGGTCTTGGAAATGTTGCTACTAGAAGCGTCAACGTGTTTGTACAAAGTGAGTCAGTAAGTTTATGAAACAAGTGTAACATTTATTGCCTGGTAATGTGCAAAGGGTAACAAGTGTGGACAAGTTAAACAATGCCCTTACTAAAATCCTCTTTTCACCCATAATCGTAAAGTACCTCTGAATTAGATGAACATGACTATATGAAAATTAATATATTTCAACTGCGGAAGAAAGAATGAATAAGTGAATAATCATCGCAGTTATATACACAACTTAAGCAGTAACGAAATGAAATCCTAAACAAAAATTCAGGCTTGAACGAGATTCGAACTTATAACCTCTGCGATACAGGTGTAGTGCTCTACCAATCAAGCTATCAAGCCGACTGGGAGCTGGTCATGTTGTGATAATATATCCGTAGAGTTGATGAGATGAAAGTGAATATATAAAAATTTATATATTTGAACTGCACAAGAGAGGATGAATAAGTGAATGATCATCGCAGTTATGTACGCAACTTAGGTAGTTGCGAAAATAAAGCCTGAAAAAATTTCAGGCTTAAACGGGATTTCCGTTCAAGCCTGAATTTTAGTCTATTATCAATTTATATTTCGCCATTCGCCTTTTTCGCTATTTTCGTTCCATAGTTATTCAGTAATTTTTTATTCGCTATTTGGCTTTTACTGTTTTATAATGTCGAAACAGAATAGTAGTAGCACGAGGTTAAAGACAATGAATTCCGTGTAGAGATGCATGAGGACGCACCATCTAACGCCAGCAAACGCTCAAGTAAGAGAAGCTGAAAACAAAAGCAAATTTCACTCCAGCTAGACGCAGGTTGTGGGCGCTAACTGATGATGATCATCCCCCAAGACGTGGTAAAGTGCGAGACGAATGTCTTTTTTTTAATTTAAATTATTTTCTTCAACAATAGAATGTTTACGATACAAAACTGACAAAATAAATCGGTTATTGCATAACACATATTACAACGGTACGCACGTAAAATTTAAATTCGTAAAGTACTTACACATTTTTTGTTTTGTAGTTGGAAAGTTTCAGATATGTGATGAGCACGCGGTCTCCTTTGCAACAGATAATTTTTTTATTAACAGCTTTTAAAATTTGAAATGTTAGGGGAAAAGGGGAAAGCCTTCTATTCTCGGACATTGTCAGGACGTCCTACAGGTCCAAATGTAGAATCTCGCGACCAAAAATAGAAAATAATGAAATTTGTATTTCAAAAGCTGGGGTTTTAAACCGATAACCAACGTGAGTGATAAATCAAAAGTTGGGGGGGGGGGGGGGGGGCGTTTACGTATGGCAACCACTCTTTAAAGCTTGCCAGAAAAGGGAGGTTACGGTGCAATCCAGAATAAATAAATCAATGTTTCTCCTTTCCTTTGGCAGAGACTGCAAAAGTCATTATCAATAATATTTATTTTTCTCAGGAAATTATTGATGGATAAAAAGCAAATTGAAAAACTAAGAGTTTGCAAATTTTTTTGGACATTGAAAGGGTTTTCGTTACCAGGCTGCCCAGTTAACAGGTTCATTTTGTTCGGTTTAACAGTTCACTGACCTTTTAATTTCGCTATTTAAAGGTTGTTTCCTTTTTTTATCCACAAGCTTTTTGTACACGATTTTGTTTGGCTTCTTTGCTTTCATGAATTATCATAAAAAGTTTCATATCATCGATGTGTCTTCGAGAATTTCAAAGTCGAATCAGTCGATACTCTGCGAGAGTGGGTGATGCAAGAATAACAGATCCAGTTTCAATGGAAGGACTGAAACTTTCAATACCTGTTGAACTGGAAGTAGAAAGTTTGGATGGCAAAATTAGTAGGAAGATTAACGAGTTCACAACAGACCGAGTTACCGGTAGCTTGCGCATAATCGATTGGGGAAAAGAGTCAGGAAAATGGAAATATCTTCAAGTCATTCAGTTTCCGAAACAAAGTTCAGCTCGTCCGATTGTTGAAATCCCCATTGGCGTCGATCGCCTAGACTTGCATTACTCTCATGAAGACGTGCAAGGCTTACCGTGAGAGCCAATCGCGCGACGAATGCCTCTTGGCTGGACTTGCATCGGAACTTCAGACAAAAATACAGGTCGTCGCATTCAAACTAATACCATTCACACTTACTTTGTTCGAGAGGAGTCAAAGTTGGAGGAAATTGCCATAAATTCTGGAAGAAAGAGGCTATTAACACGGAAGAACCCGTCATGAGGTTTGAGAGCAGAGTTGCAGCACTGAAAAAGTGGTAAATCATTGAAGTTTGTAGACAGACGTTATCGAGTTCCTATTCCATGGAAAGAAAAATTCTCCGTGTTGCAAGACAATTTCGAAATGGCGTTCAGACGACTTCAGTACGAATTCAGTCGAGTAATATTTGGCGTGAACTTAACACCTTTCCTTGTCCAGTTTGTAACACAGCACTATGCGCAGATCCACAGAACTGAATACCGACTCCAAGCAGAAGCAGCCCTCAAATCGACGTACATGGACGACAGCGTGGACTCGATGCCTAATGATGATCAAGGAATTCAACTTTACAAGCAGTTATCACAACTGTGTCATGGAGCTGGAATGCATGCTCAAAAGTGACTTTCAAACTCTCTAGTCGTGCTGAATGAGATCCCATCAGAAGACAGAGCCTCTGACTTTGATTTGAATGAAGGGTTCCTACCGTCCGTCGCAACCCTTGGCGTCTTATGGCAGATAGCAGAGGATGCATTCACCTTTAAAGCTCGACTGCCTAACTGGATAACTTTTCCTTCACAAAACCGAACTTCCTCTCAAAGGTGGCCACCCTTTTTCACACCCTCGGGTTCTTAGTGCCATTCATAGAGCTAAAATTCTACTGCAACAGTTTTGAACTGCAGGAATTAAATGAGGTGATCCCTCTGGAGAACCCGTAATATGCAGAAGTTGCAAAAGGTTTGAAGAACTGTCAGAGCTACATCAAATCCAACGTCCACGATGCTTACAGCTGCACAAGAAGAAAGCAAATATCTCCAGTTTTCTTCAAACGTTTCTGGACGCATCCCGAGATGCTTATGGAGCTGTTGTATATGGTAGAACTGTGTACGAAAGTGGACAAAGTTCCAGTGTTTTTGTGGACGCAAAAATAAGAGTCGCGCCGCTAAGCGCTATGAGCGTCCCTCGTTTGGAGTTGATGGGTGCTTTTCTCGGCCTAAACCTGACTGAGGAGATCTTGAAGGCCTTAAACACTGCCCTTTCCTACGCAGGATCCACGCACTGTTTTAGTCAGAGAGCTCAGACGTAATTGGTGGTTGCGTAAGTAACTCTAGTCGAAGATTTAAGCCATTCGTTGCAAACAGGTTGCCGAAATTCAAGCGTCAACTAGTTCTGAACAGTGGCGGTGTATTCCAACGGACAAAATTATTATTATTAATGACCGATGAATGCAAGAGATTCCATAGCCGCCTTCCAGAGTTACTTGCGTTAAAGAAAGGAGATGACTACGCTACAACCATTTCTTGGATGAGGGCGAAGGTATCCTTTGCCATTCTACGATCAGCCTTGCTGTTTCTCAGAGGAACCAGGAGAAAGAGAAGGGTAGCCAATATGTCTGACATTGACATTACATCGGAAAGTGCGGAAGCCAGAATTTAAGTCGTAACTTTTTTGTCAGTCTGAATTATTTTAAGATAGTCTTTATTTATTTATTTATTTATTTGTTTATTTGTTCATTTATTTATTTATTTTTTATTAACTTTTGGACGCTTTTTTAAACTATTGAAAGTGAGAAATGAAATAGGAAATAGAGCAGAAGAGGAGAGAAGAAGAGTATCGCGTTGTATTTTCATAAGCTTTGTATTTTTAGGCTGGATAATGCAATGTAAACTGAGAATGTCTTGAGTTGTTATCCATTTAACGATATAAATAGTGTGCAAAAATTGATTTCCAAATATGTTATTGAATTCTTATTATTTTTTAAAAAAATTATTATTATTATTATTATTGTTATTATTATTATTATTGTTATTATTATTATTATTGTTATTATTATTATTATTATTACTATTATTATTATTATTATTATTATTATTATTATTATTATTATTATTATTATTATTATTATTATTATTAAGATTTGAAGAAGAGGGCCTTGGGTTGGCGTCATTGGGTTGGCACTTAGACCCCCGTCAATTTTCGAGATGGATGCGCGACTCGCAAGTGAGAACGCGTGGGTTTCACGCTTCCTGAATAAGTGCTGTTTACCCAAAGCACAACGAAAAGCCAGGGAAATTGCACTAGAAGAAATCAAAGCTGCTGAAGCTTGTATCTTACGCTTTGTCGGACATCTCTAATAGGCAGTGTTCATTCCGCCACACGAAACACTTTTCCCAATAAATTTTCCATGGTTACATTGGGGTACCACCTTGGTTGTCAAAAACCATCATGGGATAGACCATCGCATTGACGGAACAAATCAAACGTTAGCCGATTTGACTTTACGCTTTTGGATCATTGCTGGTCGGGGAGAAATCCGAGCGTGGGAAAAGGAATGCGGAGAGTTCCGAAAACGCGAGGCCAAACCTACTGGGCAATTGATGGCGCCTCTACCAAGGATATGAGTGAAGGAACCTCTAACAGCGTTCCGTCGTTACGGAAGATTTTGCTGGCCTATTATTCATGATTCAGGGAAGAGGGAAAACCAAACTATATTCACCTGCTTATTGTCGAGACTAGTGCATTTAGAGGTCGTATCATTACCAGAAATCCGAGTCATTTCGTTCGCGCGATACTTTATGCCTGCGGTTTTGTCCAATATCTACAGACCATGCTCGGTGGTGTCAGATTGACTAATTCGAAGTTTACCATTAACTTTTCTTTGCTCACGTTTGCTGAATAAATCAGACATGATTGAACCTAACTATTCAGTAAAGAAAGGAGTTGCAGCTATTATGGCACTGTCGTAATATTTCAATTTTAATTGCAAAACGAAATATGTACACCCCCGCCTCCGGTTTCGTGACTGTTTAAAAATTCGATCAAAAATTCTTCGTTTATTGAGTCAACTCAACAGTCAACTGCGGTGCTTATGAACAGCGTATTTACACCTGAAAAAGCCTGGTTACATTTTACAAAATGGCTGTCAAAACAACGAAGGAAAAAGGAGTAAAAACGTCTCTCGTATCGTCCATCTCGTCGCTTGGTTATGGCTTTGTTCTCATCACTGCGCCTTGGGGAAATAAACGCAAATATTGCCTTTCAAAGCGGCTCATTTGTCCGAATTTGCCGATCGATTTCCTGGATTTTTCGGTCAGTTTCTGAAGCTTTATATTCAGACGAAGATGTCGAGAGGGGTGGAAGATGAGTTCAAGCAAGATTTAAGCTCCAAAGTAGATGTAGCCTCCACTCATAGCTACTTGAATCTGTACTTTAATCAGTTGTTCACTTGCTAGTTCGTTTCTAATCTGGACATAACTTGTATTCATTCCATTCACAAATTGCACGTTGAAGAGGAAGATTTGCTGAAATAACAACAACGCGACTATTACAAAAATGATATTGACCGAACAACCAAAAATACTGCGTACTTACAAGTTATTGTGCCTTCTTAATGGAAAGGAAAACTTGTCCTAACGAAACGACAGTATAACTCCATAACAAAACATGTGCTTTCGTGGGAAAGAGCGCCCGCGAAATTTTGTGTGCGGTCACCGAAGACCCCACCATATAACGTTTATTTTCTGTCTCTTACAGAAAAGCTTTTGGTGAGTGATATTTCAAGTCACTTGAGAAGATATGAGACATTTGGGATCTTTTTTAGGGTAAAATTTGTCTCTTAATTTGTCCGAACTTTTATTTCGAAAACGATCCAGCTAAACAACATTTTTTGAAACCTAAAGAAGTTCGCTTTCATTTATGATTATCTTTGCTTATCATTCAGTTATATCGAAATTTGATTTTCCTCCCATAAAAACCTCTGTAATTTTCGTCCGCCGTCTTTAAATACCGTATTCGTTTCTCAACGCATTTTAATTTGTCAGATGATAGACCGCAAAGGCCTTCTGCAAGAAGTTCTCTCCGACAAGGGAGGAAATTTTGTTGGAGCAGACAAAGAGTTGCGCGAACTGACAAGGAAACCTGACAAGGACAAAATTCAGAAGTCAGCGGCGCAACGGCACTTGAAATAGTATTTCAACCCCCTTTAGCGCCTCATTTCGGGGGAGTATATGAAATAATGATAAAAGAAGCCAAACGAGCGATCTACGCAATCCTAGCATCAGCTGACATCAACGATGAAGAGCTAATGACGGCTTTTCTGGAGCGGAGGCTTTGATAAACTCCGCACCATTAACTTATGAAACCATGGATCCAAATGATGATGAGACAGATGGGAGGACAGCTCTCCCTAGAGTTATTAACAACAGATGAGAAAGATTTCAACATCACGGAAAGATGGCGGAGAATTAAGAGACTAGTTAGCAGCACTGGATGAGAGAGTGCTTACCCTCGCTTAACGCAAAAAAGAAATGGCTCAACTCTCAGAAATATCTTGTTCTCGTCATGTCACCATATGTCCCTCGAGGCCAATGGCCGCTCGAACGAGTTTGTGAAGTTTATTCGGGAGAAGACGGGCGTGTATGAGTAGCAAAAGTTCAAGTGTAACCGAACGTTCTTTATCGTAGTGTGTCGAAAGCGTGCCCTTTAGAACTTTGCGATTAACGGGACAAAACAATGAATTAAAGAAACTGTCAGTTTAGTAATTATTCGCAAAGACTTATTCTTAGCTTCTCGATATGCAACCTCGTGCAAATCGAGGAGGAGGAGAACGTTCACAAGGGAGTTAAAAGCAAGAAACAAACACCTTTCGGAACGAGCAAACAAACATTCTCAACTAATTGTCTACTGTTCAATTATTGTTCATATCATTTTTTCACGTGTACTAACATTTCTAAGCAGGTCTAAATATTATTGCCTTTTAGCAAAGTTAATATAGGAAAATGGTTATGAAGCCAAACAAGTTTCGTTGTTGCATGTTTTTGTCAACATTTTTGCCCTTGACCGTGCACAAACCACAATAGATTTTGAAATGTGTTGGAGCAACTGGCCAATAGAAACGTTCTTGTTAAAATATTCAGCTGTAGTGTGAACGTTAAAACAAAGGATTGTGCACGGTCGCGGCCCTTCCAACATAAATTGTTGCACCATTACCACTATCAAAGTATAAATAGACAATTTCCGAATTGCTTTCAACCTCATTATGAAAGCGAGGCTAAGTGCAAAGTTTTTGTTATGAAAATTAGTTTTCATTCATATGCAAACAAAATTAATTTTCATATGAAAAGTTTTGCACTTAGCGTTGCTTTCATAGTGAGGTTCACAGCAACTCGGAAATGGCAACTTGAATTACAGAACTTGAAAATAATGTACATAAGTACAAGTAGTTCACAAGTTCAATTTGTTTGAAAGCATTCCATAAAAGTATCCTTTTATGTTTTAAAGGATCACCAAAAAGAGTCATGCGTGACTTCATGAAACTTACCAATCCGCATTAACATTAAAACGTTCATTCATTGCAGATTATCGTCCAATCAACACACGTCTGTCGAGTCAATCGAAGTGTGTTTGTGTGAATGCAACCGTCGGCATCACTTGCAGTGCACAGGCCAACCCACCTGCAAAGTATCGATTCTACAAAGAGCAGGAGAGTTTGTTTAACACTACAACTCGCGGTAATGCTGAAACGTATACGACGTCAGTTGGTGAAAAAGTAAATCAGGTCAGCTACATATGCATCCCGTTCAATGATTATGGAGATGGACCAACAGCAACGCTCACTTTACATGTAACAGTGAAAGGTAATAAAAATACGTTTTCATTTCCATGTGAGGGTGATCCGCTATAGTTTATTCATAATTGAGATTTTCTGCGGGTGGCTTAAGCAAAAAGAAAAATTCTAAGAATTCTAAATTAACTCCGATTGCTTTAAAGTTGTAATAAAGTATCGTTTTGATTAATTAAATCTTACAGTCCTTACATTAACGGCAATGGTATTTGAAAAATTAAATAATGTACTGACTAATATTGCAAAAATTTAAATTTACCACAGTGTCTAAGTTTAGCATCAAATGTTCACTACTCGTGTGTCCGTCTCCTCCTGGTTCGACACAAGTTCATGGATCTCGGATACCATCACCTGAAATTCGTAATTTTGTCAGTTATAATCAAATATTGTAGTAATACGCAGCCTATGAATTTTAATATACTCACATCGTCATCGGATGTGTCCGGCAGGTGCGCCTTGCCTTCCACCACTCCCACAGCTGTCCCACATTTCTCGATCTCTTGCTACCCCAGACCCTTAGTAACAGTTGTCAGAGCCGGTAGCTTATTCTCCTCATTTGAAACGAATAGCTTGAAATTAAGTTGCCTGCCCCTCTATGATATACCGCTGGGAGAAGCCACGACGAAGCCTTTCCTAAGCCTTCATGGAGTCAGCATGGTATGAATCAGTCGAAAAGACAAAATTCTTCTTAGCCACTGTCTGATCTAGAACCTGGAGGCATATCGCACCAAAAGTCGGTGGGAGGTTCTTCAGGGCGTGGAAAAGCGCGTTTCCCTCCTGGATGTAGAGGCTATCAGTTCGGTAAGGCACTTCGTCGGGGGCATCTTCCATCAAATCATGAATTATTTCAGTCTTATTTGTTTAATTGAAGAAACCGTTTGTGCTGATAATTTCGTTCGCCTCTACCGCTTCTGCTTTGGTCTAACAGCTTAGATAGATGAGGTCGGCTTCAATCCCCGTTCAGTTTTTCCCGTAAGGATTACAAAATCGACGTCCAACAAACACCGCAGATCAACAAAATGGTAAACGAATCGATTACTCTGGAACACGAGTACGCTTATTTCCCATAAAGGCGTTAGGAGGCGGTACTTGTTTGTATAGCGAAAATTTTTTTCAAACGTGATTTTCTCAAACTTTAATTTTCGCTTGGAGGGGACACTTTTTCAAGAGTTGCAACTCAACAACGATTGGTCGATTTCAGTCAAGTTTGGCAAGATGCTAAAAAAATTTATAATCAACAAACACCTGTCGGGGAATTCGATAATTCTAAAAATTCTTCCCTTGAAGGCCATTTCCGTGCGTTCATTTTGCTTGTTTTTCTCGCAGTTTCAAAAATCTTCTGTAACTTTTGAACGCAATCGAATTAAGGAAAACCCCGACACGCTTTTTAAGCTTTTGGGATCCTGACCTGGAGAAAAAAAACAAACTCCCAAAATATAAAAATCGCATTGAGTTGGAACTCTTGAACGACGATCTGGACCTTCAAGTTTCGACTTTACGGAAAACCTGGGAATTTGTTTTCTTGGAACCGGGAGAGCCAATCGCGCGACGAACGCCTCTTGGCTGGATTTGCATCGGAACTTCAGACAGCAATCCAGGTCGTCGCATTCACACTTACATTGTTCGAGAGGAGTCAAAGTTGGAGGAAATTCCCGTAAATTCTGGGAGATAAAGGCTGTCAACACGGAAGAATTTATCGAATCGAAGATCCCGTCATGAGGTTTGAGAGCAGAGTTTCACTGAAAAAAGTGGTAAAGTTATTGACGTTTGTAGACGGACGTTATCGAGTTCCTATTCCGTAGAAAGGAAACTTTCCGTGTTGCAAGACAATTTCGAAATGGCGTTCAGACGACTGCAGAACAAATTTAGTCGAGTCGTATTTGGTGTGAACTTAACACCCTTCCTTGCCCAGTTTGTAACACAGCACTATGCACAGATCCACAGAACTGAGTACCGACTCGCAGCAGGAGCAGCCCTCAAATCGACGTACAAGGACGACAGCATGGACTCGGTGCCTAATGATGATCAAGGAATTCAACTTTACAAGCAGTTATCACAACTGTGTCATGGAACTGGAATGCATGCTCGAAAGTGGTTTCAAAATTCTCCAGTCGTGCTGAATGAGATCCCACCAGAAGACAGAGCCTCTGACACTGATTTCAATGAAGGGTTCCTACCGTCCGTCACAACGCTTGGCGTCTTATGGCAGGCAACAGAGGATGCATTCACCTTTAAAGCTCGACCGCCTAACTGGATAACTTTCCCTTCACAAAACGGAACTTCCTCTCAAAGGTGGCCACTGTTTTTCACCCCCTTGGGTTCTTAGCGTCATTCATAGAGCTAAAGTTCTACTGCAAGAGTTTTGGACTGCAGGAATGGATCCCCTTGGAGAACCTGTAATATGCAGAAGTTGCAAACGGTTTGAAGAACTGTCTAAGCTACATCAAATCCAAGGTCAACGATGCTTGCAGCTGCACCCGAAGGAAGCAAATATCTCCACTTCTTGTCACAAGGACTATTTCTCCGTAGTGTTTAAAAGGAATTCAGTCTCGTAGAAATCGAAAAGTATTTTCAGTTTAGTGTTTGTACTCGTCGAAATGAATGTTTATTCAGCCGTGCTCCTATTAGGCGTTTTGGGATATTACGTCGAGCACAATTCATTAGCGTAGAGCAAAAGTTCCGATCGTTATTGCGTTATGAACGAAGCTGTTTAAATACAGGTTCTTAGATTTTCCGTTCTAGCGACCTTTCGGTAAACATCCAGGAAATATTAACAATAATTGCACAGTTCCAGCGCAATTTCTTATAGCCAACTTTAGCGTTATCAGCTGTCTCATTTCCAGTTTCAATATCCTTTCTAAGGCTAGATTTTTAATAACGACGTGTCTAGCTTAATTTTACCTCTACTGTAAAACTAATTTTAGTTGAAAGGCTTACCGAATTTAATTAATATTCTCAGAACATATAAAGGAAGGTCGTACGTTGTACAACTTTGAATCACCAGAACGAATTACCAGCTGACGAATAACCATAGTGAATTACCAGAATGAATTACCAGCTGACGAATTACCATAATCAATTTCCAGAATGAATTACCAGAACGAATTACCAGCTGACGAATTACCATAATGAATTACCATAATGAATTACCAGAACGAATTACCAGCTTACGAATTACCATAATGAGTTACCAGAACGAGTTACCAGCTGACGAATTTCCATGAGTTACCATAATGAATTACCAGAACGAATTACCAGCTGACGAATTACCATAATGAGTTACCATAATGAATTACCAGAACGAATTACCAGCTGACGAATTACCATAATGAATTACCAGAATGAATTACCAGAATGAATTACCAGAACGAATTACCAGCTGATGAATTACCATAATGAATTACCAGAACAAGTTACCAGAACGAGTTACCATAATACGCTGAAGTTTACCTGTGAAGGACTACAAATAAACAAGTTGTGAGTTCCAGTTCTGTGAAGATTCATTTTCTACTTCGCCACCGCGGACGAGTAACAACGACGCTGTACCTCGGCATCCCTAACAAGTGCCACGCTGCAAAGTCTAGTGCTCTCCGAAGCTTTTCTCCGCCGTTTATCCGTCCGACAACGCCCAAGTTGTATCGTTTACCTCCGCGCATCGCCCGCGCATAAAAACCGTCTCGCCACGTCACATTCGTCTTGTTACAACTTCTCTTCAAACATTTTTGGACACACCCCGAGATGCCTATGGAGCTGTGTACGAAAGAGGACTAAGTTCCAGTGTTCTTGTAGCCGCAAAAACAAAAGTCGCGCCGCTAAGCGCTATGAGCGTCCCTCGTTTGGGATTAATGGGGGCTGTTCCCGGCCTAAACCTGACTGCAGAGATCTCGAAGGCCTTTAAGAGCGTGTCCATGAGAGGACCAGGCAGTGGTGATACATGCCATCTCACCGATTTCAATGAAACTTGGCCAGATTGAAGGGCCCACCTAAAAACTTCAAAAGCCAAAGTGGTTTGATATTTGGAATTTTCCGGGGGGAGTTAGACCACCCCCTGGTTTTTCTCAAAAATTCTCGTAAAAATCACTCTAAACACGGCTAAAGTGAGGGGCTCCTCAAGCTTGTAGAATTTATCTAATTCTATTGTGGCTCCACATGAGCATAAGTACATCCTTCCTGAGTTATGTGCAGGAGTCTCAGATTATTTGATTAATTACCTGTCAATCAATGCAAGTTAATAATTAACTAGGTAAAATAGCGTATCAAAATATGTTGGTTTTGTGGCCAAATGGCATAATCCCCCCCCCCCCCCCCCCTTAAAAAAGATACAACTATCATGGTTCAGTTCTATCTTTAAATTTGGGCTAACCAAATCAATAAAAAAAATTTTTGGAACCTCCCGTTTTCAGCGCGTATGACACGCTTAAACCCTGCACATCTAAATGCAATATGCTAGTCATTAACAAGACTTCAGGTACGGTTCATCACAAGAAAGTAAGGTCAAAGAATACAATGCAAGAGAATAGAGTGGCTTTTCTTTGGAATTAGAATGACATTGACATCTGAGTGAAATGGAACATGACCTCATAGATTTCAAGTGCAGAAGACCATTTGGCAAAGCTTAAAGTCGAAAATGATTTACCGCAGACCGTTTCCCGCGGAAGAATTTGCAGTCACTGTCATCAGTGTGGCCATAACAGGAACAATTGCCGCGGAATTGCATGTGACTCTCACACTAAATGTAATTTGAAAGACAAACATCCAGAACTGGGAAAATCAATCAGTGAAACTTAAAAAATACTAGCTGTGCTAAGAAAAAATAAGGAAACGGCCAAGTAATCTCTGGAGTAATTTATGTTAACAGGTTCAGCGATCGCGTGGGAATTTTTTTGCCGTATTGAGTCCACGCGTGAAACGTCTAAATCCAGTAAAATATCTGAATCGTCAAGAGCTTGATAAAGATCTGCTCTACCTTAATAAAGCGCTTGAAAATAATATACCACCGGAATCAGAGGATTGGCGCTTACCTTACCTGATCGACACCTGTAAAGGACAAGTAAGTTCTTTCAAGGAAAGTGCTGCGTCAATTCCCATTTATTTTATAATGGTTTCAGTGTAACCAACGGGGCAAATTCAAGTGTGTCAGTAAACAGCTCAGTAAGATTCCACCCATATCAATTGTAATTCTTAGGCTTATAACACCCTAGTCTCCTTCGCAGCCGCTCGGGCCGGAGTCACGCAACGCTCCCCGTCCCCACGCGGCTGCTTCAAACCGACATACATTCCTTTCCCTTTGTTTTGCGCTTTTGTTTGCTCGGACCAATGAGCGTCTCGTTTAGTTGTCATTGTATACGCTGCACCAATCACAGGAGAGGTTGTGTTTTCTTTCGCGGGAAAACCCTTGCCAGCATGCGACGTGTTATGGAAAGGGATGGGAGATACTCCAAAGAAAGTCGTTGAAAGCAGCAATAAGTGTTTTATTTGTTCATCTATCCCTACCAGTAAAAATAAGGTGTATATATTCGGTAAAACGTCCACTGATTTAGCTGGAATAATTCGATCGTCGCTGGAATTTGACGTAAGGAAATACCACGAGGACAGTAATTTGTTTGTTTGCCGACAGTGTTTCCAGCAGTTGACTAAATACGAAAGAGCAGCGAAAAAACTTCAAGAAATCAAACAAGAACTGCTGACTGCCTTTAGAAATAGAGAGCAGCTGAGGGAAAAAAGACTTGTACGCGATGAAAACAGAGACGATCCGGAGACCGCGATCAACAATGGAGATGTGCGAGTGAGTGCTGCGAAAAGTCTTCGGTTCTCTGCGGAAACTTCACATGTTTATTCCGATCCTGCCGCTTGTACTTCTTATACTACACGTCCACCGCTAGCTCAGTCGACTCCTGTTTCATCAAGCAGACAAGCATTCCTCTTAACCGGAATTTCACCCATTCAAACCATGAATAATGCTTTTTCTGACAGTCAGGGCGATGTTCATGGCGATCTTCGCAACGTGTCGAAGGACTTCCATTTGTCAAAACCTGGATGCTCTGATAGCACTTTTGTGAAGTTACATGTACATTATCCGAGTAAAAACTTGAACAAAACCCTGGTTGGCTCCTACCAGACTATTGGTAAGGCATTAGCTCACGGAGTCCCTTCCCAAATCGCTAAGGCTGTCATGAATTGCCCAACAGTACGAATTCATGTCGTTTCCAATGTAATAAAAGCTGTGTCAAAGGAAGTTTCAGGGTTATGCGGCAAGAGCAGGCCATCATTGCTTAGAAAAACAAGCAAGGAAGATTTGCAGAATTTTGATCTTCAAAATTTGTGCGAAGAATGGCAAGAAAGAGCGCCAATATTTTACGCGTTCCTGTTGAACACTGGCAGCCGAACAAACCGTAAAGGCACTTGGTTTGGAAGTGTTGCACTTGCAGGATCGATACTCCTGAAAGAAAGAAATCGTGAAATGAACGCAACTGCAGCTGTGATGGGGATTTTGTTGAAGAGCAAAGCTGCTGAGGTAATTTTGATTCTATAACGTCTATACTGTGTTTATCGGGCAGAATCGAACTGAGTCAGTGGGATCAGAGGGAATTGAAGGGGAAGCGTGATAAATTATTTTTAGAAAATATAAATACATGGTCTTCAGTGTAAATTTTTTTGTTTTAATTTTATCTTTGGTTCATAGTGTTTTTTTGTTTTAAACTCATCACCAGACATTTAAACTGAAAACAAAGGAAATCATAAGGATAAAATTGGAAAACAACATGAACTATTAATATCTCTGTTTTCCAATATTGTTAGATACTTTCTTACAATGTTTGTCAACACAGAACCAAATACACTGTACAAGCCAAAACAGTTTTCATCTCACAAGGTTAAAGTTATTTTTAAAACATTAATTTAGTCTTGCCCCTTGTGTACAGTGAATGGCTGTGTTAACAAACACTCAAAGTGTGCTTAGGCGA
Organism: Pavona decussata; assembly: GCF_977016875.1. Lineage (NCBI taxonomy): Eukaryota > Metazoa > Cnidaria > Anthozoa > Scleractinia > Agariciidae > Pavona > Pavona decussata. The sequence goes on from NW_028145676.1 coordinate 418,499, forward strand.
TTACTAATAATATTGTTATTGGCACTATTGATTGCCTTAATTGAACTTAACAAGTTTCCAACTTTATTGGAAAGCTTTTTGACCTACCTACAAATAGCCACAGCTACATGTAATCTAGGTGGCAAGAGCAAAAAGATCTTATTTCCACACTTACATGCTCTTGATATTCTTCTTTAATAGGCTACTATTTCCAGGTTCAACAAGCTCAAACTTACTAATTCCAACTCGAGCATACTTAGTAAACTTGATGAACTGGGGAAGGATCATGATGCAGATCTAATCGCTGCCAGAGACCAGATTTCAGAAGGAAATACCAAACTAATGAAAGTAAAGGAAAGGATTTCAACAATTAAGGAAAACCTTGGAATGGCTGTAATCACTTCACCTGAATTGTTGGCTGCCACACGGGAGGAGCATGAATTGAGGAAGACTTTTCATCCTGGATTCGTCATATCCTTTGACAACCTTGACTTTCAGTTAAAGAGGAGGAATATGACTAAGGATAACCAGAATCAAGACTACCACTGGGTCAACCACCAAATGGTGGAAAACCGAGTTGCTGGCAACTCCCTTGATGTCAGAAAAACTGATCCTGAGGATATTGTAAATATCCCAAACACCAGGTTTCTTCCCAATTTGTACGATCAGCAGAATCAACGTTTGGACTACATAATTTTGACATCAAGAATTTTAGTCTCATACTTTGAAGCCTTGAAGCCACTGCAGGATGCTTGTATATTCCACATACCACATAAGTACACAAGGGAGATGTCTCAGAAGTCCAAAAAGGTATGCAATGTATCATAAAATGTTGATTATTTGGAGTAAAGTAAACATGGAGAATTGTGGGGTCATAAAATAATACTAATAGTATCACTGAAAACATCTTATTGCATAAATTAACCCATTTGCCTGGCTGGAAAATATAAACCTGATGTTTGTAATTCATGCCTCTCAGTTCAAAGTGAATGCTTAATGTCTGTTGTAATGTTTTCTTTTAAGAATTCACTTTTTAAATACAGTTTCTAAGAACATGTAAGTTGTTATCTTTATCTCTAAAATATTGTATTTCCAACTGACGTTTGTTTCTCCCAACAGGTTCCCCTTGGGCTTATATTCAAGGATGAGAATATTAACGAAGACATGCTGGCAATTTTGCAAATGTTCCACACCTATCTCCCCAAGTCTAGTGATGCAGCCACTGGAGTGGATGGACAGCTGTTTTCAGGCGACCAGTTGACAGTGGAAAGAGCTGTTAATGTAATAGCTTCAGTGGCAAATGGACTAACACCACAGGATCGCTTGGATGGGATTCAGTTGCAACTTGGGGATTGGCATGCCTCAGTGAAATTGCTAAGTGTAAGTGTCCATATATTTGGTGTACTTGAATTACAGTCATGTCCATTTAAAAAATGATCTGGTATGCACATCACCAGATATGCTTCAATTCTCATTTTTTTACTTACCAAATTGATGAGAGAATATATACTGTAAAGATGAACTTTTGAAATTCAGAGCTATTTGTAAATGAAGAAGCCAATCAATATACGGAGAACTTCTGCTGAACTCTCAGGAAAAGATAATTACCCAACAACTAATGTTTAAAGCCATGTTTTGTTCATCTTACCTAAATCTGTTATACTATATCTGCGGTGCTTAGCTCAAAAGCTACATGTATGGTCCTCTTAATTCACCTCCCACTTTCTCAAAAGCCAATGATTTCTGTCTTTTCTTCTTTTAATATTTTGTTACTTAAGGGAATACTCTGTAGATTTAATTTAATCTTAAAGTGTGAATCAAATGAAGTGAACTGAACTGTGGTTAAGACTGTAATAGCATGTCTTGACCAACTTATGGACAGCATTATAATTATTTATTGAGGTTATTATTATTATTTTTTTTTTTTAGTTGATCTACTCAAGATTCTATAGTGGCTCTTCAGCTGTTGACCAGTGTACCATGTTTGCGGACCGAACAGTGATAAACAGGAGAAATGTTTGCAGTGATGTCAAGTCAGCATACAGAGCAGACAGGGATTTCTTATCAACAGTGTTGAAGTCCAGGGTTATTGCTGCTGCCATGAATGTGTTGGGATTTGAGAACAAAACAGGGAAACCATCCAAGTTTGTTCTCCCTCCCAATATTGAAAACCTCCAGAAATCAAAGAAACTCGAATTGCTGCATGACCTTGCTGCCAAGGTGGTTGATGGTTTCATTTTTCAAGACAGTAGTAATTTGGTGGACCGCATCCTTACTGCTGAAGAAAAACAGCAGTTGTTGCAACAGCAAGAGCTTACAGATGATAACAAGTTTCCATGTAGGTTTCCTGGATGTAACAAGAAATACAAATATAAGAAGAGAAGGAATACTCATGAACTTTCTCATGATCCACCATTTGTTGCTGATGAACCTCCTGTTGAGCTTACCACTGCTATGCCTTCACCATCCTTAGACAAACAACACGACGGTGATGATGTCTACAATTATAACTGTGCTCTTATGACTGATGCCATGTTATTTTTCAATTTCCTTGATGCCATAAAGGAAGGTGATGGTGCACGAGTCATGCGGCAGTATAAATACTTTCTTCTCTATTGTAGAGCTGATGAATCACATAGCACCAAATATGCACTTGAGATTTTATACCAGTTTTTCTTAGTTCATGCCTTGTTGTCAAAGAGGGACAGGGAGCGGTTTATTTGGAACCGATTTGTGAACAATCACGGTGTGAAAGGGGGAAATATCCCCCTTGATGAAGACATGGAACACAGTAACAATTTTGTTAAGCAAGGGATTAGAAATTTGGGGCCTAATTTGACAGAGTCTGCAATTTCTCGAGTGTGCAAAGCAGAGAATGCAACACGGACCGTTTTAGGCAAACTTGATGGTAGTTTGAACAGACACACCCACTCAGGCAAGCATCCAGAAGGTTCACCTGATAAAGACATAGTAGAACTTGTTAACAGGGCTGTTGACTTGGATGTTTTCACAGAAACTGATGGACGGCACTACCAAACGTTCAATGACTTTAAGAGGGACAGACTTGAAGACCTGGATCTATCAAGTCTGTATAAATGGATCAACAAGCACAAAAGGAATATCCGCTTGGGCTCACGTGCTAGATGAATCATTTCATAGAGGAATCTTTCTTTCAAAACTCCAATCTTTTCCCCATTAGTAATAATTTACACTTAATGTATGGTTCCAGGGGAAACAGTTAGTTTTGTTTCCCCTCGAGTCCTTTGTCTCGGGAAACATCAGGACTCGAGGGAAAACAAAACTAACTAGTTTCCCAAGGGACCATACATTAACTGCTTTGTTAGATATTAAGACTTTTCCCTTCAACAGTCACAGTGAAAGAAAGAAACAAAAAACTGACAGGGCAACAACTGGGGAATTGCATCTGGTCAGGATACATTTGTATTTGATCAGGGACATGTGACCAATAATCAACCAATCACAGTCCTCGTTTTGTTGAGTGAAAGTATTAAACAATAATTATTGTTATATTATGCTTCCCTTTAATATTAAGTTTCTTGTTTGATGCTCATCCTGCATTACCAAACACAAAAGAAAGTCCTCAAAACTTTAATCCATGGGTCAAAGACTTGCTAACAATTCATGAAAAAATACAAAAGATGTTGCTTCTTGAGTGTCTTTAAATCTGATAAAACATGGCAAAGTTTTTTTAGCGCTCATCTTCATCTTACTTATCATTGAAATCAGACATCTTGCAGTTTGTGTTTTGTCAAGTCTAAAACACTTAGCTCTTGTTTAAACTTGATAAAACACTTCTACTCATTTAAGTAGACATACTGTAAACTTGAACCACAAAAGATATGCAGTACACAGATACTAACCCCTACATTTATTACAGCTTGTAAATGTTTTTTAGAAAAATGCATATAGATTTAGCTGACAGCCATTGAATAACCTTTCAGTTATTTATTTTGATCTGTTTGATTGTTTACTGAATTAAAACTATCTTTTGTTTTTTTTGATCTACCATTATTTTACTCAATTAATAACATTCACTAAGATATTAGTCTCCTTTGTTGCCATTCAGGCCATGGGGATGAGGAGCATTGAGTCACAAAAGCCCAAGCGGCCACGAAGGAGACTAATAAGATAGAGATTTTCTTGAAAAAAAAAAAATATTAGAATGAAGAACACATGATTACTTTAAGGGTCTGAGAATAACAAATCCACAAACTAACATTTTATAAAATTGCAAAATACAAAGGATCTAATTTGATGCAGATCCTAAATTTAGGCAATAGATATTAATAGGTTAGGGTTGTTTTGTCACTAAGGCCTCTGATCAGTTTCATAGACCATGGTTTAAGGCAAGCAATGGAAATCCACAACTGTGTGTAGGTGAAAATACGATTTTCTAAGGTGAGTACCATTTACATAATTGGATTCGCCAAAACACAAGGCCACATAATTGTTATCATCTATAAATTATGACAATAATACTCAGTAAAATCCTCTAATAGAATCTCTTACAAAAAAAAAACTAACAACATTCTACAATGTTGTCAAAACCTTTTACTTTGGGGAAGGGGAGTTTAGAATACTGGAATAATCCAGTAATTTACTAATCCTGAATAGGGTCAATTAAATGTCCACTTAATATTAATTACTTATTAATAATAAATAATTACACACCAGATATTCCTGCAAAAGCTGTAAGCAAATCATTGTCATCATCAACAATATCTACGTCACATGAATCATTGGGCTGATTTCCAAGGAAAGAACTTGTATCCAGCTGGGAAAGTGAGATGTTGTCCATGACCATTTCAAACAGTTCATCATCAAGTAAAATATCACTCCATTCGTCAAGTAGATCCTCACTAAAAACAACATTGTCGTCATCATCCTCATCATCATCGGCATCATAAGCATCATTGCTGTTGACATTTGTGTCATGAAAAGTTTCAACAATTACTCGGATAATCTCTTGTGCATGCCTTTTATGCCAGATTTCCACTGTTCTGTAAACATCTGACATTTCAAAGATGTGCTCCAGGTTATCAAGAACCTGTGAAATTTGAAGATCTCCAAATCCAAGCATGAATTGAATGTTGGTCAATGTTTTGAGACTTGCATTTGCAGCCATGCCTACAAAATCAACTAAGAGTGACTTGTGATACTTTATCAGGCATCTTTTTACATGCTCCCTCTGTAGTGGTTGAATATCTCTTGTCTTGCTTGAACTTCTGCGACTCTTTGCATCTACAGACACAGGATACTGAAGTGAAGTTTTGCATTCTGGCAAACCACAGTCACAGTTATTGGCGCAATTATCACAGCAGAGATGTTTCAATAGAGGCCTCTCATTATCATTGTCAAAGTGTTCCAGAATTGCTTTTCTTCGACAATCAGTTGATTTAATAAACAACTTAATGTCTCCGTCCACATGATTTAAAAGCATGCCATGATACAACAGAAATGATTTACTCTGATGTCCATCACGCCCAGCTCTCCCAGTTTCTTGGACAAAGGCTTCAATATTCTTTGATGGCCCATAATGGATGATCCTGTGAACACCTTTGCAATTGACTCCCATGCCAAATGCTATAGTTGCAACCAACACCCTTATGTTCCCATCCTCATGTTGGAAGGAGTTCAAAATGTTTTTCTTGTTTGTGGCAGGGGTGCATGAATGCAACATCTCTACTAAGGGCAATTTTTCACCAGTGCTTGTCTTCTCAATGAATAAGTCTTTCCTTAATAGTCCTCTTAGCATTCCATAGATAATCCCACACTGTTTTATGGTCTGACAGTAGATTATGGTCCTGTCACACTTATCTTTTAATTTCCTGATGTCTTCTACAAGCCACTCAAAGAATAATTCGAGGTCACAGTCTTTGTTCATCTTTGTGACTGAAAAGGCAAGATTTACCTTGTTTGGACTTTCTTTAATGTCCAATGGATTCTGCATTAGGAGAACTTTTTTGATGGTGTCTTCAGTGAGCTTTGTTGCTGTTGCAGTTAATGCAACCATTGGAGTATTTGGAGCAAGGGACCGCAACTCATACAGCTTTCCATAGCAATGACGAAACGCAGCCATCTTATTGCTTTGGGATGTCCCCCTGTAAAAGAAAAACCAATAACCATCAAAAATTTAAACTGCAACAAAAACAATGAAAAGGATGATATTCGATCAATTTGTGTTGCAAAGCATAATGAAAATTATATAAGGCATGATAAGTGGAGTGCTAAGAATAAAGCAGACACTTCAAGCTTATATATATACAGACTCAACTTACCACTGCCTTATTACGTGGGCTTCGTCGATGGCCAAAGCACATAATTTTTTGGAATACACAGAATTTCCAAGCATTGTTCTCCACCGTTCGTTTTGGATCCAAGCTTCTGGGGAGCCAAAGACAACAGAAATCTTTCCCTTTTCTATCAAAGTCGCCTCCTCTTCAGAGCAAGAGCTAATGCTCGCCGCTGTAACTCCCTTGTCTATCAAATACTCCACTTGATCATCCACTAGGGTGAGCAAAGGCGACACTACAACACAAATGTGGCCTGGCTGACTTGACACGTGGTCGACGACTAACGGCAAAGCTTGAAAAATCAGAGATTTTCCGAAGCCAGTCGGCAAATTAACGAAAATATCCTTTTTCCTTTCAATTAACTTCGATATTGCTAGTTGCTGATGCGAATTTAAAGCCTGTATGCCGAATTTTGACGCTACAAGATTAAACGCTTCTTCGAGATCCGCCATTTTGTTACTGGAAGAACTGCATCATCTGGTCAAATAAAAGGAGCCAGGTGATTGGTTGAAATTTAAGGCGCGAACATTCGCAAGAAAATGAAAGCCACACATTGATTGGTTATTTCCGAGAAAGGAATGTATGTCGGTTTGAAGCAGCCGCGTGGGGACGGGGAGCGTTGCGTGACTCCGGCCCGAGCGGCTGCGAAGGAGACTAATAACACCCCGGTGTAACAACTATATGTTAAAAATATTTTGTATGTCATTATGTAGTTTTAACTTTCACTTGGAGCGGAGATACGTTGGCAAAGGACATAAACGTTGTGTTTTTACACTAGAACAGGTGAAACTGTTGCAGTTACTTTTTTTCTGTCACCCTACAAAGTACATGTTTCCTCGTCTCATACGTGTAACTTAGCAAGGTTATAATGAGGGTTATAATACAGTAGAAATTCGAGAGTTGTTCTCGTCGAATTCTTCTTAGAATGATAAATTTTCAGATATGAATTGAACATCGCGTTGGCTTTAAAAATTTTTCTTTCTAAAATCGAACGATGTACTGGATGCGGCCCTCAGCACTGATCTTGGGGAACAGCGGTGTTTTAAATTCCTAATAAGACAGCTTGTATCTCAAACAAAACGAAAATAATTTGTTCCGTGACCGATAGGAAACCGTTCGTTGCCTATGGTTTCTGTGATGTGAAGATCTCGCCTGTGATTGATTACAACACAATAAACTTTCCAGACATATTTTACTGGTGTTCGCGCCAATATAATCACTGCTGTAAAAATGTTTTTAAAAGCTGACTTTTAACTAAAGGTAAAGAAAAGTCTAATATAAAGCTTAAGGGCAAATATGTTTCCGAAAAATGCCTTTTTTATAGTAATTAAACTTGAATCAAACTTCACGTTAACCCAGGATTAGCTTAATAATCTGCTTGTAGACGAGAATCGTTTCCAATTTTTGCCGGGACCGTATTTTGGCTTTACTGTTTAGCTTCCTTGTACATAGTGGGGATGGCCAGTTATGTTTTAATTATAAAAGGTATAATTCATTGTCTTGTTTTCCAAGATGTACGTTTGTGTTTAGGTTATTTTTCCCGTTCCTTTCATTTCATCCTTGACTGATCATTTTGCGTTGATTATTTCCATGTCCTATAGACTTTAAAATGATTGAAGGCACTTTTGTTTTTCTTTTCACCTCAGATTGTTCCAGTGGTTTGTCTCTCTTCAAAAAATATCAAGATCTTCCGACCAGAGGAGCACGCGCTGTTGAACAGTTCAGAATTGATGGGAGTCTTTTCCTCGCCTTCGCCAACTATAGAGGTGATAAAAACAGATATAAGACAAGCTCTTCCATCTACAAATTGAACGATTCAACTGGAAAGTTCTCTCATTACCAATCCATAAACACCACAGGAGGACGTCATATCGAATATTTTAAGATCGCCGGCAAACATTATCTTGCTGTTGCCAACCGCCACAATGGCGTTACAAGGCGCCTGAACTCGGTCATTTACCAGTGGGATGGAAAACAGTTTGTTGTTTTCCAAAACTTTCCAACAAATGGGGCAACCAACTTCAATTTCTTTCAAATATTGCCGGAAATGTTTCTCGCCGTTACGAGTTATAATGATAACTTAAATACACCCATTACAAACTCAATCATCTACAAATGGGAAGTCAACCAGTTTAAAAAGTTTCAGGAGATAGAAACCGAGAGAGCGATAGGGAGCACGGCATTTGTAATAAACAATGAAGCCTTTATAGCTTTTGCAGACCATTTCAAATCCAGGGAAGGGTATTCTGTCCAATCTCCTGTATACAAGTGGTCATTCAACAGTTTTGTTAAAGTGCAGACTCTCCAGACATATGGCGCCCACGATGTGAAGTCCTTTACCCACTATGGTGAGACATTCGTCGCCTTCACCAACGGTGATAATGGGAAAAGCAACGACATTGATTCGTTCATTTACAAGTGGAATGGCAGCAGGTTCGTTCATTTCCAGTCCATTCTCACTCATGGAGCCGTCGCCATGCATCCATTTGAAATCTGCCACGAAACGTACCTTGGTGTGGCCAACTGGAAGGGTTTTTCAGCTGTGTATCAGTTCAATGTATCACGGTTCGTGAAATACCAAAAAAAAATGACTTATGGAGCGACTGATATGACTTCATTTGAGTACAAAGGTCACATTTACCTGGCAATTGCAAGGTACGAAAAAGATGGGAGATACAACATCAACAGTGAACTGTATAAATGGATCTACATATAATTCTTTCTGAGGTTTGGAGGGAAAGGAACTACGTTAAACCAACAATTACAAACACGCCAAAAACTCGAAAAAGATTAACTTTAATCAAAAATATGTATCAAACATAAAGTACGATAGGATATATAGTTGTGAGAAACAAGTACAACTTTGCAAGGATAGTGTTAACATTATAAAGCTTAGTTTACATGCAGCTTATTTATATTATTAGTAAACATATTGTAATTTTCGTTAACACAATGGTTGCGTACCATGTAGGGAACTTGACTCGTTTACTCACACGTCAAAGGGGAGCTTACACTAGACTTTTTTCATAGCGAAGAAATCAGATTACAGTAAAGGACTGAAAGGTTACTAATGATGCCCGAGAACATCTTGACAAATACTTTTTTTATTTCACGATGATTTTACTGAGCCCTAGAGGTAATTGAAGGGATGGTACAGAGGGTGGCAAAGATGTAAAGAAAAATTAATTGATTAGTTTTTGTTTTTTTCCCCGCTGGCATTAGTTGACTGCCACGTTACACCTTTTTTAGTGGCCATTTAGGAACTCCTTAATCTCGTAACAAGTTATACAACTTTTTAGCTTTAAATCAGGGCCGTAACAGCTTTTCTCAGATTAAGGATCAGAGGGGTGAGACCGGGGGTGTTTACCATTTACATTGGAAACCCATTTGTATACAAGTAGTCAGGAAACAGCTTTTTCAAAGTACAGGAGCTTCCGACAAATGGAGCAGCTGATGTGCAGTCTTTTGACATCAACGGCAACAAATTCCTTGCCTTTGCCAGCTCGATGCCTGGAGAAAATTTCGAAAGCGACTCGTTACTTTACAAGTGGGTTTTCCTTTTTTTTTCTTTTCCCAGGCTAATTGACGCAGTAATCTGCTTGTAGACGAGAATCGCTTCCAACTTTTGCCGTGACTGTATTTTGGTTTTACTGGTTAGCTTTCTTGTACATAATGCAAATAATCAAATATAGAGTAGGCAATGAAGAGTTCTTTTTACAGTATTCGTATTTACGCACTCTCCTTAATCAAGAATATCACTCGTTAAAATTTCAACACATCACAATCTCGTGCGTAAAATCCCTGTACGCACGTGCTTTCCATAGCGTTTTCTGCACATACTTGGCTAGAGTTAACGATAGGCTAGCAGACCAAAGTAATGTACACTTCTTTCTATACTTTAAACCTGGTTTAAAGTGTCCTCAAACGCTGTTTCAGAAATGTACTCTCTCAGTCCTTTGAGCCCCCAGTGGGGCATAGGGCCGCAAAGAATAATTGCGGTTTCCGTAACTAGGTATTTTTTTACGGGGTGGAGTTGTTGGCCCCACGCCCAACCCCCAACCTGGAGGGCCAGTGGTTTTCTGTAGGGGTTTTCCTTCCCTTAGCACACGGGTTCCGGTTATTTTGAGGCGCCGGACACTAATGTATGTAGTAAGATTAAATTACAGTTACACATGCATTCAATGCTACTGAACTATATGTATAATCACATACCACGGGTCCAAACGTTTTTCAGTAGCTATAGCCGTGAACGTTTGAGAAGAACACATTTGTTGCAGACTTTGATAAGTTGTATGAATAAGCTTTTTGAGAGTGGTAATATCATATACTGTTATCTGTAAGTTAACTTGATAAAATGCTGCTTAGTTAATATTTAAGTTTGGCTGAAATAAACTTATTAAACACGTTAACTAGAGAGACCTCATTTCTGTTTGCTGTATAGCCTCCCACGCAGTCGTTTTTAGGGGAATCGTATTACCTCCTCCCCACAAACGCCTGCTTACCCAAGCGCCACATTCCTTTCCCATTGTTTTACTCCCCAAGCACCCTAGCCAATCACCATCGAGGCATTGTTTAATGACATCAAATCAAATTGCTGGTTACGATGGTCGCTTCCGTTTCCCGCGAGCTTTGTACAGTGTCTACAGTCTCTGTTACAGTCTTGAGAGATGCGGGAGTTAAGTCGGAATATATATATTTTTTCACTTCTAAAATGGCTGGTCATGGCTGAAACACCAAAACAAATATCGAATGCGAATACAAGCGCTTCTCGTGCGACGTTTTGACACTGCTGGGAGAGTCAAAAGCTTCGGGAAAGTGTAATCGATCTTCCCCGCCTGATCGAGTTGACAATCGGTGAAGATATCGCCTCTTACGGGTGCCGAAACTCTGGAGCAGATTTGTTTGTTTGTACGAAGTGCTACGACAGACTAACTGGATTTGAGAAAGCAAAGAAGAATGTAGAAGGTATCAAGGGGAGATCTGCAGTATTTATCAGTTCATTAAAAACTATTAAACGGAAAGTTAAACGGAAAGTTTGAGGGGAGGAGGTAATACGAGTCCCCTAAAAACGACTGCGTGGGAGGCTATTTGCTGTATAGCGCAAAGTTGATAATAGGGACCTTATGAAAACACGACGGCGACGACAACACCACAAAACAAAAGTCCTTTTGACCAAAAACAATCGCTCTACACGTGCGTTTTAAATTTTGGTACATTTCTCTGCCGTCCTCTGCAAAACAACAACGTGAAATCACCGCATTTAAGGTTTTGTGGAGAACGTGGGGACAAGACGGTGAATTTTTCATTCTCTTTTTTAACTTAACCCACCACTCCCTACCAATTTGGTTCCTGTGTAGTTTGTTGTTTGTATCACCGTAGAAATTGAACGAGTTGAAATAATCGCGAAGTAGCAGAAATGATATAAAGTTATATTTTCAAATGACGTTTGCGTTGGCGTCGCTGTGTTGCATTCGTAAGGTTAAGCAGCGAGGACGGCGACCTTAATTGGCCACCGTAAAGAGATTCAAATTTACCTTTACAACTTTTTTGATAAACCAAACGTTCGTTTATACTCCCCGCCGACGCAAAGTTCGGTTAGAAACTAACTTATTTATCTTCTGAAATTCATACCCATTTTTAGATCAATCCAGATCCCGGTTTTCAGACTTTCAGCATATACTAAAATGATGGTTAAAGTCTAAATCATATTTCAGCCCAAAACGGCCCAAAAACCATAGACGATGAGAAGTCCAAAGACTACTGCAAGGCTGACACAACGTAATGTATTTTAAAATAATATTTCGGCTGGCCAAACCAGCCTTCTTCAGGTTTAGATGTAACATCTAAACGTGAAGAAGGCTGGTTTGGCCAGCCGAAATATCATTTTAAAATATATTACGTTGTGTCAGCCTTGCAGTAGTCTTCGGACTTCTCATTGTCTATTTTTCAAGTTTGGCTGATTAGATCTCCTGTGAGATCCAACGTACAAGCAAGCAGGACCTTCGTTCACGGCTTTTGCAGTTTTAAAAGTTTTCATTCAAAAACCATACCCTTTGGCGCCGTACTTACCTATAAAGCTTATATAGTGGAGTACCAACCCCCCCCCCCCCCCTTCTCCGGGCGTTGAGGACAGGAAGGAGCGCATATTCTCAGATGATTGCAGCTCTATTCTGTTCATGAGTAACCAACATAAATGTTATGAATGTCAATCCACACATGTGTAAAGAGGATAGATACATGACCAGCCTATGCCCCTTGATTGTATTTGGACAAAAATGTATGAATCTTTAAAGCTCTTTAGATTTTTCAGCCCCAAACCGTTTCCCGCCCTCTGCTTGGCCAAAAGGACGCAAAATTCTGTTCCCTATGTCAAACCTATCGTTTGTCAAACATTCCCTTTTCTCCCGAAACGGCTCAACGTGCGATCAGAAGTTCTTCTATTCTAGTTGTGTATTTCTGCCAACGATCAAAAAGTGAAGTAAAGTAAAATAAAGTTGTTTTGTGCGGACATTAATATGATGAGATCCAAGTTGACTTTTTCAATTCCACCCCATTGAAATGTTTCGCAATTATTTCCCTACCGGCCCCACCCTGAACGAAAAACCTCGTCCCAGAGCCCAACGCGCTTGAATAAAACCCACTCGCTAAGAATCATGGGTGATTGTCTGCCAAAAGAAGCATGGCGGAGTATTTGGCGTCCATCTTTGGAACAGAGAAGGACAAGTAAGTGAATTCATAGCGGCTTTTGATCACTGTCAAAGTTTTAGTATAAGGAAGTTTTGATTTTGCCTTACGTTTGTGAAAAGTTTGTTTCCTGTGCCCACTTTAATCAAAACTCGCGTAGACTTAGACACAAATTGGAAGCGTTTTATTTTTCTCGATTGAGTACACTCATTGAAAACGAAGAGGAGCATCAAAGTTGAAGCTTAAGTCCATCAAAATCGCAGACCTATTGAAGTCAACAGTTTAAAATAATGGGAGCTTATGACTTATGCCGAGCAAATGATTATCCTTCAAATGTTATTCTACGCCAGTTAATTCATCGCTGTTTTGAACTGTAGGTCCGGTTCCAGACGCCGTACTTCACATGAGCCGAATCGATTCGATTTTGGACGACTCATGCGAAGTACGGCGTCTGAATCAAAGCCGATTGACAGCCATTATTCCCAGCGAAGCGGCCGATCCGAATTAGATCGACCGTTCTGAATTGATTCAGACGCCATAGCTCACATGAACTTAATTCATTGAAATAAATTATTCGATTCGGTTCATATGAAGTACGGCATCTGCTCCGGGCCTTGGAATGATTTTCGTTGGCAAAAAGTTGTGTTCTATTAATTCTGTGTGGAGAACAAAATGTATTGATCATTCAATTCCAATGATGTATGGAAATCTCCATTTGTTTAGGGTAAATTGCTCTTTCTACTTCAAAATTGGAGCATGTCGACATGGAGAGCGATGCTCAAGACTTCACAACAAGCCAATTTTTAGTCAGGTGAGTACACTTATTTTTTGCCATCACTTTCTATGATAAGTGTATTATCATTTGTCTCACAATGTATAGTGCTGGCCACTGCAATAGCAGGAACTACAAGCGTTCAAATACGTGCAGTGTGGCAGATTAACGCGCGCGTTACGCACACATAAATTTTTACACTAACTATTACACGCACCTTGAATTACACGCAGTCTCCACTTACTTTGACCAGATAGAAATCGCCTTGTCCATCACATGCAGTTTGCGGGAATTTTTTCACTTAACGGCGATGTACATGAATTTGGACAAAAGCTTCTCGCAATTTAAGCAAAAGGTTAGTAGGAATCTCAGAGGATCAGAGTCTGTATTTTAATCAGTTTGAGAAATCCAGCCTCGTTTGTATCCTTAGGATAAGTTGTTATCTTTCTATAAACCGTCAATAAACCTAAAGCTGCGATTTACAACTCTTTGTAGTTACTTTGAGTTATAAATCACGATGTTTTGACTGCTTACTGCTAGTCTTCATCAGGCGATGAGGTTGACAGGTTATTATTATTGTATCTACATGTACCATGATGAACAACACCAACCTCTTTCTCGACTTTCTATGATATAATATAGTAGGTTATTGCAAGGGAAAGGGTGTCCAGTTGTTTTGCTACGAAACAAAACAACTGTTTCTTTGTTGCGTTACACGGTTGTTTCGTTACACCGTTAAGTATGAAAATGTGATTATTTCTCGTTCTTTTAGTGAGTTCCAGTGGAATTGTCTTAGCTGTTTCAGACTGCGTTTCATAGTGTTTGTGCAAGGACTTAATTGAGTTCAAATATTAAAGAATAAGTCAGGTTTACAGTCAATTCACGTCACTCGCGACTGGTAATTTTGAAATTTAAACGGAGTTTTGAAATTTTCAAGTCAGTTTTGGACATTGCCAACAAGATTTCAGAGTTCCCAGAGTTTTCAGAAATTTCCCTAGCTTATTGACAGTATAAGGGTATGAATTTGTTTTTACATTACAGCATTAAGTATTTCAAGAATAACAATTTTTTCCCAAGTATTTTGAGTCTTTTTTTTTTTTCAGTTAATGCATCTTTTTCGGAAAGATTTCCAGAGAAATGTTCAACATTTCATTCACACGTCGGACATTACAAAGAGAAATTCGAATGTTTATTTAATGCTCGGAAATACTGGTCACGCGTAACGTGAATTGACTGTAAAATGTAGCGAATCAACTAAACTGCGCGGTGAGGGTAAAAGGCGGCATGAGTTTGCGGAATGGCATGTGGCAATGACCTGCGGCATGGCATAATTATGCGAAAAACGATACTCGTGGAATGACTCAAAGAAATGAATTAACTGAAGAGTGCGTCAGTTTTTTGCGCCAATTTTAAGAGCATTAGATTTTTCGATGCTGCGGAAAATGCAACAGATGGGCTGATTAGAAAATACAAGCCTGTAGCGGGAATATAACATGTCTGATCGGTGGTTAGGAAAGAAGTGAGGATGAAGAAATCGATGAATACTGTTTATTGTTCTCACATTCACGGAAATATGAGTACATGTGCCTATTCTCGTACACTTTTTGCAATTTTCTCGTATATAGTTCCTTCCTTTAATACCTAAACACGTCCTAAAGATTGGCTGATTGAACGCCTGAGGTTTCGTACGATCGTTCGCAGATGGTTAATCGCCTTTCCTGGAAAAAATATCCCCGTCATTATGTTAATATACGTCTCGTTAAAGAAAAAACGAAGTAATATTAAAAGTATATGTTACCTTTTCCGGACTTAAAAAACATTTTTAAGTCAGTTTGGGTGAGACCTTCCTCGGGTAATAAAGCGCTGAAACATTATGTAGAGGTCTATTGTCACCGGTCCCACGGCACCTCCACCGGATAATTTGTTTTACCACGTATCGCATTTGTTATCTAATTCCACATTGTTATCCCAGAATTTTATTTCATAGATATAACGAGCTATAGTTGTGTCAACGGCTAATAAAATATGTGGGTCGTTAGGAAAAATACTCCGCTACCCTCCCCCGCCGGTTAGGTCAATGAAACTTACAACTTACAACTTGACCTGTGACCTACCCACCGAAAGCGCTTTCATCGCCCGCCGCTTCAAATCACAAATATTTATAGCCAATTTTTTTAATTTAAGGGGGTAAATATTCCTCGATGCGATGTTTAATAAGTTTTGCCGCTTTTGGAAATTGCGTTTGTTGGTTATTTCGGCTCGCTGTCGAACCGGCCAGGTAAGCTTTCAGGAAAAGTTGGGAAGTTTCTTCGCTATTCTTTTATGAAACTGTTGTTGAACTTAAAATGCGTTTGGCCTTCGGTTTGTCCGAGAATAGTTTATCAGACGCTGCGAACATTTAACGGTTACATATTGTAACGAATAAAAAATTTGTAACAAACTCATGAGAAAAATAGGTTTTGTTTTTTCTCACCTTACATTTTCGGCGAGATACGTACGCAAGTTGAACTTGTCAATTACATGGAAGTCAAAAGGTGAAAAGCGAACATGAAACTTAAATTCACTCAGTCCCTTGACTACGAAAATTCATAGCTTTCTTTACCCTCACCCCTTCATAACCAGCGATCGACATGATTTATCCCAGCCTTGTATTTTTTAATCCTATTTCTGTCGTCTAGTTGTTTTTAAAAGTTTAGCTTGGAAACCACAACATCTATAATTATAAAATTGGCGCGAAAACAGGACGCGCTCTTCAATTAATTTATTTCTTTAAGTCGTTCGGCAAGTATCGTATTTCGCATAATTATGCATGCCGCAGGTCATGCCATATGCCATTCTACAAACTCATGCCGTCTTTTACCCTCACCGCTTCTTGCCTCTTCCAAGTTAAAATATTCTTTTGATTTTTGAGCTTAAGAGCGAGATAAGAAGGGCTATTTTGAATGCGAACAAAAGAATATTAGAAGGGCAGCCATTTTGGAATAAGGGTTATGGGGTTGTTTTCATACTCGAGGAGAATCAACTTTTTTATGAAAACGGTATCATAAGAATTTGGCAAATAGAGTGTGTCTGTTTGCTCAGATGTCAACTTCAAAAGCTTCACTTCTTTGAGATTTTCCTATTGTGTACATTGTTAGAAGAAACAAAAACAATGCATTTGTCAAAAGGTCTTATTTCAGTTAGTTGTTGACTAGTTTATTTTATGCGGAAAGTTGAGGCCATAAAAACACTCGGCAGAAACGAGGGAAAATGCGCGCTCGGTTGCATTTATTTTAAAATATAAATACACAAAAGGATGGCAGTAAATCCTTACATGGTGCATTTAGAGACATAACACCCCGATGCAAATCTGTACCCGAATTCAACGCTCAGAAACTACCGGAGACTGGTACGAGTGAGGAATTATGGGATAGTTTTGGTAGGCGGATGGAAGTTGCGCCGATGAATAAGTGTTTTTCATGGCCGTCAGTTGTATAGGAAATACTCTTTTAGCTTTTAGGTGAAAACTATTTAAGGACGGTTTCTGCTTTTGTTACTGCGCATACGTTCCGCGCATTCCAAGATACTCGAGTTTCCTATGGGTAGTGCCTACTAATACAGTCTGTGGCATGCCGGTGTGGTTTAAAACTATGCGGAGAAAGCAGAACTTAGCAAGTGCTCTTGGAATCCAAAAAGAAAACTGGGGATAACCATGCATTTTTCAGAGATAGAAAAGCTTCAATTTTGAACAAAACTCCATGAATTTCTTTGTATTTTACTGTTGTTTAGAATAATTGTTGCTTAATTGTCTCTAAATAAAAGGGGTTACCACTAAATTTATTTTTGGATTTTAATAGCCCTTGCTAAGATCTGCTTTCCCCGCATAGTAATAAACCAAACAAAAATACTTCTTTATTAGTAGGCATCGTCCTTAACCACAGCTACGCTACACTGAATAAACGCCGGAAAATGCCCTTATTCGTAGGCGTGATGTCCATCCGCCTACCCAAACAATCCCACCATCCCTAGCGCGTAAAAGTCTTCTTATAGTTTCTAGAATATCAAAATGCACACTGTCTTTACTGTTCTCCCTTTATCTCTTATCTTGATCATTTGTCGTATTCTCTTGCCCCTCTCAAGTTCGATCAAGTGGTGATATGGTAAGGAGAAGTTAGATGCTGATAGCATTTGGGAGTTCAAGCCTATATTAATTTTTTGTACCATACTATTCTAAACCGAATTCCGTTTAGAAGGCGTTAATTAAAAGCTAAATGACTTAAAGGAAGAGAAGAGTTGTCAGGTTTTACAGTTTAGTTATGTTCATATATCACTTTGCTAAGACCCAACATAGAAAATAAATAAACAAATAATAAATGAATAAACAATTTCTGGGATTTGCACTCTTCTCGTTAGAAAATAAAAGCATGTGTAAATAGGCACGCAAAGCGTACATGTGGGTAGTGCTGTAGACGCGCTGTGGACCTGTTTGTGTTCACTCTTGACGACATAGTGGGTAGAGTACTATACAGTCAGTACCCCAAAATATGCGTATGGGTTACCCATAAAACCACAGTGAACACAGAGCACTTCAAACATTGTATTTGTCGCTGAACAAGATTAATACATCGATTTTCACTACGTCTCGCGAACGTCCTTTTCTCTTGTAAAACTGTCCCGGATGTATGTGGCCTACGTCACGCGTTACAAACTTCCGCTTCAGGCTAACTTTCCATTTCCGGTTACTTTTACCAATGTTTACAACCTAACAAACAGCTGTTTCCAAAAATAAGCGTAAAGCGTTCACAAAAATGCCGCAAAGTAGTCTGGAAAATACACAATAAATTTCAATAAAAGCTCAGAATCCTCGAAATTTATTGGGTATTTCCCAGAGTACCTTTTGGCATTGTCGGACGCTTTTACGATTTTTTTGGGCAACCTTCGTCGCAACAGCTGTATGCTAATTAGATCACCCCCATCATTTAGCCGACGCTCTTTTGGCTCGTCACGCAATCGTTCTTCACCAAAAGATTGCGTGGGGAGCCAAAAGAGCGTCTGCGAGGTACGGCTACCCATCGTTACACCAGGTCACTCAGTTTACGATTCACACTTCGCAGAGGGCAACTTATTTTCAATGGAATTTATATCAAACAAGAAGCTGTTTCCAGTTTCCGGGCCATATTTGACTATGTGGTGCGTAAAGCCTACAATTTTTTAACAGTGATAACCTCCAGCATCGCCAATTCCCCCAAATAGATAGCCTGCGAGCAAGCTCTCTTGGGAGTGAATCCTCTTTCCCCCTCCCGCCCCCCACCCCCAAGAGAGCTTGCTCGCAGGCTACCAAATAGATAGATACAGAGATATAGCGAGGCAATAAGTAACCACCAGATAGAATTGCATTTCTTGCAGTCAGAATGAAAAACGACATTTGTCATACGAATGCTTTTTATAATCCCCGGGCTTTAATCCTTACGTTTTCACCTTCCGTTTAGAGACAGAAACCATTTGTACGGTTCTAATATGTATGTGACGCCGGGTCAATGACGGATCGTAATTTTCAGTATGATCTAGACCCGGAGGGGGGAGTTACTCCCTTATGTGACCTGAACGGGGACGTGTGGCCCGATAGGGTATGGTTTTCAGGGTGTTTTGTCTTGAACGGGGTATCTATTTCATCACTTTCTGTCTTAAACAGGGTATCCCTACATGACCTAATGGCTTAAACAGATTGTGATTGCCAATGCATTAAAATACAGTAAGAAACTAGTGTATTCTTATTTCATTCTAGTCTTAAACAGTGTGTGATTTTGGGTTAATTGTCTTAGATAGGGCCTGAAAATTTTGAATTCTGTCTTAAACGGGATAGGGAAATCGGAGAATTGTGTCTTAAACAGGGTCAGGGTTTGAACGCCCGGGCCGCACCTCCCTACCCAAGCATCTGTTGAGTACCCCCTCCCCCTCCCCGGGATCTAGAGTAACGATACGCAACAAGCGTTAGCGGGAGCGAATGAGAGGCGGCTGTATTCGCAGGCTAATCACGCGTACGTTTATATCCTTGTACGTTTTTCGATGTTTCGCTGTTTATATTTTTAAATGAAATTCAGGGGAAAGCATTTGTTATTCACCTTCTATTTGAAGACAGAAACCGTTTCTACATTGATTGTTTTTCTATAGTAAACGTGAGACATCTTTATCTATCTTGGCCCGCGAGGTCATAGACTGATTTAGGTGCCAAATTTTCGGTTAAACAAAACTAACCTTGAGGCACTCAGGTTAGCCTAAAAAAACACTCCGGTTAGCCTAAAGAGCACTCCAGTTAGCCTAAATAGCACCTTGGTTAGCTTAAATAGCTTTCCTTGTTAGCTTAACGGTTAGCAGTTTATGTTGGGGTTGTTCATGCCTCGCATGCCTCGCATGTTTTGTTCATGCCTCGCACGTCTGGCTCGCATATTGTACATATTGTAAACACTCCTCACGGCCCGAAAACAAAGAACGCGACCGAGAATTTAAAGAATTTGATAACACGACAGAAAACGTAACTCGTACCAGTCGAGTACAAAAAACGTGACCGAAAAGAATAACTCGTGGCCCGAACTTTAATCTCTCGGCCCATCGCGACCCCAAAAAGAAAAAAGAATTTGATAATACTACCGAAACCTTAACTCGGTCCGCCTTACGGCCCGAGTAACGAGTGAATACTGTTTTTTCGCAAGGGTGATTGGCTACCCAACGACATTGTCTAAGATTTCACGCGCGAGTTTTTCGCCAGTTTATTACAAACATAATAAAAGGCAATGGTTATGAAACCCAACAAACTTCTTTGTTATGTGATTTTGTTAGCATTTTTGATTTTGACAACGAAGTGTTGATTATAGGCTGTAGAAATTATAGTTATTACAAATCTGTGAAAATATTACATAATACTTATGGGATTCAACAACAATAGCGAATACAAATGACGTGGTACGGAATGAAAATATTGTATAATTCTAAACCGATACAGCAAAATACTTCTCTGAAAAACGAACAATAAATTTGTAGTGATGAATAACAGCAACGGCGAAAATTAAAGTAAGAGTGTTGAATTAACGCCTTTTAAGTTGTTTGTTCAGGGCGGGTCGTTCCCATTCAAAATGTAGGGCTTTTTTCAATCTTAACTTGGAAAGTGAATCGAGTCCAAAATGGAGAAGCAATCCCCAGAAAATAGATTCTTGCATGTCTCAGAACCCTGCAAATGTTTGCAGATGTGGGAATTACGCCCGAAAGTTAGTGCTCGCGAACCCTGGCGCCAAGGTAATCCGGTGGTTTCACTGACATAGCAGGCGTTAAAGCCTGCACAAGTAAATTTGTATGCCGCCTGGGAAGACAGCGCATTGGGAATGGAATTTTTCACACTGGACATGTTTTTTTGACTCATGAAGCAATATAAACCAGGTTGACAAAGCGGATGAACTGTAAAGCGAGCTGAAGTTGAAGAACCGCTCTTTGCAGTCTGATCGAGAAAAACAGAAAGAGCAATAACTGCTACTGATCCAGAAAGGTAGGCGCTTTTTGTTAAGTGGCTGATTTATTCGACCTCTTTTACTCTCCCTCAAGCGCTTGAAAAAGAACGTTCATATCCTGAACATTATCCAGAGTCATTTGTCATAGAGCGGCGGTGAAAACACAAGGCACTTTTTCAACAATTGCAGACGAGAAGTTAATTCAAAATTCTTTAAAACGCTGTTCTGATAAAGAAAACTATTTATACACGTTTTCGGCTGTGGATGGCCAAGAAAGAAATTGAAACCAACCTGAAACATTTAGGCTGCCGTTTTCAAGTTCATGTAGACGCCTTTAACAAGCTTGCTACATGTAATAGGGATAGTAGAAGTCGGTTGCTCTTGAATCAGGTAATCTGTAATAAATTCTTCAAAATGACATTATCGAGAAATTAAACTTTCTTGTTCGTTGTTTGTTGTTGTTGTTTTTTTTTTTTTTGTTCGCTTTCTTCCTGGAGAAGGAAAGAACGAAAGTTTCTTCAATTTTTCAATTTTAAGCCGGACAGTTAAATGTGTCAAAATGCCCGCGCTCTCAAATTAGCTGTAAAAATTTCAAATTCCTCGTAGAAGGACATAGACTTTCTCAAAGTCCTCGCGACCTCGTCGCTCGTCGGTCACTAATTCCGCGCATAAGAAGACGACTTGCAGCAAGTATAAGAAGGACAGTACATGGGCTGGTACTCAGAAATTAGAAAAATAATTATTTTTCCTCCACTAGTTAACAGCATTTAAACTTGGTACGCCACATTGATACATCTACGTTAATCATGTGCAGACAATTATACCACCTAAAACTTTAAAACTATATTTTCTTCATCAATACAGTGAGTTTGTATCTTTAATGTTATGTATGCAGTATTATATGTAAATGACATGTTACAAATTAACTTACCTCGCACTGCTGTCTCGATTCATACAATGAGTTACAAACTTTGGAAAGAT
The DNA here is from genome assembly GCF_977016875.1 of Pavona decussata. Lineage (NCBI taxonomy): Eukaryota > Metazoa > Cnidaria > Anthozoa > Scleractinia > Agariciidae > Pavona > Pavona decussata. The sequence goes on from NW_028145676.1 coordinate 440,707, forward strand.
TTCCGCACAGCCCCAGTATTAATTATACCTGATCACTGCCATACTAAACCCTCTTACACGACGAACGGGCATGAATAGAGTCGAGTCCTAAAATGTATGCATAATTTGTATGGTACAGAAACCTTCCTTTAACTTTGCTGCAAAGTACTTTAATCAAAATAAATTTGTAATCCACACGTTAGCGTAATCTCGATTTTCAATCAAAATATTGAGGCTTTCTAGGTGTCTTCTAGTATTGCACAATAACCTAATGACATAAACATATACTTTTGTTTCACCAGATGAAGTCATTGCCACTTGCGCTGCTTCTCGCAGCCCTGACTATTTTGGACCTTGCTGAAGCAGGCCAGGTGGGCCGCTGGTCGAAATGCTACGGGTCTCCTCCTGCAGACTCCTTTGGTGGCCCAGACCAGCACATACCGGCTTGGTCTCCCTACTGGAATAGATATGGACGAGCAAATCCTATCGGTTATCACGATGACAACGGCAAATGTAAGGCTTATTTTCCGTGGGGATGGGAAAGAGAGCAAGGAAGCGGCGAATTCTATGTGCTCCAATATGTTACTTTATCTGCTTTTCTTGCAAACTCGGACCTTTCAAATTTAATGTCTGCGACTCGATTGTATGGGGTAAATGGAGGTGATTTCAGTACTTTAGTACAAGTTAGAGAATTAGTTTTAAAATTTGATTCAAGGAATTTTTATGTAATGTTTAAAAAACGAACAGAAGTATATCGGGTTTAAAGCCACGAGGCGCAGCCAAGTGGTTTTCGACCCGATAACACATGTGCTGCGAGTTTTTTGAACGGCTTCAAAAACATTCCTGGAAAAGAGTGTGTCAATAGAGTTCATAACAATTATGCTTTTGTGAACGTTGGAAAATAGCATACGAGAAAAACACCGCATACCTCATACTAATAAGGAGGAGGTTTATCGATACAAAGTCACTGCAAGTCACATTTAGGTTAAAAACTGCTGTTTTCAAGAAAAAGGCTCTTCGCTCAATAAAACGTTTAGACCTGAGAGGGTCGACTCGTACAAATAACAAACCTCGCGCTGGTAAAATCATACCAGGTAAAATCATAAATGGTGACAATACTTCCTTTCATTTGCTCGGAGGGAGGGGGTAGTACTCCTCGGAACCTCTGGTGGGGGGTGTGCGGCTCGGTTCTTCGAATCCTGACCCTATTTCAGTGAGCACTGAATCAATTTTGTTTTCCTATCATCTAATTAGGAAGTATGGACTTTCCCAGACTGGAATTGAATACGTGTGGATCTCATTCAGGGATTACGTCTACAAGAACAAGCCTTGTCAAGTAGTAGAGTACAACACCGGCAAGGCTTGGATCCCTTGCTATTTAAAACAGGCGGATGTTAAAGATTGTCATAGAAATTGGATAAAGAAATATCTGTTGCGCTTTTGCACAAAAAGCAGCCGTTATTCCTGGGTAACTTACTGTGGAGACGACCACAGTCAAAAGCCAAGTTTTACTTTGACCAATGCTCTAGTATTGTGCCAGGTCAAAACGGCTCGAAGACACGTGACCATCACTCACGTGGATGATCTCAATTCTAACAGCATCCAGACTAAACCAGAGTCCATCTTACAAGGTATTTAATCGTAACGCTGATGTTTAACTGAAATTATCAAGTTCTGACAGTTTGTTAACAGAAATAAAAGCATATAACTCATCAGTAGACAAACTACAGTAGACAAACGCAGCCACAAGACGACTGGTCGTAACTACGGTCTGAAGAGACATTTTAAAATGCTCCAAGTGAAACGAACTGTGAACAGGGACAAGGGTCACAGCTGCTTTATTTCTGAACAGATCCTGAAATGTGCGTTGTTTTAAGTTTCTTCTTTGTGCGACAATATACATTCCCCAAAATTCTAAGACAAGTTCTTATTTTGTAGAGTTACAAAGTTTTTAAACTTTAACCTGGGTATCATTGGTGTCAACCTTATAAGTTAGATTGGTGTGTTTTTTAACTATTTTATACACATTGTTTCTGCTACGTTTCGTATTCATCTAGTACTTCCTTGCCTTTAAGGGTTTGCTATCGTTTTATAAACCACTCTATAATCCCGCTCTAACCTCGGTTGACTTATCCTTTCCTCAATCCATGGTCGGAATTTCCAGATTATCGGAGCGGTGTAAAAAGTTTACGCTTGTTCAACTGGTTTTGATAACTGCTTTTCCTACCGCTCGTAGGAATCAACAGAACGGTTGCTTTAGTATTCCATCTGAGAATAAAGAAGTTTTGTGAGGAGGGAGGATTGAGTACACAAAGCAACAAGTAAATCTGATGTTGCTCAACCTATCTATTTTAAAAGCTCAATTTTAAAGGTTTCGGTCTTTGCGTTTAAATAGTATTTTTAATGTCTTTAACAAACAAACAAACAAAAAAAATCACGAGTTAAAGTGAGAACAAAACTTGCTTCGGTTGGAGAGAGCTTTTATAGAACAGAGGCAAAGACACTTTTAATTTCAATTTTTATTCATTTATGATAATAATACTTGAACGGTTTCTGAGGTTTACGACACCATGCAATCCAATTAAAGTTTATATTTACTGTAAAAACAATTCGTTTAAATTGCAAATATTGACATCAGCCCAAATTTTTCAAATGGCCTCAGTGATTGATAAAAAGAGATTTCTTTTTCAGACACAACCGTCAATCGCGGTTCATCTGCACTGACGTGGAAATTCACCAAGAAATGGACAAAGAAGACGTCCTCCAGCTACTCCAGCGAACACGGATGGGAACTGAGTGTGACGACTACCATCGACTCTGGAGAACTCGCAGGTGCTATTTCCAAATGGCAGGTATCAGTTACAGCGGAAGGTTATGGGACATACATTTACACAAACTCCAAGGAAAATACAGAGGAGGTTACCTATTAGCGTAACTTCAATGTAAGTGTATCTTTATTGTCCGCCAACAATATACACTTAATGTATGGTGTCGAGGGAAACAGTTCGTTTTGTTTTCCCTCGAGTCCTGATGTTTCCAGAGGCAAAGTCGAGGGAAACATCAGGACTCGAGGGAAAACAAAACAAACTAGTTTCCAGAGGGACCATACATTAAGTGCTTTGTTACATATCTGACTTGTTATCATTTGATAACATCCTACCCGAAGTAACGTGGTGGGACTTAATTCTTTCAACTATCCCTGTGACAAATTGAGGTCTGTTTCTTCGAGTATTCCCTCCATTGAAATAAATTAATAGGGTATCTAAATTTATCAGATTTGAACGAAATGCAACCCTTATCTTCGTTACACAAAATCGATGATCTAAAGTATGTGAGGCTTTCACGAGAGCACCCATAATTTTCTTTTTGTGAGGTCCCAGACGGGTGAGGACTATCGAAAAAACATTTCAAGCTGTACAATAAATTTTCTCGGGAACCAATGGAAGTATGGAAAGGAATAAACAGAATGTTTAGAGCATCTAGGCCACTGGTGGCGGCCCTGTTCTGTAATTGACTTCCTGCTCAAGCAGTGATTGAGTAATAAATAATAATTGTGAGTTTCTTTACCTTAGGTGCCTGCAAAGACGGAATATAAGGTGAAAATTATAATTTTCAAGCAGGAAATAAACGTCGGATTCAAGGCTCGGGAAAAGTTCTTTGACGAAAAAGGCAATCTCCTGGGTGAACGCGATCTGAGTGGAACCTGGACAGGAGTGACAACTTTCACAGGGCACGCACTGGTGACTGAGAAGGCTTTGAAAAGATACTGACTGCGCTAGATAGCTAATAATCGTAGTCACTTGTAGTTTTTCCTGATGTTTGTGACGAGAGACCACATCATCACCATGAGGGAAAAGTGAAGCAGTGCAAAATATACTAAATAATGTAAACATATCGTGTCTGTGCCATTTGTTGCCAATAAAGAGCTTGATCTCTTCAACTTACTTTTTAGTTCCTTTTCTTTTGCCTGATATTGAATGCTAAAGTGAACTAACCAACGCTGATACTGCGAAGGAAAATAATAGCGACATGATGGACCAAACCGAGAGTAAAGGAAAATGCTGCTTTGTTAAATTTACCACACAGCATCTGACTTTCTTCAATAAATACGTGCCTTGCCCCAATCTTGGATTCCAACAGCCCTTACTGAGCTCCGATTTTCTGATATTCATCAACGCGCAAAACTGCCTCTGTATTATGCGGCAACGTCCAATCCAGACTGGGAGAGGGAAGGGGAAGAGGATTGCTTCACACTTCCTGACTTTTTAGAAATTTATCTAGGAAGGATTTGATGTCGTCGAAACTCTGGGGAAACAATCACTTCAACTAAACACTGATATAAAAAAAATGGAGTAAATTAAACGACGAGTTCACAGAGCGTTTCCAAAACGTGACCAGTTATCAATACTAAACTGTTGCTCATAATCACACGAAAGAAGTGTTTAAAAACTTGTTTCATTTTGCAGTTGGCTGTAACCACACGTTGTTTGTTTCACGCTTAATTGTCACTGTGCCAGTTAATTGCCTGCATAATGAAATTTGAAATAGTGTTTTATTAGACCTCAGGATATTAAATGTGAATTAGGGAGAAACGAAGACTCGAAAAAAAAAACCGAATCCCAGATGGGATTTGAACCCACGACCCTGCGGGATCTGATCGGATGCTCTAACCACAGAGCTACTGGAGATTCTATGGTGACAAAGGGTCAAATTGTGGCTATCAACTGGAACCGCATCGCGCGGCTACACAGTCACGTATTGACTCATATGAACTCACTAACAGCTTCACGCTGTCACATTAAGGCATATCGAGATGCGTCCAACCAACCTCCCTTTCCGAGTCTTCGTTTCTCCCTAATTCACATTTAATATCCTGTTGTTGTTGTTTCTCCGTTATTAAACCTCGCCTTCTATAATAAAGCTATAAACAGAACATGACAACGTAAGCAGAAAATAAACAAGTACTGGGTTAAGGCAGGGTGACCACAACAGCTCGCGCCAATTACTGTGGACCCAAGATTAACAAAGTTCTTAACACTCGAATAAGATAGTAAACTATAGTAAACATATAACAACACGAAATAGGCTCTGAAAGGTTGCGTGGCATATTACATTTTAAACAGACAGATTTCTAGGTTCTAGGGTCCTAAATATCGAAGCGGGAAATAAGTGCATCTTTATAGTATGAGGCGAGCAGAAATTTACATCGGTTCAGAGTTACCTGTTCATATCTTAACTGCAGGGGAAGAGTGTTCCAGGTTCTAGAAGTTCTCACAAAAAAAGAGTGCTGATAAGTAGAAGTGCGGTATTTCTTTGGTCTGAAAGATTTTGCATTGCTAGTGCTTGCTTTAGTAACCCTTGTAGGAACAATGCGTTCAGGAAGCACGTTATGTGATACACAAACAATACCATGGGTGGCCTTAAAGAAAAAGACCAAGTGCAAAAACTCGTGCCAATAGCAGATAGGTAGAATATCAATTGACAAGAACCTGTCTCTATAGCTTTCCTCACATAGGAAGGGTAGATCTGAAATAAACTTTGAGGCGCGTCACTGGACGCGTTCGAAGCGTCTTATGACGTCTATTGTTTGCGGAGACCACACTTGCGTGGCGTAGCGAAGAGCAGGACGTACGATGGCTAAATAGAGAGTTCTGCGGGTGCTTGAGCTTAGAACGTCCATCGCACATCTACGTATGAACCCCAGTAACTTGTTTGGCTTAGCGCAATGTTCGAGCGTGTGCTTTTTCCACGTTAAGTCGGAACTAACGTAGACTCCGAGGTCTTTCTCGTGATTGGTGACCTCTAGCGGCTTATCATTTATCTTGTACTGGAACTTAACTGGATTGAACTTTCTTGTAATGTGCTGCTGCTTGCATTTCTTTTAGTTGAAAACCAAGCCTGAGGAGATAGACCAGGCCTCCAGTTTGTCTAGATCGTTTTGCAGGAGGATAGCGTCTTGGGTGGAGTCAACCCTCCGGTACAGCTTAGTGTTGTCCGCAAATGAGGCCACTTTCGAGTTCACCACAATATCAGGGAGGTCATTCACGTAGAAAGACCCGCGCAATTATTTGCGCAACTCTAGCAGTTGCCAAACGAAACTTGAGCAGTATTTGAACCGATGAGCTCTGCGATGGTGGTGCAGTGTTCTACCAACTGACTTACCAAACCAACCGGAAGCTCATATTGCGTGTTCCTAATATACCCGTGTAGGATGAATAAATGAATATGAATATATTAAACATATATTTGAACTGCGGATAAAAGATTAAAAAGAAGAAAGACCCCCGCCGCAGTTATTAACGCAACTTAACTAAGCAGTTGCCGGAATTTTTTTCAGGCCGGCTATAAGTGCTTACGTTACTGTCTCCCCTTAAAAGTCATCCGACAGTCAGTCATAGACGAGAAAGTGGTTTGGCGCCATGGTTTAATTCTGTCATTCCCAGGTCGTTGACAATTTTCTCCATCCAATTCCGATCAATACTCACCTGCCACTTCCAATCCATGTCTTTCTAGTTCTCGTATTCACCAATTATACACACAGTGAATCATTTTTCGGGGGTAGAGATTGTCTCAGTGCGAGTTTGTTGATCTGCTCTTTCTTGGGAAGTGTGGCTGTAGTACTACTCAAATTCCCAGAAAGGTAGAAAAGAAATAATAATAACAATTATATCCATGTAAACAAGTTCGGCCGCCGTTAGTAAACTTTATTTTATTGGTCTTTAATTTAAAACAGGAAAGTGAAACGGAGTTTCAAAATGAAATTTAAATATTACTACACAAAGAAGTTCGAGCATTAAACGATTTTGCCAGTTTGTGAACTCTTTGTTTTGCATTTGAGGCCAACGATACGAGACTAATTAAACGGAAACAAAATGAAAATATTTTATGCCCTATTATAGAAGTTTTGGCAACCACAAAGAATGAAAGGATTCCTCTGCTATAAGAAAATTACATGGTGCATTTTGTCCTTCAATAAAACCAAGTCGAGACGAGAGCCTTGTCAAAATCGTCAAGCACAATTTTGGCCCAAGCCAGTGTCCTGTTGTCTTTCTATTTCGAGCTATTACGTTTGTTTAGAAGAGAAATTAACGTCCCGACGCGACCAATACGAATCTCGTTTTTGCTTACAACGTGCAAGTTTGTGTGTATGCAATTTCCTTCGTTTAGCGTAAAACCCAGAGCACCCAACCAAAAATAGTTAAAGTTTTGCTCTGCCAACTTACTTATCAAACCAACTGGGAGCTCAGGTCAAATTTTATGTTCGTAATATACCCGTGTAGGATAAAAAAATTAATATGAATATATTAAACATATATTTGAACTGCCAGTGAAAGATTACATAGAAGAAAGGCCCCTGCTGCAGTTATTGCCACAACTTAACTAAGCAGTTGCCTGAATTTTTTAAGGCTTTCTCTTCGCAACTTTCTTAAGTTGCGTAAATAACTGCGAGTGTTTTTTCTGCTTTCTGTTATTCCATCTTTCAACTCCAGTTCAAATATATTTTCATACATTCATATTTATATCAGTACTGAATTCTGTCTCTCCATATTGACATTTTCAAATTTCTGTCAGTTAATTTATCCCCTACGCAAGCGCCAGGCGGGAGTTCTGTTCGCTGGGTAAAACTTCCTGTTTTGAATATTTCTAACGGAAACTGTGAAAAGGAAACGGCACTTTCAGTACAATTGTGTAAGGAATCTTCGTCTTAGTCAAGCATAATATATACGTTTTCCACATGTCTCTTTCTTTTTTTCCCTCACTTATTTTCTTCCTCATACAAATTATCATGGAAGAAAAACAAATTGGTATTAGTGCTTAAGTTAGTATCTTCCCTTAAAAGTCATCCGACAGTCAATAATAGACGACAAAGTGGTTTGGTGTCATTATTTAACTCTGTCATTCCCAGATGGATGACAATCTTCTCCATCCAATTGTGATCAATATTCACCTGCCACTTCCAATCCATATCTTTCTAGTTCTCGTATTCACCAATTATACACACAGTGAATCATTGTTCGGGGGTAAAGATCGTCTCAGTTCGAGTTATTTGATCTGCTACTTCTCGTGAAGTGTGGCTGCAGTACTACTCAGATGCCCAGAAAGGTAAAAAAGAAATATTAATTGGAACAATAACAATTATATCCATGTAAACAAGTTCGGCCGCCGTTAGTGAACTTTATTTTATTAATCTTTAAAACAGGAAAATTAAACGGAGTCTCAATTTGAAATTGAAATATTACCACACAAAGAAGTTCGAGCATTAAACGATTTTGCCAGTTCGTGGACTCTTTGTTTTGCATTTCTGGCCAACGATACGAGACTAATTAAACGGAAACAAAATGAAAATATTTTATGCGTATTATGGAAGTTTTGCCAACCATAAAGAATGAAAGGATTCCTCTGTTATGAGAAAATTACATGGTGCATTGTGTCCTTTAATAAAACCAAGTGGAGACGAGCGCCTTGTCAAACTCGTCAAGCATAATTTTGGCCCAAGCAAGTGTACTGTTGTCTTTCGATTTCGAGCTATTTCGTTTGTTTAGAAGAGAAATTAACGTCCCGACGCGACCAGTACGAATCTCGTTTTTGCTTACAACGTGCAAGTTTGTGTGTAAGCAAATTTCCTTCGTTTAGCGTAAACCCAGAGCACCCAACCACAAATAGTTAAAATTTTGCTCTACCAACTTACTTATCAAACCAACTGGGAGCTCAGGTCATATTTTGTGTTCAAATTGAAATTTAAATATTACTACACAAAGAAGTTCGAGCATTAAACGATTTTGCCAGTTCGTGAACTCTTTGTTTTGCATTTCTGGCCAACGATACGAGACTAATTAAACGGAAACAAAATAAAAATATTTTATGCCGTCTTATGAAAGTTTTTGCAATCACAAAAAATGAAAGGATTCCCCTGTTACTAGAAAATTACATGACGCATTTTGTCCTTTAATAAAACCAAGTGGACACGAGAACCTTGTTAAATTCGTTAAGCACAATTTTGACCCAAGCCAGTGTACTGTTGTCTTTCGATTTCGAGCTATTTCGTTTGTTTAGAAGAAAAATTAACGTCCCGACGCGACCAATACGAATCTCGTTTTTGCTTACAACGTCAAAGTTCGTGTATATGCAATTGCCTTCGTTTAGCGTAAATCCCAGAGCACCCAACCAAAAATAGTTAGACTTTTGCTCTACCAACTTTTTTATGAAACCAACTGAGATCTCAGGTCATATTTTGTGTTCAAATTGAAATTGAAATATTACCACACAAAGAAGTTCAAGCATTGAACGATTTTGCCAGTTCGTGGACTCTTTGTTTTGCATTTCTGGCCAACAACACGAGACTAATTAAACGGAAACAAAATAAATATATTTTATGCCATATTATAAAAGTTTTGGAAACCACACAGAATGACAGGATTCCTCTGTTATGAGGAAATTACATGGTGCATTTTATCCTTCAATAAAACCAAGTGGAGACGAGAGCCTTGTCAAACTCGTCAAGCACAATTTTGGCCCAAGCCAGTGTACTGTTGTCTTTCGATTTCGAGCTATTTCGTTTGTTTAGAAGAGAAATTAACGTTCCGACGCGACCAGTACGAATCTCGTTTTTCCTTACAACGTGCAAGTTTGTATGTAAGCAATTTCCTTCGTTTAGCGTAAAACCCAGAGAACCCAGCAAAAAATAGTTAGAATTCTGCTCTACCAACTTACTTATGAAACCAACTGGGAGCTCAAGTCATATTTTGTGTTCAAATTGAAATTTAAATATTACCACACAAAGAAGTTAGAGCATTAAACGATTTTGCAAGTTCGTGAACTCTTTGTTTTGCATTTCTGGCCAACGATACGAGACTAATTAAACGGAAAGAAAATGAAAATATTTTATGCCCTATTATGGAAGTTTTGGCAACCACAAAGAATGAAAGGATTCCCTTGTTATGAAAAAATTACATGGTGCATTGTGTACTTCAATAAAACCAAGTGGAGACCGTCGAGAGCTATGTCAAACTCGTCAAGCACAATTTTGGCCCGAGCCAGTGTACTTTTGTTTTTCAATTTCGAGCTATTTCGTTTGTTTAGAAGAGAAATTAACGTCCCGACGCGACCAGCACGAATCTCGTTTTTGCTTACAACATGCAAGTTTGTGTGTATGCAATTTCCTTCGTTTAGCGTAAAACCCAGAGCACCCAACCAAAAATACTTAAAATTTTGCTCTACCAACTTACTTATCAAACCAACTGGGAACTCAGGTCATATTTTGTGTTCGTAATATACCCGTGTAGGATGAATTAATTTATATGAATATATTAAATATATATTTAAACTGCCAGCGAAAGATTAAATAGAAGAAAGGCCCCTGCTGCAGTTATTGCCACAACTTAACTAAGCAGTTGCCTGAATCTTTTTCAGGCTTTCTTTTCGCAACCTTTTTAAGTCGCGTAAATAACTGCGGGTGTTTTTCTGCTTTTTGTTATTTCATCTTTCAACTGCAGTTCAAATATATTCTTTTTTATACATTCATATTTATATCAGTACTGAATTCTGTCTCTCCATATTGATATTTTCAATTTTCTGTCAGTTAATTTATCCCCTATGCAAGCGCCAGGCGGGAGACCTGTTTGTTAGTTGAAACTTCCTGTTTTGAATATTTCTAACGGAAACTGTGCAAAAAAAAAAACGCCACTTTCAGTACCATTGTGCAAGGGATCTTCGGCTTAGTCAAGCATAATATATACGTCTTCCACATATCTCTTTTTTTCCCTCTCTTATTTTCTTTTTCATAGAAATTTTCAAGGAAGAAAAACAAATTGGTGTTAATTCTTAAGTTAGTATCTTTCCTTAAAAGTCATCCGACAGTCAATAATAGACGACAAAGTGGTTTGGTGTCATTATTTAACTCTGTCATTCCCAGATGGATGACAATCTTCTCCATCCAATTGTGATCAATATTCACCTGCGACTTCCAATCCATATATTTCTAGTTCTCGTATTCACCAATTATACACACAGTGAATCATTGTTCGGGGGTAAAGATCGTCTCAGTTCGAGTTTGTTGATCTGCTATTTCTTGTGAAGTGCGGCTGCAGTACTACTCAGATGCCCAGAAAGGTAAAAAAGAAATAACAATAACAATTATAGCCATGTAAACAAGTTCGGCCGCCGTTAGTGAACTTTATTTTCTTTGTCTTTAAAACAGGAAAGTCAAACGGAGTCTCAAATTGCAATTGAAATATTACCACACAAAGAAGTTCGAGGATTAAACGATTTTGCCAGTTCGTGAACTCTTTGTTTTGCATGTCTGGCCAACAATACGAGACTAATTCGACAGAAACAAATTGAAAATATTTTATGCCTTATTATGGAAGTTTTGGCAACCACGAAGAATGAAAGGATTCCTCTGTTATGAGAAAATTTATAAGAAAATTACATTGTGCATTGTGTCCTTCAATAAAACCAAGTGGAGACGAGCGCCTTGTCAAACTCGTCAAGCACAATTTTTGCCCAAGCCAGTGTACCGTTTTCTTTCGATTTCGAGCTATTTCGTTTTTTTTAGAAGAGAAATTAACGTCCCGACGCGACCAGTGCGAATCTCGTTTTTTGCTTACAACGTGCAAGTTTATGTGTGTGTAATTTCGTTCGTTTAGCGTAAAACCCAGAGCACCCAACAAAAAATAGTTAAAATTTTGCTCTACCAACTTACTCATGAAACCAACTGGGACCTCAGGTCATATTTTGTGTTCAAATTGAAATTGAAATATTACCACACAAAGGAGTTCAAGCATTGAACGATTTTGCCAGTTCGTGGACTCTTTGTTTTGCATTTCTGGCCAACAACACGAGACTAATTAAACGGAAACAAAATAAATATACTTTATGCCATATTATAAAAGTTTTGGCAACCACAAAGAATGACAGGATTCCTTTGTTATGACCAACTGGGAGTTCAGGTCATATTTTGTGTTTAAATTGAAATTTAAATATTACTACACCTGGAAGTTCGAGCATTAAAAGATTTTCTCAGTTAGTGAACTCTTTCTTTTGCATTTCTGGCCAACGGTACGAGACTAATTAGACGAAAACGAAATGAAAATATTTTTTATGCCGTATTATTGAAGTTTTGGCGACCACAAAAAATGAAAGGATTCCTCTGTTATGAGAACATTTATAAGAAAATTACATGGTGCATTGTGTCCTTCAATAAAACCAAGTGGAGACGAGCGCCTTGTCAAACTCGTAAAGCACAATTTTTGCCCAAGCCAGTGTACCGCTTTCTTTCGATTTTGAGCTATTTCGTTTGTTTAGAAGAGAAATTAACGTCCGGACGCGACCAGTACGAATCTCGTTTTTGCTTACAACGTGCAAGTTTATATGTATGCAATTTCCTTCGTTTAGCGTAAAACCCAGAGCACCCAATCACAAATAGTTAAAATTTTGCTCTACCAACTTACCGGCATGAAACCAACTGGGACCTCAGGTCATATTTTGTGTTTAAATTGAAATTTAAATATTACTACACAAGGAAGTTCGAGCATTAAAAGATTTTCCCAGTTCGTGAACTTTTTGTTTTGCATTTCTGGCCAACGATACGAGACTAATTAGACGGAAACGAAATGAAAATATTTCATGCCGTATTATTGAAGTTTTTGCGACCACTAAGAATGAAAGGATTCCTCTGTTATGAGAAAATTACATGGTGCATTGTGTCCTTTAATAAAACCAAGTCGACACCGTCCAGAGCCTTGTCAAACTCGACAAGCACAATTTTGGCCCAGGCCAGTGTACTGTTGTCTTTCGATTTCGAGCTATTTCGTTTGTTTAGACTAGAAGAGAAATTAACGTCCCGACGCGACCAGTACGAATCTTGTTTTTTTTTTTTACAACGTGCAAGTTTGCGTGTATGAATTTCCTTCGTTTAGCGTAAAACCCAGAGCACCCAACCAAAAATAGTTAAAGATTTGCTCTACCAACTTACTCATCAAACCAACTGGGAGCTCAGGTCAAATTTTATGCTCGTAATATACCCGTGTAGGATGAATTAATTTATATGAATATATTAAACATATATTTAAACTGCCAGTGAAAGATTAAATAGAAGAAAGGCCCCTACTGCAGTTATTGCCACAACTTAACTAAGCAGTTGCCTGAATTTTTTTCAGGCTTTCTTTTCGCAACCTTTTTAAGTCGCGTAAATAACTGCGGGTGTTTTTCTGCTTTTTGTTATTTTATCTTTCAACTCCAGTTAAAATATATTCTTTTTTATACATTCATATTTATATCAGTACTAAATTCTGTCTCTCCATATTGACATTTTCAATTTTCTGTCAGTTAATTTATCCCCTATGCAAGCGCCAGGCGGGAGACCTGTTTGTTAGTTAAAACTTCCTGTTTTGAATATTTCTAACGGAAACTGTGCAAAAAAAAACGCCACTTTCAGTACCATTGTGCAAGGGATCTTCGGCTTAGTCAAGCATAATATATACGTCTTCCACATATCTCTTTTTTTCCCTCTCTTATTTTCTTTTTCATAGAAATTTTCAAGGAAGAAAAACAAATTCGTGTCAGTTCTTAAGTTAGTATCTTTCCTTAAAAGTCATCCGACAGTCAATAATAGACGACAAAGTGGTTTGGTGTCATTATTTAACTCTGTCATTCCCAGATGGATGACAATCTTCTCCATCCAATTGTGATCAATATTCACCTGCGACTTCCAATCCATATATTTCTAGTTCTCGTATTCACCAATTATACACACAGTGAATCATTGTTCGGGGGTAAAGATCGTCTCAGTTCGAGTTTGTTGATCTGCTATTTCTTGTGAAGTGCGGCTGCAGTACTACTCAGATGCCCAGAAAGGTAAAAAAGAAATAACAATAACAATTATAGCCATGTAAACAAGTTCGGCCGCCGTTAGTGAACTTTATTTTCTTTGTCTTTAAAACAGGAAAGTCAAACGGAGTCTCAAATTGCAATTGAAATATTACCACACAAAGAAGTTCGAGGATTAAACGATTTTGCCAGTTCGTGAACTCTTTGTTTTGCATTTCTGGCCAACAATACGAGACTAATTCGACAGAAACAAATTGAAAATATTTTATGCCTTATTATGAAAGTTTTGGCAACCACAAAGAATGAAAGGATTCCTCTGTTATGAGAAAATTTATAAGAAAATTACATCGTGCATTGTGTCCTTCAATAAAACCAAGTGGAGACGAGCGCCTTGTCAAACTCGTCAAGCACAATTTTTGCCCAAGCCAGTGTACCGTTTTCTTTCGATTTCGAGCTATTTCGTTTTTTTAGAAGAGAAATTAACGTCCCGACGCGACCAGTGCGAATCTCGTTTTTTGCTTACAACGTGCAAGTTTATGTGTATGTAATTTCGTTCGTTTAGCGTAACACCCAGAGCACCCAACAAAAAATAGTTAAAATTTTGCTCTACCAACTTACTCATGAAACCAACTGGGACCTCAGGTCATATTTTGTGTTCAAATTGAAATTTAAATATTACCACACAAAGGAGTTCAAGCATTGAACGATTTTGCCAGTTCGTGGACTCTTTGTTTTGCATTTCTGGCCAACAACACGAGACTAATTAAACGGAAACAAAATAAATATACTTTATGCCATATTATAAAAGTTTTGGCAACCACAAAGAATGACAGGATTCCTTTGTTATGACCAACTGGGAGTTCAGGTCATATTTTGTGTTTAAATTGAAATTTAAATATTACTACACCTGGAAGTTCGAGCATTAAAAGATTTTCTCAGTTCGTGAACTCTTTCTTTTGCATTTCTGGCCAACGGTACGAGACTAATTAGACGGAAACGAAATGAAAATATTTTTTATGCCGTATTATTGAAGTTTTGGCGACCACAAAAAATGAAAGGATTCCTCTGTTATGAGAAAATTTATAAGAAAATTACATGGTGCATTGTGTCCTTCAATAAAACCAAGTGGAGACGAGCGCCTTGTCAAACTCGTAAAGCACAATTTTTGCCCAAGCCAGTGTACTGTTGTTTTTCGATTTCGAGCTATTTCGTTTGTTTAGAAGAGAAATTAACGTCCCGATGCGACCAGTACGAATCTCGTTTTTGCTTAAACGTGCAAGTTTATGTGTATGCAATTTCCTTCGTTTAGCGTAAAACCCAGAGCACCCAATCACAAATAGTTAAAATTTTGCTCTACCAACTTACCGGCATGAAACCAACTGGGACCTCGGTCATATTTTGTGTTTAAATTGAAATTTAAATATTACTAAACAAGGAAGTTCAAGCATTAAAAGATTTTCCCAGTTCGTGAACTTTTTGTTTTGCATTTCTGGCCAACGATACGTGACTAATTAGACGGAAACGAAATGAAAATATTTCATGCCGTATTATTGAAGTTTTTGCGACCACTAAGAATTAAAGGATTCCAATGTTATGAGAAAATTACATGGTGCATTGTGTCCTTTAATAAAACCAAGTCGAGACCGTCCAGAGCCTTGTCAAACTCGACAAGCACAATTTTGGCCCAGGCCAGTGTACTGTTGTCTTTCGATTTCGAGCTATTTCGTTTGTTTAGAGTAGAAGAGAAATTAACGTCCCGACGCGACCAGTGCGAATCTCGTTTTTTGCTTACAACGTGCAAGTTTATGTGTATGCAATTTCGTTCGTTTAGCGTAAAACCCAGAGCACCCAACAAAAAATAGTTAAAATTTTGCTCTACCAACTTACTCATGAAACCAACTGGGAGCTCAGGTCATATTTTGTGTTCAAATTGAAATTGAAATATTACCACACAAAGAAGTTCGAGCATTAAACGATTTTGCCAGTTCGTGAACTGTTTGTTTTGCATTTCTGGCCAACGATACGAGACTAATTAAACGGAAACAAAATGAAAATATTTTATGCCGTATTATGGAAGTTTTGGCAACCACTAAGAATGAAAGGACTGTTCTCTTATGAGAAAATTACATGGTGCATTGTGTCCTTCAATGAAACCAAGTGGAGACGAGCGCCTTGTCAAACTCGTCAAGCACAATTTTCGGCCAAGTCAGTGCACATTTGTCTTTCTATTTCGACCTATTTCGGTTTTTAAGAAGAGAAACGTGCCCGGCGCGACCAGAACGAATCTCGTTTTTGCTTACAAAGTGCAAGTTTGTGTGTAGATAATTTCCTCCTTTCAGCGTAAAACCCAGAGCACCCAACAAAAATAGTTAAAACGTTGTTACCTTAAAAAATCTCGCATCAATTTATGACCTCCAAAACGGATATTTTCACAAGTTGACGCAGCTTGGTCCGTTCGTTTTCTTTAGCTGAAAGTTTTAGGGAACTGAATACTTTTTCTCGAATTTACGAGCTGTTGTTGGCTTTTCAAAATGCTAGCGGGCTTTTTTCGGTAATTTTACCACGTATTTTTTCTCCGAACACAAATGGGATAAATTTTTCAACGTTGCTAAAGTTTTAAGTGACCTTTCGTCAAAGATAACGCTTTTCTTTCTTCACAATTTAATCCAAATTTCTCACTGAGACGGATGATGTCTTTCGAACGGATGTTCTTGTTATGTTCTTTCTATATAACCTTGATAATGGCGAGAGATGCACCGAAACGTCGGTTTCTTTCACTGATAAGAGACTTGTTAACGGAAACAACATGAAAATATTTTATGCCGTATTGTGGAAGTTTTGGCAACCACAAAGAATGAAAGGATTGCTCTTTTATGAGAAAATTACATGGTGCATTGTGTCCTTCAATAAAACCAAGTGGAGGCGAGAGGCTTGTCAAACGCGTCAACGACAATTTTGGCCCATGCCAGTGTACATTTGTGTTTCGATTTCGACTGAGACTGGTGATATCTTTCGAACTAGACGTATTCCACCAAAATGAAACTCTTGGACGCACCCGTATAACCGACAAAGCCACATTGTTTAAGAAATCTGAAATTATGGGAGATCTAAACAGTCTGCAAACACTAGAACGGTAAAATCTACAACCCGGCGCAATGTATTGAAAATATATTACCTCCTTTAACTAATACTTTAAGCTGGAAAACATTATAGGTTGGTTGCCTTTCGATCGTTACTTCAAGGCCGTATGAATTAACCTTGTTTAAAAATTATTTCTGCGGTGAGTGTGTTGTTCCTTGTTTTGTAGTTTATTAACAAAATTTAGTGCAAATTGGGCCGGCTCCTTGTCGGGTTAAAAAATAAACCTATAAAAGCTTCCAGTATAATTTTGGTTTACCAAATTTATAACGTTTTTAGTCTGAGGCTACGAAATAATGGGCTCACTGATGGTTTGTGTCGTTAGTTTGTAGACTAGCCTCTTAGTGCTTTGGGGACGGTAAAATATAGACCATGCCAGTGACATAGATCGTCGCATTTAACTACATTTTTCCCTTCTTCAGTTCTTCGAGTTGAAGATTTTTGCGGACAACTTGTCGCAGAAGCGCTAGCATACTTAATTTTTAGTTCATTTCTCTTCCATGTGAAAATCAAACTTCACTGGAACGAAATTCTCTGTGGGGACGGAAAAGATACCTCCGACTATTCTTTCTGTACATGTAGGAACTCAAAGAATTTTCCATAGCTGAAATGATGAATACAGCATATATCTTTATTGGTCCTTGAAAAAATTTCCATTTCATTTATTTTATTTTTTTTTTCTATTCAAGTATGGCAGGTTGTTACTTCTCCGTACTTGACTACCTATTCCTCTGTTATCTTTGTGGAGCATGGCTGGTATACAGCACTGATGCCCAGCAAGGTGAGAAAACGAGTCTTAATTTATTGCTAATTCCAAACAAAAAAGGCGTCATAAGCTGTTTTATGTTAGAGGCGTTTACATCGTCTAAGACGTTAGACCTACAGACGCCCGTTTCTCGAACGTTCCGTTAACTTACTTGGCCGTAAAACTATCACTGTATATACAACGTTCTTAGAATCGTTACTGATTATGGAAGCTAAATATTATTTTCTTTATCTTTTGATGCAATTTATTGGCAAAAATCACGCTGAGCTATCACTCTTTGGACATGCAAGAAGTCAAATGGATTTTTGAGCGAAAATTTTAGTTTAGACAGAGTGCAAAATTCGAGATTTCGTCTGTGATCAAGTCTTAATGTTAATTTAACTTGTTTTATTCTGGCACTTAAACTTTCGATCCCCAATATCACTCGTTTCTTTAGATAAAATCTAAAATCATGACGACTTTTCTCTGTCTTACATACTGCTGGTTCTTTAACCGATGAGGGTAAAAAGCGAACTGAATGAGTTTGGGGAACGGCATGTGGCATGACGTGCGGAATGACATAATAGGGAGTTTAAGAGACGAGGACGTCAACGGTAACGAGAACGCCACAAAACAATGGGCTTAATGAGCGAAAACAATCGCTCTACGCGTGCGTTTTGCATTTTGGTACATTTCTTTACCGTCCTCTGCAAAATAACAACGTGAAATGACCAAATTTTAGATTTTCTCGAGAACGGGAGCGTATGACGCAAAATCTTCTTCATTTTTCCTTACTTTGACGTCGTTGATACTAATTTTGTTCCTGGAGAGTTCGCCAGCATTTTCCAAGTTAAACAAATTTAAATGATTGCGAAAGAGTTACAAAAACGAGAAGTTATATTTTTAAATGACGTTCTCGTTACCGTTGCCGTCCTCGTTTCTTAAACTCTCTAATTATGCGAAATACGAGATATGTGGAATGACTTAAATAACTAAGCTAAATTAACTGGAGAGCGCGTCCTGTTTTCGCGCCAATTTTATAAGAGCAGCAGTTTTTCAATGTTGCGTACTCTAGCCGAATATTAAACGACTAAACAACAGATCTAGGATTAGAAAATAAAGGCCTGGGATGGAAAAAGTCTTATCGCTGGTTAGGAAGTGAGGGTGAAGAAATCGATGAATACTGTTATAGTTTTCTCATTCAAGGAACTCTGAGAAAATCCGTAGTAAATTAAATCTCATGTTCACTTTTCTCCTTGCGACTTCGGTTGAAAAAGATATTACTATGACTATGAACATATGAAACATACGTCTGAACTGCGGGTGAAAGATTACATAGAAGAAAGACCCTCGCAGTTATTTACGCAACTTTTAACTGAGCCGTTGCGAAGAGAAAGACTGAAAAACCTCAACAATGCCCTCATCATTTGTTTGGACCCTGACCCTAATCACGCGAACATCACACCACATAACGAAAGGCCAATCACAAAGCCTATAAGTTAGAAATCCCTTCGATCTTTCTTTCTTCCTCTCTTTGTCAGGGTTTTTTATTCATCCTTTATTTATTTATTTTTTTTAACGATGTTTATGACTAAGAACTTTATTTTTTGTCTTAGGGAGCTGTCGAACTATCAAATTTCTGCCACCAAATCATGGATATTACCTGGAGGATCACGTCATTTTGAATCTTACAATTGAATCCAGATTCCGATTATGCGAGCATCATTGCCTAATGGAGAGCGAGTGTGTTTCAGTCAACATTGGACCAGTAATTGACAACAAAATGATTTGTGAGTTGAGTAATTCGGATCACTTCCAGTATCCGGAAGACGTAATAAAAAGGCCTGGCTGGACGTATGGAGCCACTGAGGTATGAACTGTAGATCTAAAAATATATCTATAAGTGGATATGCTATATATAAGTGGAAATTCTAACGCTATTGCAGAGAAATGGCAGAGAGATTGTACTCCTTTTTTTGAATCGAAATTATATATTGAAATTATTCAGCTTTGCCACGAGCAGATGAAGCATGTCGCAAGTTTTGGCGTCACTCTTGGTTAGTCATGTGATTGATACTTTTTCCCTGCAATGATATCTATAGTAGGTTTTAACAACATCATTATTTTACACGGGCTAGCATTTATCAAGTAATTATAACCAGCTGGGTACTTTGTATCTCGTTCGTCACTTTATAAATAAATTTGATATTGTGACCTAGCTTGAGAGGATAGGAGCGGTGTGGTACATGTGTGTTTCTTTTTCCCATCAGAATCTTTGCTCGCTTCTCAAACCTTGCATCAACAACGGCAAATGTCTGTTTGGCTACACTGACAAAAAGTACCTCTGTGTATGTGCATCCGGATTTACAGGAGAAAATTGCGAAAAAGGTAAATACTATAAGTTTGGTCAGCTCATGTACTCAGCTTTAATTTGCCTTTCCATTTATAATTAGCTTGTTTAATTGTTCAATTGCACCTCTAACCCAGGGTTCTCTGGTGACGGAAGATTATGTTTAGGTACACCCCTCACCCCCTTATACCCTTGTATCCTTGTACCCTTGTTTATTGTGTAAAAGTAAATCAGCACTTTGTGGTAACCCCTCAGGTATAAAGCAATGAGCTATTCCAGTTGTTAAACCGGTTCCATTTAATCCTTGTCCAAGCGGTTTAATCTCGATTTTTGTAATTTTACATTTTTCAGATATCAATGAATGCACAAAAGGCATCCACGACTGCAGCAAGAATGCATCCTGTGTCAATACCGCTGGATCCTACAATTGCATCTGTAATTTGGGGTTCACTGGCGATGGACGATTATGTTCAGGTACAATTTGCCGTTCTTTTCATCTTTTTAGATTATTGTGTTGAAGTAATTTTGAAGTTTAGTTTTCATGAAAAAAAATCAATTAGCTATTCCAGTTGTTGAAGCAGTTAATTTAATCCTTGTCCAAATGGTTTAATCTCGATTCTGTAATTTTACATTTTTCAGATATCAATGAATGTACAAAAGGCATCCACGACTGCAGCAAGAATGCATCCTGTGTCAATACCGCTGGATCTTTCAATTGCACCTGTAATCCGGGGTTCACTGGCGATGGACGATTATGTTCAGGTACAATTTTCCGTTCTTTTCATCTTTTTAGATTATTGTGTTGAAGTAATTTTGAAGTTTAGTTTTCAGGAAAAAAAACAATTAGCTATTCCAGTTGTTGAACCAGTTAATTTAATCCTTGTCCAAATGGTTTAATCTCGATTCTGTAATTTTACATTTTTCAGATATCAATGAATGCACAAAAGGCATCCACGACTGCAGCAAGAATGCATCCTGTGTCAATACCCCTGGATCTTTCAATTGCACCTGTAATCCGGGGCTCACTGGCGATGGACGATCATGTTTAGGTACAGTTTGTCGTTCTATTCATTTTTCGAGGTTATTGTCTTAAGGTAAATTTGGCGTTGAGCAATTTGTTGTAATCCTTCAACGAAACAAAAAAATGATTGGCTATTTCAATTATTAAACCAGTTTCATTTATTCTTTGTCGAAACGGTTAAATCACTTTTTGTCATTTCTTATTTTTTTAGATATTGATGAATGCACTAAAGGAATACACGACTGCAGCGAAAATGCATCCTGTCTGAATACCCATGGATCCTTTAATTGCACCTGTAAGCCGGGATTCACTGGTGACGGACGCTCATGTTCAGGTAAAACTTTGTTGTTTTATTCACTTTGGTAGTCTCTTTCTTGTCTTTGTCCTTTGTCATGTTTTAATCCCCTGGTCAGATTGCAAGATGTAGCAATTTTTGGCCGAATTCAACGATCGTGTAATTTAAGAAAGTATGATATCCTAAGAAAAATATGTTCCAACAAAGTTAGGTTGTATTCGAAGTGTAACATTAATTTTGTTACGCCTAATTTCACGTTGAGAACATGTGAGAACCGATCTTGGGATTTACAGGAGAAAAATGAGAAAAAGGTAAATACTATAAGTTTGGTCAGCTCATGTACTCAGCTATAATGTGCCTTTCCATTTATAATTAGCTTGTTTAATTGTTCAATTGCACCTGTAAGCCAGGGTTCTCTGGTGACGGAAGACTATGTTTAGGTACAACTTGCCGTTCTATTCATTTCCCTTGTTGATTGTGTAAAGGTAAATCAGCACTTTGTGCTTACCCTTCAGGAAAAGAGCATAAGTACGTAAATTATGATCATCCGGGTGAGTGTAGTCCTGAGAAGGACTGTGTGTGGTGACTTTGACTGACGTTTCGACAACCTGAGCGGAAGTCATCTTCAGAGTCAAGTGCACTTGACTCAAATGCACTTGACTCTGAAGATGACTTCCGCTCAGGTTGTCGAAACGTCAGTCAAAGTCACCATAAACAGTCCTTCTCAGGACTACACTCACCCGGATGATCATAATTTACGTACTTATGACATGACTCCTGGGTTCAAACTAGTTACAATTTTAAAGGAAAAAAGCAATTAGCTATTCCAGTTGTTAAACCAGTTACATTCAATCCTTGTCCAAGCGGTTTAATCTCCATTTTTGTAATTTTACATTTTTCAGATATCAATGAATGCACAAAAGGCATCCACGACTGCAGCAAGAATGCATCCTGTGTCAATACCCCTGGATCTTTCAATTGCACCTGTAATCCGGGGCTCACTGGCGATGGACGATCATGTTTAGGTACATTTTGCCGTTCTATTCATTTTTCGAGGTTACTGTCTTAAGGTAAATTTGGCGTTGAGCAATTTGTTGTAACCCTTCAACGAAACAAAAGAATGACTGGCTATTCCAAGTATTATACCAGTTGCATTTATTCTTTGTCGATACGGTTAAATCACTTTCAGTCATTTCTTATTTTTTTAGATATCGATGGATGCACTAAAGGAATACACGACTGCAGCGAAAATGCATCCTGCCTGAATACCCATGGATCATTTAATTGCACCTGTAAGCCGGGGTTCACTGGTGACGGACGCTCATGTTCAGGTAAACTTTGTTGTTTTATTCACTTTGGTAGTCTCGTTCTTGTGTTTGTCTTTTGTCATGTTTTAATCCCCTGGTCAGATTGCAAGATGTAGCAATTTTTGACCGCGTTCAACGATCGTGTAATTTAAGAAAGTATGATATCCTAAGAAAAATATGTTCCAACAAAGTTAGGTTGTATTCGAAGTGTAACATTTTGTTACGCTTAATTTTACGTTGAGAACATGTGAGAACCGATCTTGGGATTTACAGGAGAAAAATGTGAAAAAGGTAAATACTATAAGTTTGGCCAGCTCATGTAATCAGCTATAATGTGCCTTTCCATTTATAATTAGCTTGTTTAATTGTTCCGTGATTGCACCTGTAAGCCAGGGTTCTCTGTTGACGGAAGATTATGTTTAGGTACAATTTGCCGTTCTATTCATTTCCCTTGTTGATTGTGTAAAGGTAAATTAGCACTTTGTGGTAATCACTTAGGTAAGAAGTAATTAGCTATTCCAGTTGTTAAACCGGTTCCATTTAATCCTTGTCCGGACGGATTAATCTCAATTGTTGTAATTTTACATTTTTCAGATATCAATGAATGCACAACATACATCAACGACTGCAGCAAAAATGCATCCTGTATCAATACCCCTGGATCCTTCAATTGCAACTGTAAGCCGGGGTTCACTGGCGATGGACGATTATGTTCAGGTACAATTTGCCGTTCTTTTCATCTTTCTAGATTATTGTGTTGAAGTAATTTTGAATTTTAGAACGTTGTGCTTACCCTTCAGGAAAAAATCAATTAGCTATTCCAGTTGTTGAACCAGTTACATTTAATCCTTGTCCAGGTGGTTTAATCTCGATTCTGTAATTTTACATTTTTCAGATATCAATGAATGCACAAAAGGCATCCACGACTGCAGCAAGAATGCATCCTGTGTCAATACCCCTGGATCTTTCAATTGCACCTGTAATCCGGGGCTCACTGGCGATGGACGATCATGTTTAGGTACATTTTGCCGTTCTATTCATTTTTCGAGGTTATTGTTTTAAGGTAAATTTGGCGTTGAGCAATTTGTTGAAACCCTATCAACGAAACAAAAAAATGATTGGCTATTTCAATTATTAAACCAGTTTCATTTATTCTTTGTCGAAACGGTTAAATCACTTTTTGTCATTTCTTATTTTTTTAGATATTGATGAATGCACTAAAGGCATCCACGACTGCAGCAAAAATGCATCCTGTCTGAATACCCATGGATCCTTTAATTGCACCTGTAAGCCGGGGTTCACTGGTGACGGACGCTCATGTTCAGGTAAAACTTTGTTGTTTTATTCACTTTGGTAGTCTCTTTCTTGTCTTTGTCTTTTGTCATGTTTTAATCCCCTGGTCAGATTGCAAGATGTAGCAATTTTTGGCCGAATTCAACGATCGTGTAATTTAAGAAAGTATGATATCCTAAAAAAAAATATGTTCCAACAAAGTTAGGTTGTATTCGAAGTGTAACATTTTGTTACGCTTAATTTCACGTTGAGAACATGTGAGAACCGATCTTGGGATTTACAGGAGAAAAATGTGAAAAAGGTAAATACTATAAGTTTGGTCAGCTCATGTACTCAGCTATAATGTGCCTTTCCATTTATAATTAGCTTGTTTAATTGTTCCGTGATTGCACCTGTAAGCCAGGGTTCTCTGTTAACGGAAGATTATGTTTAGGTACAATTTGCCGTTCTATTCATTTCCCCTGTTGATTGTAATAATAATAATAATAATGTGTAAAAAGTAAATCAGCACTTTGTGCTTACTCTTCAGGAAAAAATCAATTAGCTATTCCAGTTGTTAAACCAGTTACATTTAATGCTTGTCCAAGCGGTTTAATCTCCATTTTTGTAATTTTACATTTTTCAGATATCAATGAATGCACAAAAGGCATCCACGACTGCAGCAAGAATGCATCCTGTGTCAATACCCCTGGATCTTTCAACTGCACCTGTAATCCGGGGCTCACTGGTGATGGACGATCATGTTTAGGTACATTTTGCCGTTCTATTCATTTTTCGAGGTTATTGTCTTAAGGTAAATTTGGCGTTGAGCAATTCGTGGTAACCCTTCAACGAAAAAAAAAATGACTGGCTATTCCAATTTTTAAACCAGTTGCATTTATTCATTGTCGAAAGTGTTAAATTACTTTGGGTCTCTGCACTAGAAAAGTTGGCATATCATTTTGTACGATAACATTGGGATGACCTTAATGTTTGGCTGGTCTTTGCAACAGCTTGGGTTATACGTTAGTTGAGAAGCTTTCGGTTACAATCCAGGGCCTAGTTGTTTGAAAGCCGATTCAGTAACGCTAATCCCCGATAAAACGTTAATTGAGGTTTGTATCTAGCTCGTTACAGCGGTGATTTTATTGGCGTGAACACCTAAACTATGTCTGGAATGCTTATTCTGTTGTAACCAATCACAGGCGAGATCTTCACACCACAGAAACCACAGGCAACGAACGGTTTCTTTTCAGTCACGGAACAAGTTATTTTCGTTTTGTTTAACATTCAGTCTTTTTACAAGTAGACAATTGCTTTTCCTTCCTATTTGTTTACAGTTTGTGCTATAATAGCAAAGAATACAGGTTTGAGCGATTTTGAAATAAATTACAAAGCCAATGTGCCGGGCTGACGCACGCGGCGGTTTGGCGCGCGAATTTTCAAACTTTTTGTAACGATCGAAATCGGGAAATCGGTAGTTACGCCTGATCGCAAGTTACGATGTTGCAAGGTGAGCCGCAAGAGTTTTCTGATTTCCATCTTTTCGCGGCTATTGCAGCAAGCGTTAACACTTTTTTGTTAGGTGAGGGCGATTTACTATTTTTGGTAGTTTGTTTCTTTTGGTAGCTAATGTACGCGTGAGTCACGTGAGGGAGAATCGACATGGCCAAATCTACGACATTGGGAAACCTTATCCTCAAGTAATCCGGGAAAACGTTTTAGATCTTCACAAAAACGGTTTGTCAATCAGAGAAATAAGCGCTCAATCACGAGTTAGTACCGGATTTATTACGAAAGTAATAAGGGAATATAATGAAAACAATTATTCTGCCCCGCGAAGGGCTCTAAGGGGACGTAAGGAGTCGGTTCTAACCGAATATGTGCGCTCTCACCTGGAAGTTGAAAAGCTATACAAGCCAAGCTCGTATAGTAACGAGCTACAAAGGAGATTATCGGTTGGATGGTGTCTGTTTACCGGGCGAAATACCGTCAAATGCATCCGTGAGAAGATTTTTAAACAAGAAACTCAGAATGACTAAAACTAAAATCACGCGACTAGACAAACAAAATCAGAGGCAAATGCCAGACAGCTTTTACAGCTGTCAACAAGTCTAATTTTATTTCCCGCCTTTTTCGCGTATCTAAAAACAGCGTACGTTGATGGTGCGTGGGAGAATTGCTCTAAATTCTTGTTCAGAAGAGTTCTGAAGAATACGAAAATGTCAGAGGTAAAACAGAGGCTTATGTCAATTGGAATACCAGGAATAGAAAGATTGGCGGTTGAATTTGAATCCCGGGCATTTTCGACTCGCAAATCCTTACAGTATCCGTTCAAAAGGGCGATCTAGACTATACATTCCGGTCGCCAAAACGTTTGCTTCTCGCGGAGAAGCGAGCACTGGACCACGAACTGCGACAACTTAAGCTTAAATCACAAGAACCTGGCAGTACTACACATTTAAGCCGAAGCAATTGCAGTTTAGCAGTAAAGAACCAAAACTTGGCCAGCCGAAGGAGAGACGGCAACTGCATCAAACTCAAGCAGTACTACTACACGCAAGATCGATTCTCCTCTAGACCGCCGTAACCAAGAACTTGTTGAAAATGTCAGTTTTTTGGAGGCACAGATTTCAAGTGCAGAAGACCACTTGGAAAAGCTTAAAGGCGAAAATGATTTACCGCAGCAGGGCCGTACCTAGGATTTTTTGTTTGTGGGGGCAAACTCCGCACACCCCTCACAGGGGTCTACCTAGCCTGCGTGGCAGGCGCTAGAAAGGGGAAGGGAGAGGGGAAAATTGGGCGCGCGAGAAACGCGCGGCGCGAGGGCCCAATTTCCCCCTCTCCCTTCCCCTTTCCAGCGCCTGCCACGCAGGCTAGGGTCTACCGTATGCAGACAGGGTTTCTAGTTGGACATTGATTTTGTTTTCACTCCTACACAGAAAGTTGCCTCTACAACGTTTAGAGAAAAAAAACCACACCGATGCTTTTTGTTTAAATTGTCATGACTTTTATGGAGTTAATGTCTTGTTTAGCTTGAAGCAAATATTGTCTCTCATTTTAAAACACAGTCGATGCACTGCTGTAAACAAAGGGAGAAAATCACTGAGCTTCCACAATTCAAACGCACTATATCAGTGGAGCGAAGCGTTTGCAAAAACACAGTCGTTATTTAAATACAATTCAAGCCTTTTCAGTATTATCGCGATCCTGGGGGATCTTCCCATTGCGCTGAGACGTCAATATATCTTATTCGATGGTTTTACATATAATACGCGCGGATATTTTGCGAGTTGCGTAGTATTTTTACGAGCCCCGAAGGGGCGAGGAAAAATACGAGCAATGAGCAAAATGTCCGCGAGTATTACATGTAAAACCATCGAATAAGAGATTTATTATTCCACTACAAAAAGATTTTGTTATTTTGGCTTCTCTGTTTTGGTAACAGTTTTCAAATGCACCCGGCATCAACTGTCCATCGGTATATGGCGCGTACGAATGATGTAAACAACACAGAAAGCCAGTTAAATGTCTTTAATTTGATTAGATAAAATGAAAAGATAAATGACAAGTGAAACTTGTTTTCGAGTCTGCATCGTTTCAAAAACTATTCTTCGTCCAGTCCGGACATTGTTGCTCCTTTTTTCTGCCTTTTCCGTCCGTATTCGCTCTGTTGTAAACCGGTCAAACCGGGACACTACAGTGTATTACGGTCTCATATTTTGCGCGTTCTCTTGACCTTATTTGGTGAAATGACATAATAGTGGAATAATAATATATCTTATTTGATGGTTTTACATATAATACGCGCGGTCCGGCCATTGTTGCTCCTTTTTTCTTCCTTTTCCGTCCGTATTCGCTCTGTTGTAAACCGGTCAAACCGGGACACTACAGTGTATTACGGTCTCATATTTTGCGCGTTCTCTTGACCTTATTTGGTGAAATGACATAATAGTGGAATAATAAAAAGTCGTATTGCCGTCTCAAAATGACGGTTTCTGATTGGCTCAAAAACTGTCATGTAAGCATGACAGCACGGCACTTAAATGGGTTCGGCGCGCACAGATCAAAATTTTACTTCTGTGAATGAACATGCGACGTTGGATGGTGTTGTTTATTTCTTTTCATTTGAGTTTACAAAGCTTCTGACACTGTTCAAGGACCACTTATAATGTATTTTTTGTGGTGAACATGTACCATGGTACAGCGGATACAACTTTTTTCTTGAAGGTAAGCGAAAAAGAGTGATTATAAGTTCGATGAAGAGAAATTTACTTAAAAGACTTTCTTGAGTGTGAAAGCGGCCACGGTAAATAACAACGAGCTTAAATTCCAATAAATTATGGCATTTGCAAAGCAAAAGGATCTGTTTCTTTTCTGATGTCTCTTATCTCTAGAAAAAATTGCTCCAAGAGCGCTGCTGCGTTCTCTTTCATGACTCAGGTTTGTCAATTTGATCTTCTTGTCGTAGCGCCGAACGGCAGACTCGGTAAATTTTACAGTATTCTTCGCCGCTTGGTTTCTTTCAAATTTCTAAATCTCCACGGCATCTAATCTAGGATAACAATGCTTTGTTTTCGTTTTTGGGTACTAGTATGGTTGCTCTTTTTATTCTTGCTTCTGGTTGTGGGGTTGTGAGGTTTATTCATCACTGTTTTCATGTTGTTGTTTTTGTCTCGGCGGTAACGAATTTTCAATAATATTTGCTGATAAAATGTTCAAACCTACTAGCTCGTCTATTTCATCAATAGTAGGTGCTTTATGGACTGTAAATTTTTGCATTTTCTTTGTTTTGACGTAAAAATTAAAGCCAAAAATTCAAATAACCCGCACCGAGAAAAAAAAATTCACGCACGGATATTACCATGGCTACAGTTTAACTGAAGTAAGAATTTATCTTTCAATCAGCGCACGATTTGTACTTTATCCGTTTACTCTCTCCAACAAAATGCCAGTATCGCGATAAAAAACTAAATTCAATTTTGAGACGGCAATACGACTTTATATTTGTCTTTACTTTGTTTATTTTATTTCTTACTTTTAGTTTGATTGATTATTCTTAAATTTTATATTTTATTGATTTTGACTAAATTTTTCGTTTTTATATTGTAAGCGCTTTTGAATGTTATATAAAAAGCGCTATATAAATTGATTATTATTACTATTATATTGACGGCGTTGGGAGAAAATATATTCCGTATTAGGCTCCGTCGCTTCGCGACTCCGCCCAATACGGAATATATTTTCTCGCAACTAGCCGTCAATACAAAGTCGTATTGCCGTCTCAAAATCGAATTTAGTTTATATTACTGTGACACGTTGCATAGCTCTATAACACGCTACAACGATTACTAGAGAACCAAAAAACCAAATAGCCGTGCCAAGAAACACAACTCCTTGTGACAAACACTAACAGCCGGGCCCGGCATTGCAACAATTACAGAATGAAGCTCATTACATGATACAAGCAATGATTAATTTCTGTCCTAACATTACACAAATCTCAACAAGAAATGCAGTTAAAACTATCAAGCACTTAAAAGAGCCAAGCCAAACCCAGCTGAAATGCCCTTGTGGCATAAAAACACCGTCGTTGAACACACGGAATAAGAGGTTATATTGAAAATGGAGAGAATTCAAAAGAGGAAACTCAAAAATCATTAGGCGCAAATGACCTGTCGGATGATGAACATATGATGGTTTTAACCATCATATGCGGGTTAAAATCCAAACCCGCTACAAATACTTGCAAGCAGCGCAGGCTTTTAAAACCAATTTATCTCTGAAAAAAAAAACATACTTGTATAAGCTAGATTTAAAAAGGCTAAAACACGCGCCAGAAAGTTGCGTCGGCTTGTCAGTCTTTATTTACACACCAAATTCTAAACCATAGGCAGCCCAAACTGACAAAATCATTATTTTCATAGGAAAACCGGTACTGGCTTTTGCCTCAAAAGATTTTCCAAAAAAATTATTTGGAATTCACATTGAAGGAATATTTTTTTCAGTCAATTAGTCGATTTTTTTGTGATCAGTGTGATGTTAGAAACAAATTGAGTTTTCCTGGCGAGGGCAGCTGCTCCCTCTGCCCCCGCGCTATGTACGGCCCTGCGCGGAAATTTTTTTGCCGTACTGAGTCCACGCGTGAAACTTCTGAATCGTCAAGAGCTTGATAAAGATCTGCTTTACCTTAATAAAGCGCTTGAAAATAAAGTACCACCGGAATTAGAGGATTGGCGCTTGCCTTACCTAATTGATACCTGTAAAGGACAAATAAGTTCTTTCAAGGAAAGTGCTGCGTTAATTCCCATTTCTTCGCCTGCTAATCCTCCTGAAAATTCATTTTATAATGGTTTCAGTGTAAACAACGGGGCAAATTCAAGTGTGTTAGTAAATAGTTCAGTAAGATTCCACTCATATCGATTGTAATTCTTGGGCTTATAACACCCGGGTATAACAGCTATATGTTGAAATATTTTGTATATCATTATGTAGTTTTAACTTTCACTCGGAGAAGAGATACATCGGCAAAGGGCAGAAACGTTTTTTTTTTTACACTAGCACAGGCGAAAGTGTTGCAGTTACTTTTTTTTTCTGTCACCCTACAAAGTACATGTTTCCTCGTCTCATACGTGTAACTTAGCAAGGTTATAATGAAGGTTATAATAAAGTAGAAATTCGAGAGTTGTTCTTGTCGAATTCTTCTTAGAATGATAAATTTTCAGATATGAATTGAACATCGCGTTGGCTTTAAAAATTTTTCTTTCTAAAATCGAAACGATGTACTGGATGCGGCCCTCAGCACTGATCTTGGGGAACAGCGGTGTTTTAAATTCCTAATAAGACAGCTTGTATCTCGAACAAAACGAAAATAATTTGTTCCGTGACCGATGAGAAACCGTTTGTTGCCTGTGGTTTCTGTGGTGTGAAGATCTCGCCTGTGATTGGTTACAACACAATAAACTTTCCAGACATATTTTACTGGTGTTCACGCCAATATAATCGCTGCTGTAAAAAATGTTTTTAAAAGCTGACTTTTAGCTAAAGGTAAAGAAAAGTCTAATATAAAGCTGACGGGCAAATGTGTTTTGGAAAAATGCTTTTTCTTTAGTAATTAAACTCGAATCAAACTTCACGTTAACCCAGGATTACCTCAATAATCTGCTTGTAGACGAGAATCGTTTCCAGTTTTTGCTGGGACTGTATTTTGGTTTTACTGGTTAGCTTGCTTATACATAGTGGGAATAGTCACTTATGTTTTAATTATAAAAGGTATAATTCATTGTCTTGTTTTCCAAGATGTACGTTTGTGTTTAGGTCATTCTTCCCGTTCTCTTCATTTCATCCTTGACTGATCATTTTGCGTTGATTATTTCCATGTCCTATTGACTTTTAAATGATTGAAGGCACTTTTGTTTTTCTTTTCACCTCAGATTGTTCCAGTAGTTTGTCTCTCTTCGAAAAATATCAAGATCTTCCGACCAGAGGAGCAAAAGCTGTTGAACAGTTCAGAATTGATGGGAGTCTTTTCCTCGCCTTCGCCAACTATAGAGGTGATAAAAACAAATATAAGACGAGCTCCTTCATCTACAAACTGAACGATTCAACTGGAAACTTCTCTCATTACCAATCCATAAACACCACAGGAGGAGATCATATCGAATATTTTACGATCGCCGACAAACATTATCTTGCTGTTGCCAACCACAGGAATGGCGTTATATTCCACCTGAACTCGGTCATTTACCAGTGGGATGGACAAGAGTTTGTTGTTTTCCAAAACCTTCCAACAAATGGAGCAACCAACTTTCACTTCTTTCAAATGTTGCCGGAAAAGTTTCTCACCGTTACGAGTGATAGCTGGTTAAAACCCTCAAACTCGACCATCTACAAATGGGAAGGCAACCAGTTTAAAAAGTTTCAGGAGATAGAAACCGAGAGAGCGATAGGGAGCACGGCATTTGTGATACACAATGAAACTTTTATAGCTTTTGCAAACTTTTACAAATCCGAAGAGCGGTATTCTGTCCAATCTCCTGTATACAAGTGGTCAGTCAACAACAACAGTTTTGTTAAAGTGCAGACTCTCCAGACACATGGCGCCCACGATGTGAAGTCCTTTACCCACAACGATGAGACATTCCTCGCCTTTGCCAACATATATAATGGGGGAAGTTCTAACATCGATTCGTTCATTTACAAGTGGAATGGCAGCAGGTTCGTTCATTTTCAGTCCATTCTAACTCATGGAGCCACAGCCATGCATCCATTTGAGATCTGCCACGAAACGTACCTTGGTGTGGCCAACGGGAATGGTTTTGCAGATGTGTATCAGTTCAATGTATCACAGTTCGTGAAATACCAAGAAAAGTTAACTTACGGAGCGACTGATATGACTTCATTTGAGTACAAAGGTCACATTTACCTGGCAATTGCAAAGTACCGAAAACATGGGGGATTCAACACCAACAGTGAACTGTATAAATGGATCTACAAATAATTGTTTCTGAGGTTTGGAGGGAAAGGAACTACGTTAAGCCAACAATTACAAACACGCCAAAAACTCGAAAAAGATTTACTTTAATCAAAAATATGTATCAAACATAAAGCACGATAGGATATATAGTTGTGAGAAACAAGTACAACTTTGCAAGGATAGTATTAACATTATAAAGCTAAGTTTACATGTAGCTTATTTATATTATTAGTAAACATATTGTAATTTTCGTTAACACAATGGTTGCTTACCATGTAAGGGAAGCTTACCACTAGACTTTTTTAATAGCGAGGAAATCAGATTACAGAAAAGGACTGAAAGGTTAATAAGGAGGCCTGAGAACATCTTGACAATACTTTTTTTATTTCACGATGATTTTACTGAGCCCTAGAGGTAATTGAAGGGATGATGCAGAGAGTGGCAAAGATCTAAAGAAAAATTAATTGATTAGTTTTTGTTTCTTTTCCCGCTGGCGTTAGTTGATTGCCACGTTACACTTTTTTCGTGGCCATTTAGGAACTCCTTAATCTCGTAACAAGTTATACAACTTTTTAGCTTTAAATCAGGGCCGTAACAGCTTTTCTCAGATTAAGGATCAGAGGGGTGAGACTGGGCGTGTTTACCATTTGTATCAGTGGAAACCCACTTGTATACAAGTAGTCAGGAAACAGCTTTTTCAAAGTACAGGAGCTTCCGACAAATGGCCCGGGAGCAGCTGATGTGCAGTCTTTTGACATCAACGGCGACAAATTCCTTGTCTTTGCCAGCTCGATGCCTGGAGAAAATTTCGAAAGCGACTCGTTAATTTTCAAGTAGGTTTTCTCTTCTTTTTTTTCTTTTCCCAGGGTAATTGTCGCAGTAATCTGCTTGTAGACGAGAATCGCTTCCAACTTTTGCCGGGACTGTATTTTGGTTTTACTGATTAGCTTTCTTGTACATAATACAAATAATCAAATATAGAGTAGGCAATGAAGAGTTCTTTTCACAGTATTCGTATTTACGCACTCTTTAATCAAGAATTTCACTCGTTAAAATTTCAACACATCACAATTTCTCTTCATAGCTTTTTCTGTACATACTTGGCTAGAGTTAACGATAGACTAGCAGACCAAAGTAACGTATACTTCTTTTTATACTTTAAGGTGTCCTCAAACGCTGTTTCAAAAATGTACTTGTAAGGTTAAATTACAGTTATACATGCATTCAATGCTACGGAACTATATGTATAATCACATACCACGGGTCCAAACGTTTTTCAGTAGCTATAGCCGTGAACGTTTGAGAAGAACACATTTGTTGCAGCCTTTGATAAGTTGTATGAATAAGCTTTTTGAGAGCGGTCATTCCATATATCATCTGTAGTTTGACTTGATAAAATGCTGCTTAGTTAATATTTAAGTTTGGCTGAAATAAACTTGTTAAACACGTTAATTAGAGAGACCTAATTTCTGTTGCTGTGCAGCGCAATGTTGTATAATAGAGACCTTATGAAAAGACGGCGGCGACGGCGACGGCAACCGGACACAAAACAAAAAGCCTTATAAGCAAAAACAATCGCTCTACACGTGCGTTTTAAATTTTGGTACATTTCTCTGCCGTCCTCTGCAAAACAACAACGTGAAATGACCAAATTCAAGGTTTTGTGGAGAACGTGAGGACAAGACGGCGAATTTTTCATTCTCTTTTTTAACTTGAACGCCACTCCCTACCAATTTGGTTCCTGGGTAGTTTGTTGTTTGTATAGAAATTGAACGAGTTGAAATAATCGCGAAGTAGCAGAAATGAAATAAAGTTATATTTTCAAATGAAGTTTCCGTTGGCGTCGCCGTGTTGCATTCGTAAGGTCCCTAGGAAGCTTAAGCAGCGAGGAGGACGACGTAAATTGGCCACTGTAAAGAGATTGGAATTTACTTTTACAACTTTGTCGATAAACCAAACGTTCTTTTATACTCCCCGCCGACGCAAAGTTTGGTTAGAAACTAACTTAGTTATCCTCTGAAATTCATACCCATTTTTAGACCTGGGTCCAGTTGTTCAAAGGCCGGATAGCTTTGTCCATTGGATAAGTCACTATCCGTCAGTTTCAATCTGTGCAAAGATTTCAGTATTTCCTCTTGTACAAGCGAATATGCACACTCTAACCACAGTTAAGTTTGGGAGCTCAACTGGCGAGGACGGCAACGTAAATTGGCCACCGTAAAGGGATTCGAATTTACCTTTACAACTTTGTTGATAAACCAAACGTTCGTTTATACTCCCCGCCGACGCAAAGTTCGGTTAGAAACCAACTCATTTGTATCTTCTGAAATTCATACCCATTTTTAGACCTGGCTTCTAGAATCCACACCCCGGTTTTCAGACTTTCAGCATATACTAAAATGATGGTTTAAGTCTAAATCATATTTCAGCCCACCCTTTGGCGCCGTACTTACCTATAAGGCTTATATAGTGGAGTACCAAATGCGTGCAATATGGCAGATTTACGCGCGCATAAATTTTTACACTAACTATTACACGCACCCTGAATTACACGCAGTCTGTATGTAATTTGACCAGATAGAAATCGCTTTGTCCATCACATGTAATTTGCGGGTATTTTATCACTTAACGATGTACATGAAATGTGACAAAAGCTTCTCGCATTTTAAGCAAAAGGAAGGTAGGAATCTCAGGGGATTAGAGTCCGTATTTCAACCTTTGAGAAATGCAGCCTCGTTTGTATTCTTAGGATAAGTTGTTATTTTTTTATTTTATTTTATTTTATTTAATTCAATATTTTTCCAAGGGCATCCAATTTAGCAGAGCTAGTTTAAATGGAGCCCTGACACGGCACAAGACAAAACATTGAAACAAAAAAAACCAAACTAATAATTAAGTTATAAATGCAGCATGTACCGCAGGCGTTACTGCTTAAGATGGCACTTAAGTTTGGTTTTAAATTCACTGAACTCCTCGACTTGTCTAATGGTTCTCGGGATGGTGTTGTAAGTTCGAGCGCCGTTTATTCTGAAGCTCTCCTGATACTTAGCAGTTTTTGCGAAGGGAGGGCGCAACAAATCACGGCTTCTGGTGTTATAGCCATGGTAAAGGTGCGCGTGTTACTAATTTCTATAACTAGATCGTCAGCCTCTGCCGTCCTCTGATGGGTACCAACAAGCATAATCTTCGTTTTCTCAAGATTAAGTATTAAAAAATTAGCATGAAGCCAGCTTATGACATCAGTTAGGCCACCAGTTGTTATCTTCAGATTATTTCTATAAACCGTCAATAAACCTAAAGCTGCGATTTACAACTCTTTGTAGTTACTTTGAGTTATAAATCACGATGTTTTGACTGCTTACTGCTAGTCTTCATCAGGCGATGTGGTTGACTGGTTATTATTATTGTATCTACATGTACCATGATGAACAACACCAACCTCTTCCTCGACTTTCTATGATATAATATAGTAGGTTATTGCAAGGGAAGGGGAGTCCAGTTGTTTTGCTACAAACTCGTTTCGTTATACGGTTGTTTCGCTACAGCGTTAAGTATGAAAATGTGATTATTTCTCGTTCTTTTAGTGAGTTCCGGTGGAATTGTCTTAGCTGTTTCAGACTGCGTTTCATAGTGTTTGTGCAAGGATTTAATCGAGTTCAAATATTAGAGAATAAGTCAGGTTTACAGTCAATCCACGTCACACGTGACTGGTAATTTTGAAATTTGAACGGAGTTTTGAAATTTACATGTCAGTTTTGGACATTGCCAGCAAGATTTCAGAGTTCCCAGAGTTTTCAGAAATTTCCCTAGTTTATTGACAGTATAAAGGTATGAATTTTTCTTTACATTACAGCATTAAGTATTTCAAGAATAACAATTTTTTTCCCAAGTATTTTTAATCTTTTTTTTTTTTCAGTTAATGCATCTTTTTCGGAAAGATTTCCAGAGAAATGTTCAACATTCCATTCACACGTCGGACATTACAAAGAGAAATTCGAATGTTTATTTAATTCTCGGAAATACTGGTCACGCGTGACGTGAATTGACTGTAAAATGTAGCGAATCAACTAAACTGCGCGGTGAGGGTAAAAGGCGGCATGAGTTTGCGGAATGACATGTGGCATGACCTGCGGCATGGCATAATTATGCGAAATACGATACTCGCGGAATGACTCAAAGAAATAAATTAAATGAAGAGTGCGTCACTTTTTGGCGCCAATTTTAAGAGGATTAGGTTTTTCGATGTTGCGGAAAATGCAACAGATGGGATGATTAGAAAATACAAGCCTGCAGCTGGGATAGAACATGTCTGATCGATGGTTAGGAAGAAGTAAGGGTGAAGAAATCGATGAATACTGTTTATTGTTCTCACATTCAAGGAAATATGAGTACATGTGCCTATTCTCGGACACTTTTTGCAATTTTCTCGTATATAGTTCCTTCCTTTAATGAGGGTGTGAATGGGGTTAACCGACTAGCGACAAAGGGCGTAAAAAATTACTGACTACCGACGAAACGGGGAAAAAATTACCGACTAGCGACAAATAAATTCTAACCGACAGCCGACATGGACGTGATAGGGATGTTTGTATTCAGAAAGAACAGCATTTTGATGATTTCTAGCTCAGAAAATCCTTCTTCACCCGACGTAACCACATTAATTCCAAATTTAGCCGAATTATAAAATTTCTCGTCTTCAAATTACTTTAAATCCACGGGATCCTTCTTTTCGGTGAGCAGCGTGGGCTCATTTCTAGAACAGCGGCTCGTAAGACGCCCTGCTGTCTCATTTCAAGAACAGCGGATCACAATCGAGCCGGCGAGACGCCCTGCTGTTGTCTTTTTATTGCTCGTTGTTTGTTCATGCGGTCGGGTCATGACCCGGGGGGGGGGGGGTACTCCCCTATATAAGGTATATAGGTATGTGCCGCCCCAAAGGGTATGGTTTTTGAGCCGTTTTGGTCTGAAAACGGGTATAGATTTTGACAATTACGGTCTGAAATCGGGTCGGGTTTTTGGGGTGGGGAACATTCACGAAAGCTTACAAACATATTTTTCTTCTCAGTACGTAGCTGGAACGACTAACTGATAGCGAGAAAAAGAAATAGATAAACTATGTCATTCCAGCTTACTTTTACTCCTTGCGTCAACTTCCGTTCGGCACTGATGCATAATTATCAGATCTGAAAACGGGTATGAATTTTAGAGGTCAGGTCTGAAAACGGGTGTGGAAAATGGCATGTTTAGGTCTGAAATAGGGTCGGGATTTGAAGACCCGGGCGGCACACCTCCACCAAGGATTCCGGGGAGTACCCCCCCCCCCCGGGGGTCATGACTGGGATTGCTAAAGTCATCGTGAGTTTTTTTCGAAAAGGTGAAGAAGTCGCCATCGAACGTCATCGAAGCAGGGTCCCAGTAGACAAAGAAGCTCATAGAGGAGTATCTGAACTAAAAAAACATCTTACGGAGTTTTTAGGACTAAAGGTGCAGGCACATCAATATGGAATTGGCGGATTTTCGTTAAAGTTATTTCGCCTGGCGAAATCGCCTGCGGGCAAATGCGAAAATTTTGCAATTGTGACGGATGGGCAATGGCAGCTTGAACTTCCAAATTTAATATCGGATGAAAGTAGCAGTGAGCTCAACGGTAAGTGTGGAACGCGTGCAGCGGAGTTTGATGAATCACTTTAGTTCTGTAGTTAAATATTAAGCTCAAATAGTAACGTGGTTAAACTCTGGTTCCACCGTTTGTTTGTTTGTTGTTTTGTGGAGCGGAATGGTTTTTTTTTCTTTTTCACCGTCCATTTGAATGCGAAAATTGAGAAGAAAAATCTCTACAAAGAAGTAGCGAGTAAATCAGTTTATAAGCTTCTTTCTGATTAATTGGTGAATGAACAACAGTGTAGCTTAACATATTAAAGACCCCGTTTATTTATATACGCCCTTAAATTTATTCGTTTCTGAAAACCAGACTTTCAAATAATATTCAATTCTCTCCTCGAGGTAAACCAAGTATGCACCTTGAACGGGAGGGTAGTTTACACGGATACAAAGGCGGGAAAGGTTATGCAATACAACCCTGATGATAAATCGGTTAGGACTTTGGTAGGAAGTGGCCACAACAGTTCTTCCGATGGGACACAAGACTCATGCTCATTCAAACAAATCGAAGGGATATGCTCTGTAGACAAGAACTTGTTTGTTACAGATGTTTCCGCTGGAAAACTGAAGATAGTGACGAGCCTCTCAGAAACGGTATCTTTTCTGGGGATTCTTGGCTCCCTTTACGATACCTTTGGAATTCATTCTAAGGGTATGAAACCAGACGGAGTGTCCTTGAAACAAGCAAAAGAGAACGTGACAAAGATTGACAGCTATGTAAAAGACACTGTGAGTAAGGTGAAAGAACACTACCAGTTGAGCGAGACGTCTGCAACCAGTGGTCCACAGGGAACTGTATCACAGAAGACGCAAGTATCTGTGTCTTTGCTTAAAAAGGGCATAGAAAGGCTATACAAGAACGTGGTGGACATTAACCCCCAATTTGTAGATGATCTGCTGCTCGAAACGTTGCTCACAACAGTAGTGGAAAATTTGCACGCTCTTTCGCACCTTAAACACGAGACATTTACGGTACTTACATATGCCCAGGATTTTGGAACAATTTGCAAGGAATCTCTGAAGCGCACATCTAGATGGGCAGCAAAGTACTACACGCATGACAAATCCTACTATCCGGTACCTCAATCCGCCATGCCCCTTTCTGCTATAGCTACCATGACACCTTTGCCAAGTGAGAACATAACACCAGGGAAGGAAGGACAGATCAAAGAGTGGCTAGAGAGTTACAGACCAGTACGCCAACGGACGGTTAGGAGTGAGACCACAAAAGATAAGGCTGGGGCCTTGCCGCCAGCTGTCTACGCCGTTCACCACACCGACGAGTCTAAAGAGAGGCTTCGATATCCTGAAGAAAACACTGTATCGTCAGCAAATGCACAACGCGTTGTCAGCATACAATTTGTGGACGAAGGGGATGTTACTGAGGTGTTTGAGGATCACAGAGAAGTACAAATCGATGAGTATGAGACAGATTCGGATGACGAGGAATCAGATTTTGAAGAACATCCAGAGGTTGTCAACAGAGCGTGTGTTACCCGATCCGACAGGGCTGTTCGTGCATTTGTGCGTCTCGACATATAAGAGGTACTAACAGTTACTAAAAATCCATTTAACGGTGCAGATTGATACGTATGACAACCAAATTTTTGGCAAAAAAAAAAAAAGAGAAAAAAAAGAAACCTCGCAGAAAAGCCACGAGAGCCGTTGAATAATAAGTGTAGTGAGTTTTTGTGGACGTCTCGGAAAAAAGACTTCCGTAGCTTACAAATTAAAATTAGTTATCCCAGGGGCTAGAGTGGGTGTTCCATTCTTTGTAGAATTTACCTCTCTTGTAATACTTCGATGCCCCGTGGTTGACAGGAAACAAATTCACATCTATAATAAAAGCTTTGGTGAATTTTATCGGTATACTAGATTTGCAAACATAAGTGGGGTAGACGAGCACGTTGCTAAATTAAAAAACAGCGTTAACGAGGTTTAAGTGAAAACAAATAATGAATTATTACAAGTATTACACTTCGTCTAGAGTTTAAAGTCTTAAAACTGGGCAAATTGCATAATAAATGTGAATAATTAACGTGTATTTTTAATTATTAACTGAGATTTACCGACAACCGACAAAGGTCAAAAATCTTAACCGACAACCGACAAAGTAATGAAATTTTAACCGACAACCGACATTTTGACCCCCCCATTCAGACCCTCTTTAATACCTAAACACGTCCTAAAGATTGGCTGATTGAACGCCTGAGGTTTCGTACGATCGTTCGCAGATGGTTAATCGCCTTTCCTGGAAAAAATATCCCCTTCATTATGTTAATATACGTCTCGTTAAAGAAAAAACGAAGTAATATTAAAAGTATATTTTAACTTTTTCCGGACTTAAAAAACATTTTTAAGTCAGTTTGGGTGAGACCTTCCTCGGGTATTAAAGCGCTGAAACATTATGTAGAGGTCTATTGTCACCGGTCCCACGGCACCTCCGCCGGATGATATGTTTAACCACGTACCCCCAAAATTTCCAAGTCTAAAAAAATAAAATAACATAAAAATAGATTATTTCATAGGCTCATGTGAAGTTTAATTCCTTCCTGTGGTCCTACCATGGTTATCCGCCATCTTGAGCTGAGCAGCTGCGTTTCTTGGAATACTGACCGGAAGTGTGTTTCCCGTTCCACTGGACTGGAAGCGCGTTTCCGAACGTCTCAGTTGCGCTGCTGGGTTTTTATTTAATAACCAACTTGCAAAAGAAACGAGTGTTAAATCCCTCCTTCTCGGAACTACAACAACACGATCGTGAGAGCAAAAGAAATGAAGCCAAGGCGTTCTACTATGGAAGTTGCTGCAATGATTTTGAAGTTCAATCCCGAGTGTCGATTCCTATTTTTAACAAAATTCATCAGCCTCTCTGTAAAATAGGCCTTATCACGGTTTTTGACGCCATTTTGACGAATAGGCAAACAGGCTTGAAATAACAGTGTTTGTATGGAAATCCGATGTCAAATGATTTTCATAAAACATCGCTTCTGAAATATTCATGAATTGAAAACTTTTGGTACTAGGAAAAGGATTTTAGGAAAAAAATTGGAGGGATGTAAGCTGTGCCAGAAAGCGTCCAGTCGTGTTTTGAACTTTCCATACATTTCCCTGCATTTTTTCCCGCGAACTATGGCTTAGTAGCTGTTCAGGGCTGGTTTGCTATAGAGATTTTTGTATGGATGTACGGCGGGATTGAAGAACCTCAAAATCATTACAGAAACTTTCATAATAGAAAGCCAAGGCTTCATTTCTTTTGCTCTCAAGATCGCGTGGTTGTAATTCCCAGAAGGAGGAATTTAACACTCGTTTCTTTGTAGTTGGTAATTAAATAAAAACCCAGCAGCGCAACTGAGACGTTCGGAAACGCGCTTCCGGTCCAGTGGAGCGGGAAACACACTTCCGGTCAGTATTCCAAGAAACGCAATTGCTCAGCTCAAGATGGCGGATAACCATGGTAGGACAACAGGAAGGAATTAAATTTCACTTGAGGTATAAATTAATGTATTTTTATGTTATTTTTTTTATTATTTTTTTTTTTTGTACTTACACTTGGAACTTTTGGGGGTCTTTGTTTTCGAGTTTTCGGGGTCTTAGGGTCTTAGGGTCTTCGTTTTAGAGGTCTTCGTTTTCGACACACCCCTGTGACCTACCCACCGAAAGCGCTTTCTTCGCCTGCCGTTTCAAATCACAAATATTTATAGCCAATTTTTGAATTTAGGGGGTAAATATTCCTCGATGTCATGTTTGACAAATTTTGCTGCTTTTGGGAATTGCATTTGTAAGTTATTCCGGCTCGCTGTCACACCAGGTAAGCTTTCAGGACCTTTCAGGAAAAGCTGGGAAGTTTCTTCGCTACTCTTTTATGAAACTGTTGTTGAAGCTTTGTCCGAGAATAGTTTTATCAGACGCTGTGAACATTTAACGGTTACATATTGTAACGAATAAAAAATTTGTAACAAACTCACGAGAAAAATAGGTTCTGTTTTTTCTCACCTTAGATTTTCGGCGAGATACGTACGCTAGTTAAACTTGTCAATTACGAGGAAGTCAAAAGGTGAAAAGCGAACATGAAACTTAAATTTACTCAGTCCCTTGCCTACGAAAATCCATAGATTTCTTTACCCTCACTCCTTCCTAAACAGCGATCGACATGATTTATCCCAGCCTTGTATTTTCTAATTCTCTTTCTGTTGTCTAGTTGTTTTTAAATATTCAGCTTGGAGTCCACAACATCTAAAATTATAAAATTGGCGCGAAAACAGTACACGCTCTTCAGTTAATTTATTTCTTTAAGTCATTCCGCGAGCATCGTATTTCGCATAATTATGCCATGCCGCAGGTCATACCACACGCCATTCCGCAATCTCATGCCGCCTTTTACCCTTACCGTAAACTGCGGTGTAGCAAAATGACCGGTAAGTTGGGAGTGCATTTGGTGTTCACAGGCAGCCATTTTTTTAATAAGAGTTGTTTTTAAACCCAGAGATTGACTATGGACAGACAACTTTTTGAGTAACCAAGTGGTCTGATCTTGTGACCAGAGGCACAACTCTACCTAGGATGAAAATGGTACAGGTGCAATTCTGAATGCATTACACTGTAGATTTCTTTATAGATGAACAAATCAATGGACAAACTCCAAAATTACGTCTGCCCTGCTAAGACTACTTTTTCATCTGAGATGCCTTTTTCCATGAAAGTTCCCAGTAACTTATAAGAAGAACTTTGTTATCACACAATACTCCTCCCCAAAATAATGATTTGGCTACATAGGAGACTATGATACATTTTAAGGCCGTTAAATTCAATGTTTTATCAGCCTCGACAGCTAGCTTTGAACTTGAAGATTTTGTTTATATCTGAATGTAAGCTAATCTGTTTCAAGTTGCACTGAAATTATTTTAATATGCTTTTACACTGCATTTAATTGTATTTAATATTTAGTTCTACTTGTATTTAATTTAGTAGTAATGTATTGTACACCACCAGTGAACACCCACATAAAAGGACAAGTGGATTAAGAACCTCCAGACTGAAATTCGTCATTTTAGACACCTGTTAGTAAAAGGACCTTACATTAACTATAAGAAGACTTATTCAGGCTGACATTGAAAAAAGTAGGTTCTTAAGTGTGGGTGTTTACCGTATCGCATGACAATCAAACAATGTAGATTCCGTACCTATTTGTGACATTTTCTTGGCTCTTGATTTTCACGATTTTGTGAAGTCGAAATCAAAGAATGCCAAAAAAAAATATCAATTTGGGCAAAATTGAAGACTTTGAATGTCTTTTCTTCAAGCTTTTTTTATAAAGCACTGCAAACTGCGTTTCGTATTCATTGAGTGCTTCATTTCCTTTAAAGGTTTGCTATCTTTTTATAAACCACTCCATATTCCTGCTGTAACCTTAAAAAGCAAATCTTAAATGCAGTCTAACTAAGCTTTCCTTGACTTTTAATTTAGTCAATCTGAGGATCGTTGATCTCTCCTTCTCTTACCTTCCCGATTTCCCGACCATACCCTAATCCAGATTATCAAAGCGGTGTAAAAAGTTTAGGCTTGTTTATCTGGTTTTGATAACTGCTTTTGCTTTTCCTACCGTTCGTAGGAATTAATACAAGGGCTGCTTTAGTATTCCATGGCCATCTGAGAATAAGAAAGCTTTGTGAGGAGGGACGATTGAATGCACCGAGCAGAAAATTAAATCTGATGTTGCTCAACCTTTCCATTTTAAAAGCACAATTTTAGAGGTTTCAGTCTCAGTTAGTAATTTTGAAAGTGTTTGAATAGTGTTAGTAATATAGTGATGTGTTGTTAACAAACAAACAGACAAAAACGGTGAGCTAAAGTGCGAACGAGACTTCCTTCAGTTGAAATAAGTTTTTATGGAATAGAGGCAAAGAAATTTTGTTTTCAATCTTCATTGATTCATGAAAATAATGCTTGAACGGTTTCTAAGCGTTGCGACAACATGCAATCCAATTAAATGTTTTATTTACTGTAAAAAAAATTTGTTTAACTTCAACCACTATTTTAAATGGCCTTAGTATAACCTAGTAATTTATAAGAAGGGACTTCCTTTTCAGACAACCGTCAATCACGGTTCATCTGCACTGACGTGGAAATTCACCAAGACATGGACAAAGAAGATATCCTCCAGCTACTCCAGCGAACACGGATGGAAACTGAGTGTGACGACTACCATCGACTCTGGAGAACTCTGAAGTGCCATCATTGTTTTGAACTCTCTCCACACATGCTTTTCCAGGAAAGGTTTTTAAAGCCGTTCAAAAACCTCGCAGCACGTGTTTTATCGGGTCTAAAACCACCAGGCTGCGCCTCGTGGTTTTAAATCCCGATAAAAGACTGCTGCACGTGTTTTAAACATTACTTTATTGTCCGCCAACAAGTCCTTTATTTCTCAGTCTAAGACCCTCGTGTAAGGCA
The DNA here is from genome assembly GCF_977016875.1 of Pavona decussata. Lineage (NCBI taxonomy): Eukaryota > Metazoa > Cnidaria > Anthozoa > Scleractinia > Agariciidae > Pavona > Pavona decussata. Next base: position 485,225 of record NW_028145676.1, read on the forward strand.
ACTTGTTCTTTTGTAGTATCTTCTACTGGGTGGTGGTTAAAAGTAATTCCGAGCAGAGGTTTCCCTATGCGTGAAATGTATAACAAGTTCGCCAACGACAAGCTCCCAGTCTTTAGACGCATTATCCATCGTTCAAGGTTCATTGTCACAGCTCCGATTACTCACGGAGTTATAACGGAGGACCCCAAGAAAACGACAAAATGGACCGAAATCCGCCAATCACGGCTCTTAAACATAACCTTTTGATCATCAATCCAATGAGTAAAACATCTGAGTTTTCTAAGAGGTCCACTGAGCTGATTGACGGCAGTGGAACTGAGACGCAATGAACAGAGTCCACGTGCTATCGAAAGGCGCAGTAACATACTGTCTCCGATCCAATAGGACGAAATCGTCTTATTAAATCGTTTGATAACATCTTACGTGGTGGGACTTAATTCTTTCAACTATCCCTGTGACAAATGGAGTTCTGTTTGTTCGAGTATTCCCTCCATTGAAATGAATTAATAGGGTATCTAAATTTATCAGATTTGAACGAAATGCAACCCTTATGTTCGTCACACAAAACCGATGATCCAAAGTATGCGAGGCTTTCACGGAGGCACCCATAATTTTCTTTTTGTGAGGTCCCAGACGCGTGACGGCTATCAAAAAAATTTTCAAGCTGTACAAAGGATTTTCTCGGGAACCAATGGAAATATGGAAAGGAATAAACAGAATGTTCAGAGCATCCTAGACCCTTGTTCTGTAATTGACTTGCTGCTCAAGCAGTGATTGAGTAATAAATAATAATTGTGAGTTTCTTTACCTTAGGTGCCTGCAAAGACGGAATATAAGGTGAAAATTATAATTTTCAAGCAGGAAATAAATGTCGGTTTCAAGGCTCCGGTAAAGTTCTTTGACGAAAAAGGCAATCCCCTGGGTGAACGCGATCTGAGTGGAACCTGGACAGGAGTAACAACTTTCACAGGGCACGCACTGGTGACTGAGAAGGCTTTGAAAAGATACTAACTGAGCTAGATAGCTAACATTCGTAGACACTTGTAGTTGTTTTGATGATTTTTGTGGCGAGAGACCACATCATCACCATAAGGGAAAAGTGAGGCAGTGCAAAACATACTAAATGATGTAAATACATTGTATCGGTGGCATTTGTTGCCAATGAAGAGCTTGACCTCTTCAACTTCCTTTTTAGTTCTTTTTCTTTTGCCTGATATTGAATGCCAAAGTGAACTAACCAACGCTGATACTGCTTAGGAAAATTAATAGCGACATGATGGACCAAACCGAGAGTAAAGGAAAATGCTTAAATTTACCACATAGCATCTGACTATCTTCAAAAATACTTGCTTAGCCCCAATATTATATTCTTGGATTTCAACAGCCCTTACTAAGCTCTGTTTTTCTGACATTCAACAACGCCAAGACTACTTCTGTATTATACAGCAACGTCCTATCCTATGGCGCGTTTTTAGTGTCAAAATTCAAACTATCAATTCAAACATTCGATCCTTCAATTCAAACATTCAAACATTCAATCCTTCAATTCAAACATTCGATCCTTCATTTCAAATCTGCAATTGTTCGGTTCAAACTTTCGATCCTTCAATACAAACATTCAATCCTTCAGTGCAAAAATGGAATGGGTCGATTCAAACATTCCATCATTCAATCCAAATATGGAATTGTTTGTTTCAAACATTCGATTCTTCAATCCAAACACCCTTTTCTTCAATCCAGAAATGCTATTCTTCATGTTAAATATGCATTCATTGTATTGCCTGGCCTATCATTCAGTTCAAGCATGCATTTCGTCGATTCAAACATGCCATTTTTCAATTCAAACATTTGATCATTCAATCCAAACGTGTATTTCTTCAATCAAATCCTGAAACTCAAACACTACACCATAAATTCCGCGTTCAATTTCGATAGAAAATGCTGAAATCCTGCTGTTGAAACGTTCTGCACTTTAATTTTAAGATATAAAATCCAGATTATAAATTCAAACATAGTCTCACAATGTAGTTGTGCAGTGGCTCGATTCAAACATTCACTTCGGCGATTCAAACATTCAGCTCAGCAGTCCAAACTTTCAGTTCCTCTCGGGTCTCTGTAAAATGCAGACCGGATGGCGGCGGATGGCGGATGGCGGATGGCGGATGGCGGATGGCGGATGGCGGATGGCGGATGATAAAATGCGGATGACAAAATGCGGATGGAAAAATGCGGATGACAAAAAAATTAAAGGAATAAATAAATAAATAAATAAATAAATAAATAAATAAATAAATAAACAATTTCTTACGCCCGATTTTTTTTTAGAAAATTACGTAAAAATTATGTGAAAATTAAGTACTGGTTCATGCCGAAAGACTTACGCTATGACTTGACTTTTGTGGTATGTTATATGTTCTAGCAAATAGCCGAAACAAATTTTTCTAACCGCTTTGCTCGACTTAAGAGAGGTAACCGAACTGGCAAATAGCCTCCTACGCAGACGTTCTTTGGGCTCGTCACGCAATATTTTCTCCCCACGAACGAAAATATGACGTGACGAGCCCTACGAATGTCTGCGTGCGGAGGCTAACCGAAAAATCGAGTAAGTTATTTTGCTTACGATATACTGTCTACGTGCGGGGCTAGGGGTAAGCTAAGCCTTCAGTGGCTATAAAACAATGAAAAGAAGATTTATCTCGATCGAAGCTGGTAGACATTGGTGAAAGCTATAAGTAAAATGCAACTATCCCAATTTTGTAACATGTATTTATCGACCCTTTATCCCTAGATAATAAATGAAAGTAGATGTCATGCACATGCGCAATCCACCTCACCACCCCGTATGAACAAAGTACTTGTATAAGCGTTTTTAACGGGAACTTTATTACATTTATTTCAAAACAAAGTAGCGTACTTCCTTAAAGAAAACAGTTCCAGAGCATAGGCGAAGGAAGCAAGAGGAATAGAAAGGCTTACTCCTCCCCCCCCCCCCCACCCCATACACACACACCCTGGGGAAGGGGGAAAGGGCTAAATTGACTGTAAATTAACTTTACATCTGGTCATATGCCTAAAAACAGTTCCTGATAAGGCATTACCATTCAGTTATGAAATCTTTACTTTCCATATGAATAACGTCAACAATTTGAAATGCGCAGGCATATTTATGTAATCTGCAACTCACAACGCAAGAAAATACAGATATCAAACCGTCATGAAATAAATGACTAACAGAAGTGACCTCTGTAAGCCCTGGGGAACTCTCATTTGAAAGAAACGGGGACGCTTGTGTTTCGCTCAGGGTTGTAAATTGACGGATTTTGATCTCGCTTTGGGTGTTCAGCACAGAAAACAAATTTTTTTAGCAATCAAGCAAAAATAGTGTTGTGGACAGATCAAGCATTAAAAATGGTATCTTTCAGGGGTCAGAAAAAGCTTGAGCCACTCCCAGATTGGTCTCCTTTAGGGTTTAAATTCAAATTTTCTACAAGCATCCCCGTTCTTTTCACATGGGGCTTCCCCCCGGGCTCTGTAATTTCCTTAATATTGTTTCCAAAAATGTCAACTTATTTCTTTAACCAGTCTTTAACAATAACAATTTGAAATGCATAGGCAGCTGAAATCACGTCACATCACAGGATCTGCGACTTGTAACGACTAAAGAAGATACAGATTTCAAACTGTGATTAAACTAATTGTGTAGTCAATGTAGTGAACTGTGATTTCCTTAATTTCTGTTCCAAAAATATCAACGTATTCAATAATGCTGATTTCCAGAGTGATTGGAAACAAGGAAGATGGGGGAGAAAATCCTTGTAAGTTAGCCCCCCTAATATTTTCAGCCCTTATAAATTCAAATCCATATATCCGGAACTCATTGGGGACAAATATTTTATAAATGCGATTAGTGTCACGCAATGGCATTTCAGTCCCTAGAAACCTACGGATTTTCAGGGTAATTTCTTACACTTTCATTTCATTTGTGAAAGCCTTTGTTTATGCAACTTCACTTTTGAATTTTTACTTAGAATATTTGAAACCAACAGTAAGCTAATTATAGTTTACAAGACGGGCTGTCTTATGACATAATGGGCAATTTATAGAGACAAACCAAAGCTCTCCCTTAGAAACCTGTGATGCTCTGGTGTAAAGTAGTTTATGGCCTCAAGGGGAATCTGTAAATGGCTTCCATGGAAGAATGGCTGCTTGGCGCGAATGCATGCAACCTGGCAGTGGAAATATACGTTTGATGGCTTGTGGTATTCTTTGTGGTTGTGAAAATATGATCTCAGCATGTTGGAAACGACAACGATATCCCCTGGGGGTGGGGCAATTTGACCACCTGGCTTTAGGGGGCCCGAGCAACCGTAACAGGTGCTCACAAGCGGTGGACATAAAGCAAGTGGATATATCATAAATGCCCCGTAAGCCGGTGATGGGTACACTGCTCTTCTTGGACCAACCAATGGTGATGGGGGTAGTTCGGACAGCTGACATGGAAGCAAGTGAGACAGAGTCTGTGTGGACGACACCATCGTTGAATTTGCCAGTACTGGTAAAGGAACGGGTGCTTGTGTCAACGAGGCTGGATGCGGTTCAGATGGCATAGACATTCGGCCCGTCGATTCCTGTTGCAACGGAAGGTCTGCTCTCCGCATGGGAACACCTGCTCCAGTAACCTGGGTCTTTGATCTGCCCCCCTTTCTTCGTGCTGTCGATGACTTGGCCTGGTCTCCTTTCTTGCCAACAGTTTTGGAACTGTCGCTTGTGATGTAGCTAGTAGCTGTTATTGTTTTCGGGCTGCGTTTGTACCAGGAAAGGAATTTGTTCAGTCCTCCACACTTTTCGGCGACAACTAAGGCATGGCAACATATTTTAGCGGACTTGTATCTGGGGCACTCATCGCAGACGACTTTTCCGTTCTCTTCTTGGTAGACATAATACGGTTTTCCTCCGACATCGTTTCTAATAACAAACGCATTTTGGTTGTTTGAAGGGGCCCGTACTACAGCTTCTTTGCTTTCCATCAGCTTTGATGCCTGAGCATACATATCCTTCAGTAACAGAAGAGGTACCCCCGCCAATCCAGATTCTTCCGGTTGAACAGAAAGTTTGTGAGCAGTGTCCACCACGGCATGGGGTACCGTTACCGTTTTTTCAGAGTCGGCAATCTGGTCTTGAGAACTGACAGATACTGCAGCGCCTTCATGGCCTTGTACTGATGGAAGCTGGGTCTTCCAAAACTTTTGCAGGGCGGATTCTCGCTGCTTGATATTCATCTGAAACCACTTTTGTGAAGAAATTTCCAGGGTTTGGAATTCTTCTGAAAGCTGGACCTCGATTCAGAACAGCTGCCTCGCAGTCGCGCTTCTGTTGGTTGACCAACGCTTCCATTTTCGTGCAAAAATGTGACATTTCGCTGGGTTTGGAGTCCACTTCCCTCTTCACCACTGCATTGGCAGATTCTGGCAAGTTGTTAAAATAAGGGTCAGGTGGGTCCCCCAGCCCAGCATTCCTTCTTACTGGCCTTAGGAAATTCGCCATAATAACTTCACTCTGGAAAAAATAAAACATAAGGGACATATTATAATACACTTTTACCAATTTTAGCTATGACATGAAGGTTCTAACCACGCCTTGAAAGTCTTGAAGACGCCCATGCCCATTGTGTCAAACTGAAGAGAACTATTCCATGTGCATTACCTAAGGTACCATTATAATAATAATAATAATAATAATAATAATAATAATAATAATAATAATAATAATAATATAATAAAGATTATTGATTCAATACCGGCTGATATGGTAGGGAGTTTGTATAACCAAAAGGTGAAGAATAAGTGAGGATTGAGAAGTTTTTTCTATAAGTAGATATAGGCGAAATAGATCTCGTTTTGAAAAACCTCTGCTACTCAGTTGATATTTATTTATTATACCAAGTAAAGTTAATAGATATAAATCACCTTGCTTGAAATGTAGCTATGAAACTGGGGCGATTTGCCGGCTGGAATATGTTCTTTCTCCCTTTCGTTCCACACGTCCTTAAAAGACTCCAAAATTGCAACGAATTCTTCATCTGTTTCTGCATCAAGAAGTCCTATAGGTGGTATGAGTCAATGCGACAGTAATAAGGTAATCAGTTTTATTTTCAATTTGATTTGATCAAGTATCCTTGTTTAAGGACAGGACAGTCCTCTGTCACGATGGCTGTCGCAGAGTTTTAATTGCGTGACTTACGTCTTCGTTGTTTTTATCTTCAATGGTTGTAGTTTCGGTCAAATAAAAGTGGTGCTGGCAGTGTAACTTACGATACCGATATCAGCTTCTGTCATGTTAATAGACTGCCTGTCGTCAGCCCCCATGCGCGTAAATGAATGAAACATCTGACAAACTAGTTTGAAAAAGAATCTCTTGTCTGCATGATACTGTATAACAGTACAAAGCCTGTGGCATCTAGTCGTCTCTATGATTATGTCCTTAAAATTCCTGGTTCAATCGTGCGTGTTAATTAAGTATTTCGAGTAGTTACTGTGCGTTTTCAGAATTGTTTTTCTGTACACTTAATGGTTTAGGTATGGGATCAACATAAGGATAATCAGAGACATACTAAATATTTTCTTCTGCCCGCCGTTTTTTTTTTTTTTTTTGGTTTTTTTTTTTTAAGAACATGTGTTGCAAAATTAATATACTCACCATCTTCTTTTGTATTGCCCTTGTACACTCCAAAAACGTCAGCTAAGAACTCTGCTTGAATGTCCTGGGGAACTGATTTCAATTGCTCCTTACAGTTGTCTTTAAAGTGTCCAAAGCATCTGACATGTAGGGCATGATAGAAAGATCTGCTCAACGCTTGGATGAGTGCTTCTTCTCCATCTGTTCCGAAGGCAAGCAATAAGGAGACCTCTTTTTCAAGCCCCACTAGGTTTGAAAAAAAGAAGTTGTAGGTGTCGAAGGTCTTTCTTTGATGAAGCAACATTGGTCCAAGCATAAGTGGGGGTTTCCCTGTTTTCCTTTCCTTTAACATCAGGTTCCGATAGGTGGTGACAGTCAAATGAAACTTGCCCAGGTTAAAGGTGGGATCTACTCCAAAGACAGCAAATTTTGCGGGATTTGTACAGAATCGAACCATGTCTCTCAGTTGCCAGTCAAATCCCAGGACTGTACGAAGTTCGGGCCCTGGTACTTCTCTTATAAATGCACTTTCGCGATTACCAAGCTGCTGCCTTTTGGAATTCATAAGTACAAGTAACACAGAATCAATTTCCTTTGTGGCCTTCAAAAGCCCGCGTCGCTGGTTCTGTGCTTGCTCGCGGTTTCTGGGAAGATCACTTTCTCCTTTTGCTTTAAGGATGCCTCCTCCCTCCGTATCCACCTCATGGAAGGCTTGTTTTGGCTTTTTGGTAACAGACACCTTCTTTAACGCCTCAACAACACTCTTCTTTGTTCTCACGTAGCCTGTTGCCCGAGCTTTCTTGTTATTGCCATGAGGCAACACAAGGACTTCGTGCTCTATTTCGTCAAAGAGATATTGCACAAGGCAGAGATGAGGTACCTCTGTCAAGAAGAAAAAAATTGCTTCAGAAAATACTGGCACTCTTGTAACCACAACCCGTGATAAAAGTGTTTGGAGGGTTATCTTTTTTCCGCTCCCCCGACCACTTTACATGAGCTCGTTGAGCAATGCGAGCAACTCGGGAAAATTAAGGCAATTTCCTGGGATTAACATCTGTTGTCGATGAATGAATCATTTCTTTAATTTTTGTTCAGTAAAGCCAAAATAAAACAATGACATGCACGTCGCTTAATTTCCACTGTTAAATACAGTTGCCAAAGTTGCAAAATATCAAAATCTTGAACACGTGAAGGTGAGTCTCAATAAGGAATAAGTTTTTCAGTAGTATACATACCCTGAATGACATAGAAATTCTTCTTCAGATCTGGCGATGATTTGTTCTTGTAATATAATCGTTTTAGATTATATATGACTGATTCTGCTGCCGGCATGTCATCGTCGCCAAGCTGATACAGATCGCCCTCTTCGTCCATGGCAAATCTATTCTTGTGGACTCCATTGTTTCGCCACGCTCCCATATCATCACTTTTGATGTCGTCCTCATGTTTGAGATGCGTCCTGTCCACTAAAAATGTAACATTATGTCGAATGCCACGAGGTGTGGTTTTGCAGAACTTGCCCTCCTGTAATGGCGCCAACAAGATTTGTACTCCTTCCCTAGGTGACAACGGCTTATTTGTCCATTTGAAGACAGGCGTTTCCTCGTTGTTATTGTATGGACTGCGAATATACCTACAGAATAAACAAACGGATTTTCAAAAACCAAATTACTCTCAAGGGGAGCTTTCTAGTTGAACTTACATAAACTTATTACCCGTCTCATCACCAAACATATGGGCACCTTCAAGGATAAGTTAAACCATGGAAAAGACTAAAACGAAAAGACTATATTGGCTAAAAAAAAATGTAGTGAACAGTTTTTCAGCTGCTTTTACCGATTTTAATGTATGTATAACCTCAATAAGTTTTATAGTTCAATGCAACAACTTGAACAGTAACAACAAAGAGAACAACGACGGTGAACACGATTAAAGTGCTGCAAATTTTTGATAATGTCTTACCTGTAACTATCTACTTCATCTATTGCCACATCACTTTCGTCATGACTATCCGTGTCGTCAGTACACGTACTTCCCTCGCTTTCACCACTGTCAACCTTGATTAAATTTTAGAGTAATGGCAGTAGGTCAATTTGCATTCTTTAGACAACCTTGTGGAATTGATTAACTGGCTGATCCCAAATAAGCATTTTAACCCAATCCAGATGTCGAAGCATATATATGTCAAGGCACAATCACACATGCATCTTGTTGTCGATCACTATAACAACCACATTTTTCCAATTAGATTTTAAGTTTTCACTTTTTGAATCTTTTTACCGCTTTCCAATTTATTTTAGCTGTTTCCTGGAAGCTTGCGAACTTTTTCAGGATGTATCCTTCCCCAGGTCCCACATAACCAAAAAAGCCTTAGCATCCATACGTATTGGTAACAGGTGACATTATTTTTTTTGGTCAAAATAGTGGTTTTATTATAATTTTTTCTTTTACAAACCTTGAGTTTCTTTTTCTTGGGACTGTTATCTGGAATCATAATAGGATTCATGGACGTCCCCGCTCTAATGTAACAAGAAATGTTTGATATAGTTAATATTCGTTTGGGCGGACCTTACTCGTTTACAAAGGGAATTTTATGTCGAGTATCAAAAAAGCTGCTTTCTTAAACATCACCCTCTAAAGCTTATAAGAAGGGTTCGAGCTATTAAGCCAGCGAAACACTTGGCGATTTTCTACGCCGATCGCCGCGATCGTCGAAAATCGCCAGTTGTGCCCGTTGCAGCGATTGCGATTTTCGCCGATCGCCGCGATCGGCGTAGAAAATCGCCGATATCTGGCATGTCAGAAAACGCCGATAACATTCGCCGGCATTCGCCAAGTGTGCTCATTCCCGCGATTTTCTACGGTCATTACTGCGAATCGCTAGTAAAGCCAACCCATCAGGTTGGGCGATTTTAGTACATGGCTTTTCAAAACTGCCATATAGCCGCGATCGGCAAAAAACATCGCCAAGTGTGTCCGCCTCCTTAAGGGGGTGGGGGTGGGGGAATTTGGGTTTTTTAGGGAAAAGGGCTATTGTATTTTTATTTTATGCCTAAAAGTGGGTGTGTCAGAAAAGCTGATAAGTGGTCAGGTGACGGATTTCAAAGGGGAGGTGAGCTTGTAGGCGGGGTGTTTGAAAGCTGAAAGGGGAGGATCAATAATAAATGAAAACAATAGGGGAAGCAGTGACAAGCTACGCGCCTTTTTTTGTTTCTCTTGCTATTGTTGGCACCATTTACGTAATTACGTTACAATGCATACAGTCTATAGTATCGCGAAAAATCTATTTAGTTTTCTTGTCGTATAGGAAAAAAGTGTCCCCAAAATTTTGAATACTTCAGTTACGAACTGATCTGTACTTTATTAATATCTCTGAGACGGATGACCAATTTAAGGCTTTTCTTAGATTCCCACGCCGTGACACGCTTCAGTAAATTCCCATCTTCAACCCTCACTGGTAGCCTTTTAGGTTGAATGAAATACAAAGATTACTTCGATTCTATTAAAGAAATTTCTGAATTATTTTAACTTAAAACACCAAGAAAAAGACATTTGTCATAAAATATGAATATGTTTTTGTTCATTTCTGTTTAACTGAAGATAAAAAAAAATCCTGCGGCCTTTGACGGGGTTTGCTACAAAGAACGTGTGGTACTATTTTTAGGTGCTAATTTATCTTGCAATTCTTTTTTGGGGGGCTGTCGATTTTGCGATTTGTTGGGTTTCTTTCCTTTTTTTACATTTACAGCTATTTACGTTACTGTTCACAAACTGCTCATTTTGCAAATACTTGCATTAGCTATTTTTCATGAAAAGTATGAAAATCGCCAAATTTAAAAGTTGCTTTGTAGTGTGGCAGCTGTGCTTTGCAGCTGTGAATTGCGGTACATGCAAAGAGGCTGTCCTTCCAGTTTCCTAAAATCCTTTGTGTCTTATGTTCGATCTCTGTCAGATTGGATAGATTGGATGAATGAAATCTGGATGAATGAAATCTGTATCAAAGCAAAAGCTGTAAGAACACACTCACCTTCTATAATCCGCGAACGAGGTCTTGCTCGCGCCGCCACCATCGTGGGCTGGACCAGCATTTTCACTATACATGTACAGTGTACACAAAAAAAAGGTTAACAGAATTTGTCTGACATTAAAAAAAGGTTGAATTCGATTAACTTTAGTTAATTCATTAACTTAACTCACCTCTTCCAAACAAAAGTTGGCTTGCCCAAATCAGCGTCGCTTTCCGACGACTCCGACATCGCTCAACTCACGCTAACAAGCCTTTGAACACGTGCTGTGCACGTACAAACGCTCCGTTCAAAATTGTAACTATGTAGGGTAGGGTGGTGTGTCCATCAAGTACTGCCATCCGCCACCATCCGGTCTTCATTTTACAGAGACCCGCTCCTCTCCAGTAGTCTGGAACCGAGGGGACTCTGTAAAACAAGGATACGGACGGGCGGATGCGGACGACGGATGGGGCTTTAAAAAAAAAAAAAAAAGAAGAAGAAGAAGTGGAAGAAAATAGGATGTTGATACGGTTAAATTTATTGGTTAATTGCCACCTTCTAAGAAATGCTAGCTTTGGCTTTTTTTTAATTTTATTTTTATTTTTTTTTAATTTGAATTAATTTTATATCTTATTGTCAGTCAAACAGCGAAAACGCTGTGGAATGTTTCTTCTCGTTTTTCAACCAAATCAGCCTGAGTTTGCAGTGGAACTCCGTACATAAGTACGACACACCATCCGGCAAAACAACACGTTCACATTCATGAACATTTACAGGATAATCTGATTAACGGGTAAAGTACTGTACGAGCTCTTGTTAGGCATTATAGATTGGAAATCGTGGTTATTGTTCGAACAGACAGATCGATACAAGTTATTAAAAAATTATTTTAAGACGTCCAAAGATTTCCCTGCGTCAGATTTGCGAACGTGTCAGAGCAATTGGATAAAACCTTATACGCCTGGCCTCAGTTGTTCAAAGAGCGGATAGTTTTATTCACTGGATAGGTTGCTATCCAGCAGATGAAATGCGTGCAAGATTTTCCCAATAGCCCTATAATTTATGGATAGAGTAGAAACATATGTCAAATTTAAGTATGGGATTGTGTGGAAAACTTGCCAAAAGGCGTTACCGGTAGTTGGAGTACATTTGCTCCGCTGGATAGCGACTTATCCGGTGGATAAAGTTATCCACTCTTTGAACAACTGGGGCCTGGTTTACTCAGCAGTGGAACACCAATTTTCAAGTCCGCTTCTTCAGGAGAAAAGCGAAACATTTCTCAGCGTAGTTGAACGCGGAGTCGACCGATCGCGAAAGCTTCAAAGCATCAACCGGTTTGTTTGACAAATTCTGCTTTCTTTATTACATTTTTTTTACATTCCTGTCTCATTAATATTCATATTTTCGATTATCCGGACATTTTATTCAAGTTCCAACGAGTCCAGATAATCGAGGTTCGACTGTACCAAGTTCACGGAGAAGACGACCCCTGACCTGACTGGGGACTGAAGGCCGCCGCCGAGGCAACCGGAGGAAAACCAGAAACTGACCGAAAAAAACATGTTTTTCTGTCAGATAAAATAATCTGAATGTTCCAAGATGAGAAAAACCAAAATCCGCAATGAATATCAAAACAGAAAAGACGCAAAACCCGATCAAAAAAAGCCCTCATATTGCAAGGAAAATTTCGCTTGTGTACAAATTTAAAGGGAAGAGAAAGACACGTTCAGAAATCCTACGCCGGGAAATCTTTGGACATCTTAAAATAATTTTTTAATAACTTGTATCGATCTGTCTATTCGAACAATAACCACGATTTCCAATCTTTAATGCCTAACAAAAGCTCGTACAGTACTTTACCTGTTAATCAGATTATCCTGTAAATGTTCATGAATGTGAACTTGTTGTTTTTTCCGGATGGTGTGTCGTACTAATGTACCGAGTTCCACTGCAAACTCAGACTGATTTGGTTGAAAAACGAGAAGAAACATTCCATAGCGTTTTCGCTGTTTGACTGACAATAAAATATAAAATCAATTCAAATTAAAAAATAAATAAATAAAAATAAAATTAAAAAAAAGCCAAAGCTAGCATTTCTTAGAAGGTGACAATTAACCAATAAATTTAGTCCGCCGTCCGCATCCGCCCGTCCGTATCCTTGTTTTACAGAGTCCCCTCGGTTCCAGACTACTGGAGAGGAACTGAAAGTTTGGACTGCTGAGCTGAATGTTTGAATCGCCGAAGTGAATGTTTGAATCGAGCCACTGCACAACTACATTGTGAGACTATGTTTGAATTTATAATCTGGATTTTATATCTTAAAATTAAAGTGCAGAATGTTTCAACAGCAGGATTTCAGCATTTTCTATCGAAATTGAACGCGGAATTTATGGTGTAGTGTTTGAGTTTCAGGATTTGATTGAAGAAATACACGTTTGGATTGAATGATCAAATGTTTGAATTGAAAAATGGCATGTTTGAATCGACGAAATGCATGCTTGAACTGAATGATAGGCCAGGCAATACAGTGAATGCATGTTTAACTTGAAGAATAGCATTTCTGGATTGAAGAAAAGGGTGTTTGGATTGAAGAATCGAATGTTTGAAACAAACAATTCCATATTTGGATTGAATGATGGAATGTTTGAATCGACCCATTCCATTTTTGCACTGAAGGATTGAATGTTTGTATTGAAGGATCGAAAGTTTGAACCGAACAATTGCAGATTTGAATTGAAGGATCGAATGTTTGAATTGAAGGATTGAATGTTTGAATTGAAGGATCGAATGTTTGAATTGATAGTTTGAATTTTGACACTAAAAACGCGCCATACTATCCAGACCGGGGGAGGGGAGGGGAGGAGGATAGCTTCACACTTCCTGACTTTTCTGAAATTTGTCTACAAAGAACTTGATGTCGTCGTCTAACATTGAATTTTATACATATTTTTAGAACGGTTTGCTATAAGGACCGACAAAGGGTATACAAAATAGAAAAAAAAGGATTTCTCCAAACTTCGCGAGAATAAAGAGCTTGGTGAACTACTTCTAAAACTACAAGTTTCGTTTTGTTTGGAGCTTTATTTATTTTGAGGGAACATATTACAAAAAAGGAAAGGTGTTAAATTGCATCAAACCATACGTAATAATGGAAACTGTATACTAATAATTTACAAAAAACTAACAAGATAGATATATTCATTCTTGTTGTTGTTTTTTGTTTGTTGTAACGAGAAAGCAACCCTTCATGTACACATGCAGTTTATTCTTATTTGTGAAATGAATTTAATTGCTGTTGTTAGGCATATTTTTCAGTGTAGAGTTCTATTAAATTTACCCAAAGATAGCTTTTGGAACAGAAAACACCTCTGCCTGATACTTAGGCGACGATATACCACGGGCAACTAAAATCAGACAATTTTCCGCAAGATTGACCAGAATAATTGATTTATTATTAAATATTCGGATAAAGAAATTTACAGCAGAAATTAAATGTGTAGATGGTCTTCATTATTTGTTGCCTTATTCTCCATGAATTTTATTACGATGAATAATGTCGAGTGTACTTTGAACTAATTTAGACGGTGTTACAATGTGTTGAATAATAAAAGTCGTCACTATATGGCCAATTCTTGTATCCGATATAACACGCACACTAATTGGCTAAATTGAGGGCAAAGTGCTACCGTAATGCACACATGCATGCATTATAGCAGATATTAATGTCAGGCAAATGTTGACTTCAGTTTTCTCTTCCATATAATTTTAAATGCAAAAGAGGACGTGCGGATGAAATTTACGGGAACAAACGGACGACCGGTTAGCTCAGTTGGTAGAGTACCGGACTACCGTGCGGGAAGTCGCGGGTTCAAACCCCGGCCGGACCAACACTCAGGGTCTTTAAATAACTGAGGAGAAACTGCTGCCTTTGTAATGACATCTGCAAATGGTTAGACTTTCTAGTCTTCTCGGATAAGGACGATAAAACGTGCGTCCCGTCTCACAGCACTTGTTCCTAATAATAATCTGTGGAACGTTAAAGAACCGTTGGCACTGTTCGAAAAGAGTAGGGCGTGGAGTTCCCGGTGTCATGGTCTATCTGATTAGAGCTTTCATTGGTCTGGGTGGGTGGGGTGAGATCATATATGCAGCCAGAGGGGCCTTCTATATGCTGACGTCTCCCAAGGGGAGTGGTCAATTACAATTACAATTACAATTACTTTCGGAGGTACTCCACTTTTCCTACGACTACTGCAAGTTCGGAGCGAATGGAAAAAATACTTCCGTTTGACATGTTAAGTTTCTGGGATTTCGAACTGAAAATTTGGGCTAAAAGAAAGCGCCCCTGTGCTCTACAGTTTTTCTTAACGCGTACAAAGAAGGAATGCTTGCTGATGCGGGGATAATTTCATTCCATGTTATATAATTCATGGTGGAAAGCCACCTGTGCACAGGTAGTGTATTCGTCATGTATAACTCAAGTTCTGTCCTCCACAAACAAGAAACGCGAATCCCGCAAGGGTGCGCATATGAGACGATAGGAAGCAGGGAAATAGCATTCAAGTTCGCTTCCTTCCTCCTAAGAAAATACTGCACTGTAATATAAAGACGCCTCTGTGTTGAGATCCGTTGGGCTTGTTTCCCTGTCATCTTTATAACAGAGAGGGTTCTAGTGACGAGACTGTAGATATTACAAGGAACAGCACACGAGACAGCAATAACTTTAATACATTGAATCAATGTTATTTCGTACATAATCTATACAGGTATTAAGGCCATTTTAAACACAAAGTAAAGATTATCACAAATACGTGCAACAGCGCACACTAGGTCTAAATTTACTTATGATTTAGCCGCTAAAGCGATTTTCTAATCAGGCTCATGAAACAAAAAAACAACAGTTATCACATCTCGTCGAACGAAACACCTACAAATGAAGTTGGGAACAAATCAGTGGGCCAAATATAACACCAACACCAAGAAAGGTGGAAAAAAATGTTGTTTTTCTTTTGCTCCTGGTTCGTTAACCCTTAAAGCCCCAATATTGGCATGTATTTTCTCCTAACTGGTCTCTCACATGCTTCTATTGGGAGAATTTACTTAATCATCAAGACTTTACCTTTCGTGATATTTCCTTTATTCTCACGCCCTGAACGATTGTTGAAATTGTGAAATTAAGGAGAAATTACGCGCTAGTAAAATTGGCAAAATTTCAGGGTTAAAGAAGTGAGTTTGTGATTACACCACGATACACGATCTTTTTACAGCGTACAGCTCTGTATAGGCATATGCTAAACAACAGAAAACACTTGAAAATGAAACACCGCTCTCATGTCAGTTCGTTACCACAAGGCAGCGGGTCCAGCACAAGCTAGAACGTAGTTAATTGAGGAACTGGTCAGGAAACCTTGCCATGAAAACAATGGAGCTGCAATTTATGTTGAAAGGGCCGCGACCCTGCACAAACATTTGTTTTAATGTTCACACCACAGTTGAATATCTTAACAAAAACGTTTCGATTGGTCAGTTGCTCCAACACATTCCAAATTCTATTGTTGTTTGTGCAGGGTCAAGACCAAACAGGCAAACGAAAACATATAACAAAGAAGTTTGTCAGGTCTCATAACCATTGCCTTTAATTAACTATGTTTCCATTAAATCTTAAACATATCATAAGTCATTATGGTTGCTTCTGCCAAAATGAGAGAGAAAAAAAAAAGAAGAATTTCAAAATAAAAAAAGTAGATCATTTTCATCTACACCAGATACACCTG
Source organism: Pavona decussata (assembly GCF_977016875.1). NCBI lineage: Eukaryota > Metazoa > Cnidaria > Anthozoa > Scleractinia > Agariciidae > Pavona > Pavona decussata. Next base: position 501,681 of record NW_028145676.1, read on the forward strand.
TAGTTGTCCACGAAATAACAAATCTGAAAAGGGCTATCTCTGTTTCTCATACAAGCTAGTACTTAGTAGAATTCGATTCTTTACGATGACAATGCCTACTTGAAATCATTATTTAAAAGAAGTGAGTCACCCAAACAGATGTACTTATGTAGTCCAGTCCAAAGTTCACCCATGGGACAAACATAGCAAGTGTTATGATCAAAGCAAGCATGGCTGACAATTGAAGTGAACTGCGGTTATAGTGAGACATTTTGATGCAGAAGAGCTTGCACAAGTTACTTAGAAAACTGCAGAGAAAAAGAAATAAAAACTTTTAGCTAAAAGGCCAATTTTGTGGTGGACAATTCGTGCATAATATTTCCATATCAAACACGAAGAAGAGTCTTTCATCCGATTTTCAAACACCAAGAAGTGGATTGGAAAGACGAGACGCAGCCGAGTTTTATAAAAAAAAATAAATAATAAATAAATAAATCACTTTATTTAAGCGTCAATGTCTTTACCGCAGAGCACCAATCGAGGACACTTTCCAAATCGAATTGGAATTTAGAAGTGTTGGTTTTTTTAGAAAGAGGGGAAAACCGAAGTACCCGGAGAAAAACCTCTCAGAGCAAAGACGAGAACCAACAACAAACTCAGCCCACATATGACGCCCAGTCCGGGAATCGAACCCGGGCCACATTGGTGGGAGGCGAATGCTCTCACCACTGCGCCATCCCTGCTCCCCAACTTGCAAGGTGTTTGGAAATCGAATGAAACACTCTTTTTGAGTGTTTGATGTAGCTTCTCAAACCATTAATAATTCTTGGAGAAAATCGAAGCAAAAATTCAAATGTAACAACAAACAATGTAACTAAGATAGCCGAGAGCATCCAGAATAAGTTCGAAGAATTCAACAATCTGCTGTCAAAATTTCAGGAGTCTTAATAAAGACATGAAACAGTATACCTGTCTGTTATCTGAATCCCCTAATACTAACGAGGGAAAAAGGGTCACAAACAATCCAAATGTAGCAAACAAAACGCGCAAAGAACGTAAAAAGTTCAAACGCAAAGCACAAAAACACGACATTTTTGAGGCCAACAAAAAATATATTAAAAAGCTCTCCAATATAGAACTCACAAGCGACCAAGTAAACCTTGTGGCGAAAGGACTTAAATTCATTCCAACACCCGTGACAACTGATAATCTAATTAGACGCCAACTCTTGCAAGACTTTAATGACTTTGCAAGAAGAATGCGCCTCCAATACATATTCCACGGGAAAAATGAAGAACCTCATCCTTTCCACGTTAAGTCTAACTGGGAACCACCAGTACAACCATCGGTTGCTTTGGAGAGTTATTTTGTAAGGGTTAAATTTCAACTAGCGAAAAAACAAATTTCAAAGCCTAAGAATAATCTGCCTGCCGCAGAACGCAAAGCACTCAAGAACTGGAAAAACAACACTGAAATAAACATCAAGAAAGCTGACAAGGGAACTACATCCGTTTTTATGAGCTTCGCAGACAAGAATACCGAAGGACAAATCCAACTTGACAACATAGAGCACTACAGACCTCTCGACGAACCCATGGTTGAAGAAACATCTGTCAGAGTTGAACAACTAATTACAGAACTCTACCGAGAACAACATATCGACGAAATGACTAAAAAATGGCTTTGTCAAACACAAAATCCGCCTCGAATTCCAGTTTTCTACACCCTCACAAAAATACACAAACCGACTCCAGTCGGTAGACCCATAATTTCAGGAGTTCCAGGTCCAACAGAAAGGTTATCAGCATTTGTTGACAAACTACTCCAGCCGATAGCACAACAGCAGAAGTCATATCTCAAAGATACAACTGACTTCATTAATTTCATGGACGGAACTAGAGTCCCAGAGAACACAATTCTTGTCTCAATGGACGTAACGAGCCAAATACTAACAGGAGGAGGGAATCCAAACAGTATGCAGAGCATACAACTCTTTTTATAAAGACCAACCTCCTATCCCCACGCGGTTCTTGGAAAAAGCGCTAGGCCTTATACTTCAAGGAACTCATTCCAGTTCTGTGGTAAAAATTACCTACAAACACACGGAACTGCCATGGGAACAAAAATGGCAGTCGCTTTCGCCAATATTTTTATGGGCAAAGTCGAAAAAGAACTCCTTAACCGAAGCGCATTCAAACCGCTCGTTTGGAAACGATATATTGACGATATCTTCTCCCTCTGGGATATCAGCAGAGAGGAGTTACAACAGTTCATTGAACAAGGCAACAATCACCACCCTACCATAAAATTCACGGCTGAAATTTCTGAAACGGAAATTACATTCCTGGACACTGTGGTTTGTAAAGGCAACAGATTCATTACCGAGTCAGCGATCGATGTACGCACTCACTACAAAGCTACTGAGACATTCCAGTACACACATTTCTCCTCGTGTCACCCACCAGGAGTAAAAAGAGGTTTCATCAAAGGAGAGGCCCTCAGACTTCTCCGGACAAACTCAACAAAAGCAACATTTGAGGAAAAAATCAAACATTTCGAATCACGGCTTATCGAGAGGGACTATCCAAAAAATCTAGTGCAGAGAACTCTCTCAGAAGTGGTTTTTGAAAATACAAAACAGGCCCTTCAACAAAAACCTCACACAAACAAGAGAATCTTGCCTTTTGTCACGCAATACCACCGATCAGTTACAAACTTGAAACAAATACTAATGGAAAACTGGTATTTAATAGAACGACAACCATTGCTCAGAGAAATTTACAAGGAATCTCCTCTAATTTCATACAAGAGAGGTAGGTCTCTCAAGGATATCTTCGTGAGAGCAAAATTCTAAAAACGGCTAAAACACGCACGTGAGAGTCGCACAGGCCTGTCACTATTTATAAAATGGTAACAAATTTTTGTACACCGCTTGCTCCTATTGTATATTAGTATAAGTCTACTAGTGTTATATTTCCTCCCTGGGTATTATTATTCATAAGGTGTAGATAAGGTATGGGGAATCGCTCTGGCCTGGGACTAGCCCAGACCAGACGAAGGTAGATGTGGTAAGGCAAGGTTCAACCCAACTGACTCGAAGGGAGGGAAGGGTGGGCAGCTAAACATGATTTGAGCTGGCGGCCTCAAGTTGAGTGACAGAGTGTGACACAATGCAAACTATTATATAGCATATTCAAATAATCCCAAGGGAGTTAATTACCAATGCAAACTAAGTTTGCATAGTGTAATATTTCCTCCCTAGGTATTATTATTTATAAGGTGTAGATAAGGTATGGGGAATCGCTCTGGCCTTCCCCTAGCCTACCTCCATACTTTAACCCAAAGTAACACACCAACGGTATGGGCCAACAAATGTTTATTCCAGTCCTTGCCATTAACTACAAACTCGGCCCGCATACAAACACGACTGTTTCCCAATCCTTACTTAACATATCCAAAAGAAAAATATTTCTTGTACAAAATCCTAGAATAGAGAAGTTCAAGATGTTAACTTTATTCCGTATCTAGTCTCCAATCCGTTCTTCCAGGGGATGGCCTTTTAGAATATTTTCCCACGCACCAACATTCTGATGCAGGCCGCCAACCAAACAATTATCGGGGTCTCTAAATCGTAAATTCTGAAGAACTGGAGATACACCCGACGAAAGTACATCTTTCCAATCGGACAGTGCTGCTAGCCCCTCCAGTTCGGCAACCCCGGAAATATTCACCCACTTGAACGACCGTCGCTGTTCAATTTCAAGTGCACGATTTCGAAACTCTATCCACGGGTCTGAACGTAAAACATTCCCATTTTCATCAAGCGGGATTATCTTTCTCTTATGTCCCACATGCTAACGAGAGGGAGTTTAAACAGGGATACGCAACACGAAAAAAGGAAGAGCACCAAACCAGCGACTACAAGAAAGCAAATCCCGGGGTTCCCGATCAAGAGGGAGCAACTTCAACACGTCTGAAACAGAACGTCTGGTGGTTACCGAGACGTACGGTAAACCAACAGGAGTCACTCACCCCGACCAAGAAAAGGGTAAAACGAACCTATACCCAACCGAAAAGGGCTACAAAATGCGAGGGAAAATAGCTAAATGAAATTGAATAAAACGCGAATGACATACCGGGCATTGAAAATCAATGCAATATTTATAAATAGATTTACTTGAGAATCGAGACAATTCATCACACAAATTAGAACTAAGGTAACTGAAAGAAAAACTAAAGCAAGAAAAAACTACGCGAACACTAGCCGAATCAGCCCATCTCCGACTGGTAGAACAATACCTCCTACTCACAATCTAAAGCTAAATTTCACAAATTCTTGTTCATCATCGAGGAGGTTGAATAAACGATCATTATTATTATTATTATTATTATTATTATTATTATTATTATTATTATTATTATTATTATTATTATTATTATTATTATATTACAATTATTATATTGTTAATTTAATCTATTGACGTTAGAAATTACAATATTAGACCATTAACGTTAAAGCGTAAGTAAATATAAAACATAAGGACCAAAGGACCACATATAACCCGCAATAACACAGCTAAAAATAAAAAACCGTGAAGACCACGATAAGTTGCACGAAAAGATGACCCCTATACAGGTATCTGCGGACCCTTAAGATCCTGAACGACATCAACAAGACAAAAACCGGCCCCATAAGGCAACAGCAAAGCATGAATAGTTACGGCCACCTGAGGCAAACCCCACTGGGAGCTAAGTACAAGAGGCAATAAGAACTAAACAGAACCTTACAAGCAAATTCAAAAACACCTCTCACGGCTTTCGGCATTTCAACAAACAAATTCAAACAATCCAAGACAACCCGTTTCGGTAAATCACAGTATAACACAAGAGAAAAGGAGTCTCGACGCAAAGACTTGTCAGAACAATTCTCAATAAAAGGTATAAAAAATTATTTTTAATTTTTCCAATAACGCGCCAGGCAGCAATAAACATCACAGGTAAGTTTAACACGTGGAAAAATCTCGCCACTACGACAAAACCATGTGCAAAAATATTCGCAATCATGGTCAATGTCAGCCTTTGCTTATTTAAAAAACAATTGCCACGCCGCCACAAACGACAGGACACAGGCAAGGCTAGTGAACACGTGAAAATACTTCAGCCACTTCAGGCAAAACCACACAGGCAAAAAATCTCACAATTCCCGACGCCGCCACAGGCAACACCACACAGGAAAATACTGCCGCCACTTCAGGCAAAAAACCACACAGGCAATTCACGCAATTTCCAACGCCGCCTCAGGCAACACCACACAGGCAAATAAAAAACCACACAGGAAAATGCTGCCGCCACTTCAGGCAAAAAACCACACAGGCAATTCACGCAATTTCCAACGCCGCCACAGGCAACACCACACAGGCAAATTTTACCCCACAGGTAATACTGCCACCACTTCAGGCAAAACCACACAGGCAATTTAAGTAATTTCCAACGCCGCCCCAGGCAATACGGCGCAAAAGCAAATTTTACCCCACAGGTAAGACTAGCCGACTAGAAACTATCCCGCCAGACAGTCAAACAAATTCTAGATACCTTACTGTTCATGCAAAAATGAACAAGCACAACTTGGGGTATCTCGCCACTACATGCAAACTAAGAACAAACACGAGGAATTTAACTGGTCTGCGGCACGAAACAAGCTAAAGCTCCGAAAAGACTAAACGAAAATGAGAACTTAAAGTAACCCATCCTGAACTTGACCAGCGACAAGTTGTTGCGCTTCCACCGCTGGGACAACTGCTGGGACGACTGCTGGAACTGCCGGAGCAACCGCTTAAGGAGGGATCACAACTTGTTGAACAACTTTAACCGGGACAGCTTGAGGTACTTGTTCGGCATCAGCCATGAGGTCAGTTGGGTAGAACCTTGAACACGCCTCGCTAAACATGATTGAGCTCGCGGCCTCAAGTTGAGTGACAGAGTGTGACACAATGCAAACTATTATATAGCATATTCAAATAATCCCAAGGGAGTTAATTACCAATGCAAACTAAGTTTGCATAGCGTTCTATTACGAATGCCGTTCTCTGATTGGCTATGCTACCCGCAATCTGTTCTGTGCTGAGATAGTGAGTAGCGGTTGTCAACAAAATTCAGTGTCTGTGAGGAAGATTTGGATAATTTACTCGTTAAGTTTTGAACGACTAGTAGATTTATACTAGAACAATTAGATTATTCGCTCTCGATTTCTATGCGTGATAGCTGATTCGGGCTGCACCCTCATCAGCTATCACGCGATAGAAATCTCGAGCTCGAAATCTAATTGTTAAATATATACTTAACTCCACCTTTTGGAAGTACTACCGGTTATAAACAATTTGACGTTTTAATTTGTTTTCTTGACGAACTCGATCTTACCTCTTTGGAAACGTCCACATCCTTCAGATAACACGTTTAGGAAAGCATGCTCATCTGAAAATTCTAAACATTTTTGAATAGTAGTGGCATCATCGCAGGTTATGCTATCCAACAGGGTAAATTTACTCGACCGCAATTTCTTCCGATGCTAGTTTTGTTTTGGAAGTGGTACCTATGCTTTCCGTAGACCACACAGTAACCTCTTGGAAGTCGTGTTGCTGTAATAAAACGAGAAGTTTTGCCTCTACGTCGAAAAATAAACCGCAAATTCAATTTCAACAGCCCTCGTTAAACAACTTGAAGTGTACCTGAGTGAAAACTGACGTCAATTCCCATTCAATGCAAACACATCGCATAATTATGTAGTTTGGCAAAGAAATGTGTAGCGACCGCGGACTGGCGCGAAGCAATCTATGATTGACAGCTTAGTGTTCGCATTTTGGACAAGAAAGGTGGTGTGCGAGGAGGTGTGACAAAATGCCTGGTCACTGAGCCATAGGAAATGTCCAAATGTCGGACAAAAGTTTCGAATCTCTCTGTTATGTTCAATGAAGTTTAACAAATTACGGTGCAGTGAGTGTTGGAGTGGAAGGTTATCCCCAAAAGTTCAGTGAATACTACCAAGGTAACACAAATTTACTCCTGAAAAAGATTAGATGCCTGACTGAAGCCTATTACGCTCGAAGTGTCAGTTAAAGTGTTCCAGTTAGCCAACAAGGGCCAATTTGAGTGATACACAATTCGCGATTTGCCTAAGTTCAAAACATCAATGAACTTAAGCAATATTTGGTAGAAAATTATTCGGAAGAATAAGTCAGCACTGTATTTTTTTATTGCGAAGAATGAGAATGGTAAATTATTGATTATGGAAATGAGTTATTGTTTAAACACTACCCACAATTCCGTTGGGTCACCTCGTTCACGGTTTATGCTTTTTAGGTGTTTTTGCAATTGAGTATACACACCACTAGTACAAGGTATCATACAAGCACTCTTCCACAAACTGCAAGAAAGCAATATTATGCAATTATACGGTCGAACCTCCCGTAAGCGACGACCCTTAACGCCAAGGATATGTGGTTGCTTTCCAGAGGTCAGACCACGGAGGGTTTAAATTTCAGGTAATTTACATATGGTAATTGCGGAGACCTAACCCTTTTGTTAGTGCTTATCGCAACCCAAAGTAATAACTTTTCTTTAGACTGCCTGATATAGGAGGAATCAGTAAATGGCATTTTTGCAATGTTATATTGCCAGCGTAAAACATCTACAACTTTCGCGTTTGTTTGTTTGTTACATGATCCAGTTGACGCTCTTTATCGTAACAATGTTTCTGTTGGCATAAGTAATACAAGGTTGAGAGAGTCATCACCGGTAATGCATGTACATACAGGCTATTTACAAGATAAGAGTCACAGTTTTTTCCTACCAGGGATTCAACCTGATTAAAGTTTATTTCAGGTTACACTATAGAGCATGTGTATGTTGTTATCAATTATTTCAATGCTAAGCTATTTGGGGAGACACTTCCTGTAGCTCCATGCTGTGAGATTTGAATTTGGCGTCCACTGTAATGATGTGTGCCAATACGTTACAGCGACACATTTTTCAATTTCCGCCCGTCAAGATAAAGCAGAGTGTGTCAAGTGGTCGCCTACGGGAGGTTAAAAACAATTGACAATTTTAAACAATCATCTCTAAACGTGGTCGCTTACGAGAGGTGGTCCCTTACGAGAGGTACTGGCCTACGAGAGGTTCCATCTATAGCGATTTGAATTGAAAACGTTTGGTATTTTGGAAAAGTGGTCACTAATTGGAGGTGGTCGCTTACGAGAGGTGCTCAGAAAGGGAGGTTTGACTGTATTAATTATTATTATCTAATTTACAACAATACTAACAATTTTAAAAAGAGGGTTGACCGGGGAGGGGGGGACTCTCTTATGAAAGGGGTGGGGATGTTCGTCGTCTCGCTTACATCTAGGGGTGTAAATTTTAGGGGTTTAATACAAAACCTCCAACTAGTATCCCCGCCCCTTTCATATGAGAGTCTCCCTGGGGGGTGTACACCACCATTATGATTGTCAACAGGGTACTGTATAGAACAAATTACATTAAATAATAACACAGGGTTCTCGGTCCCCCATGGCACTTTTAAAGATCTCTTTTCAGACCTTGCCACGTATTAGCCGCTCATTAAGGTGGGGGTATCATGAAGGTACCTGAGCTTCACTCATTGTTGCCAGGCTGAAAGACACCAATTGAAATTGGAAAACATCTATACAGGAAATATCCTTAGTGACAGCCACAGCAATACATGCCGCAATGAAAGAACTTGACCCTTTTTGTTTCCTAGAGTACTTTTAAAAATCCTAGCTATGAATTCTTGCATTTCAACATTTATAACGGTGGTATGTAGTTGTTCCATATCATATACAAATAGAAGCAGAAATAAATGCTACAAAACAAAATAATGCATTAGCTTGTGCCTGTCGTCAGTTATAATAATAATAAATACCACTCCTGTGTTGGGAATTGCACAACAGCTACTACTACTACTACTACTACTACTACAAATAATAATAATAATAATAATCATCATCATCATCATCATCATCATCATCATCATCATCATCATCATCACTGGAAAAATTCCCCGACGGCCTTTACAGTAGTTCACACTGTATAGCGCCCTATAGTGCCGTTTTAGCTTCATCAGCATATAGATGTTTACACTGCTGCATAATGAAAACAATTTGAATGTGCAAATTGCATGAAATAGAAAATAGCTACAAAAATAGAACTTCAACTGTATGATTCATATAAGATTAAAAAAATGTCATGTAAAAAAGATAAAAGCCTACCAAATGCGAAAATGCAATTGGAATGTTAAATGAAAAGGATACCATTTTGAATTTGTTTTCAGTACTGGCACTTCTGATATCAAGTGACAGTGCATCCTAGAGCTTAAGTGAAAATTAAGAATTGACACGCACAGTAATAGGCCTTGTGCATCCCAGAGCCATTATTGCATCTGCCACTTAACTTTCGTACATCTAGTCAGACCATCAACATGTTACAATTGCAAGCTGCCATCTGCTCAGGGTACACTGATCACTGAGCTGGCATCTACCGGCAATTAATTAGTGGCGGCCATCTGCTCATACCACATAAATTTAAGAGCTGGCATCTGCCACTCAACTTTCATATGTCTAGTAACGCCATCAATATTATGTTATTGCCAGCTGCCATCTGCTCAGTGTCAACCACTGAGCTGGCATCCCACCGCTCCATTGTACAAACCCCATGAAGCCTTTAAAATGGCTACCAGCATGACTTTGCTGTCACGGCAAAGATACAGTAGTGGTAGCAGCCCTCGCGCCTTACTACTGTCAGCTTTCTGTGCATGCCTGCTATTGTCAATTGCCTTGAATTGATCCTTGCTACTGGGTGATTAGGATTTCTGTTACACTCGAGTAGCTTAGTTTTGTTGCGCTCCCATTCCAGGCATGTGTTGGAAACACGAACAGACCTTGTTCATCCATCCTTCCACTGTGCCACTGAAACTGCTGTAGCCAATGGAATTGCTGGCGTGTGGTATTATAAGTCCTCGAGGACATCAACACACCTCTCAGCTGTTGTTCAGATTCAGTTTGTCTCACAATCTCAGTAAGCTCCACAGCACTATCACACGTTGTCCATACCAAGCGACCATGGTTAGATGTGGCACTGCGACAATCTTGAATGTAGACAGGATTGTCACATACAGGAGGTAGCTGAACATCATTTCCCATAAGTACTACTACGAGAATACCCCCCATAGCTCGTCTACATTGGCTCCTCTGTCCACTGCATAACGTGCGTGATTTTCCATCCAACCAATTGTGGTGCGGCCAAACATCGATCGCTCGTCCCCAACCAGAACTTTCAAATTCTCACACTTTTTCTGAATTCTTTCTAACACTGGACCTGCAGGGACTGTCAGCTCGTTGCAAGACATTCCGCCCGTTGAGATTCCTAAGAAACTGTGAACTGTACTGCCTTGAACGAGATAGGCAGCACTCCCCGTCGGGGTTATCACCTCTATTGCGTCATTTGTTCCAAACACTTGCCGCACTAACCTCTGAAGGCACTTGATAACATACGACTTTCCAGTTCCAGCAGTTCCAAGCCGCAAAGGACGGTAACCTTGTCGGTTTTCAACAAAGTTGTAGAGAGTGTGTAACACCAAACTCACTATGGCTCTCTGATTCTCATTTAGGGAGAACGGAGACACTTGTGGCAATTCAAGGCCTATAGTTTGGCGTTCCTGATCTTCTTTTGATCATTTCTTCGAGCCATTTCTTGGGATCTTTGCCCTCAGGAAGAATAATGAAGGTGCTGTTCCAGTCATAGTCCTCTCCAACATCATCATAATCCAAATCCTTCTCCACACCCTCATACCTCTGGTTCTGCCCTGCATAGACATCTACCCAATCTGGTTGTTGCTCAGCTTCTGCAGCATCATCATCCTCATCTTCCACAAATACCTGCTCCTGTGGATGCTCTGCATAATGCTGTGCCTTAGAAACCTGGACCTTCACAAATGTTGGGCACGCATCACTAGAAATAAAATCTGTAAACCTATTAACCCAGGATTCAGCATCTCCCTTTACTTCTTGGATGTCAAACCAGTTTGGCCAGTGCAACAAAAGCATTATGCTACAGTAGTCCTCGTTCAATGGCCATGTTGCGTGTGTAGCACCACCACTTACAACAGGTACCTTACCATTTTTGGATGCAAAATGGTACCAAGAACAGTGCTCGTCCCATGGTCGTGAAAGGTATTCATCCAAAGGTGTACTGCAGGTTGCAGTGTCACCATACCGTTCAAGTCGCCTTGAGAGAATTGGAAAGAATCAAGCTTACGTCCCCATTTGCTCTCCAAGGCTGTATTTGATAGCCAAAATGCTGAACCACACATGGATGGTCACACGGCATCTCAAGGCGAGGAGCTCCGTTATGATCCCCCACAATTTCTGGGTCGTTCCGCAGTTTCTTCCCTGGGCAAAACTCGCTTCCAAACTCCATCCTGCATACACGTTCTCAAACATAACAGAAAGGAAGATAAAATAAAACTTTAAAACTTTTGTGTCGCTTTTTGTGAACCATGGAATACCATGATTAACCATGTTCAAGAGGACTAACCCAATAGTGATTTTAGTATATTTTTTTCTTCACTTGGAGCTCTTGTCTAGTTAGCAGAACAAGTGGTAGTCCTTGTTTTAAAAATTCTCACAAGTGTTTTTAGGTCGAGTGAACTAACTTGCCCCTGGTGTATCTTCACAACCCATTTGACAGTGACTGGCACAACACACTGAAACTGGTGAGATAAGTCACTTGCACTTTAATTCCTGGGTAAAGAGTATTTATTCAGGACCCTAATGTTCACTAAAAGGCAGAAGGAGTGGTAGGAGTAGGAGAGGAGGTAAACTTTGACGTCATAGTAGTTTGCAACGATTACAGCACTTTGCTTTCTTTTATCGTTAGTTGAAGCAAAAGTTAAGAATACTGGACTTTTTCAAGCGTAAAATTGAATAGTGGCTAACAAATCATAAAGAAAAATCGAACATGTCAGTCTTTTAACACATGAATGATTGATGATTGTCCCAGAAACATAACTCCTTTCCAGGCCCCTTTCAAAAAAAAAAAAAAAAGAAACAGGAAAGGCCTCATGCATAGTAATTTGAAGCTCGTTATTCATGAGTGTATTAATTTAATAATAATGCACTCAAGGATAATGAACTCTCAAATTGGGAGTAGTCCTTTACATTCAAAGTATTCCTCTTTAAGTACATGTATTTCCCACTAATTGCAACAACAAAAAACAGGAGGCTTGTCTTTACTTTTAATAATCCAATAATACAACAGGAAAAAGCTTAACAGGTATTGAACATTAATTATTTTTATGACTTGTGTTCACCTTGTATGATATTCAGGTTATTATTGTTACACGAGTACCTCTTATTTACCTTTACCAACTCGTTCAGAGAAATTTAATTTTTAACTATTTGATAATCACGAGGGACAACATTCCTGTTTCCGAAAGAAAAAAAAAACGAATATAAAAGTAGACGAATTAGTGGTCGATAAATTGCCAGTAGTCGCAAATTTTCTACGATTTCATCAAGTCCTGTTACGACCGCAAATCATCGTGTCTTCCGTTATTTTACTTACTTTAACTGTTCCCAATTAGTAGAGGGTTTTACCTTTAGCTAGATACTATGATTGACTCTCAAATAAAGTGATTGATTGTTTGATTGATTGAATAATGATCGGAAAGCACCCTCACGAAGAATAATCTCGCTGCACCGAGAATACTCCACGTAGCATTTGTCGCAAAGTGCAAAAAGCGAACAAAACATACGTTACTTCCGGCACACCCTGCAAAACATGCTTGGTTACTTAGCTTTCTGGTGATTTCATCACTCGATGTAACTCAAAAATGGAGCGTATAACACAAAAAGTGGAAGAATAAGGTTGTCTTTAAGGGATTCTAAACTGATGGAAGAAAGTCAGCGAGCGTAACAATTGTACTAAGACGCCATGCATTTAATACAATTACATACAGTGCTGCCGAATTTCGAAACCCTAAGACGATAAGTTGTGTTTCTTGTTTATGTTTACATTTCAGTTAGCTTCTTTTTTCAAATTAATTTAGAAATCGATTGAACCCTTTCAGCATTTATATATTCTGCACGTTTTAAAGTTCAGTTGTAGAAATGATGTGGCAATTACCAAAGTGTAATATTTAAATATAAGTGATTTTGCCAAATGTAAAGTTAAACGGACAATTGCGGTTGTATCTTGCGTAACCGTTCCACGTATTGAATGCGAGGCTGCTTCTGTAGTAAAGAGTAGTAAAACTATTAACTTGTAATTTTTATTGCCAAACCAACTTGGATTCAGTTGTTTTTTAGTTATAAAAGGATTACTGTGCGCACCTGGGTCACTATCGCAAGAGTTACGACTGTTAAACTTTGACCGGCCAAAAACGAGTAGTGTCCGAGTAAAAACATGTTTGACCGGACAACGTGACCGGCACCTGCCCGTTAGTTATTTGCAGCCCTGTCACAGTAATAGGGCTACCCTCAATACTAATAGCAATTCCCTCTTCATATAAAGAACACATTTTTTCTCCAAATGCATTCATATATTGAAGGAATGGGGGTGATCCTTTACCTTGCCAGATCCCTACCAAAACCATATTTTCCCTGGCAAATCGTTGACATAAAGGGATTTCAGTTATTGTCAGAAAAATAGGCCAAAGTTTAACTTTTGCTGATTTATATAGTGGAATACTATCAGTGTTAAAAAAACCCACTTAGGCAATAGTCACTGGAAGCAATTGGCCCTCCTCTAACAATAGACGGTCAAATTTTCCATCGGTTATATCTCTCAGGGAGGAGGTATGAGATGTTTTGGAAAGTTTTGCATTCTTTTTTGTGTTGAGAACTTTTTCAAGCAACCCATCCTGCTCTAAAATAACCTTTAACTGTGATTTAACATCTGCAATCAAAAAGAATTGACGTGTGTGACGATTAGCTTTTGTCTGCGCAGAACGTCCTCCTCTGTACCTGAACCCTGGACAGTTAGGCGTTTCACATTGGAATATTTCCTGGTCTTGGCGAAAAACATTGTGGCAAATATTACAGTGATGACATACTTTAAAATTGACTTTATCTATCGCTTGGAATAGTTCTTCCTACTTCAAACAAGTTAATGAAGATGACTCAGGACAGCGCACTTTAAGAAGACTAATTAAATCGTTTGCAGCCACCCCAGTTAGGTTATGCCTTAAAAGAAATGCAATCATTGCAAATGACTGCAACTGCAGCACCGTGAATGAACTACAGTCTTTTCTATTACTCTGATTTGTTGTTTCTTCATCCTCGTTTTCATCTTCAGAGGAACTTGTTTCGCTTTTACTCAAGGATGATGATTCTGAACTCAAACTATCATCTGACTGTGAGTAACTTTCCTTTGTCTTACTGTCTACCTTATTCGTACTAATTTTCGCGAGGCTTTAATTTTGCGATTTTCGCGATTTGTGAAAAATCGCGAAATTAAAGACTCGCTAAAATTAGGATACGCGAAAATTAAACACGCGAAATTTAATACACTTCTATAATTGCTTTAATCAATGATTAACTGCGTTTTTAGCTGCATGGTAATTGTCATCAGTCTATTTATCTTCTACTTCAGCACTTTCTTTATCTGAATCACTTATTTCTTCTTCTCGTACATGTACAGTAGCTCTTTCAAAACATCTTTTGTGCAGTCATCTGTGTGGCATAGGTATTTAAAATCATATTTTTACAATTGACTTTTACATTGACTTTTATTAAGTACCATATTGCAGTGGCATTTGATTGATTTGCAGTATTTGCTTGATTTGTCTGATTATCAACGCTATTTCTATTACGTAATTGCAAATCATGATTGTAAATCAATCGTTATTTAAGTGATCATTCAATAAAAAACAGTTTTCTAAGTCTGTCTTTTGTCAATTTTCGCGAAATTAAATGCCCTAAATTTATCATTTTTTGCAAAATCGCGAAAATTACAGTCGAACCAGGTCAAGCGTACCCCCCTAGACTCTATTAATGGATCGATTATTTGAAAATTGAACCCATTAGTCGTTTCAAAGAATGCATTCATTTATTCATTGTTAACGCGGATCAATGATCAAATTAAAATTCGCAGAACATAGATCCGCGCTAACAGTAAAAGCAATAGCCTGTAAAATTCAAACTACAGTACATTTGAAACAGCTCGTTCGTTCAAACTGTTCCTGCATGTTGTTGACACATTCATATAATTCGTTATGCAAATTTGGTAATGGCAAGAGCACAAAGTCAAGCGCTTGCAAATGAGTCGGGCTGAAAAATTCCAATTTATCTTTCATGTATAGCATTACCTACTTTGTAGCATGAAAAAGTTTGGTATATATTATTATTTCACCAGACTGTCCATTATACGTCGACGAATAGCGCAACACATGTGCTGCCATTGTCGAAGGTCAACTGAAATGAACATCTTTCACTGTGAGTTCGCATACTTTTCGCTAAATTAATTTGCATATACCTCAAAAAGAGAACCGTTTGTTATAATAAAACGCTACCAGTCCTTTTTCATTTTTGTTCTTGAATAACTAACGGAAAAAACGCAAGTGTACAAACGTAAAATGTTCATTTAGTGATCATTAGTGAGTTTAAATTTACGCGACAGGACCCACCGTGCCCGGTTTAAAATGGCGAATTTTCTTTCTGACAGTACGCGTTGACTGCTGTAAATCACGAGAAATCTGTTTTTTAGAAAATCCCCTGTTATATAAATCAAGAATTGCCGCTCTGAATATATTGAGAGGGGTTTTTCCCGCGGGCTTTCTGGTTTTCTAGTTTCATGCATTATTTGTACCCTGGTTCGTATAATCCAATCAGAAATCTACTTTTGATTTGAATACTTGAAACGACTAACGGGTTCAATTTTCAAATAATAGATTCATTAATAGAATCTAGGGGGGTACGCTTGACCTGGTTCGACTGTAATGCTCGCGAAATATTCGTGTTCCAAATTCGCGAAATTAAGTGCCCGCGAAAATTAGTACGAATAAGGTATAACATGTAGTTCTTCAGGCCCACCATTTTCGTTTTGTGGTAGTTCTTCCTCTAACTCACTGTCATCCTGGGAACTGTCATCATGGTTACATGTAAATCAGAAGAAATCAGCATTTCTTGATCTGCTTCCAAGGTCTCCATACACTGTTCCTGTCCATCCTGAGGCAAACTTGCAACAGTCTCTTGTTCAGCGGACCTTTTATCCTGGGCTACCTTCCGATATAATGTGCGCCTTGGAATTGGAACACTGGGATCTCTGAGGTAACGTTTCTTTACCCTTTTCTAAGGGCCTGCAAGTAAAAATGCATGCATGAGTATTTACTTTAACCAACTCAATCCTGGAATTATGTTTACAATTTTGTTATTGTATGGTAACTTGAAAAAGAATACATTCCAAAGGCTGGTCAATCAACAACTGCTTAATATGATATACATTATTGTATAAAATTAGCAAACCTGTTTATCATTCTAATAGACATGTAATTTAGAGACTCACCCGGCAAGGGCAGTGATAGTAGGAAAATGTGCACAATAGCTTAGAACATAGCTTATATCTTGGTGACAGAGACAAGGGTTCATCAGAGAAGGATCTAAATGTTTCATATTAAGAGTTACAAAAATGATGCTCATCAGTTGTATTTTTTGGTAGATATCTTAATAAATTGGCATAAAAAAATTATAGCCAAAGTTTTAGATAATGTCTGATTTCAATTTGTTACAGAAAATTCTATGTAACAGTGATAAACCTAATATCCTGAACATTTGAAAACAGTGATTGTCTTGTCGACTCAGAAAAGCTTAACTTTTAATTAAAAAACTGAATACTTACTTGGGCTGTGTGCAGATGACTCAAAACCCGTTGCTTCGGGGACAGAAACCTATCACATAATCGGCATTTGTACTTTTTACACTGTGGATTTTTGTCAGTTTCCACAACGTACAAGTTTTCTTTTGGTAGATACTCCAAAGCATCCTAACTGAATCGGGTCTGAACAGGTCTGATCGCTGTCTGAGAAGTCTGTGCGAATTATCAGCGTGTGAAATCACAATATACCAAGCCTTTCCGCCCTTTTCATCGTAAAATACGCAAAACAGATCTTAAAAATTGCGTAAGGTCACAGTGCTCAAACATAACCCGAATCGTTTCAGTTACATGCATCTTCCATTTGCAACAACCGTCACGTCCTGCAATTACGCAAGTTTACCTATTTTTATACTTGGTGTCTCACACTTTTGTGAAAAACAGCAACTGACATAACCTCACTAAACTTAACCTTTAATACGTTGACAATAAAATGTACATACCACTGGTGTATTAGTCACTTCCCTGTCACTGAGTGAGTATCCCCCAAAGAGTCAAACTGAAACATTTAAAGCAGATTTGTTTTCATGAGAGTAAAACCAACATACTTATCTCCAGGTCAGTATGTGGTTTGGGAAATCACAGCGCAAATAATCGAACAAAGTCGAGAGTCTTTATATCCCGCCTGAAACTAATGAAATCTTCGAAGTAGGTAACTAATTGGTGTAGGCACTCATATAGTGGTCCGGACAGCTACACTTATATAAACTACTTTATGTAGGGTCTCATATAGTGGTCCGTTTTCAGAAGTCACAAAATGGCGCGCAAATCTGTTCAGTTTCTGCAGTTTTCTTCTGATGGAATTATTCCTCTTCAGAGAAGTACAAACAAAAGAAAAACATTTCTTGTGCCTTAGGAAGCAAAGTTTTTGTCGAGTTATATTGTGTTATATTTTATTTAACGTCAGGTAGGTTCAGTTTAATGTAGCCTCGAGATGGCCTGACTCTTGCAAGAGACGGGGATTCAGATGAATGGAACCAACGTTCGTTCGTTGTCCGAAGGCAAAGGCAAGTAATGCATTTCATTTCGTATTTGTGGTGTGATACATCCATTTAGCAAATTGCCGAGTCATTCAAGCACGTACAAGCACGATGTTACTTGAACACAACAGTTGTCGCAATCTTTAGCTTTTTACCTAAAACATAATATCTTTATTTAAGCACGCCAAAGTGTACATACATTTAGTTGTATGACTAGCCTTAAGTCTTAATTTAATTGGAGTACAGAGATTTATCATGATGTCAAAGCATGTTTCGATCAGTATTTCAAGGTTATTATAAATACGAGATGACCCATTTGTGCTTCATTGGAGACAACGATCCAGCATAGTCCAGACTTCAAATTCTGATTCTGCAATTTCGGCTTAGGCTTGACTGAGTAGTCCAACTGTTCGAATTATTAATTTTGTCTTTCAACTTTTTTTTAAATACGTTATTCTGTGATGGCACCACAAATATTTGCTCTTGTTTGCTGGGTGGACGACCCAAAACCTGATTGTTGGCAAGTTATAAAAACTAGCCAAATTGAAGCAGCTCCAGGCAACATGGTCAACATGGAAGAAGGCAGGGCAGTCGATGCCATTTGGATAAGGGGAGAGGAGACCAGTGTTGCCAAAATATTAAAACTTAGTGGTACTGAGTAGCATTTGTTGCATTATTGAAATTACCTGTATTCCCAGCCGGCTGTATTCCCGGGGTAGTCAATCAATAAAAATCGATATCTATCGATAAATTGAATTTAAACGATATCGACTTTATCGGTCAATCAATAAAATTCAATAATCACACGCCGACGAAGTGTTAATGTTAACGATTGTATCAGATTCATTGATTGTTATTGAATCGATAAAAATTATGCTGTTTCCGTTGAGAGAGCGCTTGACTGTGACTCTTGAATTAAGTGTAGATTTCAAAGGCGGCAATGAAATGATTTGTTGACAAACACAGTACAAGAGACCAAAGAGACTGCATTACGATTTTCTTCCTGATTTTATTGTTCGATTAACCGGGTTCGATTACAAACGTAAATAATTTTTCTTTTTCCGGCTTCTCGGCTTCAACGTTGTCATCTAAATTTTCTCTTTTTCCTTTGTTCCGTTGGTTTTGAAACCACATTTTAACCTAAGAAATATGGGGAACAAGAAGAATTTAGATTACGAGCCCGAGGGCGTCTAGATGATTTGTTCATATCTTTACTTAAAAAATCACGAAAATCTTTCCCTTTAAAGACTAGGTGAAAGAGCAACGAGCGTGCGATTGTGTTACATCAGCAAATAAATAAAACAGTGGAGTAATCAACCTGGGATCTATATCGGATTTCAAATACAACACACCCTGAGTAATACTTAAAGTTTGTAGAAAAGATAAAGCAATTTTTATCGTTTAACGACTAGGGAAGTTGTTATAAGTGTCTCTGCTAGTTCTTTAATATCCTTTGGTGTTTTTGTTTCGAAAATTGGAACGATAAATTCAACATTTATCGATAGCCCTGATTTAAAAATCGATAATTATCGATTACTCACAACAAAATCTTTTATTGATTCTTATCGAATTTCGAAAAAAAATTATTCGACCGATTTTTATCGAATGCTATCGATTATCGATATTATCGATTGACTACCCCGGGCTGTATTATATGATTCATACCAAAAAACAATGTCACACTTCAAATTCTGTTATACATCAATGAAATCATGACAAATTGATAATACAGATTTGACACACCAAATTAACTTATCGATTTTCGCTGATTTCTGTCATCAGTCAGTAAAAATCACCTGACTGATACCAATTTTTATCAGTTGACTGTGCCAGCTTCATTGCAATGTAATCTGCATATGTATTCAGCATTCAGAGTCCTAGAGTAATGACAGCAGGAAGTTGAATATTTCATTAAATAAACCGAAGTGTTATAGTTCTCAGCTTCTAAATTGAGTAATCTGCAGCAAACGATGTGTTATTATTAAATATATTTCTTCAACCTTTTTCTAGACAACAAATCATATTTAAACTCAGTGAGGGAGGCTGATTTTGTGAAACCATGGAAAGATTCACAGCTGCCATCAAAGAGGGTGAAGAGGGTCTCAGTGCCAAAAAAATCCGTGATGACTTTGTCACTGATATACAAGTGGAAAATCATAGTGAAAATTCAATGTCAGGTGAAGCTTAGTTATTACAATATTAATTTGAATGTGTAAAGATGTATCTGATTGTAATATTATACTGACTTATGTGTGCATGTACCTGAATTGGGCTATATGCAATATTCCCCAGCTGAATGTCTTCCTAAGCCGGTCATTGCCTCAAATACTGGTTACATGTGTGTTATAACCCACCCATTTTCGGCATAAAAATGAAAAACATATCCAATCTACATGTACTTGCATCACGAGAAATTTGCATGACTTGGAGGCAATCATGGCTGTATAAGTTGCTTAGTTGTAATTTTATTGTGTGAAAGTCCTCTCAGTGTTCTGTCAAGCCTTAGCTTTCCCCTTTATCTTATATTATTACATTGCACAGATTATAATTTCTTGCATGTCATTTTAAATTCATCTTGCATGAACTAATCCCCATGCTATAACAATGGTTGGGAGGTGGAGGTGGACCCCGCAGTTAGGGTGATAAACATCATAATCTGGGGGCCTCCAAGGTTCATTGCCTCCTTTCTGATTACTTTGATTATTTTAATGGTAGTCATACATTAATGTCATGTGTACAAATCCAAGGCCTGTACTTTAAAAAAAATGTTTATGTTTCATTTGCAATGTTACGTTTACAGTGTACCCAATTAGCGCTGTTTTTCTACATACATGTACTTTCATATATATACAACATGGTGATCTCTTTTATTGATTTCAATCAAAATTACAGATTCCACTCTGCATAGGACTGCTCAAAAAAGAAAAATAGATTCGGTCACACCCAAAACAGGAGCTAAGAAGCAGTCAAGAAAGGTATGTTTAAACTTTTGTAGATTCCACATGTTAAAATGTCATGTGCATTGCACCAGTAACAGATGTAAAGTGCTTTGTACATGGAATATATTCATTATTTGGGCAGAGCCTTTCATGAATTGTGTTATCCTTTTCTGCTTCCTTGGACATTGAATAGATGGCCGACTCCTTCCAGAAATTTTTTTGCCATCATGAACGGCAAGTTGCTGTATTACATTGTCTATATACAGACTGAGGCTTTAGCAGACAATAAAAATAGCAGTTTTTAAACTGAAAGATAAAAATGCTTATATGAGGTTCTTGACTTGTACGTGTACTGTACATGTAATTGTCTGTCTTTTTGGTTCATCAGACAAAAAGACTGAAACAAAGAAAGCTGAAGCAGCCACAGCTTACAATTCTGGCAGTGAAAGTGATGAATCTGAAGCAGTGAGTATAGGCTCGATACTTGTTAATTACACTGTACAATATTTATTATCCTCATGTTATCCGTTTCCTTACCCTTTACTGACAAATGCAACAGTGCCTGATGATGAGGCAGTTTTTTTGGCACAGACAACTTTCACTGAATGAAATGTAAGATTTCAATTTATCACTCAGGCAAGGCTACTCTGGCCAAAATTCCTACTTTACTAGTCAAATTATCATATTTTATTGTTCACTGACAGGCATTACCATTAACTTAGTAATTAAAGCATAACCTTCAAGGTAACTTTCAGATATTAAAGCCAGAACATGACTTTCAGCATCATCACCATTGTCAAATGCACAACCGCCCACAAATAATATGTTTTCTTAGTTTTTAGAAAATGTGACCATTAGATATTTTCCATTTTTTGTCTCCAGAAAAACTGACAAAATACCAACATAGTGATGCTGCTTTGACATAATTTTGACCAAGGGTTCTCCTGAAAAAATTGGATTTGCACTTTAATGTTTTGTGTCAGATTGGGTTTTTTGTTTGTAGACAAGTTATGCTTTTAGAGAACTACTGTTTTGTCAAATTTCATGAAATTCCAATGAACAGTTCCTAATGAAACAAATTATATTCACTAAAAACAACCAGTCACAATGTTTTGGTCAAATGTCCGCATTGTGGCTTTTAATTGGGTTATTACAGCAAAGAAAAAAAGTGTGCTAAAAGGCTTAGCTCTTCGTCCACTCACTTTCTTTGTTTGCTAATAAAAGAAAAGGGATTCACAGATAAGAAACTTATTATTTTAAGAACAAAACTCAACTTTGTGATCCATTTGATATGAAATTAAGGGATCGCTTTTTCGATGCCATATTAAATTTTGCTTACCACATTACCTTAGCGCGTGCTTACTAGCTAGCATCATTACATGAACTTGTCAAGCTCACCCAAACTGTGTGCAGCCACCTTAATCATAACTTTGAGAGACAGCTATATGTGAATAATTGCCAAATTTCCATCATCTCTAGGAAGTTAAATGCTTTAATAGCTAATAATATTATTTTGTATATTTTAACTAATAGTTATATATTTTTTTAGGAAACTGTGGCTACTGTTTCTAAAGCAGAGGCAGAAAAGGTGAGGATTTAGAGAAGTTTATATTCATGAAGGTAACAGTTTCAAAGTCTGAGACACCATTATTTTGTAGTCAAGGGTTTAATTAAGTTAAAGTACATACATGTAGTGCCTCTGCTCCCTCACTTTCTCTTTTGCTGCTTCAGAAAGGGATTGAATTAAAGTCAGACAACACATCCCTGAACTTGTTCATTCACTTCTTGGAATGAAATGCAATGAGAACATAGTTATGTTTCATATTTACTTTTTAATGATAAACTTTTGTTACAGGTTTTGGCAAAGACAATTTTGGAAAGACAACGCACTGCAGAAAAAGAGAAGAGTAATAACCGGACTGATAGAGCCACATCCAAAGCAGTCGTCGGTAGGTTCTAAATCCTTTGTTTAAAGCTGATGTTAACATTTAGACAATTAGACAGCGTCAAATATTAAAAAATCAAACATTGTAGGTTTTTCCTTTTAGGCCATTAAACAAGAAAGGTGCTATTACATATGGTTACATAAATAATATGTACATGTTAAATTGCAGAAATTGCATTTGTAGCAAATCAGTAAATAGCATTTATTGTTCAATTTAATAGTCCTGCAGAGGACAGTCTGTAATGAATGATTACAAACCTCTTTCTAGCTACAAGGTATTTGCAATTTAATTCAAGAGGTGAATTGCATTTTCTTAGTAATACCAGGAAGAAGTCAATCGTGTTACTTGATGTCACTTGTGGATATTTAAATCACAATGTATGAGTAACACAGATAACTGTCAAATAAGACAACAATTGGGTTCTAGTGAAAAAGAAATAATGATCAAATCACTATTTTCTACCTAGAAGGTGAAAGTCAAAAGGAAAACAAAGTGGAGCATGTTATCTCATCCGACAGAAGCACTAATGATGATGTTAACACATCTGAGACTTTAGGAAACTTAGGTGATTTTCTAACACTTCTACTCCTTGTGATCAGAACTAGTTTTTCTTGTTATGGACACTTAATAAATTATACTTTATATTTTACTTTTTGCATGACTGTACCACTTATTTCAAGTTGTCTTATTTTTTGTGTGTAGGGATTCTTAGCCCCTCTTCAAGTAGGAAGTATAAGGTGAGGTCTCTTAGAGTCTATAATTATGTTGTTGTAGTTGTAGTTTTCTTTAACATTTGAAGTGAAAGCACAGAGAAACTTTCTGAGGTGTTGAGAGAAACTAAACCCATGACTTGTGCCATTCCACCATGTTGGAGGCAGGCAATACCTGAAGTCAGTGTTGCTGGTTTTCATGTAATTGAGCAATTATTGCTAGTTAAGATATAGTTCTAATAACATTAGTCAAGCTACAGACTGTAAGGGGAAAGAAGACAAAAACAAACAAAGAAATTGGTTAGATTATATTGTCAGAAATACTGTACAGTCATGTACATTTAACTATCATTAAATATTACCTTGCAAAAAAAATACATTATGTGCACAGGCAAGAACTGTGAAATGGGAATTTAAGTGAAATCTGGACGTAATGAGAAGGTACTTAGTCTAATATTGAATGCAAGAAGACAACTCTGCAACTAAAAATCGAGCACTTTTTTTGTAGTACAGTAGAACCCCAGTAACTCGAACTCTGAAGGGAAACGAAAAACTGTTTGAGTTAGCGGGGTTTCGAGTTCTCAGGGTTGAGTAAAATATCAATTTTCCAGTTAATAATTAATAGTTTATTGATTTCCAGCACTTCGGTATACAATAAAGTGTAAATTAAACTTATTTCACGCGAAACTAATACATTTTGTAACAACGATTATACATTCTTACAACAATGCAATACTGTGAATGTAACTTAGTTTATACACTCAATTTATGTTCCCTTTAGCGTCGTCCAGTCTTTGTTCTAGTGTTAGAATTCAATCACATGATAAGAAAAAATAATGGGATATTTCAATGGGCATCCATGGCAATTCGTAAGAACTAGAAGTTCGAGTTATCGGGATAAATTGTGATCAAGGGAAACAAAATTTAGTTCGAGTTACCAGGGTTTCGAGTTATCCAAGTTTCAGTTAACCGAGTAAAAATGACTTAAAAGTTGGGTCAAATTCAAGGGAATTGAGACTCAGTTCGAGTTAGCGGGGGAGTTCCAGTCATCCGAGTTCAAGTTACTGGGGTTCTAGTGTATGTCAAGCTAATGTAAAACGAGCGACTGTTGACATTGAAGTAACCTTAAATTCACTTCTTTTTTTTACAGAAATGTTGCAAGTACTGTTCCAAGAAATTGTTCTCACTAAAGGAAGCCATGAGTGACATGGCAAAAGAAATCCAAACTTTGAAAAAAACAAGTTAAAAAACTGAAACGAACCTCTGGCAATGTTAATTTGGCAGCTCTGCCACAGTTGGAATCGTCTTCAGTAGAAAAGGAGTGTAGACAATTAAAAACTCCACTTGTTTTTAATACTGTAAATATCCTGTTGTGGAAGCTGTTTACAGTAGAGGAAATCATTTCTCATTAAGTTTCTGGCGAAGCTGCAAACTCCAAAACTGCTGCAAAGCCAAAATTAGATATTGCAAAGATGGAGCTTTTCAGGAGCATTGTCTTAGAGGTACACAAGGGAGGTCACTGGGCCTCAAATTACACAAAAAAGTCAAGCAGTGCAAAAATCAATTTCAAGAAAACAAGAATCACAGTAGAATGCCATCATGCGTGTCAATAATAAACCGTAAAAAAAAAGAAAGAAATGAACAGTACAAAGTGAATAATACTTTTAGTGGGTAAAATCACATGAGCAATAAAGAAATCTTGCAGGGTAGATTGATAAATGTCAATCAATGTCACTTGCACTGAAAGTTTTGAGAAATATTTTGTAAGAATGGTATCTCTGGTGACCAGAAAGATTCATTGTTAAAAGAAAGATATCCATCAGAAACACAGTACTTATCTTATTCTGTCAGTGATTTGTAACAATACTTGATTGATAGTCGAGAAACGTTCATTTTGGTAGGTGTTCCTGATAGCCGTTTTACCACAAATTAGAAACCTGACATCAACAAAATATTCAGCTTTCGTAGACATTTTGCTCTTGGTGGGTACATTGTGATAACAATATAACTGTTATTGTAAGTCTAAGAACCAATGAAGAGTCAGAGATTAACCAAGTTCAAGTATAGTTGAATACGCTGATTATACATTTGCACTGAAGACACATAAACAGTAGGCATAGTAGTAATGTGCAAGCAGTGCATTAGTCTTGTTATTGATCATCAGAGATGAGGATTATACGATCAGGCATAAAGATCAGAACATCCTTTGTTCAGTTATTTTAGCCAATCAACATTTGATGCTGACAAAATATATCATATTGAAGGACAAAAGTTCCATGTGTGCAGTGTGGTTGATTGTGCAGTAACATGTTTTCTTAACAGATTGATACATGTGCACAAGCTAATGACTCATTTTTGTGCCTTAACAAGCTACATGTATACAAATAAGGAAGATAGGCAAATTGGTTAATAGTCCTTGTGATAAATAAATAACTTCCAGATTTTAAACTGTACCAATCTAGTGAAGCATTGACAGGCTCTGCCTTGCCATTGCATGGTTGACCAATGTAATATTAATAAATTGGTATGTTATAAATAGATCAAACTAAGGACATGATTGACCATGGTTTTACATAGTATGTATCAAACTAAGGACATGGTTTTTCATGGTTTATAATAAGGTATGAAACTAAGAACATGGTTGACCATGGTTTTTCATGGTAAACGTGTATCAAACTAATAACATGTTTGACCATAGTTTTTCATGGTAATATTTATGTATCAAACTAGGGATATGGTTGACCATGGTTTTTCATGGTATGTTTCTAGGGATGATATTATGTTCTAGTCCTCGGATCGGCACCAGCTTTTTGGGGTTCACTTGATGTATCAACAGTTATTTAGGACTCAGTGATTTTGACGTTTAACCAAATTATTGTTTATTTCATCACAGTCAGTGTTGACCGAGTACCGTGTGTATTTCAATTTCTTTTTTTGGAAAAACCCTGTCTGTGAATGTTTTTGCTATCATGGTTGACCATGGTCAAACATGGTCAGCCTTGTGCCATTTAACGTCCATGGTTAAACCATGGTTGCACCATCGACAAACCATGGTTGGCATCCATGATCAACCATGGTTGACCATGGTATGTCCATCAGTTGAACACTTATGTCCAGAAATGCAGGCAATGGCGAATTTGGCAAATTGAGGAAATCTTGCCACAGTCATAACGGTGACGACTTTGGCAGGATTTCGCCAAATTCCCAAATAAATGCAAATAAGCTAACTCGTGGAAGCCTGCCATGGTGGTGGATTTGACGATTTTGATGAATGTGACAAATTTGGCAAAATTTTGTCAAAGTGCCAAATGCATGCAAATAAGCTAAACACATGGAGGCCAGCCATGGCCTGCTTTATTTTCCTATTTTCAATTATATTGATATATACCTTCATATTTTAGTGGCTGCTTTGCAATCATCACTGGATACATGATCGAGAGGAGAAAGATCCTTGTTTTCTTAACCGCCATATTGTCGCTAAAAGAGATGGTTAGATGTAAGTTACTTACAAATATTGGTCTTACGTCAACTTCTATTAGTGAAAGTACCTTAAGGATGTTATGTCAAGTAAAGAGAACCAAACAGGGGCGGCGTGGTGAAGTTGTCAGGGCGCCAAACTTTTAATCGGGCTTTCTTCCGTTCAATTCCCGCGCCGGCCGCTAGCTGAAGTTGTTTTTCGGTAGCCCCGAGTTCAACTCCTCGACCTCCTTTCAGTTCCTATTTTTAACCTGTTATGTTTAGTTTGGAATTTTTTTTTCTTCTGATTTTTTTGGGTCGATCGATTGGCTGAAAACCATCTTGTCGGAGCTAAGTGCACGTCTACTATTTATATAGGCGGGTCATTAAGATCTAAGTTATTTTTAATCGATAAATAGTGTTAGATGTCAACGGAGATAACAACGTGAAAGAATCGGCAGACAACAGATACAAAGGTGCCAAACGCAAAGTGTCGCAAGAAGTGATAAGTCGAGCTACTGGATAGATAAAAGGTTCACCAAGAAAAGATGCTTGATAAATCCAGTATGATATCGTCTTCAGTTCTCTCTTATGGAAAAACTCAACGCCCTTTCTCATTTAAAGCATATATTAAACTCCATTGATCTTCGTTACGCCTCGAGCTTAATTGCTGTCTTGAAAGAGAACCAGCTCAAGTGTATAAAGTGTTATCATGATGATATGCTTTTTAATGCATCTTATTTTACGACCCTAACATCATGGACTGCCTGAAGGAAAAGGGCTGCCACACTTAACAAAGCACAGAACTGTGTACAATCCTTATTTATTATAAAATTCTGGATACAATTCGAATCCATTCCTCTGACCCTACAGTTTTCGGGACGCATACACCCATACGCTATTCCTTGGGCTTTATCTCTTACTAAGT
The DNA here is from genome assembly GCF_977016875.1 of Pavona decussata. NCBI lineage: Eukaryota > Metazoa > Cnidaria > Anthozoa > Scleractinia > Agariciidae > Pavona > Pavona decussata. The sequence continues at coordinate 529,554 of NW_028145676.1, forward strand.
TTACTGTATTTGTACTTTTCTAAGAGTGCATCTTCATAGACACAAAACAACGTTGAAACAACAAACAACTGAAGAGAAAGAAAAAAAAATGCAGAGAGAAGCAATATGAACCAAAAAAACTACTTTCAGCGACAACAAAAATTCCTCTCTGAACAGGTCTTTCCTTTAAACACGGAGCTTGTTGCTTACTGTTTGGTTTAGTGAGATTTTAAAACACGATCTTCTATGATTCACACATGTATATTACTTAAAAAAAGAAAAACCAATATATAGAGTATCAGTACTCACGGCTAGCCTGTCTTGCGGGCTTTGTGGGCAACTAAAGGGAAAGGTTGCCAAAGCAAGCAAGCTTCCAATCCAAACACTTGCAACGGGCTGCAAAAACAATGTATATTTGCATGATACTCAACAAAGTTGAATTTAATAAATGCACTTTAACTCTTCTAAAAACTCTTACCACCGATTTCATTGGTACGCGACTCTCGAATAAAAACTTCCCCGAGTATTTGGCGATTCGCTTCCGTCAATCATGCGCTCCTTACATGGTGCTACAGGAATGCCGCTCTTGTTTTCAAAAATATGGCGGCCACTGTGTAGCCTGTTCGGTGGACATGGCTGCTTCTTATTCTTCAATTTTACGTTGGCGAGTGGTGTATTTGCTCGTGCAGGGGTTGAGAATCGATTGATGGAAGCCACACTGACTGTCTTTCCTCTTGCGTTCTCAACTGAGCCATCCCTGCATTTCATCTTCGTACACTCCTGGATATTGTTCATTTACTCTCCTTACTCCTCCGATCAATGTCATCTACTGCATGCTCGTTTATTTAGGGCGATTTATGCGATTCTTTTTTCACCTACCGTCCATTTGTCTTGCTCTTCCCGTCCGGGCTGGGTAATCAACCGTGAAGGTATTTTTTTTTTCCGTGTTTTCTATACAAATGTCAACCCCACTTTCAGAAATCTTGCTATAACGATCGTGCCCAACCCCTACACGAGCAAATACACCACTTGCCAGGCCCGTAGGCTGGGGTGGTTCGGGGGGGTCGGACGAACCCCCCCCCCCCCCCCCCTGTTAGAAAAGGTCCGCTAAAATAAGCCAGCTTATACAGATTTCAAGGTTTACTTATCTCATCTGTAACTAACTCAAAGTACGTATATTTTCCAATACTTTTTATTTTTTTTTTTTTATCTCCTTATGAATAACCTATTTTAATGGCATGACCTTACATATATTATGCGTATTCATTGTTTAAATGTAATGATCCTCTCGACGGTCATGCCCGGCCCTGCCTGGATCCGACCTCGACCCACTACAGGATGTGGGGGCCTGTGTTCTCTGCGCGAGAGATGTTGACCTCAAAGCAGCTATTACTAAATACAGTAACGAATTTCCATCATGGAGCTTGCGCGGTGGAAAAGCCGATACCTATCAATGGGACCGAAACTGAGGCCAGCTTCCTCCGCTTCGGCAATTAAGGAATGTGATATATCCTTATATGCGAACATAAGCGTTCTGCTCAAAATTGCATGTACTATTCTAGTAACGAAGTGCAATCACATTGCGCCGCCTTAAAGACTACATGAGAGCATCGATGGGGAAAAGCCGCTTATCAAGCCTCGCGCTTCTCCACATCCATTACGATACCACCGTGGACCTTGACGTGGTAGTAGATACCTATGCACGACTACATCCCAGAAGAATACAACTGGAAAACCTTCTGCAACCGTTCCAGTTCAGTACTGTCATCATTGACAAAAAGAATAAGGAAACGTCGTAATTATTGCTTTTTCAAGCACCAATGACAAGAGAGTTTGGGAACAAAAAAGGGGCGTTATTGCTTGCTTAGACAAACACAAACGTTGTAAGCCGATGGGAACCGAGGTGAAACGATAAAACTACTGCGCCTTACTAGAAGGAGGGTAATAGGAAAAAGATCCTAGTCGACTTGAGGTCACAAAAGGTAATGATTAAGGAGGCTCGCGGCAGTTTTTTTTTTTTGACGTGGGGTGGAAGTTTTGAAATTACAGTCTTTCATAGCGGATCAAATTCGATCTCCTTCACACCACATCATCATTTCAACATATGATTTTCTCATGCGGTTGAAATAAAAAGACAAAGAGCTAAAGTTTTATTTTGCCAGAGATATTGGTAAAAGTTGCGGGAATAAACAAAATCACCCAGTAAAAATTGATTCATTATTTACCTGAAAACGCTCTTACAGATTTTTTTCTAATTTCGCCTACAAGTTGTCTACATTGAGGAGTTTAAATCCCTAAAGTTTCGTCATAAAGTGTCTGACTAGATTTCGAGATAATCGACAATGTTTAAAATGAGAGGCTATGCGCTACCATTTCTATAGTAATAGTTGTTGCCCGGAGGCCGATGAGAAAATTAACTTTGATTATATGTTGAAATGATGATGTAGTATGAAGGAGATCGAAGTTTATCTTGTATGCGAGATGGTTTTTTCGAAACTTCCACCCTCCCCCCCTCCCTTCCCCGTCCAAAAAAACTGCCACTAGACTCCTTAATACAACTAGCAAGAGCGATTTGGTCCGTTTAAATATAAAAAGAATCTACCCGCATCAGAACCAGCCTACGGGCCTGCAACGTAAACTTAAAGAATAAGAAGCAAAAAAAAAAAAGATATGACTATGCAACGATAATGGTTAGCACTCCTCATCTTGTTTTTCATTTCACAACTGAAAAAATTTATTGTTGTTTTCCTCCAACATTTTAAAGACAAAATGAGGTAAGTGGTAGAAAAACTTTGTAGGCAAGGATCTACACGCCCACAGGTTTGGCCACGCTCCTGAGCTCGGTTGCATGATACTGCCCTAACCATGTCGTGCATACTAAGTGAGTGTTCAAGTAAATTTAAAAAAAGGTCTCAATAGTTTTCTGTAAACATCCCTTAAGTTTTGAACGAGAGGTGTAGAATTCAAAGAAAAAGTGGTGCATTAGACTTTCTAAAAGAAAAAAAAAATCCGATAAATTTGCCCCAAACTTGTACATCCCCGATATACTTTGAAATATTTTCGAATACGCAAATTAAATGCTGATCAGCCACTACGGGTATAACAGCGATGAATATTTGCTGCACATCTTTAAAGCTCAAGTGTTGAAAAACTACATGTGCAGTGGCATCTTCTGCGTTAGGGACTTAGTCACGAAACAGCAAGAAGTGATTATTTTTGGTATTTCTCTGTAAAGTCGACTTATAATCATATTGTTCTAGCTTCAAATGAAAAAATAAAGTACGCAGCATCGGATAAGAAAAACGAAACAGTTTAATGGACGCCGATATAGCAAAATTAATAAACAGATGTCATGAGTAGCGAAAATTCTGGTCACATGATCGCAAAATTTTAGTTTACCGAACGCCTTGTGCGAAATCTCTGGTTTAACTAAGAAAGATCCCCTTAATGAAATTATTTTCAAGGTAAATCTTAACAAAAATGTTTGAGAAGGATATTTTAAACTTTGAAGTAGTCGAGGAAAGCTCGACTTACGTTGAACTCACTAAGTTAGTTCGGTTTAATTAAAGACTTCTGTGAGCCACCTGTGGTAGGGAAAGAGAGGCTATGAAGTTGCATATAATTTGGTCGTAGTTCTGGTTCAGTTGCTTTAGGTTTTAGAACTGTTGTTTAAGATAAGGATTTTTATATATCTATACATTTTGATATTGATAGTTTGTCTTTTACGTTTATTAGTATCGACCTGATGAATTTTTAACCCCGTGGAAATAAAGATTGATTATGCTAATGTTTGTTTGCATTAGTAAAGTCACCGATGTTACAAATTTTGAACATTTGCTCACTGGAAAATTGCTCCTCGTATTTCATGCGCTGTTGTTTAATTTGAAAAACATACGATTGCGTAGTTGCGACGTTTCATGTATGAAAATAAACAGACAAACAGATCAGCCTTTCAGTGTTTAAACCCGAACGTGTACAGTTTTTACTGGAAAGTAACACGCAAAGCGATACGAAAGAGTCGTGTGTCTATCGACCGAAACAAGCAGGTGTTTACAAAAAAAGTCTCCAAAAGTGTTAGGAATACGGAGAACCAGTCAATAGTAGTTCAGTAAAAATTCACAATCTATCCTGTAATTTTTCGTTAGCTGGACTCCCTGAAGAGCTCATTTTTTGAGAAAGTTCATAGATTCGGTGATGATTTTCGTTGCCAGATTTCTCTTCGTTTCAACAATACCACAATCCGTCCTCTAAGGGCGATTTCTTCGCCGTTAACTCGCGGATTTGCACTGTTTAAGCTGTCGTGTATTACTTTTCTTTTGATTGGGCGTTTGTAAACGAATAAATCAATCCAAGAAGCTATTCGACGCCATAAATATTGGCAATCAGAGGTTAGGCGCACAGTACATATGCAATCCAGCAAACCGGATCACAAAGTTAACAGCCCAGCGACCGAGTGAATATCAACCCTACTAAAAACCTTTTAGATTACGTCATCCATGAGGTAAAAAGTGTACAACCAGAGGATGGAGTACTCAAGTATATTTTTGACCGGGAGGTACCAAGGATTGGACAAAAAACGTCCGACGGCCAAGAATGCAACCCCCTAAAAGTTAGCGGGATGGAATTATTTCCTCAGAACAAACCCGAGCCCTCCTCCCAAAGCTCTAAACCCATCAGGTGTATTCCGCGGCATGGTTATTCTGTACATTATCTACTGCCCTGCACACTTTCTGAAAGCTCAAAAATTTGTCAAAACAAGTACACGGCACAAAGCCAAAATCATTGGGTCGCCATTTTCGCCCATGAGTAATGGGAGTGACGCGATTTTTCATTCATTGCCGTCAACGTTGTGATTTCGGTATAGCTGTGGCTATACGACGCTCTTTTCGCTCGATAAAATAGGCTTGCACAGAGAGACGTCTGCACTTAGTAAACTCGCCCATTTATTTCGGATGGGTTGTTACACGTGCAAAGGGTTCCCAATAGGTTAATTTTCCACCTTGGTGATTTTCCCGCAATTCCCGACTGTACAAACAGGAACAATGGAGAAGAGTTTCTCTCATATCCATACTATTTCGGCGGCGTTTTTATTTCATGTACATACAACCCTTGTCTCTGTTAAAACGACTTCTGGGAGGCGACAAAACCCTTTTTGGCTGATTTGATGTCATATTCTTAGCTTGTTTAGTATGGATGTGGATGAAAAATCAAGCTGGGCGAGCTCTACTTTAAATTAATCAAGCGCTTTGAACAATGTGGGAAGAAAACTTCCGAATGAAATAGAGAAACGTTCCAATTTATTTGAAGGACTGTTCCAGTGTCCTGTCAAACCATTCCCGGCGCAATGAGAACCGCTTTCTCCATTGCACAAGAGGGTTGCTATTAATATATGGATACATGAAGCAAGACAGTGGAGTCTGTCATATCACTACTGAAATCTGCTTTGTTAAGAAAAACTTTATAAAATGACCGTCCATTGAAGATGGAAGATTCTAAAACGTTCGTTTTCAGTTGCTGAATTCTAACTTGTTTGACAACAATTTCGTACGACCTGCACCGTCAGGAGGTTGTTCTTCAACGCTGAGACACCACGTTTTCTTGCAAGTTAACGAGAGCCAAAGAACATTACAGTTTCTATAATGGGAGCCACGATCATTTTGAGCCAAATACTGTAACTTGGCTCTGTCTTCGCTAAATGGTTTGATTCCGGTGGATTTGCGGCGACGTCAAAAACAAAATAACAACGTGATTTCCAAGTCTCCGCATAAAATATGGTTTCTTTGCGGATGTGACCATGTTTTAAGACGGTTAGATAATGAACGCTCGTGTCCTATGGGATATGATGTTTCAACTCAGTTGCCCGGGGGGGGGGGGGGTGTTCCCAATGAGGGCCTTTACGGGGAGGCTCCGCCGAAAGAGGTACCTTTTTCACGCTTCAGGTATATGAAAGGGTAGGGATTTCACGGGTCGAAGATTATGAAAGGGTAGGGAAATCTGTCATTAAGGGGACCGGGGGGGGGGGTACTCCCAATGAGGGCCTTTACGGGGAGGCTCCGCCGAAAAAGGTACCTTTTTCACGCTTCAGGTATATGAAAGGGTAGGGATTTCACAGGTCGAAGATTATGAAAGGGTAGGGAAATCTGTGATTTAGGTATTTAAAAGGACCTTTCATTATTTTTTCAATGGAAGGTATATTCCATTTGATAATGGAAGGTATACGAAAGGGATACATTTTCTGCCAACAATGGTATATAAAAGGGTAAGGGGTCGGACCTCGTGGCGGAGCCTCCCTGTATTAAATACGCCCCCCCCCCCCCCCCCCGCTCAGTTGCTGGTATAAATAGTTTGCAAAGGCGGTGTGTCAAAATTAACGTGACGAAAACTTTTGAAAGTATAATGTAGTAAACTCTTACAAACGTGGAATCATGGGATTGCTCCTCCCTTCTCCCTAACTCAACACAAAAGTATTAGTTTTAGAATTGAAGCACAAAAAATGTACGAAACGTATCAAGAGCTATTTAACCATTTAAGTGGCACTTTCCCTAAGAACGGTCCACTGCGTTTCGGGTCGAAAAAAAGTTTGCACTCAAACTTTGCCCACTAAATCATCTTGGGTCATAAGTAAATGAAATGACTTTAGTTTTCGGAAATACGTTAAAATATATTTTTTACAGGCCACAACAGTCAGAGCGCTCGAGGACCTAATGCGCCGATCAAATCGAAACTTCAACATCCCCCCCCCGGGCAAACCCCGGGCATTTGACTATTTTCTGTGCCCGGGAGTGGGGAATTTGACGGGTAAGGCCTTCCCGGAGGTGGGGAATTTGACCTTGCCTGGGTGGGGTGGGGAAAATTGAACCGGAAGTGTCAGGTTTCAAATCGCTTTTTTGGGAGGTCGCAGAAGTCGCTAACAGCTATAAACACGTGTTTGGACGATATGGTTTAGAAAAGGAAGAGATACAGCATTACAATGAAAGCTTACCAAAAAAAGGTCTTCAAAAGTGAGAGTGCTTAAATATTAATTATTTTCATAGATTGTATGTAAACGATGTAGATTTTTTATACAAGGAGTCAAGCTGCGGCTTTGTCCCGCAGTGAGTAGTGAAAGAAATAAACACTGTCGAATGAAAAACCGCTTTGGCTTTTAAAAATTGCAGAATATCCTGCCACTCGAACAACATTCTACGTAGCCGGCTAACTAATTAATATGTATTTCTATGCATTTGTGTCTGCAGAGGTTTTTAAAATAGCCATAAAACAGCAGTGAACAGTTGAAGAAAAAAAATATTCTCGAATGAAAAACCACTGCTTTGGCTTATTAAATAGGTGCAGAATACCCTGCCACTCGAACAGTCTACGTAGCCGGCTAACTCATTTTAAATATGTTATTATGTATTTCTCGTTATAACAACCTTTGCCATGTTTTGGAGTTAGAACAGTTTACACTTGCTGATTGACATTGTCCGACTTAATAAATTCAATTTCCAATCATGAGTTTCAATGTTAAAGTTGTGGATTTTGTAGTAACTCATGACAGGAGCCGACAACGATTGTTCTTTAGGACGGGCATTTGACAGACAAATCCTACGATAAGGTAGGGCATTTGAACACCATTTGGGCCCTAGGGGGCAGGAATTTGAACGATCCAATCTTCAAAAGTTCAAATGCCCGGGGTTTGCCCGGGGGGGGGGGATGTTGAAGTTTCGAGTTGATCGGCGCATAACTGAACGAACTGTGAACGGAACTGTGAATCGCGAATAGAAGATAATGAATTGTAGATTGGATCGGAGATTGTCAGATTGTTAGAATGTTGGAATAAATCTTCAGTAAAGGAAAGATACAGTCCTCTTCAGTTTGTGAACCGGCGAGTACGGAGTCCGTGAAAGATTCTGCGACAGTTCGTGCTAAGCGTCTTTCACTGAAACATGGTTTACAGTAGTCAACACTAAAACAGTCTATTGATTATTGGCTGTCCTTGGAAACGACGCCATCTAACCCCACCTCTAATTGTTTGCCTTCCAATTCAAGATTGCAATTATTCTTTACTGTGATAAGGTCTGTGATAAGGTCTGTTCAGCGGGCAGACAAACGGAAAGGTAATCACAAGATATTAATAACTTTTGCTTTGCTCGGTAAAGGAAGTCTTTCGAAAATGTTAATTAAGCACGATAATCAAAATATCAGCGAAAAGAGACTACGTGGCTTTATTTTCAATTAAAAAAATATCAATCTTCAAGTGGAGTTAAGTGACTTGAAAATGAAGCCACCCTGTCTTCGAAACGTAGTCTCTTTTGGTTAATTTTTATTTCAAATTGTTTCTCTAAACGGCTGACTTATTAGAATCAAAACATCGGAAGTTCGAAAGTTTTCCACTGTCAAGTTACACGTGGCCACTTATTATTAACAGCTGTCCACGGTTGCATTCAGTTTTGATTCTCGGATTGGTCTCTGTCATGTCGCTGTGGTGTTACATGTAAGTTTTCCACGCAGTATCCAGGTACTAGTTTCGACTAAATAGACTCTAAATAGGCATGCGCAGCGCAATGTGTTAAAAAAATGCTTGTCGGGGATGGAATCACAGAACAATATTGACCCTGTGCAGTTAATGCAGCTAAGACGAATGATGGACTTCGCAATGCGATCAAGCTACAAGTCTTTGAAGCAAACAAACATGCTTGAACATTTTAGACCTTTGTAAATACCTGAACTGAACTGTTTTTATTGGTAAATACACACAGGCTGCGTAGATTTCACAATTAAAGTGATGTTTTCTTTGCTGAAACCTTTTGTTTACATTTCTATCTCATTAATATTCATATTTTCGATTATCCGGACTATTTACCGAGGTCCCGACGAGTCCGGATCAGTAATCGAGGTTCGACTGTATCAGCCTTGCTTACTTCAGTTCCTTCCAATTATTCCACGTGCACCAATCTCGTGCCCAGAGTCATCAGTGGTTGGTCGCCAGGAGAGATCCCATCTTTTTTTTTTGGACTGGCTGCACCATTAGGGCTTGACATTGTTTTACCCCAGAAATCTTGCGGTGAAAAAATTCTAGTAACCCAGAGTGTCTCCTGGTGACCAACCTCTCCGATCCGCTGCGATCTTTTGGTCAGGGGTAACGGCGCTGGCCATGGTTACTCTCGGTTACTCAGTCCCTCTTTATATCCCTCTAGTCCCTCTTTTATCTCTTCGTCTACGAATTCCAGGTAATCAGCAACAGCGGAGTCTCTGCACTGCAAATGCAGATCCTATTCGGCTTCCTAAAAAAGCAACAGCATTTTTCACCAAAATTCATGAGGGTGGGGAGGGGATAAATCGTAGCGCTCTTTCCATGGCAACCTAATGACAACAGCCTCAATCACATGCACAAGCAACAAAATTCCAATATGGCGGACGCTAAATAAGTGACTTTTGAAGTGTGGTGTAAATTCTTTATTTGTCTTTTGATATAATTTTTACCCGATTCAATGAATATAAAACTCGCAGGATCCGAGGATTGTGAAGAGAAGGAATTCAAACTGCCCAGAACTCGCAATCTTCTCCCATCGAAGACATACCGCGAGAGTATTAAGAGATGGGGAGAACCTTCAGAATTGAGCAGAAGACGCATAATTATTGTCCCTTCCATAAAATGCCCGGCTAGAGATGTTTCGGCGACAACGGTGAGCCAAGGTAAGAAGGCAGATAATATCGGATAATTGGGAAAAATAAACGAACACCATCGGAAGTCTTGTTTGTATGAGCGTATACTATACAGTCTGAGCAAGTAAAAACAAACCAGAATTTAGTTGGTATAAATTTTAGCGCGCTTTTAAAACAAAGTTTCGTCCAGGTCTTCAATAATGGTTTCTTATTGTTTCAATGTGTGCATGCGGATAAGCTAAACATTATTCACTGTTGACCCGATCGTCAAATGACTTTATTTTATACAGTCAAGAGACATAATTTGTCTGCACGCCGAACTTGCGCAAGCATCCTTAGTTTACCTGATAATTTTTCTCGGTATAAATAAAGTCAAACAGATTACCTCATCATTTAGATGTAACTGCTGTATGCCCAGTATGGTTGCTCTCTCTCTCTCCTCCTAATTTTACAACAGAGGCCTCTTTTGCACTCGAGCAGTCAGCCTCTGTAGAGGACAGAGGGACTCCCCCCCCCCTTAAAAGAGGTGGGAAATATCGTCATCTCTCTTTGGTGTATAAATTGTGGATTTTGGTATCCTCCAGGGACTGAATTTTGAAGATATTTGTAATCATCAAAGTATCATTGAAGTTTTCAAATGTAGATTAATTAAAAAATTAAAAAATGCCATCATGCATCTTTGGTATCTAGACCAGGCAATCAGACGTGAGATTTATAAACAACCATTATTTATCAGTTGCGTTGGCAAATACAATCGTGGTGTTCCCCAAGGATTGGATTCAAATTTCCAACCAGCATCCCCACTTGGAAACTGTCTGCTTAGTGTTTTCTTCTTGATGTACAATTACTGACGCCAGTGTTCCAGATAACTTTCAGTCCTTGTCCGGGAAGAATTTTTGAGGGGTCAACAGATCAGGTACTCTCCAAATTCAATTTGTCAGGTCAGGAATCCAGCTTTCTTGAGTTTTTGACATAAGATCCCTGTCTTATCTGGAACACTGTGACACTCAGATAAACTTATTTTTTATAATAAGTGGATAATAATATTCTTCTGGATGGTTGATTTGTCTGATCTGACTGCTCGCATTTATACCCAGACACATTTCATTTCAGACAGACTCTAAAAAATCTGGTTCAGGATCTTTTTATATTAAAGTGCAATGAGCCTTACCGTGGCCTGACCAAACAAACTTTTTTTTACAAGTTAACCATAAAATACAAAACGACATGTTTTCAATAATTCATTGTTGCGTCACTTGCCTGTTGGACTTTGCAAGGAGGCATCCCCATTAATCAAATTCGCATATCCTGACTGGCTAACATGTAAAAAAAGTTAGTTGGTTGCCCACGATAAGGCGCATCGCACTGTAAGGCTTGGCATATCCCCCAATAATTTTCTTACATGTACTAGCTGTTGCTTGCAATGAGAGCCCTGTTGGTCATAATACTTTTTCTTCATCATTCTATAAAATAAATTTTTATGAATCAAAGTCTTATGATTTCTAGACAAGAATGCTCAAGGTGGCTCAGAAACTGACAGCTTTGACTCTCAAGTTGCAAGTTACAAGAGAAGATTACAGGAACGCAAAAGGACCCGAGGAGTTTTAAACAACTGTGGCCTAAAACAGGACTGGCTTGAAAACAAGACTGCTAGAACAGAATTGGAAAACAGAGTGCTGAAAAGAATGATACTGAAAGGACGGCCTGAGATTACCATTAAAGAGGTATTAACTTGAGATGCACTATCAAGATTGGGTCCTAATGTAACAATAACAATAATAATAATAATAATAATAATAATAATAATAACATTTTTAGAGCTTTGGTGTACAGTCGACTCCCGACAACTCGAACCTTGAAGGGAAATTGAAAAAGGTTTGAGTTATCGGGAGTTCGAGTTATCGAGGGTAAAATAATATAGAAAATGACCTGGAAGGAAAGGAAAATTGGTCCGAGTTAGCGCGAGGTTCGAGTTAGCGAGGGTTCGAGTTAGCGGGAGCCGACTGTATATGATTTTTCTACAAGTAAGTGAACATTAGGATTTAGGGGTTTGATTAGAAGTTTGTGATTAGTTGATACAGTATGTCTTCGCAGGGTTGGCTACGGTTTGCCGCCCAACCATCGTTTGCTTAGGTTCTGGACATCCAGAAGTCTACACTGCCTTTAATAGTAATAAAATTTTGTTACATGATATCCCACAAATTAACATACTACCTAACTACATAATCAAATGTGCATTTACAATAAAACTATACAACTGCCAATTAATACTAACTAAACTTGTATGGATATAATGATATCATGGGATCTAAAATTTGTGAAATTATAAAGTTGTTAGTCGGGGTGTATACGCATCATGGAAAACCACTGGAAAGTTACATGTATGGAATTTTGTTCCAGGCCTTGAAAGTCATGGATTTTAATTGTGGGCCATGGAAAGTCCCTAAAAATTATGTATTTGAAAAATGTACATGTAACTACAGTCGAAGCTCTCCTTGCGACTACTCTCGTAAGCGACCAGCTCTAGTTACGACCACCATTGTGAAACCCCGTTTGAATAATGTCCCTTAATATCTGTAATCAAAAGCTCTCATAAGCGATTGCTACCATAAGCGACCACGACCTACTTTTGGGAATTACCAACTGGTCTTTACCTTTGTTTTTAAGCTTTCGTAAGCGACCACTCAAAGATTCTGATGCTTATTACGGCATAAGTGTACACTTCGTAATTACATTTACAGTAATATAGCACTGCCTAATAATGTACATAGATAAATATCTCAAATCTAAATTCAAGATAATTTATGGCTGGATCAAGAGTGTTACCCTGAGGCTGAGGTAGAAAGCTTAATGCTGAAAGCTTGGGTAAGTGACAAGCCTCTATTGTTTCAGCTTTTGGTCTCTTACGAGATTGCATTCTTGTAAGCGACCAGCTCTAGTTATGACCACTTCTTCCTATTTCCGAGGTGGTTGCTTACAACAGCATCGACTGTAACAAAAAAAGAATTAAAAGGGAAGAAGATAAACATTAAATAGGCCTCTTTTAAAGGCTTTAATAACTTGAATGCTATAGACCCTTATCACCTGGCGGCCATATCGTGGGGGAAAAAAACCCTTTGTTTTTGCATGGCAAGCCACGGCCAGAGGCGAATTCAGTGTAAGGCTTACTGTGCAAAAACAAAGCTTTTTATTCTCCTGAGGCTCAACATGGCCGCCAAGTGATATGGGTCTATTGATAACATACTGCTGTAAAATTGAAAACCACTCTTGACTAGTTTATTGAATTCATAAGAAAAATTAACTCGTCTTTTGTTTTACTTCTTTTAAACAAGACACCCACCCCACCACCTGTGATTGAAGAGGATACCCTTGTAACAGGGGAGGACAGGGGAGTGCCCACTATTCGCCAGCCCTCCCCAGCTGCCTTGGCTGTCATCCAGGACTACTTGGAGCGTAAGAGGCTTCGCCTGCTGGACCTCTTTGCACAAGCAGATAAGGACAAGAACTGGGTAGTTTCACGGCAGGAGTTTAGGAACATCATCCGATCATGGCACATCCCGCTGACGGAGGTTGACTTGGAGGATTTGATAATGGCTCTTGATAGAGATAGCAGTGATGCCCTAGATTACAGAGAGCTGGCTGTAGGAAGACAGTCATACTTAGAACAAAGGTTAGGAGTCAGACTGTTTCTGAGGTCAGTGGCTTAACATATTAGCATTAGTAATAATGTCAAACAAGAGGAAGTGTTTCATCTGATTTCTTATCACTGAGAAATGGGTTGAAAAAAGCAGGGCACAGCCGAGTATTTTAAACCAACTTTGATGTGTTTGGAAATGGGATGAAACGCTTTCAGAAGAACTAGAGATATGGTTCAAAAATTTGGGAAACTTTATATTAAGTTTTTTAGATTAGTTTTAAGCCTTTTTACCAATTATAATCATAAGCACTGATCGCCAAAAGAGCAATATATTTTGAAGTTAGTACGCAACTTAAGCAGTTGCGAAAAGAAAGCCTGAGGTCATGGGTTCAAATCCCGTTCAAGGCTGAATTTTTTTCAGGCTTTCTTTTTGCAACTGCTTAGTTGTGTACTAACTGCCGGGATCTTTTTTCTATTTTAAGCTCTTTTCAGTGTTTGAAACTATCAATTAAAAAGATATATTTATGTAATAATTTTCAGAAAAAATCAAAGCAAAAGATTACAAAATTTTATGATAATTAAGATACCATTCCAAAACTCCAAAACTTCTTCACGGTAGTGATTTCCTTTGTTTTAACATAAGAATAATACTATCAATACGTTTGAGGAACAGTCATTTACATTGTACTGTATCCAATCATGTCTCTGTACTCATCATGGTAAAACCCGATGGGAAGGACTTTAGGCATATGTGGGGCATTTGACTTTCTGAAGAACTATTAATAATTGTTTGTGGGTTAAATGAGGAGAGTTCGTCCTTTGGGCTTTAAACACTGAGGACCTTAAGGATGGTGCCTACTAATAACGAAGTATTTTTGCGTGGCTTGTGATTATGTGGGAAAAGCAGATCTTAGCAAGGGCTATCGAGCTCCAAAAAGAAAATTGGGGGTAACCGCACATTTTTTTCTTTTTGGATACCAAGAGCACTCCAAAAAATCTGCTTTCTCCACATAGTTTTAAACCAGGCGAAAATATCCCTGTATTAGTAGGCACCACCCGGCCCATAGGAAACCCGAGTATCTCGAGATGCCCAGAACGTATGCACAGTAACAAAAATAGGCACCGCCCTTAACCAGCAAGGATTAGGCAATGCCACTTAAAATGTAACTTTAAATTACTGGTAAATTTGCATTCTCTTTTCTTTAAAACTTGTGATCATTCCACTGATTTCATTTACATACCCTGTAATTATTGTGACCTTGAATTCCTTCAGGAAATGTTGCTCCAATGTTTTATCCACTGCTTTGCACTTCATTTGCAATCAAAACCTATGATAAATTATGGGCAAGGTTTCTGTTTTTATTTCTAATCAAAATGCAAAGCAGTGGATAAACCATTGGAGCAACATTTCCTGAAGGAATCAAGGCCACATGCAAAAGCTACGGTGAATCTGAGCTAAAACACTGAAAAAGCAATCTGAAATGGGAATTTTCACTGAGCTCTTCCATTGCTATAAAAGAGGTCCACAGTCCATTCAAGACGCAGGGACTAATGCTTGTCAACATTCAATATTTTCTTCAGGGTTAACAAGCAAACTGGAGAGTTCCTTCATGGTCCTGATGACACCAAATCAGCAAAAAGACCAGAAACAATTCCAGAAGAACCAGAACCAGCTGTGGATCCTTCTCAGGATAAATGGGCCAGCTCAGGAACACAGAGGCCAGGATCTCCACAGAGACCTACATCCCCTAAAAGAGCTCCCTCAACGTCAAAAAGCCCTGCTCAACAGAGACCCTCGACTTCCCCTCAGAGAGCCTTTTCACCCTCTCCAGGCCAGCCCGTGCCTTTTGTTGGACAAAGGCCCGATTCTGAGCCCCAGGCACGAGGGTCACGCCCTTATTCCCCCTCTAGTAGTAGTGACTGTAGTATGTCACCAACTCTGTTGGAAATTCCTCCTTTTCAGTTGTCAGAGAAAGTGGAACAGTTGACCCAAGATGAGGTGAGGGGACTTTGTTTCCTTCTAGCCTGCGTAGCTGGAATCCAGTCGTTTCGCTCGAAAAGTCAGTTCGCCCGATCTCACGACGATTCGACCAATGTGTTTTAGGGGGGGGCCTAATAAAACTTCAATTGAGAAAAAAACTAGAAGACATACAAGTAAATTGCGATGGATAAAACGAGCAGGAATACTGAGTACAAATTGTAAAACCAAACTGAGAGGTCCTTGTATAAGAACCTTGACGCGCCGATTTTTTTCCAAGATCTTGCGGATTTACCTACATGTGAGATCAAAAAGAAAAGTTTTGCTCGTAGCCATGCTGTCGTAATGAGGCTCACAGCAACTCGGAAATGCTCTATTTAATAATTTACAGACTTTAATTTTGAAACGTTTGCTAAATTTGTATCTAAGGACCTCGTTCGTCCAACGATTGTTTTTGTGCAGTTTTGACCAAAATACAGCAAAAGCGCCGTGAAAGTGCACCTTTAAAAAAAATCTGGTATTAACATGACAGCAACCTCTCTTGCAGATAAAAGACAGGCGCTCGAAGAAACAGCAAAAACGGAAAGAGAAAGAGAAAAAGCAAAGGAAGAGGGTACCCCCAGAGAAAGTGACGGTCACACCGTCTACCATGGGGGGTAGGCTGGGGGAGATGGTGGACAGGTATCGCAGGATGACCATGAAGGAATATAACGACGTGGTAGAGCTGTGTCAGATGCATGGTGTGCAGGTCAGCAAGGCACTGCTTGGACGAGGTGAGTTGTGTTTGTAGTTGATTTAAGGTCGCATCTAAACTGCGAGGAGTTTTTATTTTTCTTCAAAATATAGAGTTCTAAAGTGTGACGTCACAAATATTTGAATTTTTGAAATTATGGGATTTGTTAGTGTATTCAGAAAGAGTATAATGAAAAATGCCTACTTGCCAAAAATTTTTATTTTTATTTTAACCAATTAAAATAAACATCTTATTGCAATTTGAGGGCGAGATATTAGCTGTTATGCCCTGATGACTCCATACAAAGCTTTCTTAAATTTTGTCTTGGTTCTTATATTTGGAACTAAGACAAAATTAGAAGGGTTTGTATGGAGTCAACAGGGAATAAGCGGAATTGATATTATCTCAATCGTTCAGTTAATTCAGACAGTTTCATTTGTTAACTACATTTTTGGTGTCTTGTCTTTCAGTTCTGCTTCAACCTGAAGATACACCACTGTCACAGATAAAACTAAGAGCGAGGAAGCCTGGGCTCTTTTCAATATCCACCAGGCATCACATACCCGCCTCTAAACACCAGTCTTCTGCGGCCGTCACCAGCTTACGACGTTCGAAGTTTAGAGACCCGGGCCCTAGCACGTGACATATGCACATTTGTAAATACAAACATAGTAGTATTGTAGTGTTTAAAAGACTTTATTTTTTGTCACAGAAATTTGTAAAATGTTATATTTATTATACAGATATGCAAATATGAACTCTTGTACTGTAAAAATTAGTCATTTTTGTGTTCTTTAGCCCGAGAAATAAATAACGACAGATATTCTAAACAATTTGAAAAGTAATCTGTCAATAATAATCGTAAAGTACACGTTGGTGTTAAAATGTTTATTAAGAGTTACGTGATTTTACCTTTAGCCATTTTGAACTGTTTGCCAAGTCTTTCGACATCTTGCTGTTAGGTTTCTTTATATTTCCATAGACCTATCGACTGCATGTGCGCATGAGCATGACTATTCGCCAAATAATAGGCCAATTTCCGAGTTGCTTTGAATAAACCTCATTATGAAAGCGAGGCTACGTGCAAAATTTGTTATCATGAAGATTATATTTTATTCATATGCAGACAAAACCAATTCTATATGAAAAGCTTTGCACTTGCTCTCATAACTAGTCTCACAGCAACTTGGAAGTGGACTATTCAAAATGGCGTTCACTGAGGAATGTAACCAGGAAAAGGTGTGTTTGATGAAGAGACAAAGCTAAAACAAAGTGGGAAGGATGCACTAAGAGGATATTTAGGAATGAGCTATATTGCGGTGATTATTTTGATCCTTCTCGTGGTTTTCAGAACTTGTCAGTCAATCCACTGTGCGGGAAAAAAATGGCGTCTGAACATTTTACCACAATACCTTGTGAACCAAATACAGCCAATAGGCACATAGCCATATTTTATGGCAAAATTCACCCCTGTACTAACAACATTGTGTATGCTAGGTTTGTAGTTGTTAAAGTTTTTCTGTGCGTTTTTAGGGTTTTCGTACCCTAAGAATTATCCGTAAATGTACCATTCGCCCGATACAGTGGATTCACGTGTGCAAGTTATCTGCAAATACGGCGTAACTACCAAGCCTTTTAAACAGCGTTCTGTTGTTCTTCAGTTAATTTCAGAGGCAATAATCATTGAAACTGCTAATGTAATCCTGCGCCCGTTTCTGGCTTACACAGCGTAGTCTTCCTTACAGTTTCGCCACTAAACCTTTCAATCTCTCGTAATCATCCACCGCCCGTGGGCGACAGCACTTGCGGATCCTCAAGACGGTCACATGTTATTCAACTGTCCTTTGACATCCCAGCCTTCAACTACCGAACTGTTCATTTGGTGAAGCACTTGGAAAATCCAGCTGACTCATTTAATCTCCCAATTGATAGCATTTTAGCTTTACGTCTTTTGGTCTTCACCTGATTTCGCTTTCACCTTGTGGATCTTTTGGCCTTCTTTTGTCGTTTCGTCCTTTTCACCTCTTCCACTGCCACCTTCCCACTATCCTCACAACTTGTTTCAGCTTATGAATGCAAAAGAGAGAAAGCAGTTTTAACAACTGTTTTAAAAAAGCACCTTGTTTACTTACTGTTAAATTCTGAAAAAACGCTCCACAATCCTTCCCTAGAAAAGGCACCCCCCCCCCCCTCCCCACCCACCTCGATATAAGTTGATCGACTGTTCAGGTGCGAAAACACAGGGTGCTTTCTATTCGGCCAAATTTTGCCGGTTAGAAGGTTGCATGCGATATTTCATCGTGTGTCCGCCTCTTTAGGATTAATTGTTTGAAGCTGTTAGCTTGGTGGCTTAAGGACAATGCCTACTAATAAGGAAGTATTTTTGCGCGGTTTATGACTATACGGGGAAAGCAGATCTTAGCAAGGGCTATTGGAATCTAAAAAGAAAATTGGGGGGGGGGTAACCATGCATTTTCTTTAGGGATAATCAAGCAACAATTATAAAAAACAGCAAAAAACAAAGCAATTATTTTTTCCAAATTGAAGCTTTACTAAATGCATGGTTACCCTCAATTTTCTTTTTGGATACCAAAAGCACTTGCTAAGTTCTACTTTCTCTTCATACTTTTAAACTGGGCAAAATATTCCTGTATAAGTAGGCACCACCCATAGGAAACCTGAGTATCCCGAGATGCGCAGAACGTATGCACAGTAACAATAGTAGGTACCCTGCTAAAGCTATTATATTGCCAAAGTCAACCAATACTAAAACGCAAAATTCCCTCCAAAATTAAGAAGCCCCATCCTCCCCCCACCCCCCACCAAAACAAGCCCCCTTTCAATGACAGAACCCCAGTGCTTCTATTGTATAATAGTAATGCGATGCAATCTACCTTTGATACCGGGCATCAACAGGGCCCCGCTCTTTGTAGGATACTTTCCGCTAAATCCAGCAGGTATTAATGGCGTCTTCACCAAACTGGAGAGTTCAGCTGAGGAAAAGGAAAAGTAAAATATCGTGAAAAATCACATTATTGAGCAACTACAAAAGCGATAAGTAAGTTTGTAAAATGTCAAAATCAGCATTCGAGCTGTTCGGCTCCATGCCAGCGTAACACCTGAGAGGCGCCCGAGCGCAAAACCTTCTATCAATGTACTTGAAATTCTCGCCGCTTTCTTCTTGGACTACGAGTAGTTTTCTTATTTTTATCAGGGCGAGTGGAGTGAACGAAATACACGAGCGCGCACAACCCCCCCCCCCACCCCACCCCCCTCCTCCAGGAGACACCACGCACGTTTGTCCACGCAGAAGGCAATTTTGCCGCCATTCGCGTGGTGAGCTCACTGTTGTTTTCTTGTGTGTCTAGTTTTCACATCTCTTGTGCAAGACTGTGACATTGCATGTCGGCAAAACGAAAGGTTTTTTTCGCTAAACTTAAGTTACATGCAGTACAAACAGTAAGTTGTAATACACTACAAGAAATTTCTCTTCGTTCTTTTAGCTATCCAGCTCGGCTATCCAGAAAGCGACTGCCAACTATCTAGAGCTGCAAGCAAAATAGACCTCATTGGAGTGTCGTAAAACCAAAACCAAAGTAATTACTCTGGCCAATCACCACAGACGCAAACAGCGTAATGAACCAATCAGAAATCGGAGCAAAAAGACGTAACCGGCGCCAAGCGCGGGAAAACCTGGCGAGTAAAGCACGACTGGTTTTGATTTTGCTGCTGATTGGTTGAGAACATGGCACGTATTTTGCTGGCCAATCACAGAGCGAAGTAAAGCAAAACCAAAGCAAAGGTGAAATTACTTTCGACACTCAGCTGAAATCTGCTCTAATGGTATTCTCGTTATTAAACTGAATCCAGTTTGCGCATGAGGCTTAATTAAGCAGAGGGAATCTTCACAGGCAAATATATATTTTTAATATATTCCCCTGCAAGGGCCTCCACTGCAAGCTGCTAGATCCACATCAATACCAAGGATACAGAAATTGTTTATTGGAATGCTCAATACCTTTCATTTGCTTCAGCTTTTCCTGTCTCTGTTTCCTAACTCCTGAATCTCCAAGATCTTCTAACCTGTGTGAATGCTCGTCAAAGGGAAATAACTAGTAAGGAAGAGTTTTGCCGCCAGGGGTTGCCGCAGTGATATGGTGACTTCATTCGTAAGAGCTGTAGTATAACTATGGACACTGGAAGTACACAAGTCAAAATCCGAGGAAAGGAAACACGAGACCGACGGCAAGCGCGGGAAAATACACAGGCAGCCGGCAGAAATCACGTACAGGTGACATAGTTGAGTTTAAAAATCTTTGTTTCTGATTGGCCAATAAACGCATATGTTTGAACTGCAGGTCACAGATGCATTACAGTCGAACCAGGTCAAGCGTACCCCCCTAGATTCTATTAATGAATCTATTATTTGAAAATTGAACCCGTTAGTCGTTTCAAGTATTCAAATCAAAATTAGATTTCTGATTGGATTATACGAACCAGGGTACAAATAATGCATGAAACCAGAAAACCAGAAAGCCCGCGGGAAAAACCCCTCTCAATATATTCAGAGCGGCAATTCTTGATTTATATAACAGTGGATTTTCCAAAAAACAGGTTTCTCGTGATTTACAGCAGTCAACGCGTACTGTCAGAAAGAAAATTCGCCATTTTAAACCGGGCACGGTGGGTCCTGTCGCGTAAATTTAAACTCACTAATGATCACTAAATGAACATTTTACGTTTGTACACTTGCGTTTTTTCCGTTAGTTATTCAAAAACAAAAATGAAAAAGGACTGGAAGCGTTTTATTATAACAAACGGTTCTCTTTTTGAGGTATATGCAAATTAATTTAGCGAAAAGTATGCGAACTCACAGTGAAAGATGTTCATTTCAGTTGACCTTCGACAATGGCAGCACATGTGTTGCGCTATTCGTCGACGTATAATGGACAGTCTGGTGAAATAATAATATATACCAAACTTTTTCATGCTACAAGGTAGGTAATGCTATACATGAAAGATAAATTGGAATTTTTCAGCCCGACTCCTTTGCAAGCGCTTGACTTTGTGCTCTTGCCATGACCAAATTTGCATAACGAATTATATGAATGTGTCAACAACATGCAGGAACAGTTTGAACGAACGAGCTGTTTCAAATGTACTGTAATTTGAATTTTACAGGCTATTGCTTTTACTGTTAGCGCGGATCTATGTTCTGCAAATTTTAATTTGATCATTGATCCGCGTTAACAATGAATAAATGAATGCATTCTTTGAAACGACTAATGGGTTCAATTTTCAAATAATCGATCCATAAATAGAGTCTAAGGGGGTACGCTTGACCTGGTTCGACTGTAAGGGCGCGGCTTTTTGGGACACATTTTTGAAATTCCAAAATCAGAATACCTCGAAATATTAAACAATTACATTATTCTTCTAAAACATTAATAAGAATTCGACTCGTTTACCTTAGCCGTTTGGATAATTATGTTTTCTTCACCGGGCAACAGATACAACAGAGATTTTTCAGTGTGTAGTTTCCTTTTTCAGAATACACAGAATATGGCCCCAGAAAACGCGCCCTAAAAGTTTCTTTCGTTGGTAATAGTTGGAGCATACTCCATGTAAGAGTTTTTGAACAGCGCGTGGGGAGAACTATGGAATTTAATCAACAACCACTTTATTGACATATACTTTGTCTTGAAATCTTTGTAATAATCCCTTTTGAACTTCACAAAAGGATACACATCTTCATCAACTTCAATGTCCATAGCTTTGGCGGAGGCAAGAATCCAGTCATTGCCAGACTTCTTCCGTCTAAATCTACAAAACAGCACATGATAAAGTTATAAATAAACGAAAAGAATACACATAGGGGAAGGCGTCGTGGCCGAGTGGTTTGGGCGCCAGAGGTCCCAGGTTCGAGTCCCGCTCTGACCACTTGGATTTGTTTCACAGTAGCCCCGTTTTTAAACCCAAGACCACGCTTTGTAAATGGCCAACTGCTTTGCCTCCCAATAGTTGGAATTTTAAACAAATGTTATGTTCAGTTTGTATATTTTTCATTGATTTATAGTGTCCTCAATTTGCGCTACAGTGCTAAATACTTGACGTTTAAAGGCGTATTGTCAAGGAGATTTTGCTGTAAGTTGGTAAAAACTGCTAACATATTTGACAATGACAAAGAACCACTTCTTTAACATGAAATTGCTCTTAGAGCACTGAAAAGAAATTATGAAAGGATTTATCCAAGGAATCGAAGAATAAACTATAAACTACAATTTTTAGCGATTTCTCCAAAACACACAGGAGGAACTTGAAAAAACTGGCCATTTTTTTTTAAAGTTGCAACCCATTTCTATGCTATCCATCCGTAGGCAAAAATGATTAATTTTAATTCCTGTACACTAGTAAGGTTATTTTTAACAAAGTTGAACCATTATTCTATCGTCTCCATCGATACATATTATGTTTTTTCGCTATTCAAAATGACACTAAAAATAGGTGACACTGTCCCTTAAAATGAAGCCATTTACTTTTATTTTATTCGAATGAATGAGCTGCTCGTAACATTTAGTGGAAGGGTACGGTACTTGTTTTCAGGAAGTTTCAGAAGTTTTCCATATTTATGTTGCGGTGTTCTTGAGAGTCACAGCGACATGTCCACAGAATTTTGCTGACTGTCTTTTTAACTTACATGTGTTCTTCCTTGTCAATTTGTTTAGCAAGCGAGATTCTTTTTCGTATGGAAGACATGAAAGCTACGTCAACAGGGAAGGAGTCGAGCTCGTTTCCTGGAACAAAAAAGTAAATAAACAGGAAACAAATGAAGATTTGTGAAAACGCGAACATTCGATTAGAACAAAGAAAAAACTCTTATTCCCGACGACAATAGAACCCATGATGCTAGGCCCTCTAAATTGGGAGTCAACTGTCTATTATAAGGGGCGCGATATCTCTTATTTGGGGGCTACAGGTCTGGGGCAAAACGTCTTAGGTATGATTCGACCACAAATCCTCACACCATACCTGCGTTGAGCGTCTTCATGATTTTCTTGTAAGATCCCAGTTCTTCCGGCCCCACAAGAACAACACTTAAACCCTCCCTACTGGCTCTGGCTGTACGACCACTTCGGTGAATATAGAGCTGTAGAAACAACAAAGTAAGAAAATGAATATATTTATCGAAGCTACAGATCTGTATGAAAACCATTATTTATTGCCTTTTGTCTTCCAGCAGTTTCTCTCAGAATCCGTGAAGTACCTTTTCTCGAAGCAGGAAATTATCTTTGAAAAGACACAAAATTTCGGCTAACTGACAAGCAAACGACCTTCCATAACGTAGACCCTCGTTAGTCAGTGGGAAAAACGTCCAAAAAACACCCGAAAAATTATCGGTGACTTAACGGACAGTTAATGGGAGTTTCAATCCTTGCCTAATCTTAATCACCCCACTACTACTGCTACGTTTCAACATACGTCAGGATCCTTGGGAACTTGATAGTGAATCACGTGCTCAACTGCTGGTATATCCAGACCCCTCGCGGCCACATCTGTAGCAAGAAGCAAACCCGTAGAACTTGACTTGAACCTGAAAAGTGGGAAAATGACAAATCGAGGTTAACATGAATATCGCGTTCCTGAGTATACCTGTGTCACTCAACGAACTATACATCATTCTCATTCATTTAACAGGCTTAAAATAATTATACAGTCAACTCCCTTTATTGCGGACACCCTCGAGCGAGAGTCAGTGTTCACTGAAATAAATTCCCGCTATTAAATGGCAGGAATTTATTTCAGTTAAACGTCTGTAATTTAATTTTGCCGCAAATTTAGTTGAATTGACTGTACCATCGCATTTATTCCATTGCGCATATGCCACACATTGACATTCAAACCCTAGCAGTATGCAGGATGTTTGTCCCATGAACCTAGTTTAATGGCCTTAGCTCCCACGAGTCTCCTGTAGCTCAGTGGTGTCATATGTTTTTCAGTGTAGCTCAGTTATTTTTTTTTGGGGGGGGGCCGTTCACTTGAAAACTCTTTGACATTCAAAATATATGAGAACAATGAGAAAATTTAACGCCTGTTGACACTTAATAACAACAATTGACTCTTGTTTAAATGCAACTTGAAGGAAAGTGGCTTGCTAAAATATTGAGATTCCCACTGAACGCTTTCTAGGTGGAATAACAGGCAATCTGTGAATGGAATTTCTCCAACTGAATATTTTATGTTGCAAATGCAGAAAAATTGAATACATGCTGATAAAGAAGGCAATTCATGAATAGTCCCTTATTTTCCTAGCGATAGTAAAGCGACCGAACCACGTAAATCCACTGCCGAGTGGAAATTGCCTGCTTATTTTTCTCTTCAACCGTATGTTGTCTCCTCACAGAAGGCAATTCTTGTGTTCGCTCACATATTTCGCTCGCTTCGCTATCCTTAAAAAAAAAAAAAAGAATAGTAGAAGTCTAGTAATGTTAAAGATGTAGCAACAAACCTTTTCATCAAGGGAGCAAGAAATCTTTGTCTCTGTTAGCGTTTGCACTGTTCCTCTCTTGTTTGTAACATCAATCACTTTACAACTGTTTTTATGCAGTCCAACTTTGTCCATTAACGACACTAAACACAGAGACAAAAAGATATTAGATTAAGCTTTAGATACAACACACAAGGCTGAAAATTATTAAGCATCCAAACATTCTTTTAAATATCACTACTTGAGAGGATCGAGCAGGGATGGCACAGCGCTGAGAGCACTCGCCTCCCACCAATGTGGCCCGGGTTCGATTCCCGGACTCGGTGTCATATGTGGGTTGAGTTTGTTGTTGGCTCTCATTCTTGCTCGGTTTTTCTCTGGGTACTGCGGTTTTCCCATCTACTCAAAAAGCGACATAGTTTTCAAATTCGAATTCAATCTGGAGAGTGTCCCCACGCTGTAAAGCGCATTTGATCATCTTGTCATGGAACTGTGCACTTTACAATTTTACCTTATTTTTTTACTTTACAAAAAACAAGTACACTGTACATGTATAACTAAAGGAAATGATCACCAAATATACAATGTCTTGATGTTAAAACAAATTCTCCCAACTAGTAGTAACAGGACTATATATGGAGACCAGTAAGGAGATTATATGTGTTGATACCGGGGCTAATATTAAACAAGGAATTACCCAAGGCTTCTCCTCTTGTGACACTCTTTTCTTTTCCTTTTTTCTTGAATGATTTGGGAAGAGTCAAGGTCGCAGAGAAGATAAACTTCTGAAGACTTTTCTTGGTAGCAGTATCTTTATGGGACAAAGATTGAAAAGGTGTCAGGCATTTATAATGATCATGTACATGTACAATCATGAACAAGAAATATATGGAACAAAGACCAGAATTACTAAGATTAATCATACGCGTGTGGGTTATACTAATGGAATTACCCTACACAGAGTACTCAAGTGTGATGTCACAAGTATTTGAATTTTTGAAATTATGGGATTCATTAAGATAATCGGAAAGAGCATGATGACAAAATTAACGCCTACTTGCCCAAAATTGGAATCGTAGTGCAATTTGCGGATGAGACATTGCACTGTTTTGTTCTGACGACACCATACAAATCCTTCTAATATTTTGTTTAGAACTTGTATGGATCGGTCATCAGAGTACCACAGTGGTAATATCTCACCCCCAAATTGGAAGAAGGTGCTGATATTTGGAGAACAGACATTTTTCATCATGCTCATTCTGAATATCTTGAAGTAAATCCCACAACTTCATAAATTTAAATCTTGGGATGTCATCGCTTCAGAACTCTGTTTCACATGTATGCAAAATGACGGCAAAAATAACTTTACTTGTGATTGGTTGATCATCCTCTTGGTGTTCTCTGCTGCCACTGTATTGACAAATGAAATAAAGAGTTATACAATGTACATTAAACTCAGAATAAAGTTAACACAAGTTTATCCAAGGCTCTTGTTTAGCAGGTGCTAGACAGGTAGAAACGAATGTTTAGTTTATCAATAGAGTTGACAACTAAAGGCAAATTGGCCATCGTAAAGAGATTCGAGTGCTGAGGTTTCAAGCGTTAGCCCTCTGTCAAAGCAAATCAACGAATTGTGGCTTGTATGTGTTTACATGTCTATAGTGACCAGTACAGTGGAGCTATGCTATTGGTGGGCACATAGTAACGTGGAAAACAAAAAGTGTTCGCTAATTCTGTGGGGATTAAGAGTGCCAATATGGAAGATCAATTTGTGTTCTAAAGTTTTGCAGGGTAGCCTAACTTCTAAGTCCCTGGCTCCTTGAAACTTGCCTTAGAAAACGGCCTTCATTTCATGACCCTATATCAAATTAATATACATCTAACAGGGATACCATTGCAAAACCCTGTAATTTGATTGACTGCACAACTCACTACTTATTTTTCAATCACAGATTGTGAACAGGCTTAACAAACTTCAAAATATTGATGGAATGAAGTGAAATTTTTCTTTCTGGTGGAATAGGAATGAAGATTTATCCTTAAACAGCGTGTTCAAGTTGGTAAGGGATGCACCCTCATCAGCTATCTCATGATAGAAATCTGGCACTCATAATCATTATAATTGTGTTCGACGCAGAAAGAGTGTACTCCTAATTGTATTTGGAGTCGAGTCAGATTGTATAGGACAATCAACAAATGAATGAATGGATTTTGGGACACATACCTGGCATCCCCTGCAGATTTTACAGGGCCTGATGTCGATCATCATCACCAACTCAGCCAAGCAGGGAGCCTGGGGTCGAGATAATCAAACGCACTCCCTAATCTTTGATTATATATTACTAGTTATTACTGTTAATTAGATTTCCTACCCTACCTTGTCCTATGAATAAGATCTAGGATTGAAGAAAGTTCTTGGAAATGTCCTTGTTCCACCATTCTGTCAGCCTCGTCAATTACAAGGAATCGGAGGTGATCCAGCTGGCAGACATGTTCCTCTCCCTGCAATAATTTATGTGTTGTGGTTTAAATTGTTTTTGGTTTAAAAATGTCTTATATCTCATGCAGAGTGCACTACATGTAAGTATTTTTCGAACAAACTAATAATTACATGCAGCACTCACCTCTGACATCAGATCCCACAGTCATCCAGGAGTGGCCACTATGATCTCAGGACACTTACGCAAAAGTCTTTGTTGCTTCTGTGGAGCCATCCCTCAAACCACAGCCACAATCTATATAGATGTATACAGATACTATTACATATTAATATTTTTCAAAAAAATAAATAAATAAAATAAAAAAAATAAGCTTTCAGGATCTAAAAGAATTAAAGTGTTACGTCAAGCTTTCGATTCCTTCGCTGAATCTTTTTCAAGTAAGTGAAATGTTAATTCAAGTCATGAAACTTGAGGTGGTGTGAGTCAAATGACAAAATGTCCAAAAAGCCCGCTGGTAGTTCGTAATCCCTGTCTTGATTGAAAGTGAAACCCTGACACTGTATGTTGATGGCCTCTCTGAATGTCCCTCTCAGGACATCAGTTTCCCTTACAATGATTTTTGTTAAAGACATGCCAAGGGAGTGTCCCGAGTTCTGGTGATTGAAGTAGAAAAAATACTGACAGTAACTTGGAAAACAGGGCACAATATTTCTGATCATGCCTTTACCTCTAATGAAGTGTGCTTTGCAGCTTGCAGGAGGTGAGTTCTTATTTGCAGGGCTAATTCTCTTGTTGGTGTCATAATCAGAGCCAAGAGAGGTCTTTTGATCTTGTCACTGCCTGAGCTGTTGCTTATACATATCTGTTTTCCTTCTTCGGATTCTTGGCTAGCCTTTTGCTGCAGGATGTGTGTGAGAATTGGAATCCCAAATGCAAGAGTTTTACCTGATCCCTGTCAGACAACAAGAAGTATACGCCAGTTACTCAAAGAATCCCTAACAAATTGGGAACACCACATGTTAAATAGAGCTCCATTATTGAGTGCTGAAAGTAATTTCACGTTTACTTTGGTTCTGCTTTACTACAGTCCATGAGTGGTTTAGAAAACTTGCACCACTTTGTCAACCAGTGAAAGGCACTTGTCTGAATGACCAAAACCAATCGTGACTTTCTTACATACGTTTTCCTGTGCTAATTGTTGCCGGTTTCATGTACATGTGCATGTACAGCTGTATTTGCTTTGAATTCTGATATCCCCTATTACATGTAATTTGTAGCAGTTTGTAGGAAGCAAGGCCAATGGCTTACTGTCACCCAACAATATACGATCATCTGAACAAAAACAAATTTCAGCACAACCAGCTCAAGTAACTTGTCTGAAGGTGCAGCCTGCTCAGCAATCTTGCGCTCTACCAACTGGGCAAACGTTAACCCACAAATTAAATGTGCCATGTTTATTTACCTCTACGTACATCTACACTCTACACTTAAGTTATGAATAACGGGGATTTCCTGCCTCAAATTGTGGTGGGTAACCAAATATGACATTGTGAGACACAAGCGGCCATAAACTTTTACATTGACTTTAATGTACACCGCATGATCGTTTGATCGGGGGTTAAGGGAAGATGTCATAACAAGTCTTACCGTACTTCCACAGAGAAAATAAAGCCAAAAACAAAATATAAAACTAAAAGAGTGTCTAACATACAATTTATGCAGCTCTCTGATGTCTCTGTGGTGGAATATTGCTGGTGGTAGTGACAGTGTCTGTATTGGAGTTAAGGGCTTGTGAATCCCTGTTCACTCAGAGACTCTGTAATATCTCTTTTGAACCCCAAGACCTTCCCAGGCACTTTCATCTGCCATTATTTCTAAAATCCACAAGATTAAAGACATATTACAGTACAAATCAAACTCTAAAATCCCGACTTTAAGAGTGTACATGGGCTTTAAAATAGCGAGCTTCCTGTAAAGAAGCATTAAGCTAAGTGAAGTTCTACTTAAAATAAAATTATTTAGTACGTACTTTTACTTTACATGTATGGTAGAATATAATAAGGTGTTCTTAGCTTACGGTAGACAGATATAGTTGTCCTTTTATATTCATACAATGATGGCGTCTAAAACTAAGAAACAAAACTGAGATACAAGGGTTGCCCAATCCCTGTATGGCCTAGCTACCACCAGGCAGTCATGATCATTTCATTTCAGTTACGTAACTGAGGCAAAAAGCTGGACCACTTGAGCCAAACAGATTGACAAAGATGAAAGACAGAGAAGCCTAGAAACTAGGCAATACAAGGGTACATGACTTGCACTGAAAATTAGCAACAAGCACTCAGAGAAAACTACAGACAATCATGCCAGAGGAAGAGAGGAGTTCTAGCAAAGGAAATACTCTCTGTAAATGGGATGAGGAAAGGCCATTTATGTTGCAGACATTGGATGAAAGCATACTTGTATAAGAATAATTATAATATATATATTTAGCCAAAGCTAAAAGCGGAGCTCCAATTTTTTTTCATAGCATTTATAGAAATCTGCTTAGCGAATGAACATAATAACCTTACCAGTTCCTCATCCTTTCTGCAGTTATGATATATTTTTAGTGCATATGCAGCAAACTACTCATCAACAATAACAGTGTAATACAGAGGGCAAATTTTTATGAAAGCTGATTTGTTGTAACAGAGGGCAATTTTTCTTAATTTTCCTTTCTCTGAGGGCAAAATTACTAACTTCTGATTGGTCAAGGGGCGAAAATATTCTTTCCTCATTTGCTGAGCACGCCAGTTCTAAATTTCATTGGTTTGTTTGGAAATTCAAAACTGTGTCAATTCTGCACCTATAGTAATAATTCTAGTCGCTAAATAAACGCTAATTAACAAATGGAGAATACGGGAAAATAGTCTTTGGTGTTTGGTAGAATTATTTCAGAAATTTTAAACTTGTGTGTGTTTACAAACATATGAGAGTCGTAAGGTGCGAATGACAAAAACACGGTCACGGAAACAATATTGTTCAAAAGTTAATTTCTACAGGAAAAAAAGAGGTTCTTTGTCAAATGTTCGACCAGTTTTGACCAAAATACAGCAAAATCATCATGATAGTGTCGGGCCTTTTAGCACTCAAACAAATCTTTTCTAAGTACAGGGACTGTTGAAGGGGTCACTGTTTTATCTAGACAGCCTTGATCTTGAGAAGTCCTTGAGTTCTTCCTCCAAGACATTATACGTGGAAACATAAAAGCCCACTCTTTGATCTTGAGGTCAACAAAACTGTCATCGCGTAATATTTTTTTGGAGCCATAGAAGAAGACCAACTTTGCGTGAAACGGGCAGAGTTTGCTTGCTATTTGAAATGCAGGGCATTGATTGATTCGACTGGCCTGCATTGTATTTGTTTCCGTCGTCTTTTCAAAGGACTATTGGCATGTTGGCTGCAGGTTTCTTCGGACGAAAACAATTCTTTGCTCTCGTTCCAACTTTTCCGCGGCTAAAACGTAAACCCGAAGAAAACAGAACTTTCTATTTGGACTGACGCCTTTGCTTTCACAGTGATCAACATCAAATTTCTCCTTGTAAAATCAATGCTTATTCAACCCCAGCGGTCATGAGAATTAAGGAGATGATCACCCAAGGGGAATTTTCCTGACATTTTAATAACTTCTACCCAGTACTTTTATAAGGAAAGAAAGTATGGGTACAAGATAGGAGAATTTGTTTTTCGACATTAGGGGTTAAAGGTTTAAGAGCGGCTGTCTGTAAGGATCGAGAATTCGCCGTCAACGACCAATTTGGCGAATCGCTCATATTCCGTCCAAAAATACCCTTTGGTGAACTATTTTCAAAAATCATATTTAAAAGTTCCGGCGACTTTTCAATTTTGAGAGATTCGGAAAAAATTGAAAATGCGGTCAAAGTGCGGTTTTTTGGCCAACTGAAGGTTCAAAATAAGCTGCGCGGACGAAGCACTGCCAAATGCTTAAAATAACTTCAGTTGAAGTCAAACTTTACACAAACTATGAAAAACTATTCTTGTTTATTGTCCACTACTAAACATTTTCAAATCTATCCATTTTGTGATTCTAGCGAGCACTTTAAAACCACCTTTGTAGAGCGCTAAAAATAGCGGCGAAATATAGGTAATATTTAACGGCACAAAAGTGTTCCTGGTACCTCAGTTTTCGATAATTTTACTTTACAGCCTTAACATATAGTTTTTAAACATTCACCATGCCAAGTTTCAAGCTCGGACTCGCAACGCTTCCCTCTGAGAAAATCGGAGAACTTTTGCAATGTGTTCGGCTCAAATAACACAAGATTTAAAGACAAAATGGAAGCTAATAAACTCGAATTAGGCCAAAATCCAAAAAATAAACTTAAGTCTTGTTAATTTGTACTTTGACCCTGAAGATATGTCTACTATCATGGAAGGCAACGGCCACAGAGGTGTTATGGCCTCTCGAGAATCTAAATTTGTAATGAAAATCTGTGCTCTTTTACTTCGGCGGCATTTGCCTTCTGTTTACTAGTACTGTAAGAGTTGTCCGCAAGCACTGTTGACAGATCAAATCTAAGAGATGTCATGAATCCTTAGCCGCTTGGTTTTCTAAAAAAAACTTGCTGAATTCTTTAGGTAAGCGGAATAATGGGATACTGTATAAGAATAAACATTTTAAAAACTTTAAGATCGACATGAAATCGCTTGCAACCATGAACCATTTTAATATTCAAGGTATTTCTTACGTTGAGTGCCAATGTAAACACGCGATTCGTTGCTTCTCAGTTGAGAGATGTAAAAAAATGCTTTTTCAAATAATCAAAATGACAGACTTATATTGTAATAGAAATTTCGAACACAAATTCCATTAAATAAGTATGAAACAAGAGGTGAACTTGTCCCATCTGCAACAATTAAAGGTAGCAGATTTATCGCTTAAATTAAGATTATCGTTTGAAGTCCACACAAAAAATAAGCACATACCCAAAACCATGAATCCACTTTTGATTCCACACCACTGAAACCATACAACTATTATAAGCATCAGATGCCAATTGAATCCACATCATTTTTCTTCATAGTCAGTATCACCCGCTTTCCTAATCTTCGGGTTGAAAATAGTTGCTCGAGCTTACAAGCGCGTTTGCAGCAAACAACAAAGCGTGAGATTCCGCGTTTATGTTTTCTCGAAAAAAAGAAAATGAGTACATAGATGAGAATAGTGCAAAATAATTGTGGCCTTTGATGCTAAAGCAAACAACTCAATTTTTCAGTGAAATTGAAGACATTGAGCGGGAAACGTAGCAAATATAGTCACGCAGCCATGTTAGCCGCAATCGAGATTGCAATCTTTCTATGTCACGCAACACCAAACCATCGGGTTATGCGCCGATCAAATCGAAACTTCAACATCCCCCCCCCCCCCCCGGCCAAACCCCGGGCATTTGACTATTTTCTGTGCCCGGAAGTGGGAAATTTGACGGGTAAGGCCTTCCCGGGGGTGGGGAATTTGACCTTGCCTGGGTGGGGTGGGGAAAATTGAACCGAAAGTGTCAGGTTTCAAATCGCTTTTTTTGGGGGGGGGAGGGGGGGGGGGCGCCGAGTTCGCTAACAGCTGTAAACACGCGTTTGGACGAGATGGAAGAGTTTAAAGGAAGAGATACAGCATTACAAAAAAAGGTCTTCAAAAGTGAGAGTGCTTAAATTTTAATTATTTTTATAGATTGTATATGAACGATGTAGATTTTTTATTCAATGAGTCGAGCTGTGGCTTTGTCCCGCAGTGAATAGTGAAAGTGAAAAACCACTTTTGCTTAAATTGCAGAATATCCTGCCACTCGAACAACATTCTACGTAGCTGGCTAACTAATTAACATGTATTTCTAGTTCTTTAAACGATGTAGTTTTTTATGCAATGAGTCAAGCTGCGCCTTTCTCCCGCATTTGTGTCTGCAGAGGTTTTAAGAATAGCCATAAAACAGCAGTGAAAGTTAAAGAAAAAAAAAACATCGTCGAATGAAAAACCGCCGCTTTGGCTTAAACTGAAAAATACCCTGCCACTCGAACAGTCTACGTAGCCGGCTAACTCATTTTAACAACCTTTGCCGTGTTTCGGAGTTAGAACAGCTCATGACAGCTTACACTTGCTGATTGACATTGTCCGACTTTTTTAAAAATAAATTCAATTTCCAATCATTAGTTTCAATGTTAAAGTTGTGGTTTTTGTAGTAACTCATGACAAGAGCCGACAACGATTGTTCTTTAGGAGGGGCATTTGACAGACAAATCCGACGATAAGGTAGGGCATTTGAACTCCATTTTGGCCCGAGGGGGCGGGAATTTGAACGATCCAATCTTCAAAAGTTCAAATGCCCGGGGTTTGCCCGGGGGGGGGGGAATGTTGAAGTTTCGAGTTGATCGGCGCATAAATTTGAGCGTGGCGAAAGTAGGAAGTTGCATAAAATTGAAGAGCTCGCTGCACGAAAACCAGGAAACGCCACAAAAATTCATTATAATTCCTAAGTCAAGTGTTCCTTCAAAGGTATGAAATGCATGTTTATTTTGATTTGTTTTCATTTTTAGGGTCACAAAAACTAATATTATTAACCCTCGTTAGAACGCTTTCTGAAAACCGGTGAAAGTACCCTGTCTTTGCCGGCATTCATTTCACAAGTCCAGACCGACCCATTCTAAATTCCAACTGAACTTTGCTAAACAGATGTTAGGAAGCATAGAAATATAAAAATACGTTGCGCTTTTTATCTTCCTTGACCACGGCGACTTCGCACTTTTGGTGCTTTTTCGAATGTGAAACCCGCGTTATGCAAATGAGGTTGTCGATCAAATTCAAATTGTTGTAAATCAAAACATTCTTAATCGCTAAATTTCACCATTCTAAATTCACTACACCAAAAAGCACACAAATATAAAAGCAAAAACGGTTTTACTCGTTTAAAATGCTTAAAACCTGATGAATTATTTAGTCCTGATCTCTGACTGCTATGTAAAAAAATTGTAAACATTGAATATGCTAATTGCGTTGTGTGGGACACTTAGTCCTATATAAAGAAATCTTTCTTCTCGCTGTTTTCTACTGTCGATTTTCATTTTTTTGAAAAGTGCTATTGAAAATTTGTACACGTTTTTAGTATCAAAAACTTGAAGAAATAATTCAGCTTTAAATAGATGAGCACTCACTCTGACATGACCTGCATTGAAATCGACAACACTTGACTTTTTTTAAATCAATGTTGTGTTACACTCTGGGTTATTTCTTGATTGCCTTTTTATTTGGTAAATGGCTACTAAAAGGACAATGCTAACAAGACCATCTTATTTTTCCCTGATCTACGACCAACGTACAGAATGATTTGATGAAGAAAGTTTTGTTTTGCCGGATATGGCATTTTAACGACATAACTCCCGCACTGAAGTAGGTCATAGGTCAAGGTCTTTTAAACTTCTCAGTTTACTTATTAATTTTCTCTAAATGATTCCATTCAGTTACGAATCAAAACATTCTTAATCGCTAAACTTCACCATTCTAAATTAACTACACCGAAAATCACACAGAATAAAACGCATAAACGGTTTTAATAGTTTTAAAATGCCTAAAACTTGTTCGGTCCCGATTTTTAGATACTTTGCGGGGAATTTTTATGCAAATTAGTCTGTCTGCTAAACAGTATTTAGGTTTTAAGAAACCTATTTTCATTACTAATTTTTTTCGTTTATTAGTACATTTCCCTGCTTTGTTGACGCCATTCAGTTGGTATTCATAGCTTGAAGGTCCTTTAAGAAATAAAATATTTCGCTGAGTTTGGCATACTGCAATCTGAAATCACAAATTGACAAGCCGACTAGAAGGAGGATGCCTGTACATCCCTCTACGTAAAGTGCCTTTCTCAATGCATAGATAATATAAACTTCTAAACCACGAAAAAAATGATAGGTCGACTAGAAGTTGTTTGAGCCATTTATCTGTTGAAGTGCAAGTTGTTATTTTATTACAGTTCGAAAAAAAATTCCATGTAGTAATGAGAAAAACTTGAATTCGCTTTTGTAAAACATGTGATTTATTCATTTGTAAAAGCTGGGCATTATCAATATGTTGCTCAAAATGAATTGATAGAAACTTGTGCATGAAAGTCGGAAGGAAAAAACTGTTTAGAAAAAGAAAGATTTTTTAGGAAGCGAGGGAAGGAGAATCCGTCCGTCGCGATGCGTTCCGGTTGCAACCCCGGCGGACTAGGGTCATAGGTAAAGTTAGCTGTTAGCTTGCTCCTGGAGTTTAACTCCAGGCCCTTCGCCGCAAATGCCAAAGCTTCTAACTTGCACTTTTTGTTGTAGATGATATTTCTAGTGTAATGCCTCATTGCTTCTGTAATTATTTTAAAGTCATTGTTACTGAAAATTCAACACGAGCTCTCCTCCAAGTGAAGGAGAATCAAATCCCACATTAAGGAGCATCAGTAAAGTATATTGTTGCTGTGTTGTTTTTGTGTAAGTGTAATTTTAAAACTACTCCAAGCTAGTTGACAGGCAGTCCACTAAAATGCCATAAATCCTCAAATAAGTGCTCCCTCTCGAATACGCCAAGTTCTGTGTGATTATAAAAGAATTGTCCAATTTTATCGTCTTAGGGGGATTAACGCCGCCCCCCCCCCCCCCCAAAAAAAAATTGTGTATCAAAACGAAATCGTACTGCAAAATCCCCCGATAATTAGAATGTTTATGAGGTATTTTCACATATGCTTCTTAGACTGCGTAGCGCAGTAGCCCGAACATGAGAAATAAGTCCGAAGTCAGTTGTAGAACTTTCCTTGAGTAATTTGACTTTCTTTTTGACCTAATACGATATTTGCTTCTGTGAAAGATACGCCTTAGATCTTACATACAACTTCGGAAAAGGAATCTGTACAAACATCCAATCCAGGCGCGAGGTGAGTTTTTTTGTGAAATATCTACCAACAAATGTAGGTGAAAGACCGGACTATAAGATCGTTTTTAACCTTTCGTATAGAGAAAAGAACTTGGCGCGCGCACCTATTAAAATCTCGATAATTATGAATGCAACGTGGTTTATAATTTGTTACAGCAAAGCAATCCCCGCAATATGATGAACATTACCATGTCTGATGATATTCGTCATGAGATAAATCATAATAACAACATGAGGGACGGCCCTGCCGTTGTGGCAGGCCCCATTTACGCCGGTCTCTGTACAAATGGCAATCGCGTTAAAAAAAATAGCTATTGCATCAAATTGAGCGGCATTTTCAGTGTCTGCTTTTGAGGGTTTTTGTTTAGCACGCATTGCGAGTCTCAACAAACATATTGATAGCTACAATCTTGGACAACCAGCCTTTCTCCCCCCTCCCCCCTTTTTTTTTTCAATGATGGAAACATGGCGCGTTTTGCTTTGTACGCGAATTCGTACTGATTGATTTAGAGGGGAGGATGGGGGACTAATTTTTTCCTTTATTTTGTCCAAGTTTGTAGGTCCTTGTATTCGCCAGGCCAAATATAAATTGACTATCAATATGGCTGTTCATAAATATTAAAAGCTTCGAAAGTGAAAGAGAACAACTTCTCATTAATGAGGTAATTTGAGCCCGAAAATACCGAAAAAGCCATCTACTTCATAGGATATCCATATTTTAAACTCGACAAGAACAGAAACCAAAGATATTTTATTTGCTTATAGCTCTCGCTTTTTCACTGTTACAAGGTAAGATTGTTGGGTGGCGTCATTGCTCATGTAAATTGAGCAAGTCAAATTGAGATCTCAGATTCCAGAAGTTAGTAATTACACGCCAGTAAGCTTTAATTGTAAGGTGTTGAATATTGCTTATCTTGTATGAGAATAAAATGTAACAATGTATTCATAGCGGAGGTGAATGGAATCATTTTAGAGAAAATTAGGAAGTAAACTGAGAAGTTTAAAAGACCTTGACCTATGACCTACTTCAGTGCGGGAGTTATGTGAGCAGGGTTTGGAACGTTCCCTACAATCCCAGGCCCCCCATATCAGGCCCCCCATTCTAGGCCCCCATACCAGGCCCCTACCTATCTCAGACCCCCGATACCAAGCCCCCCGTGCCAGGCCCCCCATACCAGACCCCCGATACCAAGCCCCCCATACCAGGCCCCCCATACCAGCCCCCCGATACAAGGCCTCAGCAGAAGTCCCCCCATAGCATGCCCCCCCCCCTCCCCTTAAGGCCCTGCCATACAAAGTCCTCTCAAAGCGGTGTCACAGTGATTTGGGCATCCCCGAGTTTTGGGCACCCCCGTACCCAAATCCCTAGTGTTTTGGGTATCCCCGGTAGGGATGCACAAAACACTGACAGCGTAAAATGCAGCAGACTGGGGCAAGTCAATTCGAAGTTTTAAAGACGAAGTGTTGTCTAAATATTTGTTTTATCAACAGAGTCGATGACTAAATGTAAATTGGCCACCAGAAAGAGATTCGAGTGCTTATGTTTCGAGCATTTT
Source organism: Pavona decussata (assembly GCF_977016875.1). Classification (NCBI taxonomy): domain Eukaryota; kingdom Metazoa; phylum Cnidaria; class Anthozoa; order Scleractinia; family Agariciidae; genus Pavona; species Pavona decussata. The sequence goes on from NW_028145676.1 coordinate 566,955, forward strand.
ATAGCCCTTCGTCGATCTGACCAGCGGCCAACTCTCCATACGTAATCACTCGAATGTCTTCGCCGTGTCCAATTCGTTTCCCACCGAGCAGCACCACCACATGTACAGTATCTTATCCTGTTGTAGACATTATTTTACGCGAAATGAAAATAAGACGTCGCTGAATATAGTCACAGTTTCATCTGACCCTCATCTGCAAAGTGTCTTTTTTCCCTACTACGCACTGAATTTGACTTGTGCAATTGTGCAAACATGTGTTTCGTACAAAATCTTTCCAATGCAGGTAAACATAGATAAAGCTGGGAATTTCAAAGCCTGCTTTGTTAAAGCAATTCAAAATTTAATCATTGATCAGTGAGAACATGATAACTATCGGTACAGCTGTCACGCAATATGAAGGTCGCCTCAATGTCAAGTTTTCTGTTCTCAAATTAATGTTTACTCATTCGCCTGAAATAATATAAATCGCTACGGGTAAAGACGAGAATGAGATAAAGCCGTCCACTGTATCCGGGACTGTATCGTACAAAGAACAAAAAAACAACGAAAATAAACTTAATATAGGCAATCAAACTGATTAAATGAGTATAATAACATAAAGTAGGGCAAACTGAAAGAATTGGGAGACCTAAATCCCTGAAGTGAAGCCTAGCTAGTGATATTTCGGTCCCATATCAGTCGCTTCAAAGTGGAATCGGCCAACAGGAACAAAATCTGGAGGGTACTCAAAAAATGAAATCAGCTTTAAAAATCGGCTTTATAAGGTAAAGGAGAGTGAAATATATGGGATACCTAAATCTCTAGTGATGTATGTATCCCCTTCCAATATGGCTTCGTAGTGGAATCGGCGGACAAGAAAAAAAATCTCAAGGGTAACATAGACTGTATAGACTCTAAAGCTCACATGATTACTCAAGAAAGGAAATCTGCTTTACAAATCGGCTATAGAAAGTCAACTGAGAATGAAATATATGGGATACCTAAATCCCTAGTGATATGGGTATCCCCTTCCAATATGGCTTCGTACTGGAATCGGCGGACAGGAAAAAAAATCTGCAGGGTAACGTAGACTATATAAACTGAAAACGTTGACATGAATACTCAAGAAAGGAAATCAGCTTTGAAAATCGGCTATAGAAAGTCAACTGAGAATGAAATATATGGGATACCTAAATCCCTAGTGATATGGGTATCCCCTTCCAATATGGCTTCGTAGTGGAATCGGCGCACAAGAAAAAAAATCTCAAGGGTAACATAGACTGTATAGACAAAAAGCTCACATGATTACTCAAGAAAGGAAATCTGCTTTACAAATCGGCTATAGAAAGTCAACTGAGAATGAAATTAATGTGGGATACCTAAATCCCTAGTGATATGGGTATCCCCTTCCAATATGGCTTCGTACTGGAATCGGCGCACAAGAAAAAAAAATCTGCAGGGTAACATAGACTGTATAAACTGAAAACGTTGACATGAATACTCAAGAAAGGAAATCAGCTTTGAAAATCGGCTATAGAAAGTCAACTGAGAATGAAATATATGGGATACCTAAATCCCTAGTGATATGGGTATCCCCTTCCAATATGGCTTCGTATTGGAATCGGCGGACGGGAAAAAAAATCTGCAGGGTAACATAGACTATATAAACTGAAAACGTTGACATGAATACTCAAGAAAGGAAATCAGCTTTGAAAATCGGCTATAGAAAGTCAACTGAGAATGAAATATATGGGATACCTAAATCCCTAGTGATATGGGTATCCCCTTCCAATATGGCTTCGTATTGGAATCGGCGGACGGGAAAAAAAATCTGCAGGGTAACATAGACTATATAAACTGAAAACGTTGACATGAATACTCAAGAAAGGAAATCAGCTTTGAAAATCGGCTATAGAAAGTCAACTGAGAATGAAATATATGGGATACCTAAATCCCTAGTGATATGGGTATCCCCTTCCAATATGGCTTCGTACTGGAATCGGCGCACAAGAAAAAAAAATCTGCAGGGTAACATAGACTGTATAGATTGTGAAGCTCACACGATTTCTCAAGAAAAGAAATCTGCTTTACAAATCGGCTATAGAAAGTCAACTGAGAATGAAATATATGGGATACCTAAATCCCTAGTGATATGGGTATCCCCTTCCAATATGGCTTCGTATTGGAATCGGCGGACGGGAAAAAAAATCTGCAGGGTAACATAGACTGTATAAACTGAAAACGTTGACATGAATACTCAAGAAAGGAAATCAGCTTTGAAAATCGGCTATAGAGAGTCAACAGAGAATGAAATATATGGGATACCTAAATCCCTAGTGATATGGGTATCCCCTTCCAATATGGCTTCGTACTGGAATCGGCCGACAAGAAAAAAAAAGCCTGCGAGGCTTCATAGACTGTGTAGACTAAAAACGTTCACATGAATACTCAAGAAGGGAAATCCGCTTTAAAAATCGGCTATAGAAAGTCAACTGAGAATGAAATATATGGGATACCTAAATCCCTAGTGATATGTCAGTATTAGTGTAATGCATATGTATACTATAGTTTGCGGTAGTCCCCTTCATCGCAGAAACGCCAAAACAAAAAAATTCAAATTATCGCTTCATTGAAAACGAAAAACCTAGCTGTTGTACACATCAGCTTTATGAAGTAAGAGGGAGCGAAAGATTGGGCTAGTGCCTCTATTGGGAGTGATATGGCTATCCCCATCTCATATGTCTGTCGAATGGGAAATAATCATTTAACTTCCATAAGCACATGACAAGAAAAGGCTGAAATCAATAGAATAGGTTATAAATGTAAAATTTTATAGTGGCTTGATAGGTCAGTACATGAACCAATACAATTCCTCTACCCAAGGGAGCCATACATAAATAAAGATGTGCTCAAGGTCGGAAAGATTAAAGACGTAAGAGTAAACTCTGCACTACGATGGCACATTTCTTTCTCTGCAAAACATAGCATACGTAATTGTCTTAAGTAGCATCTCCTTGAATATACATTTGAACTGCGGATGAAAGATTTAATATGGGAAAGACCCTCAAAGTTATTTAACCATTTAACTTCTTGTTTAACATCTTATTTCTTTTGAATTTAAGGTGACTGGTAACAGTTTCCAGAATTCTTCAGCACTTCTACTCTGATGGATCAATACTACCACTCTTTTTCAGTTAACGCTACAATAACGGTATCAAATAACTTTCCAATCATTGGTGAGCAAGTCATAGTCTTTCTTCACGTTACAAGTTACCATAGCAACGTTATTACGTGGGAGAAACATCCATAACTATTGAATTGTACTCAGCATGTCAAGATTCAACTTTCAAGATTCACCTCGTTTTCAAATTGCTAAAACTTAAAGCTAAAATTAAATGTGTTTTTATGAGGTTAATTTGCGTCAAGAACTTGTTTACCAATCATAGGGAAATTGTTTGACGCATTATTATAGCACAAAATGAAAAACAGTATTGTTTCATCAAGGAAGAAGTGCTGAAAAGTGTTGAAAACCGTTATTTCCAGCAAATTTTAGCATTTCTACACCAGCCTATTTTTTGTAACAATCGGATTCGCCCGGGATTAGCAAATCAAGTCTTTTGCATTCATGCATTACCGCTACCCAAGCTACTTTCAGGTTTAATTTGGGAAACTTTAAACTGAGATAATTATTATTTGCAAGGTAGTAAATTCACTTTGCGTAGCGCTGCAAAATTTCACCAGTGACGTAAGTCATACGATTGGCTATCGTTTTGACCGTTGGGCCAGAATCTGCCTTTCTGTCCCAGCGCAAGTGGACCGGAAAACGACGTGTTAACTCTTGTTCAAGGGCACTTGAGACTTCTTCTGAGGCATTTAACCGCGCGTTTAAACTTTGTCGGAAGCTTGCTCCCTTTTGATCTCCCCCTGCGTTCTCTCTCGTAAGGTTTATGAAAGCCTGAAAACCTCGTTTACCACCCCGACCAAAGTCTGAGTGCGCTTCTTCACTCAATTCACAAGCTTGCTTGATGATCGTTTCGATCTCTCCTTTTTGTTCCAGCTCGTCAATCATTGCTTTTACTTGCTTTTGCGTTACCTCTTCTTCCGTTTCACTGGTTTGGGAGGGAAAATTATGGTATATTTAGTATAATTTACACTGTTGCGACACCTGCGAAAATTTTATTCTTATCTTCAAATACATGCTTAAAAGGCAGATGCACAATGCTCCAATTTTGTTTGACAAACTTTGCTGCATAACCTCTCCTTATTTCATAAAACGTATTTGATGAGGTCACAGACCTGCAAAGGAATGTCGTGGCACCAAAAAAAATTCTCATTTGATTAAACAAGTTAAACGAAAGTCAGGTTAATTTTACAGCTTAACAACGTTGTATATGTACAAGCCTGATCGACAAATAATACGGCTGCTGGCTGTTTAATTCTCTGTTGGAGGTACAGTTTCTTAAAATCCAGACCTAAGTTGTCTGAGTCTTTAACAATCAGAATAATCGCCCCCTCTTGGCGAGAAAAATAAATCATCTCCTGCAGCTATTATCCGTGGAATTTATACAAGCTAGCAGAATCACTAACTACTTATCCTTCAACCTACAATACCATTACTACTTCCACTGACGCTACAGCTTCCACTACACCTCAACTAGCACTGCCACCTCTACCATTACGATAGCAGAATTCACCCTGTTGATGGCTTACCCCAGATTTTGTCGCTTTGCTTTTAGGCGTTCTGGCATCAACCATTCTGAAGACTTGTATTTTCTCTGTCAAAATTGAAAGGTTTTTTAAATTAAAACCACAGAGCCGAGAAAAGAAAAGAATCATCTTCAAAACTATCGTGCAAATAAAATCATTTACTTTAAGCTGAGATCTGCGTCGTAGTTGCATTGTTTTTCCTTTTTTTTTTCCAACCGAAGGACTGACAGCTTCGGGAAGCGATGTCTGTTGCTGCTCTTCATTATCTGGATCAGAGTCCACCAGGTCTTCTTTTTCTTCAATCTGAGAGTTTTGGTTCCTGAATTAATAAACAAACCAAAGCAATGTTTTTCCTTTGCCAACCAATACATAGGTCTCTACAGTGGCATCTGTTCAGAAAGCGCAAAAGGTGTTTAAGCTGAGACATACGCCCTGTGCAAAAATGGAGAACATTGTGTTATTTGGTGTGCATCCGTCAGATTCAACTAGCCGTTACTAGCCTTGTTCAAGGTGAAATATTCCTTTGATTTTCGAAATCAAGAACGAGGTTAGTAGGGCTTATTTGAAAGCAAACAAAAGAGTATTAAAATATTAGCAACCCCCCCCCCCCCCCTCCCCACCCTATTATTGTTAGAACTGACCAACAAACGTTGTGATTTCACTTTCCCCTACCGGCAAAGATGAATGATCTCATCACATTTTAACACGTTCCGTATTATCAGGCTTCTCAGGTTTCCGACGCTAATCTGAAAGAAATACACATTAGCCTTGATATGTAATAATAATAATAATAATAATAATAATAATAATAATAATATTATTATTATTATTATTATTATTATTATTATTATTATTATTATTATTATTATATTATTATTTGATGATAATGATAATAACGTGTATCATCGGTTTTTGATCATTGTAGTGTATTCAACTAGTTATGATCATTTTCCTATTATTGTCGATGCCAAAATATGGAAGGCAACGAAACGTTTTTCATTTTCATGGCAATTGCAATTTTACCAACCTTATTGAATGGAGAGTCACAATTCCCACAAACACTCTGAGCCATCTGTTTAAAGATGATAACAATAATTTAGCAAATTTAGTTACAACGACTTCCACACATGAAAATAAGATACTGACAAACAAACGCTAGTTAACGGTGTTATTGCTTTGAATTTTAGACTAACTGGATACATTACCATGCAAACATAGACACCGCAACTAGTCCAGTCGGGTTGGACGGGGTTTCCCCAAATCTCTTCCGCCCAGCTGTCTACGGAAGAGGGATCCCAGCCTTCGTCTATGGCCTTGGCTTTAAGGTATATCCTAAAAAAGCCGAATCAAATTAGGACAATGTCACTACGACACCAAATACTACCATACTACTGATGCTGTTAGTAACGCAACCTCTGTAGTATTATCATACTATTGAAGGAAATAAACTCGTATGCTAACAGGCTTTATTTCCTGTGCACAGTCAGTTCCAACCTGATGTTATCAAAGAATCCCATTTCATGATTGTCGCTTTTTCCTCGTGGATCGTAGAACACAATTGTCTTTGCCTCGTACATTATGATCTGCAAGAAACCAAATCATGGATTTATAAAAAAAAAAAAAAAAAAAAGATAGCACTGCAATGTCTTGTTAAATGTAACTCAGAGAATTCTCCGTAAGTCGCGCCTTTTTTTTTACAGCTGTCGATAGTCGCTTACCCCGAGGCACCAGTGATTACCCCTCACATTTACCGGAAAGATGATCTTGCTCGTTTCCATAAGTTTCTCCTGAAAAAACAAACAAACAAACAAACAAACAAAAACGGAAACGATCATTCACATTGAATAATGATCTCACCCTCAATACCCTGCCATTAAATATTTAGTTTTGCTCTATTACCACGGTATGCACATAACTGAGGAATAACAAGAATTTTTGTTTACCTTATTTCTTCGCCAACGTACAATATCCTGGGTATTTCCAGTTGTCAGTTTGTTGTAAAAAAACGACGGAAAATGCACAATACGGTGTTCCTGTCATAATGTAGATCATAATGAAATTAAAAATTACAAGACAAAATAAAATGCTGGCGTCCCAGTTCAAGTGACACTGGAAAAACGAAGGCTGTTCTCTGTACTTACCGATTGAGAAAACACCTCTTCGAGAAGGGCAAAATAGAAGTTCATGACCTATGAGAAACAAAAGGAATCATCAACATCTTTATTCCCCTTTTAGGTATACTAAGGGCAACCAATTCAGCTTTACCTCGTCATTGAGCCAACCTGGTACGAACTTCGCCTCTTTCCTAGTGGTGGCGTCGTTTATTTTACTTCTGTCACAAGGTTCTACCGGATATTGCACTCGTTTCAAGTCCATCCAGGTCAGCGGGATGTTAAATCGCTTCACAATTTCCTCATCAACATTAGTAATGCTAGACATTTTCCATGTGTCCTCCACCTATAATGTGGGAAAATAGCCCTATAGTCAAAGGTGACATTCTTGAAAATCCAATGATATTTAAAATCTTAAAGGTCACAGAATTTCAACTCACCATTTGCTTTTCGCTTGAAGTTAGGGGTTGCCACATCGGATCGCCACGCCCACTGTCTTGCGTATCTACAATCCAATGGAAAATTTGCCATTCATGTTAAAAAAAGGGATGTCTAGACCCAATGGTTAGACATGTTTCTTTTGCTAATTGGTGGCAAAGGTACTTTCATAATATGTGTTCACACCATACCTGGTGTTTTTGTTTCCGTGGTCGCTGTAGTAGTTTCGTTATTTTGCTTTTGTTTCGCTTCTGTTAAATTAAAGAAACTCAGAGTGAGTGGTTCTACATGAGAAGTAAGGCCTTAACATGCTTTATAATAGTGTTATTATCTGGTATTTCTTGGATAAGTACCAAAGATCAATTTCGCAAACTCTTCACGTCATTAAGAATTAAGAATGTCACACTTTCTTTACGGAGTACAAAGTTTGGGGCTCCGCCTCACAAGGCAAGTACCTACACCGCATTACCAGCTTTTTGAAGAAAGCCTTCTTATTAGAATATTACTAACAATAGTGAGATAGTGGATGTTGTAAAGAAATTGTTATTTTTTATAGGGTTTGCCTATGAAACAATAATTGTGGACCTTGCATTACATTGACTGGCCCGCCTAGATTCGCTTGGCTATCTCCAGGCCAGTACAATGTATTAATGTACCCAGGAATGTACCATTTATAAACCAAAGAATTAAGTTTTTATTCCTTTTAATACCTCTTGTGTGCGCTTGTTCACCAATAATCCAGTGTTTCGGTACTGCAAGATAATAATGGTTGCCATTGCAGATTCCAACCAGAGATTCTGAGTCGTATTTGCAGTACTTTGATTGGGGGTACATTTCACAATAACCAGGTAGGTAAATTGCGAGAGGAGCCCCAATCATTAGACTGAACGCCTCCATTTCCGAAGATTCTGCGAACACCTCGTTCTTCCCAGTCCTTATCAGCGAGGAGTGAAGAGCCAAGCACTGTTTGGAATCAAGCCATTCAGTTTCAGGCATCCCAACAGGCCGAGCCTGAATTGTAGCTGCTACTTCGCTATTCCTTCCATTATTTTCCAAAGGACTATGCCACCAATCGAACATGCTTTGAACAATAAGTGTTTTTAAGGCAGTATTATTCTTTTGAAAAATCTGGCGTTCCTGTTCGTCTGCTATGGCACAGCGCATCGCCATAATATCTTGTACAGGAACAGGTTCATCTAGCATCTTCTTTAGCAGATAATGGCCACATTTCCTGGCAGCGTAAATTGCCTTCCATCTGCACATTAGCTCGTATCCGCAATCTCCATTGGGTCGCATACTTTTGATGACATATGCTTTGCCCATATAACGCATGAGGGATTCCTCGTCTCGGTTTTGTTTTGCGACAGCCATCATGCTGCTGAAAAAAGAAGAAGACGAGCCTGGCGTTGCAGTTGAGCGTACCTTAAAAAGATAAAAACGTAAAAGAATAACAATTTTAATGACATAATGCGAGGCCTTTTACGACAACAATTTTGGAAGATTTTTAACCTACTTTCTACTGTTGTTCTCAAAAGGGGAAAACAAACAAGGGAAAAAAGGTCTGGAACAAGACATAATCAGAAGCGAAAAAAATTGTTTGCATGGTAAATAAAACAAGGGTCAAATAACAATCAAAAGCGATACTTATTGTGACAATCTTCACCTCTCTTTTCTTGGAGCGGGGACTGGACCCAGAGGATGTCACTGAAGTCGTTGGCTGCGGATCACGTGGTTTCTGGTTTGGCTGTTGAGTAGCTGTACTTGTTGAAGTCGTTGAAGGAGGTATATTGTCGTTGAAGCTTTGCTTTCCTGGGGATACAGTATTTGCATGCTTCAAGGGAGGTTTAGTTCTCGGCTTTGGCACAGGAGAAGTACGAATACGAGTTTTGGTTCTCGGTTTTGGCACAGGAGGAGCGCCAACAGGAATTTTGGTTCTCGGTTTTGGCACAGGAGGAGTTTGCGTGTTTGGCATAGATGACTGTTTAGTGCTGTTTAATGAAGACGGACTATGATAACCATTAGATCCATTGTTGGAAGGCGATCTGTATGGTTTGAGATGTTTGATAGACACCTGTTTGGTCAGTTTCTTCCCAGACCCATTTTCAAGCCTGCAGGTGCCCTTATCAGGATTTATTTGGGTGATTTTGTACGGGCCAAGCCACTGGTCTTCGTACTTGTACCCTGCTTTTGTCATCTGTAGCATGTTTCGTTGCAACACAAGATCACCCACTAGAAAAGGACACACAGATTGGCCTCTCTTCATCTTGTACTGATGTTTCTGTCGTTCTTGCGCTTGCTTGATGTTTGCATCAACACGTGGGAATAGAGTGTCCCTTATCCGCGACATCTCGTTGACGTGTTCTCTTATGGCTTCCTCACTGCTAAGATCATCCACAAGTTGAGCTAAGTTTTCAAAGCCTGTGAGGGGTTGCTCAAGTTTTTCAACCTCAAATGGAAGCCTAGGGTTTCTCCCATACATCAGAAAGAAGGGGCTATATTTTGTGGTGGTGGATTCATTTGTGTTAATCGTGAACACCGTCCCTTCTACATAGTCATCCCACGTGTCTTGGTTGTCCTCCATAAGTTTTCTGAGAGTTCTAAAAAAATATACGGAATAATATACTGTGAATGCTTGAAATATGACGTGGCACCGTTAAGACTGCGATCTATCAATTGGTTTCTCTGTCAACAGCCTTATTTCTTCACATGTTCAGTCTTTCAACGGACCGATTTTGTAATTAATTAATTAATTAATTATTAGCTATTTGAACAAGTTCTAAGGCCCCATTTCCCTTAAAGGGAAAAGGACCAAATGGTGATGATGATGATGATTTGAACAAGAAACGCCCAAGGGTTAATTTGCCATAATTCATTACATTTTCTTTCATGAATTACATTATCGTACGCAACAGTCATGTTGTCAATCAAATTACCTTTTAATCGACTGGTTGGTTCTTTCATCTAAACCATTAGCTTGTGGGTGGTAGGCCGAAGTGATGCGATGCTTGACTCCAAACTTTGAAAGTAGTCTCTCTGACAGCTGAAATGGGAGAGGTTTCTCACAGTCACAGCAACTTACTTTCAAAATAAAGATTTTTGTTCAAAGAGAAATATGTCTTAGTAACGTAACAGAAGAATACTGATTATCGCTGAAAATAACCACAACGTAGCTTCAGTGTGTCTTCTAAAAGACCCAGATAAATTGAAAACAAACAAAAAAAAAAAACAAAAAAAACAAACGAGAACAACAAATTCAAATCTAAGAGCTAATTGCAAAATTTACCTGATTTACAAACTCCCGTCCTTGGTCAGAAATTATGTGCACAGGAGCCCCATGTCTGCAGAAGGTTGAGTAGAGAGCTTTTGCCACACTATCTGCACTTTTATCGGGTAACGGAACACACTCTACGTACTTTGTGAAGTAATCTGTCTGTGTCAACAGGTACTTGCTTCCGTTCTGTGAGGTTGTGGGGGCTTCGATGAGATCAATGCCGACAAGATACCAGGGCTTCGGAACAACCTTGACGGGGTGAAGAACATCAAATGTCTTCACTTCGGGGGCATTGCGCTGGCATCTGTCACAATGTTTTATCTAGAGAAATATGTATCAACAGGCACTTAACTCAATTTTACATTCCCTCTACGTTGTCATTCTGTTCGAGAACCAACATGCCCGGGAAAGTTTAGAAAAAAATTGCTGTAATCGACCCAAATTCATTAACACTATGACGGCGATTTTGCTGCATTGTAGCTTGAAATAGTAACCTATCCAGTGGATAAAAGTATCCGCTATTTGAACAACTGGGGCCTGGACTATTATTTTCAGGTTTCCATCAATGAAAATATATCTTTTGGGTTTTAAAGCATGGTTTTCACCAGCGATACAAGCACAGGCGCAAGCACAAGACAAGGAAAAAATTTGATTCTTGCGCCTGTGCTAATGCCTGCGTCGAGGCCGTTTTCACGGTGAAATAAGCATTCTTATGCTTGCGATTTTGTTTGCCACTGTGCTTGCGTTGCTAGTGAAAACCAGGCTTAACTTTTCCCTTGAACTTTTGGAAGTCATACCGTGATAGTATCCCTCGAAGTGTGACTAGTTGATGTCCAAATTGTATCATCGTTTATTTTTTCAAGATTGTTTCTAACCCTAAAGATACTTGATGGATGGATAATTACTTTTTTGGGTGGGGTAGTTGTGTAATTGCGTGTAAAAAAGCCAGCTACGAAAATAACTCGCCAACCACAAAATTCTGAATAGCTAAATTAATGAAAATAAACTTAATAAATTAATGAATAAATAAATTTATTTATAAAGCAATAAATGAAAAAAGAAAAGAGAATCAGTCGTTTATACAGAATCTTAAAGGTGAACGGTGCTAAAAGCGGGACTGCCAAAACAGCTTATTTTATTTATTTATTTATTATTTATTATTTTTTTTCATAAATAACTGATTCTTGTTCAGGATGTTTTATTTTGGTAACTGCTGAGCATCCCCTACCCCCCACCCCCATTCCCACTCAGAGAAATAAAGGAAGTGGCGTGACAGGCAGACTGTGGGTCAGACACAAGTATTGAATTACCGATCAACTCTTCAGCGGGACCTCGACAAAAGAACCCTTGATTCTTGCGTAAATCCTATTTTGCGTTCGATACCTTTAATTAAGAGGGAGATTTTGGGGATAAAGGACGCTTTTAAATTTGAAGTTAGATTTTGGTCAAAACTGACCTAAGTTTTTATAAATTTGTTTTGCTTGCGTATTGTAAATTTAGAAATATACAAATTGATGCCGTGAAATCACTGTGGAAGAAGCGTTCATGACAGTGAAAAGCAATTCTTACCATTTCAACCGTATCCTTGTAATAATCTGGCCAGTAGTAACGCTGCTTGACCTTCTTGAGCGTGTTGTCTCTGCCAGCATGGCCAGAAAAATCAGCAGAGTGGCATTCTTCAAAAATCCTTGATTTTTCGTCTTCCTTTATAACCAATCGCTTTAAAGTCGAGCCATCCTTTTGCTTGTCCATATAAAACAGGGAATCCTTTTGTTGGTCGTACTCGAATTTTTTGCAGAATTTCCGTAACACTAACTTTTCCTGTTTAGTAAACCCGGGCGGATAGGCCTGGCTTTTCACATATTCCAAAACATTTCTATATTTTGTGGAATCCATCTTTCCAAGATTTTCCCTTTTTCCCGCGAAATTCTACTCGCATGTTAGAGGGGATACCCAAATCGCTAGTGTTTTGGGCATGGGGGGAGGGTACCGGGGGATACCGAAAACACGGCAGCCATATTGGAAGGGGATACCCAAAACACTAGGGATTTGGGTACGGGGGTGCCCAAAACTCGGGGATGCCCAAATCACTGTGACAGCGGGTTCGTAATATTCTGTTGTAATATTATTTTACACAACAATATCAAGCCCCGAGGTACAATACAAGGCCCCAATGAAACAAAATCAAGTTGTCTGTTACGCAGGCAACAATATCTAGCCCCGATATCGTAAGCTGATTATTCGACACAACAATATCAAGCCCCGAGGTACAATACCAGGCCCCAATGAAACGAAATCAAGTTCTCTCTTTAACGCATGCAACAAATGTCAAGCGCCGATATCGTAATATTATTTCACACTACAATATCAAGCCCCGAGGTACAATACCAGGCCCCAATGAAACGAAATCAAGTTGTGTCCTACGCGACAACAATATCAAGCCCCGAAATCGTGAGATTATTCAACACAACAATATCAAGCCTCGAGGTCACAATAAAGTACAATACCAGGCCCCAATGAAACGAAATCAAGTTGTGTCTTACGTGACAACAATATCGAGCCCCGATATCGTAAGATTATTCGACACAACTGATATCAAGCCCTGAGGTACAATACCAGGCCCCAATAAAACGAAATCAAGTTGTCTGTTACGCAGGCAACAATATCAAGCCCCGATATCGTAAGATTGTTCGACACATTAATATCAAGCCCCGAGATACAAGACCAGGCCCCAAAGAATCGAAATGAAGTTGTCTGTTACGCAGGCAACAATATCAAGCCCCGATATCGTAATATTATTCCACACAACAATATCACAAGCCCCGAGGTACAATACCAGGCCCCAATGAAACGAAATCAAGTTGTCTGTTACGCAGGCAACGATTAATATCAAGCGCCGATATCGTAAGATTATTCGACACAACAATATTAAGCCCCGAGGTACAATACCAGGCCCCAATGAAACGAAATCAAGTTGTCTGTTACGCAAGTAACAATATCAAGCCCCGATATCGTAAGATTATTCGACAAAACAATATCAAGCCCCGAGGTACAATTGCAATACCAGGCCCCAATGAAACGAAATCAAGTTGTCTGTTACGCATGCAACAATATCAAGCCCCGATATCGTAATATTATTCGACACAACAATATCAAGCCCCGAGGTACAATACCGAGGCATCAATGAAACGAAATCAAGTTGTCTGTTACGCATGCAACAATATCAAGCCCCGATATCGTAATATTATTCGACACAACAATATCAAGCCCCGAGGTACAATACCAAGCCCCAATGAAACGAAATCAAGTTGTCTGTTACGCATGCAACAATATCAAGCCCCGATATCGTAAGATTATTCGACACAACAATATCAAGCCCCGAGGTACAATACCAGGCCCCAATGAAACGAAATCAAGTTGTGCCTTACGTGACAACAATATCAAGCCCCGATATCGTAATATTATTCTACACAACAATATCAAGCCCCGAGGTCACAATACCAAATCCCAATGAAACGAATACAATACCAGTACAATACCAGGCCCCAATGAAACGAAATCAAGTTGTCTGTTACGCAGGCAACAATATCAAGCGCCGATATCGTAAGATTATTCGACACAATAATATCAAGCCCCGAGGTACAATATCACAATAAAAAATACAATAGAAAATATCGCACAAAACTTTTTATCTAATTATTAAACACTTAGCGGGTAGCTGGGCAATAGACTGTTCACAGTACCCTATTTTTCTGTGGGATTTTCGAGACTCGTATGCTTCTATCGAACTCCCGCAATCCTGGTTTGTAAAGGCAAGCGCAACCTGGGGAAGTGTCTAAACTATTGTGGGGAGCGGGAGTTTCTACCTCCCCCCTCTTCCCCCACTCAAAGAAATGACTAGGTCCCCCCTCGGTAGTTTAGACACTTTCCCCTGGTGCGCTCGCTTTTTCAAACTAAAATGGTATTTATAGTCTCGAAAATCCCTCGGAAAAATAGGGGACTGTGAACAGTCTAGCTGGGCAAAAGCACGTAAAGAGATTCTAGTGCTGACGACTCGTCGTAAGAGGATTCCCTTTGAAGAAAGGGCAAACGCTCCAAACGTCAGCACTGTAATCTTTTTACTGTGGTCAACTAGTTACCTTTAGTTATCTAATCCGTTTATAGGCAGAGGTAATGCATGGCCTTAGACCTCATAGGTGTAATGGAGTGACGAAAAACTACAAAGACTTTTGAAAATTTTTCTTATTCAAACGAACCGTTTTTGGCCAAAAATATTCAGGATTTTTCTCCCGGTGGGCATAAAATTTTCGACGTTTCTCTCGCAAGCTTTGTATAAAAAAAAGAAATATTTTGCGGCGTTGTTTTCATTTGCAATGAATTACGCAAGCCTCGGCTGAACTACGTACATTCTGCGCCAGTTTTTGACAAGCTTGCGTGACTTGCAGACATGAAAGATGGCGATTTGAAGGTCAGCAAGGGGACGTTGATTGATTCTGTGCGCCTTAATAGCAGCTCGATCAGTTCCAAAGTAGGACGCTTTATTTGTGTAGATTATTTTATTATTTCAGACGTTGGAGAAAAGCCGTTCGATTAACAAGCATTCCAAGTTCAGTTTTCATCATAACACGACTAAACAATAGACGTAAATGTCGGGGCCTGTTATGGTAGGTCGGGGCCTGATATGGTATGTCGGGGCCGGAGATCGTATGTTGGGGCCTGGTATTGGGGGTCTCGTATTGTAGGCCACGTTCCAACCCTAGTAGAGTTATGTCGTTAAAATGCCATATCCGGCAAAACAAAACTTTCTTCATCAAATCATTCTGTACGTCGGTCGTAGATCAGGGAAAATAAATTGGTCTTGTTAGCATTGTCCTTTTAGTAGCCATTCACCAAATAAAAAGGCAATCAAGAAACAACCCAGAGTGTAACACAATATTGACTTAAAAAAAGTCAAGTGTTGTCGATTTCAATGCAGGTCATGTCAGAGTGAGTGCTCATCTATTTAAAGCTGAATTATTTCTTCAAGTTTTTGATACTAAAAACGTGTACAAATTTTCAATAGCACTTTTCAAAAAAATGAAAATCGACAGTAGAAAACAGCGAGAAGAAAGATTTCTTTATATAGGACTAAGTGTCCCACACAACGCAATTAGCATATTCAATGTTTACAATTTTTTTACATAGCAGTCAGAGATCAGGACTAAATAATTCATCAGGTTTTAAGCATTTTAAACGGGTAAAACCGTTTTTGCTTTTATATTTGTGTGCTTTTTGGTGTAGTGAATTTAGAATGGTGAAATTTAGCGATTAAGAATGTTTTGATTTACAACAATTTGAATTTGATCGACAACCTCATTTGCATAACGCGGGTTTCACATTCGAAAAAGCACCAAAAGTGCAAAGTCGCCGTGGTCAAGGAAGATAAAAAGCGCAACGTATTTTTATATTTCTATGCTTCCTAACATCTGTTTAGCAAAGTTCAGTTGGAATTTAGAATGGGTCGGTCTGGACTAGTGAAATGAATGCCGGCAAAGACAGGGTACTTTCACCGGTTTTCAGAAAGCGTTCTAACGAGGGTTAATAATATTAGTTTTTGTGACCCTAAAAATGAAAACAAATCAAAATAAACATGCATTTCATACCTTTGAAGGAACACTTGACTTGGGAATTATAATGAATTTTTGTGGCGTTTCCTGATTTTCGAGCAGCGAGCTCTTCAATTTTATGCAACTTCCTACTTTCGCCACGCTCAAATTTAGGTCCTCGAGCGCTCTGACTGTTGTGGCCTGTAAAAAATATATTTTAACGTATTTCCGAAAACTAAAGTCATTTCATATACTTATGACCCAAGATGATTTAGTGGGCAAAGTTTGAGGGCAAACTTTTTTTTGACCTGAAACGCAGTGGACCGTTCTTAGGGAAAGTGCCACTTAACCCCTAGGAGTGCCAATTGCACATAATGCCATAACTCTGTCAATACTTGACAGCTTTTTTTATGAATTTTTGACAACAAGATGGTCGTTTTATTATTATTATTTTAATGCAACGCACAATAACTAATTACAAAACAATATTTTACAATTTACACGTCTTACATCGATTACATTGCCTACGGCAAATTAAACTTAAAGAAAAGAAACGGAACTCATTTCAGTACCAGTTCATAGACTATAGTAAAATTATTATTAAAAGAGGAAGCAAACAAGGAAATAAAACAGACAATTATCTTCATTACTTTCAACTCATGGCGGCTGCTTTCCCATCCGATTTGAAAAGGAAAGCTATGTCAGCTGAAGTACCTTCACATGAACAGCTACTAAATTGAACTACGGTATTCTCGTCAACTGAAAGTACACCTGTAGATCTAGCAAACATGCGCTGCAAACATTATTATAAAGTGCTTAACAAAAACTCCACAGTGGAACCCACCGGCATCAAAACCTGGAAAATCAACTTTACCGACGAATATTGAGAATGGAAAAACAAATTTTCACACTAAAATGTTCTTGTGAAGATCTATTCTTTAAAAATGTTAACCCTCCTATTTGTGATATGGTTGACCACCCCCATAACTTTTCAACTTTTTCCCCCTAAAAGTTGTGGGCCTCTCACATTAATGAACGTGTTGAGAACTGCAAAATAAGGCATAGTTTAGGGGTATACCTAATATACACCAGGATTACAACGTTTTTGAACTTTTAAATTTTTACGTTTTAAGCCCGTTTATCTCAAAACTTCTTGTTTTTAATTATATCAGTGATTGGAAATACGCTCACTCACTGAAAATGGTATATCATACATAGGCAGTGAGTTTGTAGTCCTGGATCTGGACAAAATGTCGTTTTGTCTGAAAGGGTTAACAAATTGGCAAAACTGAATAGATCTTAAAGAGCCTTGCTACTAGGAGAAAGAAATACCGTTGAGTTAGACTTCGACATTCAAAGCCACGATAACAAAAGGGACCGGTTGTTCCAAAACGGTTCAAGTTAAAAGTTAAGCAAGGGCTCTGTTAGTTTCTCTTTGTTCAGAAACGTTTACCTGAGAACAACCAAAGCCACAAACAAGTTTACAGGATCCTTAAATCGCTGAACTACAAACAAAATTCAAAACTGATCCTAACTCAATGCATCTGACAAGACAACGTGGCGCTTAAGCAACTGGACGGCTGAGGAAAAAGAACGGAAAAAAAAACCGGTGTGACCAACGTGACAATTGATGACCTACGCATCTTGCCCTGACTTTTACGAAATGAAAATGAATCGTTTATAATAACATGTCACGTTGATCACACAACAATTCCAAAGACTCCCACATTAGTTGCACTATTGCATAGACTGACTTATAGTAGCGAGGGAAGACAATGTACTAAGGCAAGTATCTGAGTATAGTCTGGGTATTACAGATTGCGTACTAATGTGAGAGATTACATTAATCTAGAGATTCTTTACATAACACTATACACCTGTCACACAGAGAAAAATCTCACAGCTGATGAAAATACTAGAATAGGCCTTATCACGGTTTTCGACGCCATTTTGACGGGTAGGCAAACAGGCTTGAAATAACAGTGTTTGTATGGAAATCCGATGTCAAATAATTTTCATAAAATATCGCTTCTGAAAAATTCATGAATTGGAAACTTTTGGCACTAGGAAAAAAATTTTGAGAAAAAAAATTGAGGGATGTAGCTGTGACAGAAAGCGTCCAGTCGTGTTTTGAACTTTCCATACA
Source organism: Pavona decussata (assembly GCF_977016875.1). Taxonomy (NCBI): domain Eukaryota; kingdom Metazoa; phylum Cnidaria; class Anthozoa; order Scleractinia; family Agariciidae; genus Pavona; species Pavona decussata. The sequence continues at coordinate 585,192 of NW_028145676.1, forward strand.
TTTCCCTGTATTTTTTCCCGCGAACTATTTTTAGGAGCAGTTCACGGCTGGTTCGCTATACAGACAAATGTATGGAAAGTTCCAAACACGACTGGACGCTTTCTGTCACAGCTACATCCCTCAAATTTTGTTCTTAAAATCCTTTTTCTAGTGCCAAAAGTTTCCAATTCATGAATTTTTCAGAAGCAATGTTTTATGAAAATTATTTGACATAGGATTTCCATACAAACACTGTTATTTTAAGCCTGTTTGCCTACTCGTCAAAATGGCGTCGAAAACCGTGATAAGGCCTATGCTACTCAAAGCTTGTGTCTTAAAGCCGTCTTAAGTAAACAATTTAACTGTACATAACCTAGGTTGCCTCATTAAATATATATTTTTTGTACTAAAACGTTCCTTCCCAGTATATAGCTAACTCATTTTAGACCTTAGCTTCCGTAAGCACTCTTCCATGTTTCCTTTAATTTACATGGTATTTCCTAGTTTTTGTGAAAGCTGCATTGACTTATTACACTCTATCGTCGGCAGTGCTAGCTCCAGAAGGGACATTGTAGTAAGGACTGGCTTCATCGTGCTTGCTGACGTCTAAGTATGGCACATCCATCTGCATTATCGTCTCCAGTTTTTCAATCAGTTGAAAAAAACTGGGACGATTACAAGGATCTTCCTCCCAGCATTCCGTCATCATTTCATATCTGTTATGGATTGGGACACGGAAAAAATTAAAAAATGTTTGGGCTGTTTTGTTGTTTCACCTGCTATGATAAATAATCTATTTAACAATTAGATTATGAGCTCGAGATTTCTATCGCGTGATAGCTGATGAGGGCGCAGCCCGAATCAGCTATCACGCATAGAAATCGAGAGCGAATAATCTAATTGTTTTAGTATAAATCTACTAGTCGGTCAAAACTAAACAAGTAAATTATCTATTTCCTCATCGCAGACACTTCGAAAACGCGAAGAAGCAGGCGCCATTTTGTTGAAAATCGCTACTCACTATCTATCACAGAATAGATAGCGAGTAGCGTAGCCAATCAGAGAACGGCATTCGTGATAGAACACTAGTAGATTTATACTAAAGGCTAATAGATTACATCTTCTCTACACTAGTTCTGGTGTAATTTTGATAAGGTCTTACAGAGTTGAAGCCACCTGTCGCTCTCAAAGAATGATTTCTCTTAACATTGACTTTTACAAATCACTTTTGCATCCGTCTTTTTCGATCGTTAATTGGAATTTCTGGCATTAACACACCTATCCAAAACATTATGTAACTCGCCTCTAAGATGGGGACTCTTATTGCGGAGCGTTAAAGGATATATACATTGCCTTTGGTGTGAAATCTCCTAGCTATATCATTTCCTAGATTCAAAAATTAACAAATCCAGATTCTGCATGTTAGATCGTCTTAATTTGGCAAAAAAAAATTCGGAAACTTACACTTCTTCACAGCACATATCTGGCCTTTCCATGCGATGACCAGTGTTCAGTAGGTGGTACAGCTCTGAATTAGTCAATGTCGGGTATGGAACACCTCCTGAATTGTATGAGGATTGTAAGAGTTAGTCAGCCAGTAAACAAAGGTAAGAACATTTTTCCTCGCTTTTGTAAATGTTTTATTATGACTTGACAGCTGTATCAACAATTTGATTCGTGGGCTAAAAACCTTTTGGCATACCCAGTGGAAGTAGAAGAGACAGGAAAACTCTAAGCGACCAAACAACCTCTCCACTTACACACAAGCCCCAGAGATTGACATTAATGCTTTCATATAGCACTTATCAAAATCTCCCCTTTGTCTTACTGGCCCTAGTAATTTCCGACGTCTGAGTTATTCTGATATTGCACCTTAAACAGCTAAGATATTCAATTTAATAAGGCTGTCTGAGAAGTGGAATTTTTGTAAAATAATGGTAATATCTCCTTACCTGAATAAAAAAGGACGGAATACGTTAAAAAAAAGATAGAGGTGTGATTGGTTCACTTACCTAAAGTCGCCATTTCCCAGAGAAGAATACCAAAGGCCCAGCTATGTAAAAACATAAAGGAAACAGGTATTAACTTAATTTAACATTTGCTTGGTTTTGCATTACCCTTTCAAATGATTGTGCATGTTTGTTTGTTTGTTTGTTTTTTAATTATGCTTATGTATAGTCAAGTAGTTTCCTTGGCCAATACCATATTTGAATACAAGGCTTTTCTTCCGGCTGAAGTGTGTCGGGAGTAGTAATTGAAAACTAGTGTGACCTTGAATGTACAAACAAACACAGTTTACATAACTTTTATCAGAGAACCAAATAACCGAGTAAATAACTTAATAAGTGGAAGTAGAAGAGACAGGAAAACTCTAAGCGACCAAACAACCTCTCCACCTACACACAAGCCCCAGAGATTGACATTAATTATTTTACTAACTTGAAAACTTCTTGGAAATTATCTACTTACACATCACTTTTGGTAGTGCAAATGTTTTGATAAAGTGCTTCTGGTGCCATCCATTTCACTGGTAGCTTTCTCGTGTTTTCTGAAGTATTGACATCTTCATATATTTGGCGCATCAACCCAAAGTCCGACACTTTCACTTTGTTGTCACAGCCAACAAGTACGTTACGAGCGGCCAGGTCCCGGTGGACAAAATTTATTTCAGCAAGATGATTCTAAACAAAACCGTAAACGAGCAAAAAATAAATTATTTGATAACAAGTGACCATTATTACGTAAAGGTAGACGACCACATGTCGGAAGGAACCGCGGAAGTGTTCTTCTGCTCGATCGCTAGGCATGCCCGTGCAATCAACTAATTTCCCATGAGTGTAGCTTATTATACAGGAATGTTTCAGACGGTTTGTTAAAAACATTTCTCATAACCCAGTGGGCTACTACACCATAAGGTAATGGTTTCACCCAATCACGGCGCACAGCATGACACTTGGTGCCATATATCTGAAACAAAGCCAAAGTTGAATTGGGTTATATTAAACAATAGCAAGCTGAAAGCAGTTACTATGACTGCGTTGAACACAATTGGAATAATTACCATTCCCTTTGCAATCTGCCAAGCAAAACAAAAAAGCTGTTTGGTGGAAAAGCTTTTCTCCTCTTCATCATCACCATCCTCAAGATTCTCTGTAGAAAAGGCGGCAGCCGGGCTGTTTCCATTTGATGTTGATGGAACTGACAGCAATTCTTGGTCAAGGGGATCCTCACAGTCATGGCCCTAAAATTCATAAATAGGAGTTGAGTCTCAACCATGTTTTGTTCTGTTGTATTAAACACACTAGGTGATGCAAATGAGCGCACCAGGGAGATATAGAAAATACATTTCCAAATCACTAATTTTGCTCTCCAGTTTGACAAACAATCCATCTTTGTTCGAAAGATGTCAAATATGATTAAAAGAACTTCTTAACTGGTCAACTAACTGTTTGAGGCAAATAAAAATACGGTATGTTTGTTACATGATTTGGCTAAGAGGCAACAAGTATGAAAGCTTGAGTGGCTATTGACGAATCCTTTTAAAGAGTAAACGTCAGAAATCTTCAAAATGAAAAAAAAAAACGTGGCAAAACGTAATTTAAGCCAACAAGGTTAAAAAAAAAGCATGAAGCGAGCATGTAGAGTCAGAAGATTTGATTGAATTAATCATCACTCAGCGTTTATTGATTGTTCTCCCTGGACTTGGAAAAAACACTTGACTGATCTAACCCAACGAACTCAAATTTGGGAAACGTTTTCATTTTGACGGGTAGGTGTGCAGGGCTGGTGGAATTTCATTAAGATTTAGACAGACGGCTGTCCAGGTATCCACTAGCACCTACTATATGAAAAGGTTAATTGAAAATTCACTTAATTTTTTTTAAAGGTTGATCAGGTTGTAGAAAAGAAACTAATCACTAATATATTTGACTTGAACTCGAAATCATTTCCAATTTTTCATATTATTTACGCTTTGATGGAATATATTCTACCTTCAGTGAGGTTTCATCTACCAGTGGCTGATCTCCCACAATCTTTATCTGGATAGCGTTGCTCTCCTGAAAGGGAAAATGACACTAAGTACCATAATACCATGGGAATCAGGTTTTGACAAGGACATTTTTGCAGAAAATAATTATTCTTGTGATGTTTAAGTTTTTAGTTCATTTTAGTGTTCTACTCTTGGTTTCGATTACTTGTTTATCTATTTTTGTAGTTTTCTGACGTTTAAGAGAAATCCAAGATTGTGGATCCATGATGGCCGCCGCTTTGCAAGCATGACCTAACTCCAAACGGGTACAACATCATCGACTCCCATTGTGGACCACAAAGGAAGCATCTTTGAACATGCTATTTATCCTCCAGGTATCATTTTCATAGTTTCATACTCTCAGTGTTATGACGGGAGGGCTGCAACACTGAAGACGACGCCCTAGATAGGGTTAATATGTGCTTACTTACTTCGGGGCGATCCTGTGAAGACAAGGCCATGTCAACAACAATTGATCCCATCTCCACTGGTATTTGATCTCCTTCCTTCTGCTTCAGAGTACAAAAAACATAAATGAATAAATAAATAGTTAAAAAATAGCGAAAGAAAGAAAGAAAGAAAGAAAGAAAGAAAGAAAGAGAGACCAAAAGAAAGAAAGAAAGACAGAAAGAAAGAGCGAGAGAAAGAAAGAAAGAAAAAAAGAAAGAAAGAAGGAAAGAAAGAAAGAAAGAAAGAAAGAAAGAAAGAAAAAAAAAAGAATGAATGAATGAATGAATAAATGAGTAAGTGAGTGAGTGAGTGAGTGAGTGAGTGAGTGAGTGAATGAATGAATGAATGAATGAATGAATGAATGAAGGAACTCAAAAAATATAAGTGAACAATGACATCTTCGTGTGGCTTGTTGACAGGCAATTTTATATACTGGTGAAGACGTTTTAAACGTTACCTACTTTATCAAAGTCTGTTGTTGCTCTCCCATCTTTGACGACGTCTTTGTCTTCATAGCATTTTGCTTGAGAGACCTCAGGCATATTGATCTATTATTTAATAATGAGTCATGAGCAATGAACACAGTTTCTAAAAGTATATTACCGAATGATTTAGTTTGAATTATAATAGGAATATAGGTATTTTGAAGGAAGGATAAGTTATAATTTGAACTTGCTCTTATGGTTCATTTAACTGCTTTTTTTTTTTTTTTTTGGATAAAATTAAAATTAATGAGATATGGATCTATACTGCATCGTCTTGTAAGACGTACGGACGCCAATTTAACATAAGCACTACAGTGGGGAGGGGGGCGGGGACGGGGAATCCAAGACTTTCAATAGACATAAAGAAGAAACATCAGTAACAAAAAAGTAATTAGCAATAGAAAAGGCCTCATTTTTATTTAAATAGGTAACACAAGGAAAATCTTTTCGGTTAGATTATGATTATCTCAGTAACAATAATGCTGGAACCGTAGCTCAAGTGCCTCGCGTTGTTGTTAAGGGTTCCGACTCTAGCCACAGGGGGCCCACACAAACTATGTGACCGTTTGTATTTTGAATTTATAGAGGCAATGTATGGGAATATCGAAAATCCTCGTATTATCGTACTAGATTGCGATAGATATTCTCATTTAACATCAAAATAAACGTAGTTTTACCTTAAATGTTGTGTGTTGTCGTTCCTGAGGTTGAAGACGGCGATTTTAGCCATTTGAAGGGTTCGGCGTTGAACGTTCACTCGAGCGTAATAGAAGAGTGAGAAGGGAGGAAAACTTGTTTTGAAAGGGTTCCAGCGCCGGAGCGATTTTTTCCCCCAAAAACGCATCGCTCCGATTTCAAACTTCACAGCATAAAGGTCAAAGATTTTCGATTCTTCTCGTACCTTCCAATCGAAAATCCATCCAAACGGCCCGGAGCTAGTCCTCGAAGAAAATCAAAATCCCACAGTATTCGAGCGAGTGGAATGCGCAGCAAAATTCATGCGTGCCAGCCACAAACCGTCCCGCTGATTGCCCCTTTCTGATTGGACGAAGTTAGACAATGGCACGTAAGAATTTTGCTACGCATTCTACTCGCTCGAATACTGTGGGATTTTGATTTTCTTCGAGGACTAGCTCCGGACCGTTTGGATGGATTTTCGATTGGAAGGTACGAGAAGAATCGAAAATCTTTTGACCTTTATGCTGTGAAGTTTGAAATCGGAGCGATGCGTTTATTGGGGGAAAAATCGCTCCGGCGCTGGAACCCTTTCAAAACAAGTTTTCCTCCCTTCTCACTCTTCTATTACGCTCGAGTGAACGTTCAACGCCGAACCCTTCAAATGGCTAAAATCGCCGTCTTCAACCTTAGGAACGACAACACACAACATTTAAGGTAAAACTACATTTATTTTGATGTTAAATGAGAATATCTGTCGCAATCTAGCACGATAATACGAGAATTTTCGATATTCCCATACAATGCCTCTATAAATTCAAAATACAAACTTTCACATAGTTTGTGTGGGCGCCCTGTGCTCTAGCTTACTCAATATAATGGCGGTGCTTTTATGTTGTTTATTTATTTATTTATTTATTTATTTATTTATTTATTTATTTATGCCGTGGTAATTGTAGCGTAGCACTTAATATGGTAACCTTTCTATTGCTTTTACTCATCGAATATCATACCATTCTTCTCCGCCTGCGTAACCACTGCAAAAGGTCACCAAATGCAACGTACTCTATCACCAGGAACTTATGATCCTGAAGTGTGCAACATCCAACGAGGGATACGATATTCTGGTGGAAACCCAACATCTTCATCTGCTCAATCTCAGACATGAATTGTTCCTTTTGTGCCTCAGTTGCATCATCTATATAAAACAAGTAACTCCACATTAATCACAGCATAACATTACTATTAACACTCCTTTAATCACAATTTGAGCTAATTTGGATAGAGACGAATGCTTGGCTTTTTTCAGCCTCAAAAGCATCAACATCTTTGCTATAAGTCGCTCATTAAATCGATCATCAGACAATGGCTCAATGTTGAACCTCAGACTTGCAGCCAGTACACAGATCGATTCTAAATTACCTTGCAAAACTTTGACAGCAACCATCTTAGATGCCCTCTTTGGTTCTTTTCTCGGCCGTTTTCCAGTTTCAAATACCTCAATTCCTGCTCGTCTTCTTAGAGTTGCTTTGTGGACCACGCCAAATGCCCCTCGGCCCAGCTCTTCTTCGTATTCTATTTGCTCAGGAAGTATTTCCCACTTGTCGAGGGGAACAATTTGGCGTTGTGAGCGAGCCGTTCTGGAGGAAAATCAACAATTAATACTTCAAATACAACTGGACACTTTTTTAGTTTTTCTATTTTGTTAAGTGCGAAAAACAGCTTGTTCACGACTTACAACAGCAACAGTATGGGGAATTTCAGGGAAGGCTGACATGTCTGCCTTGTTTATAGGGTAATGAAATTTCATTACTTGCATCATTTGCAATTTCATCAAGATATTTACTTGTGGTTATTAAATATCAAACTTCTGTACCGCTACAATTGAAACTGCGTGAGAGAACAGTGGCCATTAATGAAACGTTTCCATTTAAATCGCCATAGTTTTCTACGTCAAAATTTAAACTTCTCTTGATTTTCATTCGGGACGATATTATATGGCACTAACATCTAACTCTTTCAGCATGGTTAGGATGAAAGTTTAGCTAACCAAGTAAGCTATAAAAACCAGACTTGAATTTTAAGATTCGGTTGAAGCTTTCTCAGCGTAGTTGCAAACGAGGTAAAAAAAAAAGTATATATGCCCAGTTCTTCTGCTGAGATTTAGGCATGGATTGAAATCCTTCATTGCAAGTTGGCCTTAGAAACGTTTTACTTGTGTTTTGTAATTTCTTTGATACCTATCAATGAAAGGAAAATAAATGACTATACTCCAGTACCAGTCTTTTATGTTTGAATGTTTCATAGTAGTATAGATCTTGCTCAGTTCAAACTGAAGTAACCTACCCCAGTCCTATCTGTTACCTTCATTCGGAGCTGAAGGTAAGACTTTGAAAGTACAGAAGACTTGGTCTGCTTTAAAAATGCTTTTGGAGTTTTGAGCAAGGGTGGGGTGAGGAGGGGGACAACCCTGCTCACCATCCTCAGGATCTCGGAAAACCTGACAGAGTGTTAAAAGTGTTAAGACCTTTAAAGATAAAAACCTTTCAATTTTCTTGCGATGTGACTTGCGGTAACACCAGAAGCTGATGATAATCGAAACTGTCAGCAACAGAAGCAATGCAACACCAGAAGATATGTAGGCAACTGCATTTATGGAGGACTCATCCCCTTCCTCTTTGGAAGACGGGGGTTTACTTACTGCAGAGAAAAATAAACAAGAACATAACATGCACAATAACTAACAGAGATCTTAATTAATAGTGGCTAATATGTTTAAACATGTTTATGCAAGATAACAGACAAATTATTGTTTTCAAAGCAAAATGGGTGCGATGTTTCAAAGAGCTGGATTGTCTAATTTAGGAGATTTACTAAGATAATGGAAATGACAACTTTCCCTACTTTTGGGGTCTTTTATAATACAATTAAATGACGGAGGATGGGAATTCAATTCATGAAGTTGTTCATATTTACTTGACTTTGAAACTGATAGGCCGACAGAATCGATAATCCAACTGCATCTCAACAAAAAGCTGCAATGCATAAAGTTCTCCTTGCATTCCCCTTTCATGCTTAAATATAAGCATATTATTAATTATTCCATGATCACAAGGAGGTCTTGTGACCCAAATTTGTGCCAAAAATTCCTTTCTAACAAATTTTAGGAACAGCTGATGGTGGGAGGGTGGCGCCGGGTCAATTGCTAGATCGCAACTCGTGATAAATTAATAAGACCATACCATATTAGTAAATTAACATGATTATATGGTACTGGTCCAGCTAAAGATTAATAGTATAACTTTATAATTAAAGAGTAATTTGAAAACAAAAATCAATGGTTTTAAAGGAAATATCTTCATAACAAATCGTCATTGCACAAGTAACCATCGCAGCATTGTATAAAATAACCACCCATATCAGTTTTGTTACAAAGGTCTTAGTGCATCCATATTTGAAACGCTTTTCAGCACTTGATAGTAGCATTGGCTACCAATGAAAATACATGGACGGCCTGGGCACTCTTTAAAGGTCATGGTACTGTAACATTCGAAGCATTTGAGCCTTTGATCTACGTGTTACAAGAAAACATAAACTATCAGTACATTATGTAGGCACATTGGGATAACTTAATTTGAGTCTGGGGAGGATTGAAGATACACAGTGAATTCAGGCCTACGAACAAAAAAGCGATGAACTGGGCTTCCCTTTTGTTACACTTTATACCCCAGAAATCGCAGGACCCTTAAGAACGTAAAAATGGGAAAAGCATTAAAAGGACAACCATCCGTTCAATATGAAGATATCGTTTTGTTAGCTAGATAGACGGAGAAGATATCATTTCCTGTTTTGTGACTGTGTTTGAAAAATAGATTTTTTTCTGGAAATGAGAAGATCACTGAGTTGTTATTACAGCTAACAGAAATAGGAATAAAATAGGAATAGAATAAGCATTCGTGTGGTCTGTTTTTAAACTTATTTATAAGTTGTGAAGACGTTTCTCTTAATACCATTCGGGGCAAGCTACACAATACCTGTAGCAGTGGCGAACAGAAAAAATGAAGTCATTCGCAAAACCGCCTACGTTTCTTCCATACAGGTGTAAATACATTCTAAGGCATTACTTTAGCTTGTACCTGAAGCTTGCTTTTCACAAATGTAAAGCATTGTTTGTTCGCAGTTTTCAACTTCAAGCTTCAAACCATCATCAGTTGACATCGTTACACATGCCCTGTTCGTTTTGTCGCCAATCCACACATGCTGTGAAACAAGACAAAGATTGAATAGTTTTACAGTTAATTAATTACAGTACCCACGAGGATGATTTTCATCTCATTTAAATGCAGAGCCAACTACTCGATTTAAGGTTACCCTATACCTTCAGAGGTGTCTCGCGTTTAAGCGATGTAGCGCGACCAGTTTAAACTGTAGATACCTAAACCCTATATCAAATTAAAGCTTATAGAGCTGGCTATCAAACTATACCAAGAATTTTGAAACAAAGTGAATTGTCGAATTTTTCACGATCTCTTAATGCGAGCGTCCGAATCACCTTTTTAAAGCTGCAAGTCAAAACGAATTTTCTTTTTCGCTAATTTAATTTGCTCCTCAGTTTCCGGACCCAAAGCGCTAAAACAACGTGTCTGCTTTTTGCCATATTCAATCGCAATGAAAAGTTATAGAGCATTTTCGAAATAGGATGAAAAAAAATGTGGAGTGATCGTACAAAAATCGCTCTCGGAGAAAAAATATTTCGAAAGAAAAAAATTCGCAGACATGTTTTTGTTGTTTATAAGTTAAACTAGCTACTGTCCAAATTTGAAGGCAAACGAACAAATGTCTTTTGAGTTTTAGCTCTTTGAAGTGGCTCCTCCAAGAGAAAAAATTGATTCGAGAAAACAGCGCTAAAAATTCGGCAATTCATTTTATTTCAAAATTCTTGGTTTAGTTTGATAGCCAGCTCTTTAAGCTTTAATTTGTTTTAAGGGTTCAGGTATCTACAGTTTAAACCGGACGCGCTACATCGCTTGGACGCGAGACACCTCTGAAGACACCTCTAAAGGTATAGGGCAACCTTAAATCAAATTGGCTCAAAAGTTACCAAAACCAATAGATAGGAATAAAAATGGCAGAAAACAACAATGACAATAAACTTAAATAACTCAAAAAAGGTAGAAAACATTGAACTTTTGAAGAAAAAACATGCTCTAAATTGTCTGGCTTTTATGTAAAGATCATATCATGTATGCTAGCAATCAAGTATTATACTAAATTGTTGCCAGTTAAGTCGTAGGTACGGAGACAAACTTTGGTGTTTGCGAAATTTTTCTCCCATCTTCGGATGAATAGTATAGACGGCCTGTTAATTTTTTTTCTCTATAAATTTATAGTTTAAGTTTCCTTCCACCCAATGGACTATGTCAACATCTCACGACATGGTTGTTGTAACCGTGTGCCAAATGTTAAAGACATGGATGCTGCGATCGTCTGACAAATTTTTAACAAGCGGATGTTGTGATCATGTAGCAGCTTTTTAACAAGCGGATGTTGTGATCATGTGGCAGCTTTTTAACAAGCGGATGTTGTGATCATGTGCCAGCTTTTTAATACACAGATGTTGTGATCTTGTAGCAGCTTTTTAACAAGCGGATGTTGTGATCATGTGCCAGCTTTTTAATACACAGATGTTGTGATCTTGTAGCAGCTTTTTAACAAGCGGATGTTGTGATCATGTAGCAGCTTTTTAATACACAGATGTTGTGATCTTGTAGCAGCTTTTTAACAAGCGGATGTTGTGATCATGTAGCAGCTTTTTAATACGCGGATGTTGTGATCATGTGGCAGCTTTTTAACAAGCGGATGTTGTGATCATGTGACAGGTTTTTAATACGCGGATGTTGTAATCATGTCGCAGCTTTTTAATACACGGATGTTGTGATCATGTGGCAGCTTTTTTAACAAGCGGATGTTGTGATCATGTGACAGGTTTTTAATACGCGGATGTTGTGATCTTGTGGTAGGTTTTTAATACACGGATGTTGTGATCATGTGGCAGCTTTTTAATACGCGGAAGTTGTGATCATGTGACAGGTTTTTAATACGCGGATGTTGTGATCATGTGGCAGCCGTTTAATAGATGGATGCTGTGATTTTGTGGTAGCTTTTTGAGACGCGGATGTTGTGATTTTTTGGCAGCTTTTTGAGACGCGGATGTTGTGATTTTGTGGTAGCTTTTTGAGACGCGGATGTTGTGATTTTGTGGTAGCTTTTTGAGACGCGGATGTTGTGATTTTGTGGCAGCTTTTTGAGACGCAGATGTTTTGATTTTTTGGCAGCTTTTTGAGACGCAGATGTTGTGATTTTGTGGCAGCTTTTTGAGACGCGGATGTTGTGATTTTGTGGTAGCTTTTTGAGACGCGGATGTTGTGATTTTGTGGCAGCTTTTTGAGACGCGGACGTTGTGATTTTGTGGCAGCTTTTTGAGACGCAGATGTTTTGATTTTTTGGCAGCTTTTTGAGACGCAGATGTTGTGATTTTGTGGCAGCTTTTTGAGACGCGGATGTTTTGATTTGTGGTAGCTTTTTGAGACGTGGATGTTGTGATTTTGTGGCAGCTCTTTGAGACGCGGATGTTGTGATTTTGTGGCAGCTTTTTGAGACGCGGATGTTGTGATTTTGTGGTAGCTTTTTGAGATGCGGATGTTGTGATTTTGTGGTAGCTTTTTGAGACGCGGATGTTTTGATTTTGTGGCAGCTTTTTGAGACGCAGATGTTGTGATTTTGTGGTAGCTTTTTGAGACGCGGATGTTGTAATTTTGCGGCAGCTTTTTGAGACGCGGATGTTGTGATTTTGTGGTAGCTTTTTGAGACGCGGATGTTGTGATCGAGTGGCAGCTTTTTAATACACGGATGTTGTAATCTCGTTGCAGGTTTTTAATACATGGATGTTGTGATCTCGTGGCAGCTTTTTAATACGCGCATAATGTGATCTTGTGGCAGCTTTTTAATACACGGATGTTGTGATCTCTTTGCAGCTTTTTAATACATGGATGTTGTGATCTTGTGGCAGCTTTTTAATACGCGGATATTGTGATCATGTGGCAGCTTTTTAATACGCGCATGTTGTGATCATGTGGCAGCTTTTTAATTCACGAATGTTGTGATCTTGTGGTTGCGTTTTAATACAGGGATGTTGCGATCTCTATCGCAGTTTTTTGAGACGCGGATATTGTGGTCTTGTGGCAATTTTTTGAGACGCGGATGTTGTTAACTTGTGGCAGCTATATGAGATGCATATGATGCGATCTTGTGTCAGTTTTTTGAGAGGCGGATATTGTGATCTTGTGGCAACTTTTTAAGACTGAGATATTATGACCGGCCCATTTTTCTGGAAGCAAGAATCCAACTTTCGGCACTTGTAAAATCACAAATTATTTTTTGTCGGAAAACCGCAGATTTTTTGTCGGGGTCAAATCGGGTGAAAATTTGTCGGCCGATCAGCTTGCCGCACACTAGCCGATTTTTTGTCCATTGTTCGATCTCCGTGCTGATCTAAGCTCCGATCTCAGCCATTTTGGAAAAGACGCTTGTTTACGTGACTCTCGTTTACATTTCCTAATTGGTTGAGACGCGTGCGAGCCCAGACAAATTGTCTTGGTCCACCGCACAGTAGCCGACAAGTGATTTCACTGCGGAAGAATATACCATAATAAGTAGCTTTTAGTGATTTTTTCCACCAAAAAAAAACAAGAAAAACTTGAAAAAGTTCGCCATTTTTTTCAAGTTGCTTCAGTTGCATCCTAACCATCCCTAACCAAAGATAATTAACACTAGTTTCTGTGCACTAGTAGGGTTATTGTTAACATGAATGAACCATTATTTTAACGACCCACCAATACAAATACATTTTCTGGCTATTCAAAGGACACTAAAAGAAGGTGAGTGCAAGTTCGTTATAATATTCTGCTAAATGCTCTTTTAACTTACACTCGTTGCGTTTTTAAGACCAGTCAAATCCAGGTAAAAAGCTATGAAACCTCGCTTTTCTTTTTCATCCGTGTTAAGCAAATCTCCTCCGGATGCTTGACAGTCCCGACGTGCATCAAACCACGTTTTCCACTTGTCACTGGCCTTGTAGCAAGTCAAGCCATTGAGAAACCAGTCAGCTGTAGGGCAAGGCAGTGGGCCTAAAAAGGAAAAACAATCAATTCCAGCGTACCCCTTTTATGACAAATATAGAGTTAGGCACACCCCACCCCACCCCCCCTTACCCTCACCCACCCCTCCCCCTTTACGTACGACACTTAATTATTACTGCCACTTTTCTATCGCTGTTTATCCTAGTAATACAGATGTCTTAGTGTTCAGCTCTAAAATCTGCTTACCAGATGCTACTTACGGATCAAAATTACGGTCACCTAAGCTGAATTAGCGAATTTTATCATCATGGGATTTTATTTTAGCAGTATCGCTAATTTTAGGAGTACAAAAAGGATTCCGGGTTTGTGATGTGCGTGTTTTTTCAATTTCTTTAGCTTATGTCATGCGACATACGAAACCCATCTTTAGGTAACTTGCATTTGTTTTGGATTCTTTTCCTCCGACTGCTTTGTAAACTCCTTGATATATGTGTTTCTACGTAATTTGCTCAAATTCTCCTTGAATAACCGATATTAACCGGCACACAGCGAGAACATTTAAGCAAACGGACTTGAAAGGCTGTCTCCTGTGTTCTCAAATCGTTTTCAAAGATATATTTGTGTAAGATGATACTGCTCACCTGTTCAGCTGCTTTCTGAACAACATGTTTGTCCGCTCAAAAGGAAAGAAATTAGTTTTCCAGTGTACGGAAATTTTAAACTGACATTTTGCCGAAGGAACAGATATCGACAGAACAGATACCCAAAAAGCTATCCCAAATGGAATGTTGTTTGTCCAAGAGTATTCCTTGCAGGTAGAATTTATCCTATGGCCTATTTTCGAGACCCATTTAACAAGTTACACAGGAAAACTTGCGAGAAAAATGAACACCTTTATTTATTTATTTATTTATTTATTTATTTATTTATTTATTTATTTATTTATTTATTTATTTCTTATTGGGGGATATTAACTCATATAAATATTTTTTGTATATATCTATTTTATTTTATTCTTCAAAGAACGCCTACGTCTCTTTTGAAAAGGCAACTTGTAAACAATTTAGAACACTTGTATTACTTAAAATTAAGAAGCAGCCAAAAACATCTCATTAAAGAATCTAAACAGCTGTGTTGGTAAGACAAACTGTAGCAGGTTTCAAAACAGTATGATATGTGACAAACAAAACGTCAAGCTTGACTGCTCTGTTTAAATTTGCTCGTTTTCTTCTTCATTCCTTAACGTTAAAAAAACATTCAGAAATTTGCCAAGTTTTGATTGAATAATCTGACGCTAATGGACTTCCCCCAGCGTAACTTACTGATCGCAACGATCGACAAACAAACCTAATAATGCACAGTTCTTATTATTATTTTTTTTCTCCTTCTTGCGCTTTTTGACGGCAATCCTACCTTTAGGCTTTTCACAGATGAACTCTTGGTTTTCCTTGTAGTTGCAATTTGTAAAATCCGAACCATCTCTTGATAGTTGAACACAACCAATGCCAGAATGGTTACACGGTTTGTCATTAAGCCAGTCTGCGTAAACAGAACTGTTAAAAGGTGTTCCATCACTCCAAAGATATCCGCCTTCCTGAAACCAGTAAACCAAGCCAATCCAAGCGTGATCAGTCTTTTGCTGTGAAGAGAAGTTTCTAACAAGTTCCATTTCCTTTTCACTCCCTATGCTGGCGAGATTCCCTCCAAAACCACGACACACATTCGAAGCTGTCAACCAGTCGAATTCGGACGTGTTTCGGTATTTGTGCATCAGAATATAGCAGGAGTTATTAAATTCTTTCCAATCATCTGGGCAAACTGAATCTAGAGGGAAAAAACGTAAAGTAGTCAGATTATACCTAGAAAATATTTTTTATTTTCTGTACAAAAGTAAAACAAAAACATTTTAGGCAAAAATTTGACCTACCAATCTGTTAACTACATTAGGACGAAATACCGTATACGATGTTGTAGGATGCAGAATTGTTTTGATGAAATAATAAACAATCAAAGGCGCACAGGTACAGTTCGAGAAAATCAAACTAGCACAAAGAAACCAAATATTTTTTCAGTGCTTGTGCGTAATTCAAAAAAAGCAATTGTAAGGGCCTCTTCATATGATCCCGGTTACCGGGATGGCTCGGTAAGCGGGATGAATTTTGCAGTCCGTTCATATGGGAAATTTCATCCCGGTTACCGAGATGAAAAGTGGTGACGCGGTCAATCGAGCGTGACATTTACCGAACAAGCCCGGCAAGAATTTTTCATTTTTATCGGTTCTACAAACCTCAAAAGTATAATATCTTATCTCTACTACGAAAAGGAATTATTTTGAACTAGAACATCTCAGAAATGAGCCGTAATAATCAAATATATCCGTTCTAAGACGCGAATGTTTGGTTATAGACTTCATCCCGGTAACTGGGATACCGTGTTCATATGAGAAATTTTTCGTCCCGGACTCCCGAGATCTCGGTAACCGGGCTGGCCCGCCCTCTCATATGAACACATCGAATTTTTTACAAAAGAAATAGGAATGAGGCGAGATCTCGGTAAGCGGGCTAGCCCGGTCAACCGGGATCATATGAAGAGGCCCTAAGAAGTGTTACCCATTTAAACAATAAACGCTGTGTCTATATGACCGGCAGCCGGTCAAGGTTTTCATTTCACTAAATGACCGGCAGTCCGATATTTTTGTCAAATTACGTAAAATCAATGGCTTTCACCGATTCTTACTAAGCTATTTCGATTAAGAACTCTTAAGCGCTTCTAGAGAGCGCTACGGCTCTAAAGTTGACGCGCAGCTTTTCGCTGGGCTCAGAATAGCGAGCGACTGAAGTGACACTTAGTTTCTGCACGCTCGACTCGACTGCCGGTCAAGGTTTTCAAATCACTAAATGACCGGCAGTCCGATATTTTTGTCAAATTACGTAAAATCAATGGCTTTCACCGCTTCTAACCAAGCTATTTTGATTAAGAACTCTTAAGCGCTTCTAGAGAGCTCTAGGCTCTAAAGTTTTTAACATTTTTACGCGCAGCTTTTCGCTGGGCTCAGAATAACTCAATAAGTGACAGGGAACTCACTGATCCAACGCCGTTCAAAATGGAGTAAATGACGAAAATATTTTACTGTAAAATCTGATTGATACACGCTTAACACATTTCTCACAGTATATTGTAACTACAACAGTATACCGTATTAACAATATATCGATTTAAAAGTGCCCTGGGCGTTTATTAAACTTTTGGACCTTGAGAGTGAGCCTGGGCGCTTAACCATTATCAGCAGTAAACAATAAATGATAACAAAACCTAAAGATATTGAAAAAGCAGATTTTTTAATGGTCTTTGTAAGTTTCTAAGAACACTCGGTCCTTGGGAAAGTCTCTCGTTGTCACTAATCTTGCTAATGTCAGTTAGCGACCTCCCCCTTTGCATGCAATTCATTTTTTGAGGGGTGGGGGTAGGCACTTATTCGAGCTTTTTTCCTACGTACTGGGTGGGCGCCTACTCCAGGTGGGCGCTTATTCGCGTTCGGGCGCTTAATGGAATAAATACGGTATTTTCTAGACTACGAGCAGGGGGTGGCGAGGCGCCACCCCACCCCCCCCCCTCGTCCCCAATTTTCGCGCGGCCGCTTTTTTCGCTCCGCTCTAGTTTTCGCTTTACTCGACGGACTATAAGAAAAAATAGGGACTGCTCGTAGTCAACAGTAATTTTACTGAATTTGACAAAAAATATCGGACTGCCGGCCATTTAGTGATTTGAAAACCTTGACCGGCAGTCGAGTCAAACGTGCAGAAACTAAGTGTCACTTTAGTCGCTCGCTATTCTGAGCCCAGCGAAAAGCTGCGCGTCAACTTTAGAGCCATAGAGCTCTCTAGAAGCGCTTAAGAGTTCTTAATCGAAATAGCTTAGTAAGAATCGGTGAAAGCCATTGATTTTACGTAATTTGACAAAAATATCGGACTGCCGGTCATTTAGTGAAATGAAAACCTTGACCGGCTGCCGGTCATATAGACACAGTGTTACAAACGGCTGAAATTAACATACCAGCTTTAGACGGTATTCCCATTAGAAGAAGGAGAGCGAGGGAAACAATCTTCGCCATTTTATGTCACCAGAAATGCAGCGGCTATAAACACAGAAAGGATAACCAAAGAACAGTTCGCATCTTTGTAACAAGGGAAATAATTTGTCCTATTCAGCTGCTCTCTGATAGCCTGTGCGCTCACATGCTTGCTGCCTCCTTTTTCGCTCAAAGGAAATATGCAACGTCTGCGTGTAGGCAACTATTTAACAATGCTAATTCTTGGCGCCTGTCGACACACTGCATGATACTCCATCTGGCTTATTAACAGTATAACATCTTGCCTGACATGGATCCTACAAATTTCATGTTCAATCGTTCTACCCCGGGGGGGGGCACTTGGCCCATGTTTAGGTATAGGGGTGCCGCTGGGGGTTTGAAACCCTGACCCTGTTTAGGACGAAAATAACCTTAAATACCTACCCTGTGTAGGACAGCGCCCTCTACTTTCAGACCCTATTTAGGACAAAGGACAACATCTATCTCTTGTCTTACACAAGTGTTTATTGGCAATAGTAATAACATTTAAAGGCCCACTGTCACTTACCGGACGTGATGTTCCACGCATTGAAACGCGAATACCAATCACATCAGATGAAATAATACACTTCCTAGAAGTGATGGCGAAAAATCCCAAAATTTCGCATTAACAGCGGTGAACCTTAAGTGGAAACTCAATTGACGTGAAGCATTGTTCACTAAAATAAATACACTGACTAACGTCTCTGATTTCGGATTGCCAAATACAAGACGACAGTCTTGCAACCATACCCTGTCTAGGACGGGTCCAGGACAGACTGGCTTGAAATTATATACCCTGTTCAGGACAGAGACGCCAAAAACCATACCCTATCCAGCGGCACGTCCCCGTATAGCTCATATAGGGGAGTACCCCCCCCCCCGGGCGTTCTACTCCTTTCCATTTTTAAGAAGCAGCCAATATCACATTTTAGTTCCAAGTTATTTACTGTCCTAATCAATTAACCAGAAAGGCTTGCTTGTTGTGATGTTTAGAGATGACTGAAGGAACACGAAAAGTTTAATAAATTCACCGCTAACGTAAAAAGATTTCTTCTAGCTGAGGGGGTGGCACAGCCCCCAGTAACAGCTGGATAATTTTTAGACGTCAAAGGGGCGCTGGCAGCGTAAAAGCATTGCGTATGCTGTTTGGGCTGACGCTGATCGGGCTCATTAAAAGTTTGCTGGTAATAGAAATTTTCGTCACTAAAACAAGAATAGCCGAGCGAATAAGAATTTTTTTCCCTTCTTGCCATGCGAAAAAATTAGTTAATCGGCAGTAATGTTTTCTGTGAAAAGTCTGTGAACATCTGGAGTTAGTTAATATAGCGCACAACATAGGTATAATATAAACACGAGCTCTAAACACGGGGCAAGAAATATAAGCTGAATGATTTTGGTAGAACCATATTTTTCTTAAATATATTTTCTTTATGTCGTTATGTCATTTTGTTGATAGTGCGGAACCGGGTTTGTCACCAATGATGTTATACTTAGTTCATTTCTCGTCGTTTGCGCCTTTCGTTGTCAGTAACTGTTATCTATTCCCCTAGTTTTCAAAGTCTCCAAGCTGTTATGAGTATAATACTGTAAATAGAAGCGCTATTAAGAGGCCACCGGTCGCGCGGTGGCGGCTCCCTTTTTTCAGTCCCAGTTGCGTTTCTGCTATTGTTTATGCCAAGAATTAATGTACATAGCTTGGCTTTGTTTCGTCCACGTCCCAGTGAATAATCTGAGTTGAAATCTCTCTTTCTAAAGTGTTATTGCCGACCATACAAAAATCGACTTACGATTCTACTTTACATCGGTGGACAGATGCCACCACCAGCAGTTATGCAAATTTGTAATATACCTGACATTAAAAGTTCCGATAATTTTCTGATGAATAAATAGTCCTTTTGTTTAAGGACGGCGCTTACTTTTGCAACTGCGCATTATGGCAATTAGAAAAGAAGACTAACTATTATAGTCTACCAACCTAATTAGTTTGTCGCTGTTTACCTTCTCCGTTATCAGTAACTGCTTTTAATATTTATAAGAATAATGTTTGAAATTTACTAATTTGCACCCCCAACCATCAGCTGCCAGCACACATCAATTGTCTCCCGCGTCATTGCTAAATATACTGCACCGTTAATTGACCATGTGAAACATATTATATCCAATTGGTTTTCTATTTTTTTTAGGAAATTTTATCCCCCTTTGTTATGTTACTTGAATTTCAACAACATTGCCGCTTTTCTGTGTGAAGGGAACTATATATCCCTTCTGCATACTTTTACCTTTCGTTCTTCTTTCGCTCTTCTTTCTAAAAATTGTATTGTCGAAATCCTACAGAGGAAGTTTTAAAGAGTAAATTGAAATAAGAGCCTGTATTATTTATCGGCGTGTTTCAACAGCCAATAGGAGAGATCCATGGTCATACTTTTGAATTCGTGGATGACATATCTGTCTTTCAGTTGAGTTTTAACCGATCTGTCACTGACCAATCAGTCGCTCTTGGTCTCGTATTATCCAACACTACATACAGTGAGTTATCATTTGGCATCAAGTTGTCTCCATTCAAGTATGGCAGGTTGTTTCCTCTCCATTCTTGATTTCCTTCTCTTGTGTTTTCTTTGCAAAATTTGTCTGCAGTATAATACAGAAGCCCAGCAAGGTAAGGAAATAACTTTTGTCGGAAGTGTTTTTTATTTATTTATTTTATTTATAATTTTTTTTTTTTTACCAAAAATGTGTCATAGGATCTACTGGATACCATTTCCCAAAAGGCAATCATCAAAACCTACCATTCCCTGAACCTTTCTTGATCTTTATTGATTGTGTAAGGTTAATTCTTCTTGTAGCGTCTTTATCGATTTATGTGACATAAACTCTTACTGTTATTTAACCTAAATACGCAATAAGACAGATGGAGTGCAACATGCAAATTTTCGTTTGTGATCAAGTCTGGATACGAATTTTTATACCGAAAATTCCAATTACTTATCTCATACGCTTCTTATGACAATTTGTTAACTCTTGAAGTCTCTTTCTGTCTCACATTATACCGGCTCACCAACAAGAAAAAAAATGTTTAGACTTTTCCCGCGTGTTGTAAAAAAGCGTTTACTGCCTTAAAAATGAGGGAAAACAACCGACCGTTTTGTCATTTCACCATAGATATGGTATTTATCCAGTTTCTGGATTAAAAAGCAGAAAAATAAATTTCGTGTTAACATGTTCGTTCGCATGTTTGGAATAAAATTTTCTTTGGAGTTTATCATACCATACCTTCCAATATGTTCCTTTTCTGGCCCTCGAATTGTCAATCGCTGTTTTTAATAACTAGACGAATGGCGTTTGCCGAAAAATTGCTTTAAATTTCATGCCAACTTGTACAACAAATACCGCCGACTGTTTACAAGAAGTTATTTTTCAGCTTCCCTTTTATAAGGGAAACGTTTACTGCCTTAAAACGGAGGGAAAACATCAAATGGTTTTGTCATTTTACCATACAAAGTATGGTAAAGTTGGTCGAGTTCTTGAATTGACAAGCAGAAAATATATTCCGTGTACAACTCACCAAAAACAATTAGGTTTAGATAGATGCATTTCTATCAGTCTTTCTACTCATTTTGCTCCACACGGCGTGCAGAAATATGTCTCCTATAAGTCGTGGCAATTTCGATTTCGCTTACTGGAAACTTGCAGGTTGTCGAAAATTTAAAAACTTATAGCAAAACTATCGAAGCAAAATCGTTTAAAGCATCGATCTGGAAATGTGGGAGAAACAAGCTGTCCAACAGGGATATTAAACGCTCTCTTTCCAAAATTATCTAGACATGACGAAATTTGCCAACCAGCGCAAACAATGCAATAGTTAATTCATTGCTAAAGGGAAGTGTTTAAACAAACGGAAACATTTACTTTAATACTCTAGTTCTTTTTGGTCTTTTTATTTACCATTTGACGGTGAATCAGTGAAGGTTAAAATGTTGAGGTGAACCCATAGAATTCCACCTGCGCAGGGAAATCGAAAACAAAACGAGGTGAAGAAAAATTTTTTAGACTTCAGTGCGAATCGAACACACAACCCAAGCAGATTGGGTGTAGTAACGAGGGTAATTCAAGGGAATGAGAATGCCTTTGGAGGGTACAATATACGTTTAATGTTATTCTTGATGTTTCCCTAACCCTAACCCAATTCCATTGCCATCGATAGGATGTTTACCTTCTTTCATGTGTCGATATGGCAGCCAATCAGTGTGGCCACAGAAAGTTGTAAATTAAGGTTTCTAGGCGAATTCTTTTCCCGTACTCAGTGTATTGATGCTTTCTAATTAATTCCTAAAGCCTGTGGATCTAATTTTGATCGAGGATGAAAGAATTGGCAAGGAAATGGGACGAATAAAAACATAGCAAAATGCAATTTGTTTATTTCATTTTTTAGACGATATGCTTTCTTATTTTTAATGTTTTTCTCTCAAATTGATAGTTTTAGATCAAGGCGTCGTCATAAAGTTGCCAACTGAGTGAAATTATCTATTCGACAGGTTTTCTCTGAATTTAGCATAGTTAATTATCGCCATTTGAACGGCTGCGTACAGTTTTGTTAAAGCTATTTACATACGAGCGGCAACACACAGTTGTAGTTTGCTGTAATTGGAAACTATTTTTTGTTGTTGTTGTGTTTTTTTATTCTTTTTTCTTGGTTGTTGTTGGTTTACCGGTTTTTGGAGCATGTTTGGAAACAAATTTTCTTTGGAGTTTATCATACCATACCTTCCAATATGTTCCTCTTCTGGCCCTGGAATTGTCAATCGATCGCTGTTTTATTAATCACATGAATGGCGTTTGCCGAAAATTGTTTTAAATTTCATACCAATTTGTACAAAAAATACCGTCTGCTTACAAAAAGTTGTTTTTCAGATAATTTTCTATATATTTCAGCTGCAATGCACGAATAACGTTTACCCAAAACGTTATTTTTCATCAACAACCATTTGCAACATTCATAAGCTTTTGCATGCCATTATTTATTGTATATTTTTCCTAATTATTGGTCATCCATCACCCATAAAGGATCAATATTCCAAAGAATAGCGTTTGTCAAATGCTCTTTACAGTTTATTAATTTGCGCCACAAAACGTCGTCGACCGTCACACATGGGTTGTTTTCGCCTGTATTTTTCCTTCATACTGCCGAGAGAGTTTTAACTCCTTATCTATTGTAATCATTAACGCGCCTAAGTTTTTTTTTTTTTTTTCAAGAAGGGGCATTACCATATCAGATTTTATTAGTTTCTTTAAAATATTATCTCGCGTTGGGTCTTTGCCACGAGGAAAATACTTCGGGATTCGGCTTTAAAAGATAAAGTTCAAATGCTTTTACTGGGCAAAACAGACTTTACGGTCGTTCATGTAATATATCAAACACGAGGAAGAGTGTCTCCTCCGATTTCCAAACACCAAGAAGTAGGTTGGAAACACGAGGTGCAGCCGATTTTTTTTTTAACCAACTTCGAGGTGTTTGGAAATAGGAGGAAACACTCTCTCGAGTGTTTGGTATAGCTTCTCAAACTATTGATAATTCTTGGAGAAATTCGAAGCAAAAGTTCACAAAATTTTATGATAATTCATATCACATTTCTAAACCTCCTTCACGGTAGTGATTTGCTTTGTTTTGGCTTGATGGAATATTAATGAGTTTGAGAAACATACGTCTTTCACCTGAAGAATCGTTACGGTCCTCTTTCCCTCTGTGGTTTTTGTCTAACTCGTCTATCGCCAGATAAACTTATTTTTCCGTCGCATCATTCAGTTTCTATAGTGAACGTCTGATCTGTGAGGAGCTGAAGATTTCCTCGTCCGCGACGGAATAAGCTAAGAGGAACATAAGATTAAATCAGGCCGCAGCTACCAACAATCACTAAAAACTAAAACTCAGAACGTTGGAGCTGGCAAATTTGAGTTCAGGCCCCCGACCTCAGGTTGAAACAACAGCACGGTAGTAATTGAAGCTCTTGTTTCGTCGCCCGCACAGGCCCTGCTGCTGAGGGGTCTTTGGTGCAACCAGTGCCGCGATGTCTTCGCGACAGGACACACAGTGCAGCAATTTTTATCACACGAGATAAATAAATATTCCCCAGGCTGTGAATAAGATGTATTCAACTATGGTTTTGAAACCCCTCATATGATACTATTTCATGAAAACTCACTTGGAATAGTAGACTCCAATCAATTAAGTGAAATGTTGTGCTGATTCTGATTATGAAACGTTCAACAAACGTACTTTTAAGTACGCTTAACTTCAGTCATCACCACTTTTTTATTAGAATGATAATCCTGCTGGTGCTAGATATTTCGGTAACAGTTGATTACTAAACAATTTGCTTTCAGCTTCCCCCGAGGAAAAGAAAGTCCTTGATGAGAAAGAACAAGAACGCGTTAAGAATAATCTACTGGCTAGAATAGCCGCGGAGATTGAACGCACTCGGCCTTATACAGGTAGGTAAATAACTGAATACACGACGGCATTTTTTTTTAAATTTCTTTATTTTACGTTCTCACATTGTTAATTTTGCTGTAGTTCCACCAGAGATTACAGAAATCTCTAATGACCAGACAAAGAATGAGGGGGATGTTTTGACACTCAAATGTACAGCCTGTGGCGTTCCAACGCCAAAGATCGTCTGGACGCGAGTTTCTGATAACAGTGTGGTCACGTTTCCTTTGACTATCAGTGGTAAACAGGATGAAGGAGTCTACAAATGTACTGCTGAAAGTGGTCTTGGAAATGTTGCTACTAGAAGCGTCAACGTGTTTGTACAAAGTGAGTCAGTAAGTTTATGAAACTAGTGTAACATTTATTGCCTGGTAATGTGCAAAGGGTAACAAGTGTGGACAAGTTAAACAATGCCCTTACTAAAATCCTCTTTTCACCCATAATCGTAAAGTACCTCTGAATTAGATGAACATGACTATATGAAAATTAATATATTTCAACTGCGGAAGAAAGAATGAATAAGTGAATAATCATCGCAGTTATATACACAACTTAAGCAGTAACGAAATGAAATCCTAAACAAAAATTCAGGCTTGAACGAGATTCGAACTTATAACCTCTGCGATACAGGTGTAGTGCTCTACCAATCAAGCTATCAAGCCGACTGGGAGCTGGTCATGTTGTGATAATATATCCGTAGAGTTGATGAGATGAAAGTGAATATATAAAAATTTATATATTTGAACTGCACAAGAGAGGATGAATAAGTGAATGATCATCGCAGTTATGTACGCAACTTAGGTAGTTGCGAAAATAAAGCCTGAAAAAATTTCAGGCTTAAACGGGATTTCCGTTCAAGCCTGAATTTTAGTCTATTATCAATTTATATTTCGCCATTCGCCTTTTTCGCTATTTTCGTTCCATAGTTATTCAGTAATTTTTTATTCGCTATTTGGCTTTTACTGTTTTATAATGTCGAAACAGAATAGTAGTAGCACGAGGTTAAAGACAATGAATTCTGTGTAGAGATGCATGAGGACGCACCATCTAACGCCAGCAAACGCTCAAGTAAGAGAAGCTGAAAACAAAAGCAAATTTCACTCCAGCTAGACGCAGGTTGTGGGCGCTAACTGATGATGATCATCCCCCAAGACGTGGCAAAGTGCGAGACGAATGTCTTTTTTTTAATTTAAATTATTTTCTTCAACAATAGAATGTTTACGATACAAAACTGACAAAATAAATCGGTTATTGCATAACACATATTACAACGGTACGCACGTAAAATTTAAATTCGTAAAGTACTTACACATTTTTTGTTTTGTAGTTGGAAAGTTTCAGATATGTGATGAGCACGCGGTCTCCTTTGCAACAGATAATTTTTTTATTAACAGCTTTTAAAATTTGAAATGTTAGGGGAAAAGGGGAAAGCCTTCTATTCTCGGACATTGTCAGGACGTCCTACAGGTCCAAATGTAGAATCTCGCGACCAAAAAATAGAAAATAATGAAATTTGTATTTCAAAAGCTGGGGTTTTAAAGTGAATCAAATCAAAAGTTGGGGGGGGGGGGGGGGGGCGTTTACGTATGGCAACCACTCTTTAAAGCTTGCCAGAAAAGGGAGGTTACGGTGCAATCCAGAATAAATAAATCAATGTTTCTCCTTTCCTTTGGCAGAGACTGCAAAAGTCATTATCAATAATATTTATTTTTCTCAGGAAATTATTGATGGATAAAAAGCAAATTGAAAAACTAAGAGTTTGCAAATTTTTTTGGACATTGAAAGGGTTTTCGTTACCAGGCTGCCCAGTTAACAGGTTCATTTTGTTCGGTTTAACAGTTCACTGACCTTTTAATTTCGCTATTTAAAGGTTGTTTCCTTTTTTTATCCACAAGCTTTTTGTACACGATTTTGTTTGGCTTCTTTGCTT
Source organism: Pavona decussata (assembly GCF_977016875.1). NCBI lineage: Eukaryota > Metazoa > Cnidaria > Anthozoa > Scleractinia > Agariciidae > Pavona > Pavona decussata. The sequence goes on from NW_028145676.1 coordinate 611,474, forward strand.
TCATGAATTATCATAAAAAGTTTCATATCATCGATGTGTCTTCGAGAATTTCAAAGTCGAATCAGTGGATACTCTGCGAGAGTGGGTGATGCAAGAATAACAGATCCAGTTTCAATGGAAGGACTGAAACTTTCAATACCTGTTGAACTGGAAGTAGAAAGTTTGGATGGCAAAATTAGTAGGAAGATTAACGAGTTCACAACAGACCGAGTTACCGGTAGCTTGCGCATAATCGATTGGGGAAAAGAGTCAGGAAAATGGAAATATCTTCAAGTCATTCAGTTTCCGAAACAAAGTTCAGCTCGTCCGATTGTTGAAATCCCCATTGGCGTCGATCGCTTAGACTTGCATTACTCTCATGAAGACGTGCAAGGCTTACCGTGAGAGCCAATCGCGCGACGAATGCCTCTTGGCTGGACTTGCATCGGAACTTCAGACAAAAATACAGGTCGTCGCATTCAAACTAATACCATTCACACTTACTTTGTTCGAGAGGAGTCAAAGTTGGAGGAAATTGCCATAAATTCTGGAAGAAAGAGGCTATCAACACGGAAGAACCCGTCATGAGGTTTGAGAGCAGAGTTGCAGCACTGAAAAAGTGGTAAATCATTGAAGTTTGTAGACAGACGTTATCGAGTTCCTATTCCATGGAAAGAAAAATTCTCCGTGTTGCAAGACAATTTCGAAATGGCGTTCAGACGACTTCAGTACGAATTCAGTCGAGTAATATTTGGCGTGAACTTAACACCTTTCCTTGTCCAGTTTGTAACACAGCACTATGCGCAGATCCACAGAACTGAATACCGACTCCAAGCAGAAGCAGCCCTCAAATCGACGTACATGGACGACAGCGTGGACTCGATGCCTAATGATGATCAAGGAATTGAACTTTACAAGCAGTTATCACAACTGTGTCATGGAGCTGGAATGCATGCTCAAAAGTGACTTTCAAACTCTCTAGTCGTGCTGAATGAGATCCCATCAGAAGACAGAGCCTCTGACTTTGATTTGAATGAAGGGTTCCTACCGTCCGTCGCAACCCTTGGCGTCTTATGGCAGATAGCAGAGGATGCATTCACCTTTAAAGCTCGACTGCCTAACTGGATAACTTTTCCTTCACAAAACCGAACTTCCTCTCAAAGGTGGCCACCCTTTTTCACACCCTCGGGTTCTTAGTGCCATTCATAGAGCTAAAATTCTACTGCAACAGTTTTGAACTGCAGGAATTAAATGAGGTGATCCCTCTGGAGAACCCGTAATATGCAGAAGTTGCAAAAGGTTTGAAGAACTGTCAGAGCTACATCAAATCCAACGTCCACGATGCTTACAGCTGCACAAGAAGAAAGCAAATATCTCCAGTTCTCTTCAAACGTTTCTGGACGCATCCCGAGATGCTTATGGAGCTGTTGTATATGGTAGAACTGTGTACGAAAGTGGACAAAGTTCCAGTGTTTTTGTGGACGCAAAAATAAGAGTCGCGCCGCTAAGCGCTATGAGCGTCCCTCGTTTGGAATTGATGGGTGCTTTTCTCGGCCTAAACCTGACTGAGGAGATCTTGAAGGCCTTAAACACTGCCCTTTCCTACGCAGGATCCACGCACTGTTTTAGTCAGAGAGCTCAGACGTAATTGGTGGTTGCGTAAGTAACTCTAGTCGAAGATTTAAGCCATTCGTTGCAAACAGGTTGCCGAAATTCAAGCGTCAACTAGTTCTGAACAGTGGCGGTGTATTCCAACGGACAAAATTATTATTATTAATGACCGATGAATGCAAGAGATTCCATAGCCGCCTTCCAGAGTTACTTGCGTTAAAGAAAGGAGATGACTACGCTACAACCATTTCTTGGATGAGGGCGAAGGTATCCTTTGCCATTCTACGATCAGCCTTGCTGTGTCTCAGAGGAACCAGGAGAAAGAGAAGGGTAGCCAATATGTCTGACATTGACATTACATCGGAAAGTGCGGAAGCCAGAATTTAAGTAGTAACTTTTTTGTCAGTCTGAATTATTTTTAGATAGTCTTTATTTATTTATTTATTTATTTGTTTATTTGTTCATTTATTTATTTATTTTTTATTAACTTTTGGACGCTTTTTTAAACTATTGAAAGTGAGAAATGAAATAGGAAATAGAGCAGAAGAGGAGAGAAGAAGAGTATCGCGTTGTATTTTCATAAGCTTTGTATTTTTAGGCTGGATAATGCAATGTAAACTGAGAATGTCTTGAGTTGTTATCCATTTAACGATATAAATAGTGTGCAAAAATTGATTTCCAAATATGTTATTGAATTCTTATTATTTTTTAAAAAAATTATTATTATTATTATTATTGTTATTATTATTATTATTGTTATTATTATTATTATTGTTATTATTATTATTATTATTATTATTACTATTATTATTATTATTATTATTATTATTATTATTATTATTATTATTATTATTATTATTATTATTATTATTATTAAGATTTGAAGAAGAGGGCCTTGGGTTGGCGTCATTGGGTTGGCACTTAGACCCCCGTCAATTTTCGAGATGGATGCGCGACTCGCAAGTGAGAACGCGTGGGTTTCACGCTTCCTGAATAAGTGCTGTTTACCCAAAGCACAACGAAAAGCCAGGGAAATTGCACTAGAAGAAATCAAAGCTGCTGAAGCTTGTATCTTACGCTTTGTCGGACATCTCTAATAGGCAGTGTTCATTCCGCCACACGAAACACTTTTCCCAATAAATTTTCCATGGTTACATTGGGGTACCACCTTGGTTGTCAAAAACCATCATGGGATAGACCATCGCATTGACGGAACAAATCAAACGTTAGCCGATTTGACTTTACGCTTTTGGATCATTGCTGGTCGGGGAGAAATCCGAGCGTGGGAAAAGGAATGCGGAGAGTTCCGAAAACGCGAGGCCAAACCTACTGGGCAATTGATGGCGCCTCTACCAAGGATATGAGTGAAGGAACCTCTAACAGCGTTCCGTCGTTACGGAAGATTTTGCTGGCCTATTATTCATGATTCAGGGAAGAGGGAAAACCAAACTATATTCACCTGCTTATTGTCGAGACTAGTGCATTTAGAGGTCGTATCATGACCAGTAATCCGAGTCATTTCGTTCGCGCGATACTTTATGCCTGCGGTTTTGTCCAATATCTACAGACCATACTCGGTGGTGTCAGATTGACTAATTCGAAGTTTAGCATTAACTTTTCTTTGCTCACGTTTGCTGAATAAATCAGACATGGTTGAACCTAACTATTCAGTAAAGAAAGGAGTTGCAGCTATTATGGCACTGTCGTAATATTTCAATTTTAATTGCAAAACGAAATATGTACACCCCCGCCTCCGGTTTCGTGACTGTTTAAAAATTCGATCAAAAATTCTTCGTTTATTGAGTCAACTCAACAGTCAACTGCGGTGCTTATGAACAGCGTATTTACACCTGAAAAAGCCTGGTTACATTTTACAAAATGGCTGTCAAAACAACGAAGGAAAAAGGAGTAAAAACGTCTCTCGTATCGTCCATCTCGTCGCTTGGTTATGGCTTTGTTCTCATCACTGCGCCTTGGGGAAATAAACGCAAATATTGCCTTTCAAAGCGGCTCATTTGTCCGAATTTGCCGATCGATTTACGGGATTTTTCGGTCAGTTTCTGAAGCTTTATATTCAGACGAAGATGTCGAGAGTGGTGGAAGATGAGTTCAAGCAAGATTTAAGCTCCAAAGTAGATGTAGCCTCCACTCATAGCTACTTGAATCTGTACTTTAATCAGTTGTTCACTTGCTAGTTCGTTTCTAATCTGGACATAACTTGTATTCATTCCATTCACAAATTGCACGTTGAAGAGGAAGATTTGCTGAAAAAACAACAACGCGACTATTACAAAAATGATATTGACCGAACAACCGAAAATACTGCGTACTTACAAGTTATTGTGCCTTCTTAATGGAAAGGAAAACTTGTCCTAACGAAACGACAGTATAACTCCATAACAAAACATGTGCTTTCGTGGGAAAGAGCGCCCGCGAAATTTTGTGTGCGGTCACCGAAGACCACACCATATAACGTTTATTTTCTGTCTCTTACAGAAAAGCTTTTGGTGAGTGATATTTCAAGTCACTTGAGAAGATATGAGACATTTGGGATCTTTTTTAGGGTAAAATTTGTCTCTTAATTTGTCCGAACTTTTATTTCGAAAACGATCCAGCTAAACAACATTTTTTGAAACCTAAAGAAGTTCGCTTTCATTTATGATTATCTTTGCTTATCATTCAGTTATATCGAAATTTGATTTTCCTCCCATACAAACCTCTGTAATTTTCGTCCGCCGTCTTTAAATACCGTATTCGTTTCTCAACGCATTTTAATTTGTCAGATGATAGACCGCAAAGGCCTTCTGCAAGAAGTTCTCTCCGACAAGGGAGGAAATTTTGTTGGAGCAGACAAAGAGTTGCGCGAACTGACAAGGAAACCTGACAAGGACAAAATTCAGAAGTCAGCGGCGCAACGGCACTTGAAATAGTATTTCAACCCCCTTTAGCGCCTCATTTCGGGGGAGTATATGAAATAATGATAAAAGAAGCCAAACGAGCGATCTACGCAATCCTAGCATCAGCTGACATCAACGATGAAGAGCTAATGACGGCTTTTCTGGAGCGGAGGCTTTGATAAACTCCGCACCATTAACTTATGAAACCATGGATCCAAATGATGATGAGACGCTGACACCGAATCATTTCCCCCACGGACAGATGGGAGGACAGCTCTCCCTAGAGTTATTAACAACAGATGAGAAAGATTTCAACATCACGGAAAGATGGCGGAGAATTAAGAGACTAGTTAGCAGCACTGGATGAGAGAGTGCTTACCCTCGCTTAACGCAAAAAAGAAATGGCTCAACTCTCAGAAATATCTTGTTCTCGTCATGTCACCATATGTCCCTCGAGGCCAATGGCCGCTCGAACGAGTTTGTGAAGTTTATTCGGGAGAAGACGGGCGTGTATGAGTAGCAAAATTTCAAGTGTAACCGAACGTTCTGTATCGTAGTGTGTCGAAAGCGTACCCTTTAGAACTTTGCGATTAACGGGACAAAACAATGAATTAAAGAAACTGTCAGTTTAGTAATTATTCGCAAAGACTTATTCTTAGCTTCTCGATATGCAACCTCGTGCAAATCGAGGAGGAGGAGAACGTTCACAAGGGAGTTAAAAGCAAGAAACAAACACCTTTCGGAACGAGCAAACAAACATTTTCAACTAATTGTCTACTGTTCAATTATTGTTCATATCGTTTTTTCACGTGTACTAACATTTCTAAGCAGGTCTAAATATTATTGCCTTTTAGCAAAGTTAATATAGGAAAATGGTTATGAAGCCAAACAAGTTTCGTTGTTGCATGTTTTTGTCAACATTTTTGCCCTTGACCGTGCACAAACCACAATAGATTTTGAAATGTGTTGGAGCAACTGGCCAATAGAAACGTTCTTGTTAAAATATTCAGCTGTAGTGTGAACGTTAAAACAAAGGATTGTGCACGGTCGCGGCCCTTCCAACATAAATTGTTGCACCATTACCACTATCAAAGTATAAATAGACAATTTCCGAATTGCTTTCAACCTCATTATGAAAGCGAGGCTAAGTGCAAAGTTTTTGTTATGAAAATTAGTTTTCATTCATATGCAAACAAAATTAATTTTCATATGAAAAGTTTTGCACTTAGCGTTGCTTTCATAGTGAGGTTCACAGCAACTCGGAAATGGCAACTTGAATTACAGAACTTGAAAATAATGTACATAAGTACAAGTAGTTCACAAGTTCAATTTGTTTGAAAGCATTCCATAAAAGTATCCTTTTATGTTTTAAAGGATCACCAAAAAGAGTCATGCGTGACTTCATGAAACTTACCAATCCGCATTAACATTAAAACGTTCATTCATTGCAGATTATCGTCCAATCAACACACGTCTGTCGAGTGAATCGAAGTGTGTTTGTGCGAATGCAACCTTCGGCATCACTTGCAGTGCACAGGCCAACCCACCTGCAAAGTATCGATTCTACAAAGAGCAGGAGAGTTTATTTAACACCACAACTGGCAGTAATGCTGAAACGTATACGACGTCAGTTGGTGAAAAAGTAAATCAGGTCAGCTACATATGCATCCCGTTCAATGATTATGGAGATGGACCAACAGCAACGCTCACTTCACATGTAACAGTGAAAGGTAATAAAAATACGTTTTCATTTCCATGTGAGGGTGATCCGCTATAGTTTATTCATAATTGAGATTTTCTGCGGGTGGCTTAAGCAAAAAGAAAAATTCTAAGAATTCTAAATTAACTCCGATTGCTTTAAAGTTGTAATAAAGTATCGTTTTGATTAATTAAATCTTACAGTCCTTACATTAACGGCAATGGTATTTGAAAAATTAAATAATGTACTGACTAATATTGCAAAAATTTAAATTTACCACAGTGTCTAAGTTTAGCATCAAATGTTCACTACTCGTGTGTCCGTCTCCTCCTGGTTCGACACAAGTTCATGGATCTCGGATACCATCACCTGAAATTCGTAATTTTGTCAGTTATAATCAAATATTGTAGTAATACGCAGCCTATGAATTTTAATATACTCACATCGTCATCGGATGTGTCCGGCAGGTGCGCCTTGCCTTCCACCACTCCCACAGCTGTCCCACATTTCTCGATCTCTTGCTACCCCAGACCCTTAGTAACAGTTGTCAGAGCCGGTAGCTTATTCTCCTCATTTGAAACGAATAGCTTGAAGTTAAGTTGCCTGCCCCTCTATGATATACCGCTGGGAGAAGCCACGACGAAGCCTTTCCTAAGCCTTCATGGAGTCAGCATGGTATGAATCAGTCGAAAAGACAAAATTCTTCTTAGCCACTGTCTGATCTAGAACCTGGAGGCATATCGCACCAAAAGTCGGTGGGAGGTTCTTCAGGGCGTGGAAAAGCGCGTTTCCCTCCTGGATGTAGAGGCTATCAGTTCGGTAAGGCACTTCGTCGGGGGCATCTTCCATCAAATCATGAATTATTTCAGTCTTATTTGTTTAATTGAAGAAACCGTTTGTGCTGATAATTTCGTTCGCCTCTACCGCTTCTGCTTTGGTCTAACAGCTTAGATAGATGAGGTCGGCTTCAATCCCCGTTCAGTTTTTCCCGTAAGGATTACAAAATCGACGTCCAACAAACACCGCAGATCAACAAAATGGTAAACGAATCGATTACTCTGGAACACGAGTACGCTTATTTCCCATAAAGGCGTTAGGAGGCGGTACTTGTTTGTATAGCGAAAATTTTTTTCAAACGTGATTTTCTCAAACTTTAATTTTCGCTTGGAGGGGACACTTTTTCAAGAGTTGCAACTCAACAACGATTGGTCGATTTCAGTCAAGTTTGGCAAGATGCTAAAAAAATTTATAATCAACAAACACCTGTCGGGGAATTCGATAATTCTAAAAATTCTTCCCTTGAAGGCCATTTCCGTGCGTTCATTTTGCTTGTTTTTCTCGCAGTTTCAAAAATCTTCTGTAACTTTTGAACGCAATCGAATTAAGGAAAACCCCGACACGCTTTTTAAGCTTTTGGGATCCTGACCTGGAAAAAAAAACAAACTCCCAAAATATAAAAATCGCATTGAGTTGGAACTCTTGAACGACGATCTGGACCTTCAAGTTTCGACTTTACGGAAAACCTGGGAATTTGTTTTCTTGGAACCGGGAGAGCCAATCGCGCGACGAACGCCTCTTGGCTGGATTTGCATCGGAACTTCAGACAGCAATCCAGGTCGTCGCATTCACACTTACATTGTTCGAGAGGAGTCAAAGTTGGAGGAAATTCCCGTAAATTCTGGGAGATAAAGGCTGTCAACACGGAAGAATTTATCGAATCGAAGATCCCGTCATGAGGTTTGAGAGCAGAGTTTCACTGAAAAAAGTGGTAAAGTTATTGACGTTTGTAGACGGACGTTATCGAGTTCCTATTCCGTAGAAAGGAAACTTTCCGTGTTGCAAGACAATTTCGAAATGGCGTTCAGACGACTGCAGAACGAATTTAGTCGAGTCGTATTTGGTGTGAACTTAACACCCTTCCTTGCCCAGTTTGTAACACAGCACTATGCACAGATCCACAGAACTGAGTACCGACTCGCAGCAGAAGCAGCCCTCAAATCGACGTACAAGGACGACAGCATGGACTCGGTGCCTAATGATGATCAAGGAATTCAACTTTACAAGCAGTTATCACAACTGTGTCATGGAGCTGGAATGCATGCTCGAAAGTGGTTTCAAAATTCTCCAGTCGTGCTGAATGAGATCCCACCAGAAGACAGAGCCTCTGACACTGATTTCAATGAAGGGTTCCTACCGTCCGTCACAACGCTTGGCGTCTTATGGCAGGCAACAGAGGATGCATTCACCTTTAAAGCTCGACCGCCTAACTGGATAACTTTCCCTTCACAAAACGGAACTTCCTCTCAAAGGTGGCCACTGTTTTTCACCCCCTTGGGTTCTTAGCGTCATTCATAGAGCTAAAGTTCTACTGCAAGAGTTTTGGACTGCAGGAATGGATCCCCTTGGAGAACCTGTAATATGCAGAAGTTGCAAACGGTTTGAAGAACTGTCTAAGCTACATCAAATCCAAGGTCAACGATGCTTGCAGCTGCACCCGAAGGAAGCAAATATCTCCACTTCTTGTCACAAGGACTATTTCTCCGTAGTGTTTAAAAGGAATTCAGTCTCGTAGAAATCGAAAAGTATTTTCAGTTTAGTGTTTGTACTCGTCGAAATGAATGTTTATTCAGCCGTGCTCCTATTAGGCGTTTTGGGATATTAGGTCGAGCACAATTCATTAGCGTAGAGCAAAAGTTCCGATCGTTATTGCGTTATGAACGAAGCTGTTTAAATACAGGTTCTTAGATTTTCCGTTCTAGCGACCTTTCGGTAAACATCCAGGAAATATTAATAATAATTGTACAGTTCCAGCGCAATTTCTTATAGCCAACTTTAGCGTTATCAGCTGTCTCATTTCCAGTTTCAATATCCTTTCTAAGGCTAGATTTTTAATAACGACGTGTCTAGCTTAATTTTACCTCTACTGTAAAACTAATTTTAGTTGAAAGGCTTACCGAATTTAATTAATATTCTCAGAACATATAAAGGAAGGTCGTACGTTGTACAACTTTGAATCACCAGAACGAATTACCAGCTGACGAATAACCATAGTGAATTACCAGAATGAATTACCAGCTGACGAATTACCATAATCAATTTCCAGAATGAATTACCAGAACGAATTACCAGCTGACGAATTACCATAATGAATTACCATAATGAATTACCAGAACGAATTACCAGCTTACGAATTACCATAATGAGTTACCAGAACGAGTTACCAGCTGACGAATTTCCATGAGTTACCATAATGAATTACCAGAACGAATTACCAGCTGACGAATTACCATAATGAGTTACCATAATGAATTACCAGAACGAATTACCAGCTGACGAATTACCATAATGAATTACCAGAACGAGTTACCAGCTGACGAATTACCATAATGAATTACCAGAATGAATTACCAGAACGAATTACCAGCTGATGAATTACTATAATGAATTACCATAATGAATTACCAGAACAAGTTACCAGAACGAGTTACCATAATACGCTGAAGTTTACCTGTGAAGGACTACAAATAAACAAGTTGTGAGTTCCAGTTCTGTGAAGATTCATTTTCTACTTCGCCACCGCGGACGAGTAACAACGACGCTGTACCTCGGCATCCCTAACAAGTGCCACGCTGCAAAGTCTAGTGCTCTCCGAAGCTTTTCTCCGCCGTTTATCCGTCCGACAACGCCCAAGTTGTATCGTTTACCTCCGCGCATCGCCCGCGCATAAAAACCGTCTCGCCACGTCACATTCGTCTTGTTACAACTTCTCTTCAAACATTTTTGGACACACCCCGAGATGCCTATGGAGCTGTGTACGAAAGAGGACTAAGTTCCAGTGTTCTTGTAGCCGCAAAAACAAAAGTCGCGCCGCTAAGCGCTATGAGCGTCCCTCGTTTGGAATTAATGGGGGCTGTTCCCGGCCTAAACCTGACTGCAGAGATCTCGAAGGCCTTAAGAGCGTGTCCATGAGGGGACCAGGCAGTGGTGATACATGCCATCTCACCGATTTCAATGAAACTTGGCCAGATTGAAGGGCCCACCTAATAACTTCAAAAGCCAAAGTGGTTTGATATTTGGAATTTTCCGGGGGGAGTTAGACCACCCCCTGGTTTTTCTCAAAAATTCCCGTAAAAATCACTCTAAACACGGCTAAAGTGAGGGGCTCCTCAAGCTTGTAGAACTTATCTAATTCTATTGTGGCTCCACATGAGCATAAGTACATCCTTCCTGAGTTATGTGCAGGAGTCTCAGATTATTTGATTAATTACCTGTCAATCAATCAAGTTAATAATTAACTAGGTAAAATAGCGTATCAAAATATCGTGGTTTTGTGGCCAAATGGCATAATCCCCCCCCCCCCCCCCTTAAAAAAGATACAACTATCATGGTTCAGTTCTATCTTTAAATTTGGGCTAACCAATTCAATAAAAAAATTTTTTGGAACCTCCTGTTTTCAGCGCGTATGACATGCTTAAATCCTGCACATCTAAATGCAATATGCTACAGGGCCGTAGCCAGTATGAGGCAAACCGAGGCACTTGCCTCAGTCATTGTTCACAAATTCACAAACAGTTAAATAAGTAAAAAAAGAACTGTTGATGCAATATGATATTATGTTGAATGATAACGCGAATCAGGCAGTGCCCTGAATTACAGGTGAGAAAAATTAATCAAAAAATTCATGCCAACCAGGCAGCGGCTTCCCAAAGAAAACTGTCTTGTTTTCGTGTGTTTTTCCCTCCATTTATCGAGTCTTCTGTCTTCTCTGATCTGAGTGAGAAAAATCTATCAAAATGCAGCGTTCTATCAACAGCTTTTTTCAAAGATCTCATAACATGCTTTCAGTTCTTCTCAATAATCGAACCAAAATTAACCTTGTTTTGGCATTACTAATATTCAGCGAAGCAACTTTGTCTTTCATTCCATCAAGTAGAGATGGTGGTGTCAGTGAAGAAGCCACCGGAGATGTTCGGAAAGAAGTTGTAGAGGCAAAAACCGGACAGGCGGCAGCGCCACTAAGTACAGGAAGCTGTTCGTGCGAGCCCTGAGCTTAAGCACTCTCCGCAGGTTGAAGGCCTGGTGCCGTTCATCGATGGGCTCTAACAGGCTGAATGGCCTTGCATTAGCCTATGTTCACAGCGAAATCCCTGTGGACCCGCTCGAGGTTCTACAGCGATGGGATGCTAGTGGGCAGAGGCGAATCGCGCTGGCATTTAACAGCTTACTTCGTCGCCATTTAGAAACGAAAATCCTCAAATGAGAACGGCCGAGACCAAGTTTTATGAGCCTGCGAGACTGAGCCTTTCCCCCCCCCCCCCCCCCCAATAAACCCTTGTTTTCACGAAACCTCTGGTCAGGCAAACCTGGTTTAGGTCGTTGTTATCTAAGGCCTTCCTATAGAAACAAACCGCCAACAAACACATTAAACAGTCGCATACAAGAACACAGAACCCCTAAAGTAGCATTTAAATAGCCCCCTCAAAAAAAAAGTCACCTCAATCGCTATATCTAGATGGCGTTAAGGGCTTTTAGCGGAATTTTTGTCAAATATGGTTTGATCCCAGTGTTTTATTTAAACGTAATCATCATAAAGACCCTAAATTGCTAGGCGGGGAATTCAACCATGGATATTGTCTCAGTCCTTATTTTTTTCTGGCTACGGCCCTGTGCTAGTCATTAACAATACTTCAGGTACGGTTCATCACAAGAAAGTAAGGTCAAAGAATACAATGCAAGAGAATAGAGTGGCTTTTCTTTGGAATTAGTATGACATTGACATCTGAGTGAAATGGAACATGACCTCATAGATTTCAAGTGCAGAAGACCATTTGGCAAAGCTTAAAGTCGAAAATGATTTACCGCAGGAAGAATTTGCAGTCACTGTCATCAGTGTGGCCATAACAAGAACAATTGCCGCGGAATTGCATGTGACTCTCACACTAAATGTAATTTGAAAGACAAACATCCAGAACTGGGAAAATCAATCAGTGAAACTCAAAAAGTGCTGACTGTGCTAAGAAAAAATAAGGAAACGGCCAAGTAATCTCTGGAGCAATAGACCATTTCCGAGTTGCTTTGAACGTCATTATGAAAGCGAGGCTAAGTGCAAAGTTTTTGTTATGAAATTAGTTTTCATTCATACGCAAACAAAACTAATTTTCATATGAAAGGTTTTGCACTTAGCCTCGCTTTCATAGCGAGGTTCACAGCAACTCGGAAATGACCTATTTATGTTACAGGTTCAGCGATCGCGCGGGAAATTTTTTGCCGTAATGCGTCCACGCGTGAAACGTCTGAATCCAGTAAAATATCTGAATCGTCAAGAGCTTGATAAAGATCTGCTTTACCTTAATAAAGCGCTTGAAAATAAAGTACCACCGGAATCAGAGGATTGGCGCTTGCCTTACCTAATTGACACCTGTAAAGGACAAGTAAGTTCTTTCAAGGAAAGTGCTGCGTCAATTCCCATTTATTTTATAATGGTTTCAGTGTAACCAACGGGGCAAATTCAAGTGTGTCAGTAAACAACTCAGTAAGATTCCACCCATATCAATTGTAATTCTTAGGCTTATAACACCCCGGTGTAACAACTATATGTTAAAAATATTTTTATGTCATTATGTAGTTTTAACTTTCACTTGGAGCGGAGATACGTCGGCAAAGGACATAAACGTTGTGTTTTTACACTAGAACAGGTGAAACTGTTGCAGTTACTTTTTTTCTGTCACCCTACAAAGTACATGTTTCCTCGTCTCATACGTGTAACTTAGCAAGGTTATAATGAGGGTTATAATACAGGTTACAATACATTCGAGAGTTGTTCTCGTCGAATTCTTCTTAGAATGACAAATTTTCAGATATGAATTGAACATCGCGTTGGCTTTAGAAATTTTTCTTTCTAAAATCGAACGATGTACTGGATGCGGCCCTCAGCACTGATCTTGGGGAACAGCGGTGTTTTAAATTCCTAATAAGACAGCTTGTATCTCGAACAAAACGAAACTAATTTGTTCCGTGACCGATGAGAAACCGTTTGTTGCCTGTGGTTTCTGTGGTGTGAAGATCTCGCCTGTGATTGGTTACAACACAATAAACTTTCCAGACATATTTTACTGGTGTTCACGCCAATATAATCGCTGCTGTAAAAAATGTTTTTAAAAGCTGACTTTTAGCTAAAGGTAAAGAAAAGTCTAATATAAAGCTGACGGGCAAATGTGTTTTGGAAAAATGCTTTTTCTTTAGTAATTAAACTCGAATCAAACTTCACGTTAACCCAGGATTACCTCAATAATCTGCTTGTAGACGAGAATCGTTTCCAATTTTTGCCGGGACCGTATTTTGGTTTTACTGGTTAGCTTCCTTGTACATAGTGGGAATGGTCACTTATGTTTTAATTATAAAAGGTATAATTCATTGTCTTGTTTTCCAAGATGTACGTTTGTGTTTAGGTTATTTTTCCCGTTCCCTTCATTTCATCCTTGACTGATCATTCTGCGTTGATTATTTCCATGTCCTATAGACTTTAAAATGATTGAAGGCACTTTTGTTTTTCTTTTCACCTCAGATTGTTCCAGTGGTTTGTCTCTCTTCAAAAAATATCAAGATCTTCCGACCAGAGGAGCACGCTCTGTTGAACAGTTCAGAATTGATGGGAGTCTTTTCCTCGCCTTCGCCAACTTTAGAGGTGATAAAAACGGATATAAGACAAGCTCTTCCATCTACAAACTGAACGATTCAACTGGAAAGTTCTCTCATTACCAATCCATACACACCACAGGAGGACGTCATATCGAATATTTTACGATCGCCGACAAACATTATCTTGCTGTTGCCAACCGCAACGATGACGTTACAACACACCTGAACTCGGTCATTTACCAGTGGGATGGACAACAGTTTGTTGTTTTCCAAAATCTTTCAACAACTGGAGCAACCAACTTTCATTTCTTTCAAATGTTGCCGGAAATGTTTCTCGCCGTTACGAGTTATAGTCGTAACTTGAAAACACCAGCAAACTCGACCATCTACAAATGGGAAGTCAACCAGTTTAAAAAGTTTCAGGAGATAGAAACCGAAAGAGCGATAGGGAGCACGGCATTTGTAATAAACAATGAAGCCTTTATAGCTTTTGCAAACCATTTCAAATCCGGGGAAGGGTATTCTGTCCAATCTCCTGTATACAAGTGGTCAGTCAACAGTTTTGTTAAAGTGCAGACTCTCCAGACATATGGCGCCCACGATGTGAAGTCCTTTACCCACTATGGTGAGACATTCCTCGCCTTTGCCAACCATTATAATGGCAAAAGTTCCAACATTGATTCGTTCATTTACAAGTGGAATGGCAGCAGGTTCGTTCATTTCCAGTCCATTCCCACCCGTAGAGCCATGAACATGCATCCATTTGAGATCTGCCACGAAACGTACCTTGGTGTGATCAACTGGTATCCTTTTTCAGCTGTGTATCGGTTCAATGTATCACAGTTCGTGAAATACCAAGAAAACATGACTTATGGAGCGTATGATATGACTTCATTTGAGTACAAAGGTCACATTTACCTGGCAATTGCAAAGTACCAAAAAGATGGGAGATACAACACCAACAGTGAACTGTATAAATGGATCTACATATAATTGTTTCTGAGGTTTGGAGGGAAAGGACTACGTTAAGCCAACAATTACAAACATGCAAAAAACTCAAAAAAGATTTACTTTAATCAAAAATATGTATCAAACATAAAACATGATAGGATATATAGTTGTGAGAAACAAGTACAACTTTGCAAGGATAGTGTTAACATTATAAAGCTTAGTTTACATGCAGCTTATTTATATTATCAGTAAACATATTGTAATTTTCGTTAACACAATGGTTGCTTACCATGTAAGGGAAGCTTACCACTAGACTTTTTTAATAGCGAGGAAATCAGATTACAGAAAAGGACTGAAATGTTAATAAGGAGGCCTGAGAACATCTTGACAATACTTTTTTTATTTCACGATGATTTTACTGAGCCCTAGAGGTAATTGAAGGGATGATGCAGAGAGTGGCAAAGATCTAAAGAAAAATTAATTGATTAGTTTTTGTTTCTTTTCCCGCTGGCGTTAGTTGATTGCCACGTTACACTTTTTTCGTGGCCATTTAGGAACTCCTTAATCTCGTAACAAGTTATACAACTTTTTAGCTTTAAATCAGGGCCGTAACAGCTTTTCTCAGATTAAGGATCAGAGGGGTGAGACTGGGCGTGTTTACCATTTGTATCAGTGGAAACCCACTTGTATACAAGTAGTCAGGAAACAGCTTTTTCAAAGTACAGGAGCTTCCGACAAATGGCCCGGGAGCAGCTGATGTGCAGTCTTTTGACATCAACGGCGACAAATTCCTTGTCTTTGCCAGCTCGATGCCTGGAGAAAATTTCGAAAGCGACTCGTTAATTTTCAAGTAGGTTTTCTCTTCTTCTTTTTCTTTTCCCAGGGTAATTGTCGCAGTAATCTGCTTGTAGACGAGAATCGCTTCCAACTTTTGCCGGGACTGTATTTTGGTTTTACTGGTTAGCTTTCTTGCACATAATACAAATAATTAAATATAGAGTAGGCAATGAAGAATTCTTTTCACAGTATTTGTATTTACGCACTCTTAAATCAAGAATTTCACTCGTTAAAATTTCAACACATCACAATTTCTCTTCATAGCTTTTTCTGTACATACTTGGCTTGAGTTAACGATAGACTAGCAGACCAAAGTAACGTACACTTCTTTTTATAACTTTAAGTTGTCCTCAAACGCTGTTTCAAAAATGTACTTGTAAGATTAAATTACATTTACATATGCATTCAATGCTACTGAACTATATGTATAATCACATACCACGGGTCCAAACGTTTTTCAGTAGCTATAGCCGTGAACGTTTGAGAAGAACACGTTTGTTGCAGACTTTGATAAGTTGTATGAATACGCTTTTTGAGAGCGGTCATTCCATATATCATCTGTAGTTTAACTTGATAAAATGCCGCTTAGTTAATATTCAAGTTTGGCTGAAATAAACTTGTTAAACACGTTAATTAGAGAGACCTAATTTCTGTTTGCTGTGCAACGCAATGTTGTATAATAGAGACCTTATGAAAAGACGACGGCGACGGCGACGGCGACGGCGACGGCGACGGCGACGGCGACGGCGACGGCGACGACGATGGCGACGGCAACCGGACACAAAATTAAAAGCCTTATGAGCAAAAACAATCGCTCTACACGTGCGTTTTTAATTTTGGTACATTTCTTTGCCGTCCTCTACAAAACAACAACGTGAAATGACCAAATTCAAGGTTTTGTGGAGAACGTGAACACAAGAAGGTGAATTTTTCATTCTCTTATTTAACTTGAACGCCACTCCCTACCAATTTGGTCCCTGGGTAGTTTGTTGTTTGTATAGAAATTGAACGAGTTGAAATAATCGCGAAGTAGCAGAAATGAAATAAAGTTACATTTTCAAATGACGTTTGCGTTGGCGTCGCCGTGTTGCATTCGTAAGGTTAAGCAGCGCGGACGGCGACCTTAATTGGCCACCGTAAAGAGATTCGAATTTACCTTTACAACTTTTTTGATAAACCAAACGTTCGGTTATACTCCCCGCCGACGCAAAGTTCGGTTAGAAACTAACTTATTTATCTTCTGAAATTCATACCCATTTTTAGACCAATCCAGATCCCGGTTTTCAGACTTTCAGCATATACTAAAATGATGGTTAAAGTCTAAATCATATTTCAGCCCAAAACGGCCCAAAAACCATAGACGATGAGAAGTCCAAAGACTACTGCAAGGCTGACACAACGTAATGTATTTTAAAATAATATTTCGGCTGGCCAAACCAGCCTTCTTCAGGTTTAGATGTAACATCTAAACGTGAAGAAGGCTGGTTTGGCCAGCCGAAATATCATTTTAAAATATATTACGTTGTGTCAGCCTTGCAGTAGTCTTCGGACTTCTCATTGTGTATTTTTCAAGTTTGGCTGATTAGATCTCCTGTGAGATCCAACGTACAAGCAAGCAGGACCTTCGTTCACGGCTTTTGCAGTTTTAAAAGTTTTCATTCAAAAACCATACCCTTTGGCGCCGTACTTACCTATAAAGCTTATATAGTGGAGTACCAACCCCCCCCCCTCCCCCCCTTCTCCGGGCGTTGAGGACAGGAAGGAGCGCATATTCTCAGATGATTGCAGCTCTATTCTGTTCATGAGTAACCAACATAAATGTTATGAATGTCAATCCACACATGTGTAAAGAGGATAGATACATGACCAGCCTATGCCCCTTGATTGTATTTGGACAAAAATGTATGAATCTTTAAAGCTCTTTAGATTTTTCAGCCCCAAACCGTTTCCCGCCCTCTGCTTGGCCAAAAGGACGCAAAATTCTGTTCCTTATGTCAAACCTATCGTTTGTCAAACATTCCCTTTTCTCCCGAAACGGCTCAACGTGCGATCAGAAGTTCTTCTATTCTAGTTGTGTATTTCTGCCAACGATCAAAAAGTGAAGTAAAGTAAAATAAAGTTGTTTTGTGCGGACATTAATATCATGAGATCCAAGTTGACTTTTTCAATTCCAGTCCATTGAAATGTTTCGCAATTATTTCCCTACCGGCCCCACCCTGAACGCAAAACCTCGTCCCAGAGCCCAACGCGCTTGAATAAAACCCTCTCGCTAAGAATCATGGGTGATTGTCTGCCAAAAGCAGCATGGCGGAGTATTTGGCGTCCATCTTTGGAACAGAGAAGGACAAGTAAGTGAATTCTGAACGGCTTTTCATCACTGTCAAAGTTTTAGTACTAGGAAGTTTTGGTTGTTGAAGCCATCTTGCCGTACGTTTGTGAAAAGTTTGTTTCCTGTGCCCACTTTGATCAAAACTCGCGTACACAAATTGGAAAGCGTGTTATTATTACGCGATCGAGTGCACTCATTTAAAACGAAGTGGGTCATGAAAGTTGAAGCTTAAGTCCATCAAAATCGCAGACCCAATGAAGTCAGCATTTTAAAATAATGGGAGCTTATGACTTCTGCCCAGCAAACGATTATCCTTCAAATGTTATTCTACGTAAGTTAATTCATCGCTGTTTTGAACTGTAGGTCCGGTTCCAGACGCCGTACTTCACATGAACCGAATCGATTCGACTTTGGACGACTCATGGGAATTACAGCGTCTGAATCAAAGCCGATGTACAGCCATTATTCCCAGCCGAGCCGAGCCGATCCGAATTAGATCGACCATTCTGAATTGATTCAGACGCCATAACTCACATGAACTTAATTCATTGAATTCGATTGGGTTCGCATGAAGTACGGCATCTGCTCCGGGCCTTGGAATGATTTTCGTTGGCAAAAAGTTGTGTTCTGTTAGTTCTGTGCACGTGCGGAGAACAAAGTGTATTGATCATTCATTTTCCAGTGATTTGTGAAAATCTCCATTTGTTTAGGGTAAATTGCTCTTTCTAATTCAAAATCGGAGCACGTCGACATGGAGAGCAATGCTCGAGACTTCACAACAAGCCAACTTTTAGTCAGGAGAGTACATTTCTTTTTTGGCATCACTTTCCATGATAAGTGTATTATCATTTGTCTCACAATGTATAGTCCTGGCCACTGCAATAGCAGGAACTACAAGCGTACAAATGCGTGCAGTGTGGCAGATTAACGCGTGCGTTACGCACACATAAATTTTTACACTAACTATTACACGCACCTTGAATTACACGCAGTCTCCACTTACTTTGACCAGATAGAAATCGCCTTGTCCATCACATGCAGTTTGCGGGAATTTTTTCACTTAACGGCAATGTACATGAATTTGGACAAAAGCTTCTCGCAATTTAAGCAAAAGGTTGGTAGGAATCTCAGAGGATCAGAGTCTGTATTTTAATCTTTGAGAAATGCAGCCTCGTTTGTATCCTTAGGATTAGTTGTTATCTTTCTATAAACCGTCAATAAACCTAAAGCTGCGATTTACAACTCTTTGTAGTTACTTTGAGTTATAAATCACGATGTTTTGACTGCTTACTGCTAGTCTTCATCAGGCGATGAGGTTGACTGGTTATTATTATTGTATCTGCATGTACCACGATGAACAACAACAACCTCTTTCTCGACTTTCTGTGATATAACATAGTAGGTTATTGCAATGGAAGGGGTGTCCAGTTGATTTGCTACAAACTCGTTTCGTTACACGGTTGTTTCGCTACACCGTTAAATATGAAAGTGTGATTATTTCTCGTTCTTTTAGTGAGTTCCCGTGGAATTGTCTTAGCTGTTTCAGACTGCGTTTCATAGTGTTTGTGCAAGGATTTAATTGAGTTCAAATAATAGAGAATAAGTCAGGTTTACAGTCAATTCACGTCACACGCGACTGGTAATTTTGAAATTTAAACGGAGTTTTGAAATTTTCATGCCAGTTTTGGACATTGCCAACAAGATTTCAGAGTTCCCAGAGTTTTCAGAAATTTCCCTAGTTTATTGACAGTGTAAGGGTATGAATTTTTCTTTACGTTACAGCATTAAGTATTTCAAGAATAACAATTTTTTTCCAAGTATTTTGAGTCTTTTTTTTTTTTTTCAGTTAATGCATCTTTGTCGGAAAGATTTCCAGAGAAATGTTCAACATTTCATTCACACGTCGGACATTACAAAGAGAAATTCGAATGTTTATTTAATTCTCGGAAATACTGGTCACGCGTGACGTGAATTGACTGTAAAATGTAGCGAATCAACTAAACTGCGCCGGTCTCTGTAAAACGCAGACCGGATGGCGGCGGATGGCGGATGATAAAATGCGGATAATAAAATGCCAATGGAAAAATGCGGATGACGAAAAAAATTAAAATAATAAATAAATAAATAAACAATTTCTTACGCCCAATTTCTTTTAGAAATTATGTAAAAATTACGTGAAAATTAAGTACTGATTCATGCCGAAAGACTTACGCTATGGCTTGACTTTTGTTATATGCCCGACGAAACTAATCGAACAGTTCGGTAATCGAACTTAATCGAACGATTTGGTTCGATTAGTTCGGAAATCGAACACAAACGAACCAAAATATTTGTGTGAGAGTTCGATTGAGTTCGTTTTCCGAACCCAATCGAAACTAATTGAACGATATAAAAATCACTTAATTTAAGGTGGCCGAATACAGTTTTTTAGTGTACAGGTGTTAGAAGACGTTATTTGGAAACTATGTACTTCTGGACGCCCAAAATTGGTATGGGGTAAGACTAACTAAGAAGGAATGTATTTTTGTACGTCTTGTTGAGCTTAGTACCGTTTCCATGGCAACGCAGAGGAATATTAAACGTCCATAAATAATAGGTTTCCTTTATTTTGAGAAAATGTACTCATTAGATTTTTTCCATTTTTTGTATTTAGAAAAACTCACAAAACACTGACACAGTTGCACTACTTTCATGTAATTATAACAGAGAGATCTTCTGTAAATATCGATTTTGCATTTTGTTTTGTGAAGTTACCCTCTGTTAGATTTAAGTTTCTCTTTGTAGACGAGTTACGCTTTTAGGGAACTATTTTCATGCCAAATGTCACGAAATTCTAATGAGCGGTTCCTTAGAAAACAGTTCATTTCCACGAAAACAACCAGTCGCAATTTTTTGGTCTAATGCGCATGCGTGGCCTTAATTGGGTTTCGTGGCAAAGATGAAATCATGCGTAATGTCTCAGTGAATGAATTTTTTTGCTCGGAAAGAAAAGAAAAAGTGTCCAGAAATGAGAAACTTAGTTATTTAAGATGAAAACTTAACTTTATTATCCAATTCATGTGAAATTGAGGGATCACTTTATCGACCGCCGTATTAGCGTACCACAACCCTAGCGCGCTTAATAGCATCACTAACAGAATCTGCAAAGCACGCGCAAAAACTGTGTTCGACCACCTTAAAATATGCCAGTTCAGCGGCGGGACCGTCTTAGCATACGTATATAAGTAAAAATTAAAAGCAATAATTGATAATCACTTTATTGAAATAACCTTTGGGAATAAAAAACACAGTGAGTTTATTGTAAAATCGAAAATGATCTAAGTTCAACGGACTATAAGACAACGCAAGTTGCGAAGTACGCGGTCTTCAACACAATATCCACAAGATAACATGAGATAAATGAGACTGCCATAATTACAAGTAAAGCAATTAAAAGCAACAATAGAGTTGTTAACCGTGTAACGATTTCTAAAAAAAACTCTGCAATTTCAGCACATAGGAGGTCGCTTAACAGCTTAAGACTTGCACATTATTTCCAGATCCATGTGGCCGATACAGTACAGGCTTGGAGCTTTACGTGGCAGTGTTGAATGTTGAATGACACTGTCCGGTGCATGGATTCGTTTAAACGGAAAATAAATCAATTTTTGTTGCTGGAGTCATCCCCAAAACAGTGTGTGTTCTCATACTCCGGACACCATTTTCAACTAACAATCGGACCCGGAAATCCAACCAGAAAAATATATATTCACTGATGCAAAATCAAACCTAATCCGCGAACTCATTGGAACTCATTGAACCCAATCAAACCTTACCGAACTAATCGAACCCATTCGAACGTTCGATTTGGTTCGATTAGCCCAGTTTTTTGTGAGGGTTCGATTGTGTTCGATTATCGAACTCAATCGAACCCAATCGCGTGATTGTGTGTCGATCAAGTACTGCAGTAGTAGTGTAGTTTTCTTTGTTCAATGTTAGTTACTAATAAAGATGGGGAAAAAAAAGGACTGTAGTGGTGATGTTAAGTTGAAAAGTATGGATCCCGATGATAAAGTACGTCTTCTTCGATGAAAGTTTTTTCTTTTTTTCGGACCCGACGATACCTAAAGAAAAAAATGTGTGAAATCTGTGATTAATTAATTAATTTATCAATTTATTTATTATTTTAATTTTTTTGTCATCTGCATTTTATTATCCGCATTTTATCATCCGCCATCCGCCGCCATCGGGTCTGCGTTTTACAGAGCCCAAACTGCGCGGTGAGAGTAATGTGGCATGACCTGCGGCATGGCATAATTATGCGAAATACGATACTCGCGGAATGACTCAAAGAAATAAATTAACTGAAGAGTGCGTCAGTTTTTGGCGCCAATTTTAAGAGCATTAGGTTTTTTGATGTTGCGGAAAATGCAACAGAGGGGCTGATTAGAAAATACAAGCCTGTAGCTGGAATAGAACATGTCTGATCGGAGGTCAGGAAGAAGTGAGGGTGTAAGAAATCGATGAATACTGTTTATTGTTCTCACATTCAAGGAAATATGAGTACATGTGCCTATTCTCGGAAACTTTTTGCAATTTTCTCGTATATAGTTCCTTCAGTTTAATACCTAAACACGTTCTAAAGATTGGCTGATTGAACGCTTGAGGTTTCGTACGATCGTTCGCAGATGATTAATCGCCTTCCCTGGAAAAAAAATATCCCCTTTATTATGTTAGTATACGTCTCGTTGAAGAAAAAACGAAGTAATATTAAAAGTATATGTTACCTTTTCCGGACTTAAAAAACATTTTTAAGTCAGTTTGGGTGAGACCTTCCTCGGGTAATAAAGCGCTGAAACAGTATGAAGTGGTCTATAGTCACCGGTCCCACGGCACCTCCACCGGATAATTTGTTTTACCACGTATCGCATTTGTTATCTAATTCCACATTGTTATCCCAGAATTTTATTTCATAGATATAACGAGCTATAGTTGTGTCAACGGCTAATAAAATATGTGGGTCGTTAGGAAAAATACTCCGCTACCCTCCCCCGCCGGTTAGGTCAATGAAACTTACAACTTACAACTTGACCTGTGACCTACCCACCGAAAGCGCTTTCATCGCCCGCCGCTTCAAATCACAAATATTTATAGCCAATTTTTTTAATTTAAGGGGGTAAATATTCCTCGATGCGATGTTTAATAAGTTTTGCCGCTTTTGGAAATTGCGTTTGTTGGTTATTTCGGCTCGCTGTCAAACCGGCCAGGTAAGCTTTCAGGAAAAGTTGGGAAGTTTCTTCGCTATTCTTTTATGAAACTGTTGTTGAACTTAAAATGCGTTTGGCCTTCGGTTTGTCCGAGAATAGTTTATCAGACGCTGCGAACATTTAACGGTTACATATTGTAACGAATAAAAAATTTGTAACAAACTCATGAGAAAAATAGGTTTTGTTTTTTCTCACCTTACATTTTCGGCGAGATACGTACGCAAGTTGAACTTGTCAATTACATGGAAGTCAAAAGGTGAAAAGCGAACATGAAACTTAAATTCACTCAGTCCCTTGACTACGAAAATTCATAGCTTTCTTTACCCTCACCCCTTCATAACCAGCGATCGACATGATTTATCCCAGCCTTGTATTTTTTAATCCTATTTCTGTCGTCTAGTTGTTTTTAAAAGTTTAGCTTGGAAACCACAACATCTATAATTATAAAATTGGCGCGAAAACAGGACGCGCTCTTCAATTAATTTATTTCTTTAAGTCGTTCGGCAAGTATCGTATTTCGCATAATTATGCATGCCGCAGGTCATGCCATATGCCATTCTACAAACTCATGCCGTCTTTTACCCTCACCGCTTCTTGCCCCTTCCAAGTTAAAATATTCTTTTGATTTTTGAGCTTAAGAGCGAGATAAGAAGGGCTATTTTGAATGCGAACAAAAGAATATTAGAAGGGCAGCCATTTTGGAATAAGGGTTATGGGGTTGTTTTCATACTCGAGGAGAATCAACTTTTTTATGAAAACGGTATCATAAGAATTTGGCAAATAGAGTGTGTCTGTTTGCTCAGATGTCAACTTCAAAAGCTTCACTTCTTTGAGATTTTCCTATTGTGTACATTGTTAGAAGAAACAAAAACAATGCATTTGTCAAAAGGTCTTATTTCAGTTAGTTGTTGACTAGTTTATTTTATGCGGAAAGTTGAGGCCATAAAAACACTCGGCAGAAACGAGGGAAAATGCGCGCTCGGTTGCATTTATTTTAAAATATAAATACACAAAAGGATGGCAGTAAATCCTTACATGGTGCATTTAGAGACATAACACCCCGATGCAAATTCAACGCTCAGAAACTACCGGAGACTGGTACGAGTGAGGAATTATGGGATAGTTTTGGTAGGCGGATGGAAGTTGCGCCGATGAATAAGTGTTTTTCATGGCCGTCAGTTGTATAGGAAATACTCTTTTAGGTGAAAACTATTTAAGGACGGTTTCTGCTTTTGTTACTGCGCATACGTTCCGCGCATTCCAAGATACTCGAGGTTCCTATGGGTAGTGCCTACTAATACAGTCTGCGGCATGCCGGTGTGGTTTAAAACTATGCGGAGAAAGCAGAACTTAGCAAGTGCTCTTGGAATCCAAAAAGAAAACTGGGGATAACCATGCATTTTTTAGAGATAGAAAAGCTTCAATTTTGAACAAAACTCCATGAATTTCTTTGTATTTTACTGTTGTTTAGAATAATTGTTGCTTAATTGTCTCTAAATAAAAGGGGTTACCACTAAATTTATTTTTGGATTTTAATAGCCCTTGCTAAGATCTGCTTTCCCCGCATAGTAATAAACCAAACAAAAATACTTCTTTATTAGTAGGCATCGTCCTTAACCACAGCTACGCTACACTGAATAAACGCCGGAAAATGCCCTTATTCGTAGGCGTGATGTCCATCCGCCTACCCAAACAATCCCACCATCCCTAGCGCGTAAAAGTCTTCTTATAGTTTCTAGAATATCAAAATGCACACTGTCTTTACTGTTCTCCCTTTATCTCTTATCTTGATCATTTGTCGTATTCTCTTGCCCCTCTCAAGTTCGATCAAGTGGTGATATGGTAAGGAGAAGTTAGATGCTGATAGCATTTGGGAGTTCAAGCCTATATTAATTTTTTGTACCATACTATTCTAAACCGAATTCCGTTTAGAAGGCGTTAATTAAAAGCTAAATGACTTAAAGGAAGAGAAGAGTTGTCAGGTTTTACAGTTTAGTTATGTTCATATATCACTTTGCTAAGACCCAACATAGAAAATAAATAAACAAATAATAAATGAATAAACAATTTCTGGGATTTGCACTCTTCTCGTTAGAAAATAAAAGCATGTGTAAATAGGCACGCAAAGCGTACATGTGGGTAGTGCTGTAGACGCGCTGTGGACCTGTTTGTACTCACTCTTGACGACATAGTGGGTAGAGTACTATACAGTCAGTACCCCAAAATATGCGTATGGGTTACCCATAAAACCACAGTGAACACAGAGCACTTCAAACATTGTATTTGTCGCTGAACAAGATTAATACATCGATTTTCACTACGTCTCGCGAACGTCCTTTTCTCTTGTAAAACTGTCCCGGATGTATGTGGCCTACGTCACGCGTTACAAACTTCCGCTTCAGGCTAACTGAGTTTCCATTTCCGGTTACTTTTACCAATGTTTACAACCTAACAAACAGCTGTTTCCAAAAATAAGCGTAAAGCGTTCACAAAAATGCCGAAAAGTAGTCTGGAAAATACACAATAAATTTCAATAAAAGCTCAGAATCCTCGAAATTTATTGGGTATTTCCCAGAGTACCTTTTGGCATTGTCGGACGCTTTTACGATTTTTTTGGGCAACCTTCGTCGCAACAGCTGTATGCTAATTAGATCACCCCCATCATTTAGCCGACGCTCTTTTGGCTCGTCACGCAATCGTTCTTCACCAAAAGATTGCGTGGGGAGCCAAAAGAGCGTCTGCGAGGTACGGCTACCCATCGTTACACCAGGTCACTCAGTTTACGATTCACACTTCGCAGAGGGCAACTTATTTTCAATGGAATTTATATCAAACAAGAAGCTGTTTCCAGTTTCCGGGCCATATTTGACTATGTGGTGCGTAAAGCCTACAATTTTTTAACAGTGATAACCTCCAGCATCGCCAATTCCCCCAAATAGATAGCCTGCGAGCAAGCTCTCTTGGGAGTGAATCCTCTTTCCCCCTCCCGCCCCCCACCCCCAAGAGAGCTTGCTCGCAGGCTACCAAATAGATAGATACAGAGATATAGCGAGGCAATAAGTAACCACCAGATAGAATTGCATTTCTTGCAGTCAGAATGAAAAACGACATTTGTCATACGAATGCTTTTTATAATCCCCGGGCTTTAATCCTTACGTTTTCACCTTCCGTTTAGAGACAGAAACCATTTGTACGGTTCTAATATGTATGTGACGCCGGGTCAATGACGGATCGTAATTTTCAGTATGATCTAGACCCGGAGGGGGGAGTTACTCCCTTATGTGACCTAAACGGGGACGTGTGGCCCGATAGGGTATGGTTTTCAGGGTGTTTTGTCTCTTAACGGGGTATCTATTTCATCACTTTCTGTCTTAAACAGGGAATCCCTACATGACCTAATGGCTTAAACAGATTGTGATTGCCAATGCATTAAAATACAGTAAGAAACTAGTGTATTCTTATTTCATTCTAGTCTTAAACAGTGTGTGATTTTGGGTTAATTGTCTTAGATAGGGCCTGAAAATTTTGAATTCTGTCTTAAACGGGATAGGGAAATCGGAGAATTGTGTCTTAAACAGGGTCAGGGTTTGAACGCCCGGGCCGCACCTCCCTACCCAAGCATCTGTTGAGTACCCCCTCCCCCTCCCCGGGATCTAGAGTAACGATACGCAACAAGCGTTAGCGGGAGCGAATGAGAGGCGGCTGTATTCGCAGGCTAATCACGCGTACGTTTATATCCTTGTACGTTTTTCGATGTTTCGCTGTTTATATTTTTAAATGAAATTCAGGGGAAAGCATTTGTTATTCACCTTGTATTTGAAGACAGAAACCGTTTCTACATTGATTGTTTTTCTATAGTAAACGTGAGACATCTTTATCTATCTTGGCCCGCGAGGTCATAGACTGATTTAGGTGCCAAATTTTCGGTTAAACAAAACTAACCTTGAGGCACTCAGGTTAGCCTAAAAAACACTCCGGTTAGCCTAAAGAGCACTCCAGTTAGCCTAAATAGCACCTAGGTTAGCTTAAATAGCTTTCCTTGTTAGCTTAACGGTTAGCAGTTTATGTTGGGGTTGTTCATGCCTCGCATGCCTCGCATGTTTTGTTCATGCCTCGCACGTCTGGCTCGCATATTGTACATATTGTAAACACTCCTCACGGCCCGAAAACAAAGAACGCGACCGAGAATTTAAAGAATTTGATAACACGACAGAAAACGTAACTCGTACCAGTCGAGTACAAAAAACGAGACCGAAAAGAATAACTCGTGGCCCGAAGTTTAATCTCTCGGCCCATCGCGACCCCAAAAAGAAAAAAGAATTTGATAATACTACCGAAACCTTAACTCGGTCCGCCTTACGGCCCGAGTAACGAGTGAATACTGTTTTTTCGCAAGGGTGATTGGCTACCCAACGACGTTGTCTAAGATTTCACGCGCGAGTTTTTCGCCAGTTTATTACAATCATAATAAAAGGCAATGGTTATGAAACCCAACAAACTTCTTTGTTATGTGATTTTGTTAGCATTTTTGATTTTGACAACGAAGTGTTGATTATAGGCTGTAGAAATTATAGTTATTACAAATCTGTGAAAATATTACATAATACTTATGGGATTCAACAACAATAGCGAATACAAATGACGTGGTACGGAATGAAAATATTGTATAATTCTAAACCGATACAGCAAAATACTTCTCTGAAAAACGAACAATAAATTTGTAGTGATGAATAACAGCAACGGCGAAAATTAAAGTAAGAGTGTTGAATTAACGCCTTTTAAGTTGTTTGTTCAGGGCGGGTCGTTCCCATTCAAAATGTAGGGCTTTTTTCAATCTTAACTTGGAAAGTGAATCGAGTCCAAAATGGAGAAGCAATCCCCAGAAAATAGATTCTTGCATGTCTCAGAACCCTGCAAATGTTTGCAGATGTGGGAATTACGCCCGAAAGTTAGTGCTCGCGAACCCTGGCGCCAAGGTAATCCGGTGGTTTCACTGACATAGCAGGCGTTAAAGCCTGCACAAGTAAATTTGTATGCCGCCTGGGAAGACAGCGCATTGGGAATGGAATTTTTCACACTGGACATGTTTTTTTGACTCATGAAGCAATATAAACCAGGTTGACAAAGCGGATGAACTGTAAAGCGAGCTGAAGTTGAAGAACCGCTCTTTGCAGTCTGATCGAGAAAAACAGAAAGAGCCATAACTGCTACTGATCCAGAAAGGTAGGCGCTTTTTGTTAAGTGGCTGATTTATTCGACCCCTTTTACTCTCCCTCAAGCGCTTGAAAAAGGACGTTCATCTCCTGAACATTATCCAGAGTCATTTGTCATAGAGCGGCGGCGAAAACACACGGCACTTTTTCAACAATTGCAGACGAGAAGTTAATTCAAAATTCTTTAAAACGCTGTTCTGATAAAGAAAACTATTTATACACGTTTTCGGCTGTGGATAGCCAAGAAAAAAATTGAAACCAACCTGAAACATTTGGGCTGCCGTTTTCAAGTTCATGTAGACGCCTTTAACAAGCTTGCTACATGTAAAAGGGATAGTGGAAGTCGGTTGTTCTTGAATCAGGTAATCTGTAATCAATTCTTCAAAATGACATTATCGAGAAATTAAACTTTGCTGTTCGTTGTTTGTTGTTGTTGTTTTTTTTTTTTGTTCGCTTTCTTCCTGGAGAAGGAAAGAACGAAAGTTTCTTCAATTTTTCAATTTTAAGCCGGACAATTAAATGTGTCAAAATGCCCGCGCTCTCAAATGAGCTGTGAAAAATTTCAAATTCCTCGTAGAAGGACATAGACTTTCTCAAAGTTTTCGTGACCTCGTCGCTCGTCGTTCACTCATTCCGCGCATAAGAAGACGACTTGCAGCAAGTATAAGAAGGAAAGTGCATGGGTTGGTACTCAGAAATTAGAAAAATAATTATTTTTCCTCCACTAGTTAACAGCATTTAAACTTGGCACGCCACATTGATACATCTACGTTAATCATGTGCAGAAAATTATACCACCTAAAACTTTAAAACTATATTTTCTTCATCAATACAGTGAGTTTGTATCTTTAATTTTATGTATGCAATATTATATGTAAATGACACGTTACAACTTAACTTACCTCGCACTGCTGTCTTGATTCATACAATGAGTTACAAACTTTGGAAAGATTTCCGTACAGCCCCAGTATTAATTATACATGATCACTGTCGTACTAAACCCTCTTACACGACGAACGGGCATGAATAGAGTCGAGTCCTAAAATGTATGCATAATTTGTATGGTACAGAAACCTTCCTTTAACTTTGCTGCAAAGTAATTTAATCAAAATAAATTTGTAATCCACACGTTAGCGTAACTCGATTTTCAATCAAAATATTGAGGCTCTCTAGGTGTCTTCTAGCATTGCTCAATAACCTAATGACATAAACATATACTTTTGTTTCACCAGATGAAGTCATTGCCACTTGCGCTGCTTCTCGCAGCCCTGAGTATTTTGGACCTTGCTGAAGCAGGCCAGGTGGGCCGCTGGTCGAAATGCTACGGGTCTCCTCCTGCAGACTCCTTTGGTGGCCCAGACCAGCACATACCGGCTTGGTCTCCCTACTGGAATAGATATGGACGAGCAAATCCTATCGGTTATCATGATGACAACGGCAAATGTAAGGCTTATTTCCGTGGGGATGGGAAAGAGAGCAAGGAAGCGGCGAATTCTATGTGCTCCGGTATGTTACTTTATCTGCTTTTTTCAAATTTAATGTCTGCGACTCGATTGTATGGTTAAATGGAGGTCATTTCAGTACTTCAGTACAAGTTAGAGAATTAGTTTTAAAATTTGATTCAAGGAATTTTTATGTAATGTTTAAAAAACGAACAGGAGATTTTATCGGGTTTAAAACCGCGAGGCGCAGCCAAATGGTTTTAGACCCGATAAAACACGTGTTGTGAATTTTTTGAACGGCTTCAAAAACATTCCTGGAAAAGCGTGTGCTTTTGTGAACGTTGGAAAATAGCATACGAGAAAAACACCGCATACTAATGAGGAGTGTTTTATCAGCAGATAAAACACCGCATACTAATAAGGAAGAGGTTTATCGATATAAAGTCACTGCACGTCACATTTAACTTAAAAACTGCTGTTTTTAAGAAAAAGGCTCTTCGCGCAATAAAACGTTTAGACCTGATAGGGTCGACTCGTACAAATAACAAACCTCGCGCATGGTAAAATCATACCAGGTAAAATCATAAATGGTGACAATACTTCCTTTTATTTGCTCGGAGGGAGGGGGCGTAGTACTTCTCGGAATCTCTGGTGGGGGGTGTGCGGCTCGGTTCTTCAAATCCTGACCCTATTTCAGTGAGCACTGAATCAATTTTGTTTTCCTATCTTCTAATTAGGAAGTATGGACTTTCCCAGACTGGAATTGAGTACGTGTGGATCTCATTCAGGGATTACGTCTACAAGAACAAGCCTTGTCAAGTAGTAGAGTACAACACCGGCAAGGCTTGGATCCCTTGCTATTTGAAACAGGCGGATGTCAAAGATTGTCATAGAAATTGGATAAAGAAAGATCTGTTGGGCTTTTGTACAAAAAGCAGCCGTTATTCCTGGGTAACTTACTGTGGAGACGACTACAGTCAAAAGCCAAGTTTTAGTTTGACCAATGCTCTAGTACTGTGCCAGGTGAAAACGGCTTGAAGACACGTGACCATCATTCACGTGGATGATCTCAATTCTAACAACATCCAGACTAAACCAGAGTCCATCTTACAAGGTATTTAATCGTAACGCTGATGTTTATTTGAAATTATCAAGTTCTGACCGTTTGTTAACAGAAACAAAAGCATATAACTCATCAGTAGACAAACTACAGTAGACAAACGCAGCCACAAGACGACTGGTCGTAACTGCAGTCTGAAGAGACATTTTAAAATGCTCCAAGTGAAAACGAACTGTGAACAGGGACAAGGGTCACAGCTGCTTTATTTCTGGACAGATTCTGAAACGTGCGTTGTTTTAAGTTTCTTCTTTGTGCGACAATATATATTCCCCAAAATTCTAAGACAAGTTCTTATTTTGTAGAGTTACAAAGTTTTCAAACTTTAACCTGGGTATCATTGGTGTCAACCTTATCCGGCTAGATTAGTGTGTTTTTTAACTATTTTATACACATTGTTTCTGCTACGTTTCGTATTCATTTAGTACTTCCTTGCCTTTAAGGGTTTGCTATCTTTTTATAAACCACTCTATAATCCCGCTCTAACCTTAAAAAGATAAAAGCTTAAATGCAGTCTAAAACAGACCTCTCCATGCCTTTCAGTCGATCTGAGAATCGGTTGACTTATCCTTTTCTCAATCCATGGTTGGAATTTCCAGATTATCGTAGTGGTGTAAAACGTTTACGCTTGTTAAACTGGTGTTGATAACTGCTTTTGCTTTTCCTACTGCTCGTAGGAATTAACAGCACGGTTGCTTTAGTATTCCATCTGAGAATCAAGAAGCTTTGTGAGGAGGGAGGATTGAGTACACAAAGCAACAAGTAAATCTGATGTTGCTCAACCTATCTATTTTAACAGCTCAATTTTGAAGGTTTCGGTCTTTGCGTTTGAATAGTATTTTCAATGTCTTTAACAAACACACAAACAAAAAAATCACGAGCTAAAGTGCAAACGAAACTTGCTTCGGTTGGAGAGAGCTTTTGTAGAACAGAGGCAAAGACACTTTTAATTTCAATTTTTATTCATTTATGATAATAATACTAGAACGGTTTTTGAGGTTTATGAGACCATGCAATACAATTAAAGTTTATATTTACTGTAAACACAATTCGTTTAAATTGCAAATAATGACATCAGCCCAAATTTTTCAAATGTCCTCAGTGATTGATAAGAAGAGACTTCCTTTTCAGACACAACCGTCAATCGCGGTTCATCTGCACTGACGTGGAAATTCACCAAGAAATGGACAAAGAAGACGTCCTCCAGCTACTCCAGCGAACACGGATGGAAACTGAGTGTGACGACTACCAGCGACTCTGGAGAACTCTCAGGTGCTATTTCCAAATGGCAGGTATCGGTAACAGCGGAAGGTTATGGGACATACATTTACACAAACTCCAAGGAAAATACAGAAGAGGTTACGTATGAACGTAACTTCAATGTAAGTGTATCTTTATTGTCCGCTAACAATATACACTTAATGTATGGTGTCGAGGGAAACAGTTCGTTTGTTTTCCCTCGAGTCCTGATGTTTCCAGAGGCGAAGTCGAGGGAAACATCAGGACTCGAGGGAAAACAAAACAAACTAGTTTCCAGAGGGACCATACATTAAGTGCTTTGTTACATATCTAGACTTGTTATCATTTGATAACATCTTATCCGAAATAACGTGGTGGGACTTAATTCTTTCAACTATCCCTGTGACAAATGGAGTTGTTTGTTCGAGTATTCCCTCCTCCCTCCATTGAAATAAATTAATAGGGTATCTAAATTTATCAGATTTGAACGAAATGCAACCCTTATCTTCGTTACACAAAATCAATGATCCAAAGTATGTGAGGTTTTCACGAAAGCACCCATAATTTTCCTTTTGTGAGGTGCTAGACGCGTGACGGCTATCAAAAAAAATTCAAGCTGTACAATGGATTTTCTCGGGAACCAATGGAAATATGGAAAGGAATAAACAGAATGTTCAGAGCATCCTAGACCACTGGTGGTGGCCTTGTCCTGCAATTGACTTCCTGCTTAAGCAGTGATTGAGTAATAAATAATAATTGTGAGTTTTCTTTACCTTAGGTGCCTGCAAAGACGGAATACAAAGCGAAAATTATAATTTTCAAGCAGGAAATAAACGTCGGATTCAAGGCTCGGGAAAAGTTCTTTGACGAAAAAGGCAATCTCCTGGGTGAACGCGATCTGAGTGGAACCTGGACAGGAGTAACAACTTTCACAGGGCAAGCGCTGGTGACTGAGAAAGCTTTGAAAAGATACTGACTGCGCTAGACAGCTAATATTTGTAGTCACTTGTATTTTTTTCTGATGTTTGTGGCGAGAGACCACGTTATCACCATAAGGGAAAAGTGAGGCAGTGCAAAACATACTAAATAATGTAAACACAACGTGTCTGTGCCATTTGTTGCCAATAAAGAGCTTGATCTCTTCAACTTCCTTTTTAGTTCCTTTTCTTTTGTCTGATATTGAATGCCAAAGTGAACTAAGCAACGCTGATACTGCGAGGGAAATTAATAGCGACGTGATGGACCAAACCGAGAGTAAAGGAAAATGCTGCTTTGTTAAATTTACCACACAGCATCTGACTTTAGTCAAAAATACGTGTTTAGCCCCAATCTTGGATTCCAAAAGACCTTACTGAGCTCCGATTTTCTGATATTCATCAACGCGCAAAACTGCCTCTGTATCATGCGGCAACGTCCTATCCAGACCGGGGAAGGGGAGGGGAGGGGAGGAGGAAAGCTTCACACTTCCTGACTTTTCTGAAATTTATCTAGGAAGGATTAGATGTCGTCGTCTAACGTTCATTGAATTTTACACATATTTTTAGAACGGTTTGCTGTAAGGACCGACTAAGGGTATACAAAATAGAAAAAAAAAGGATTTCTCCAAACTTCACGAGAATAAAGGGCTTGGCGAACTACTCCTAAAACTACAAGTTTCGTTTTGTTTAAAGCTTTTTTTATTTTGGGGGAACATTTTTTTCTCGTTTTGTTCGTGGAGGCCGTCTAAAATCAAGCCGAAGTAGGCACTTTTGTATAAGCTCCCTTTTATACACTGAGGCTTTTCTAGAAAAGATTAACCAAGTAGATCAAACAATTTTATTTCCTTAAACTTAAATGAAACAAAAACATGAATTTTTGACCAATTTTTTAAGTTCTGCCTTTGTACCGGTGATTATAGAAAGCTTATTTTGGCTAAATTCAAGGATAACAAAGACATTCTGCCTTAACAAAAGGCAACGAAATGAACCTCGTAGACCCAATAAAGAAACATCTGCAAAATCCAAGAATGTAGCAGATCACACTATGTTAAAACGCTCGGCTCAAAACGACAAAATGTTCTGGCCTCCCAAAAAGTCTCACTTTTTTCATATAACACTGACTATATGTAAAAAGATAACACTACGATGGGTTGTTTGTGCTGCTGATTCATGATTATCTCGGCACTGTGTTAATAATCGTGTTTTCAAGATGATTTTCGCGCTGAGTTCGTTGTTAATTTAGGGCTGAAACTAAGCTGCATATTCGGTTCAACACTAAATTGATAAAGATAAATAGTTTGAATCAACACAAACAAGGAAACACGATCATTCATCTTTTTCATTTGTTCTCTCAAATTTTTCCCTCTGTTTTATGAGGAGTTAAAGTAAGTAAAAAACAAAAGTCTTTTAAGGAAGACAATGAACGAAATAAATTTCTGATGCAGATGCGCCGAAATTAGGTATGTTTTATATTTCAAAAACAAAAAACAAATTATCGAAATACATTTTATCCCGCGTTTACGTAATAATTCACTTTGTTTAAGAAGTTTAAGAAAAAATGTTTTTATATAAGTTTTAATACTATTAAAAAATTGAAAAGTGATATGAAAAATATAATGCAAGTTCAGAGTATAATATCACTGCGCATAAGCACAAATTTGGTCAAATTTTGAGACAATTTAGCACCACGATTTTAAACTTTTCTTTACGCAGGTGTTTGCGGATTCCATCGATCAAAAGATACCTTTAATGTATCCGCTACCACAACATAACAGTTAGATACAAATTGGAGGTGAATGACAGAAACAAAGGCGCCAAACAAAGGGATGTCTCAAATAATAGTTTTATTTTTACCGGGTAAACTCACCGAGTTCCTGTCGATCTTGTTTTTTGTGTGTGTGTTTGTGAGATAAGTTAAGGCAATCCCCTCATCGCACATTCATCGTACATTCGTCAACATATTTAAATCGGTCGTTTATTTTACACTGAGCTGTTCACGGTGACGATAAAAATGTGCGTGCATTTTTAGTTTGCAGTTATTTTAAAATTTGCACCACAATCGTCAGCTTTTGTCACACTTTAGTTATTTCTCGCGTCATTGTCAATTGCACTAAACCTGTCAATTGCCCGCATTATCGATGTCGCCCCCATACTGTTTGTTACTATTTTTCTAATTTCAAACGCAAGCGCTACCCGGGAAGTCTTTTCGCAGTTAAGACTTCCTGTTTTGACATTTAATGGACTGCTTTTCAAAAATTTAAGGCAATATATACAAGCGACTTTCTACAGCCAATAGGAGCGATCCATGGCCTTAATTCTGAATCTGCAGATGAAAACTGTTTCTTGCTGAAGAAACCACTCATACCTTTCTTGGTCTCGTATTGACCAAGACTACACACAGTGAATTATTGTTCGCGATGAAGTCATCTTAATTCAAGTATGGCAGGCTGTTACTTCTGCACCATTCATTGGCTATTCCTCTGTTATCTTTGGGGAGTGTTTCCGCAATACAAAACTCATGCCCAACAAGGTTAGAAAAGAAATTTTGACACAATTTTATCGTTAGTTAACATTGAGAACTAAATACAAGGAGTCACTAAATCTACAGTCTTTGGTTGATTTTGGATGAGCCAGAGTTTTCATTGTTATCACGTCGTAAATTTGGCAAAGATTTCAGTCCTTAAGCCGATAAGTTAATTAACAAAACTTTGCAGCTTATTGTTGCAGTAGGGACAAAATTAAAAGGGGTTTCGCTTTCCTTCAAGAACGTTTTTAATTCTATATACAGCATGAAGGGATTTTTCTTCAGTTTTATAGTTTCCATTGCGTCTTTGAATAAAAGACGAAGAAACTAATCTTGGTTTCTAGCTAACTCGTCAAACATAAAGTTGGAAGTTTACAGCTGCCAATATAAAATACATTTGAACCCGTCTTTCGACCGATTTGGCCTTTAATTTAAGGACAAATTGTCTCCTCACAACTATTCACACCTCTAGTACTACGATTTAAGTAAAGGCAATGAAATGAACCTCGTAGACCCAACAAAAAAACATTATCTACAAAATCCAAGAATGTAGCAGATGACACTATCTTAAAACGCTCGGCTCAAAATAAGGAAATGTTTCGGCCTCCCAAAATGTCTCACTTTTTTCATAAAACACTACATGTAAATAGATAACACTACGGTGGGTCGTTTGTGCTGCTTGTTCATGATTACCTCGGCACTGTGTTCACAAACGTTTTTTCAAGAGTTTGTTGTTAATTTAGGGCTCAAACTCAGCTGCATATTCGGTTCAACATTAAATTGATGAAGATAAGTAGTTTGGATCAACACAAACGGAGAAACACGATCATTTATCTTTTGCCTTTTTTCTCCCAAATTTTCTCCTCTGTTTTAAAAGTAGTTAAAGTAATGAAAAATGAAAAGTCTTTTAAGGAAGACAATGCACGAAATAAATTTCTGATACAGGTGCACCGAAATTAAGTATGTTTTATATTTCAAAAACGAAAACAAATTTTCGACATACATTTTATCCCGCGTTAAGGTAATATTTCTCTTTGTTGGAGAAGTTGAAGAAAAAATGTGTTATAAGACGTATTAATCGTATTAAACAATTGAAAAGTGGCATAAAAAACATGGTGTAAGCTCAGAGTATTAAATCACTGAGCATAAGCACAAAACGGCCACTGACCGAGGACACAATTTTGTAGCCTGTATAGATCAAAATATTTTGTATCTTTAAAACCGCATTATATGCCACGTTGAAGAACTTTTTATTTTTATTTGTGTCTTTCAATAAAAGGCGTAGAAACTAATCTTGGTTTCTAGCTAACTCGTCAAATATAAAGTTGGAAGTTTACAACCGCCCTTATAAAATAAACTTTTCCCCGTCTTCTGACCGATTTGGCTGTTTACTATTTAAGGACAAATTGTCTCCTTACAACTATTCGCAACCACTAGAACTTCGGTTTAAGTAAGGGGAACAAAATGAACCTCGTAGACCCAAAAAAAAAATCTACAAGATCCAAGAATGTAGCAGATCTTAAAACGTTCGGCTCAAAACGAGAAAATGTTCCGGCCTCCCAAAACGTCTCACTTTTTCCATATAACACTATATGCAAATAGATAACACTACGATGGGTCGTTTGTGCTGCTGGTTTATAATTATCTCGGCACCGTTTTGATAAATGTTTCTTGACAATGATTTTCGCGCTGAGTTTGTTGTTAATTTAGAGCTGAAACACAGCTGCATGTTCGGTTCAACACTAAATTGATGAAGATAAATAGTTTGGATCAACACAAACGGAGGAACACGATCATTTCTGTGAATGATCTATTATTCCAGAAAGTGACACAGGCATACTCGGAAAAAAGAAATCGGAGTGCTCCTATCAGGAGTCGAACCTAAGACCTTCCGATTACTAGTTCGGATGCTCTACCACTGAGCTACAGGAGACTCGTGGGAGCTAAGGCCATTAAACTAGGTTCACGGGACAAATATCCTGCATACTGCTGGGACTTAATGTGATTTAAATCCTAGCAGTATGCAGGATATTTGTCCCATGAACCTAGTTTAATGGCCTTAGCTCCCACGAGTCTCCTGTAGCTCAGTGGTAGAGCATCCGAACTAGTAATCGGAAGGTCTTGGTTTCGACTCCTGGATTTCTTTTTTCCGAGTATGCCTGTGTCACTTTCTGGAATAATACATCATTCTCATTCATTTACCATGCAGGCTGGAAATATACCATCACATTTCTCCTCTGTATTAAAAATAGTTAAAGTAAGAAAAAAGGAGAAGTTTTTTAAGGTGCGCTGAAATAAGGTGTGTTTTATATTTCAAAAACAAAAACAAATTTTCGATACATTTTACATTTTTTACATTTTATCCCTCGTTAACGTAATAATTCACTTTATTAAAGAAGTTGAAGAAAAGATGTCTTATTAGACGTATTAAAGAATTGAAAAGTGATATGGAAAACATGGTGCAAGCTCAGATTATCATATCACTGAGCATAAGCACAAAACGGCAACTGACCGAGGACACAATTTTGTAACCTGTATAGATCAAAATAAATGTATCTTTAAAACCGTATTTTATGCTACGTTGAAGACCTTTTTATTTTTATTATAAAGCTCAATATCAACGTATCTCATGCAGGACACTTTGCAGATTAAAGCCGTAAATTTCGTACAAGGGCTTTCCACGTTGTTCTTAGAAGTTAACCGTTCTTCAAATTTACCGTTAATTCGGCGTAATGTTCCGTTCTGAGCCATCACATAAGTAGACTTTTTCAGAACAATGCGTTCGAATACAGCAACACACTTTATCAGATCCTATTTTGACGCCTATCCTATTTTGGTGTCTACGTATCAAAACCGTAGATTCATAAATTTGCCAAACAAGACATAACAGACGAAAAACTCATCAAACACCAGTCAGCAGGACACAGACATTCATCACAACGATCTTAACTTTTTGGTCAAATTTTGAGACAATTTAACACCACGATTTCGAACCTTTCTTCACGCAGGTGTTTGCAGTTTCCTACGACAACATAACAATTATACAATTGGAGGTGAATGACAGAAACAAAGGCGCTAAACAAAGGAGTGTCTCCAATAACAGTTTTATTTTTATCGGGTAACCTCACTGAGTTCCTGTCGATCTTTGTTTTTGTTGTTTATGAGATAAGTTGAAGCAATCCCCTTATCGCACATTCACAGTGCATTCGTCAACTTTTTCAAATCAGTCGTTTATTTTATATTGAGCTGTTAACGGAGACGATAAAAGTGTGCGTTCTTTTGTAGTTTTCACGCATTGCAGGAATAATTACCGGTATAGAAGATGCTATATTTATATTCTCAAGGATTATTTAAATTTTTGTTATTTCTCGTAGATGGCTGCCGGCGAGTGAAGTTTCTCCCGCCAAAAACTGGCCAGTACCTCGAAGGTCACGTGTTTATAAACCTTACCATCGGAATATACACACCATGTGAGCATCGATGTGTCATGGAGAGGAAATGTGTTTCGGTCAATATTGGTCCAATAAGTAAAGATAAGGTTATCTGTGAACTGAGTGATTCAGATCACTTTCAGCACACGGACGATCTTAAGCCAAGACCTGGTTGGACATATACGGGCACAGAGGTATGAAGTCTGAATTTGATGACAATGACGACGAGAAAACACTTCAATGTTTCCGGTTGACACATTGGTTACCTTTTCCCCAGCGAGATGGAGCTAATTCACTCGTTTAAGTCTCTAACGGGATTAGTTCTCCCCTCTACTTTTCTCGCCAGTAAAGGCTCTATTTTTTTCCAAGAATTTCCGTGTCTGACCAGAGGTGGCCCATGCTCGGCATCTGATAGCAAGGATCTGATGTTTATTCAAAAACGTTCCAATGTAAATTCACTTCAGCTCTGAAAATGCTAAAATACAACCATAAATGTGGAAATGAACTTCGGACTGTCGACGAACTTCCCAAACGTTCGGCTTTTCCGACCAAGGCGGGCAAGTATCAGCTTTCGACTTCACCGCAATGTTTTCAGGACTTCCGACATAGAATCTTACCAGTAGTTTCAAATTTACCTAGTTACGAACGATTGCTCACATTTTCCCGAAATCCGGGGTGTGAAAACGGTCTGGGGTGGGTAACCGACACGAGAAATACAGAAAAAGAAAACAAAGAACGGATACTACTTGAAGAGTCGTCGCATACGCTATAATAAGTAAAAACTATATTTTACTCTTCTTTTGATTAGGATAATTATAAAAATTTACAAATTTCTTAAGAATGCTGTTTTCCTTATCAGAATCTTTGCTGCACTAACCCTTGCCTTAACAATGGCAAATGTCTTATGGGGTATACAGACAAGAAATATCTTTGTGAGTGTGCCGCCGGATTTACAGGAGAGAACTGTGAAAAAGGTAAATTCATTATTGTCATGTGAGAAAGTATGATATTGAATGACTGTTTTGATACAATTCCCAGCTTGATATTAAAACTTAGATCTTCAGGCTGACTGGAATTTTTCTAACTTCTAATTGTATTTAGGAATCGCAGAACGCATATAAAAGACAGAAAATTGCACAATGATGTGATATCTAAGACGTTTTAGGAATCTTTTTCCAAAAGTGAATTGAACGATTTCTAGAAATTCGTTTATCTTTTATCATAATAATAATAATAATAATAATAATAATAATAATAATAATGTTTATTTGTGCTTTTTTTTCTATTTACATGTTGATTCTTACAATCTTTTAGTGGTGTTATATAAATTAAATTAATTATCAGTTAAATTAATGTGCAAAGCAAGGAAGCTAAATAAACCATTAGGTTGTCTTGTTAGCTCCCTGGCTAATTTAGGTTCTAGATAGCAGGCAAAAAAGAAAGAAAAAAAAATGAAAAAGCAAAAGGAAGGAAGAACTTATTAACTGTAAAAAGTTAACGTATGTTACGAGGTCAGCATTAAAAGAAAATTAGTTCACTTGTTGTTCTGACAGTAAATAATGTATAATTTGTTTCGGATATAATGTATAATTTGTATCAAGGTTGCATTAGTGGAAATGTATTAGCTTATTTATGAGCTGCAATGAAGATGAAGGCTTGAGTTCAGCACATGTATAATTGGTCAATCCTCGTACAAACGAAGTTCAGTTTCTTCCCTGGCTCTGCTCTTTTTATTGTATTCTCTATTATCTAGATATCGATGAATGCACAAAAGACATCCATAACTGCAGCAAAAATGCATCCTGTGTCAATACTCCAGGATCCTTCAACTGCACCTGTAAGCCGGGGTTCACTGGTGATGGACGATTATGTTTAGGTACAGTTTGCCGTTTGATCCATTTCCCTAGTTTATTGTCTTAAGGTAAATAAGCACTTTGTCGTTACCCTTCAGGAAAAATATAATAAGCTGTTCCAATTACAAGACAAGTTCCATGTATTCCCTTTTCAAGTGGCTTAATCTCTTTTTTGTCATTTTATATTTTTCCAGATATCGATGAATGCACAAAAGACATCCATAACTGCAGCAAAAATGCATCCTGCGTCAATAGCGCTGGATCTTTCAATTGCACTTGTAAGCCAGGCTTCTCTGGTGACGGACGATTATGTTCAGGTACAACTTGCCGTTCTATTCATTTCCCTTGTTGATTGTGTAAAGGTAAATTAGCACTTTGTGCTTACCCTTCAGGAAAAAGGCAACTAGCTATTCCAGTTGTAAAACCGGTTCCATTTAATCCTTGTCCAAGCGGTCTAATCTCGATTCTGTAATTTTACATTTTTCAGATATCAATGAATGCACAAAAGGCATCCACGACTGCAGCAAGAATGCATCCTGTGTCAATACCCCTGGATCTTTCAACTGCACCTGTAAGCAGGGGCTCACTGGTGATGGACGATCATGTTTAGGTACAGTTTGCCGTTCTATTCATTTTTTTTTTTAATTTATTGCCTAAAGGTTAATTTGGCGTTGAGCAATTTCTGGTAACCCTTAAACGGAAAAAAATGTTTGCTATTTCAATTGTTAAAGCAGTTGCATTTATTCTTTGTCGAACGGTTAAATCACATTTTTGTCATTTCTTATTTTTTTAGATATCGATGAATGCACTAAAGGCATCCACGACTGCAGCAAAAATGCATCCTGCCTGAATACCCATGGATCTTTTAATTGCACCTGTAAGCCGAGATTCACTGGTGATGGACGATTATGTTTAGGTACAGTTTGCTGTTTGATCCATTTCCCTAGTTTATTGTCTTAAGGTAAATTAGCACTTTTTTGTTAACCTTCAGGAAAAATATAATTAGCTGTTCCAATTACAAGGCAAGTTTCATTTATTCCCTTTTCAAGCGGTTTAATCTCTTTTTTTTTTTGTCACTTTACATTTTACTAGATATCGATGAATGCACAAAAGACATCCATAACTGCAGCAAAAGTGCATCCTGTGTCAATACCGCTGGATCTTTCAATTGCACCTGTAATCCGGGGCTCACTGGTGATGGACGATCATGTTTAGGTACAGTTTGCAGTCCTATTCATTTTTTAAAATTTATTGTGTTCAGGTAAATTTGGTGTTGAGCAATTTGTGGTAACCCTTCAAAGTAACAAAAAATGATTGGCTATTCCAATTATTAAACGAGTTGCATTTATTCTTTGTCGAGACGGTTAAATCACTTTTTGTCATTTCTTATTTTTCTAGATGTAGATGAATGCACTAAAGGCATCCACGACTGCAGCGAAAATGCATCCTGCCTGAATACCCATGGATCCTTTAATTGCACCTGTAAGCCGGGGTTCACTGGTGACGGACGCTCATGTTCAGGTAAAACTTTGTTGTTTTTTTCACTTTGGTAGTCTCTTTCTGGTCTTTTTTTTTTTTTTTTGCCAGGTTTTAATCCCCTGGTCAAATCGCAAAATGTAGCAATTTTTGGCCGAATTCAACGAAAGTAGGATACCCTAAGAAAAATATGTTCCATCAAAGTTAGGTTGTATTCGAAGTGTACCATTTTGTTACGCTTAATTTCACGTTGAGAAACTGTGAGAACCGATCTAGGGTAATGCCTTCTAATATGGCTTAGAATTTATTTCACATGTTGGTAATTGATGGCTAATAAAGCATGCTTTTATTCTTCGTCACTTATGTTTTCATACCATGACTGAATGACTAGTGTAATGACTAGTGTAAATGTATAATATAAAAGGGAAAGGGTTGCAAATGATACCTTTAAATCTAGAAATGTTCTGGAACTGTTATTTAGCTGGAGTTTCTCTGCAACCCGAGCGAGCCGAGCGCGAGCGCAGTCAATGGCTAGTTTATAGTCACGGGACAGCCAACACTGTTCCCCGCGCAAAGTCAATGAGTGTGTAAAATTATGAAACGCTTTTAACCATGACATTAGAGGGTAACAGTTAGATGATACCAGTGAATACCAGTGACCGCTGTTGCACCTGAACAGTGCATGACTGGAGATGGCATGGATGTGAGCGCATTCCTCTTATCAAACCGTTG
Organism: Pavona decussata; assembly: GCF_977016875.1. Classification (NCBI taxonomy): domain Eukaryota; kingdom Metazoa; phylum Cnidaria; class Anthozoa; order Scleractinia; family Agariciidae; genus Pavona; species Pavona decussata. Next base: position 654,665 of record NW_028145676.1, read on the forward strand.
AAGGGCAGTGGAGTCTCTTTCGGGAAGATCGAAGGGCCTCTGCTCGCAGGGTAGGCAATACTAAAATTGGCCTTCTTTTCCATTTCACTCCATTTCGAGCTCCGTTAAAAATCTTAAAGTTACGATACTTCTGCTCTGATCGTCACACATGTTTGAGTTTTGACTCAAGCGTCTGCTATCGTCTGTCGGCTTTACTCTGGCGAAAACACCAAAACGGCATTTTCAAAAATGTCCTAGTCCGGAGAGCGTTTTTAAAAAGTTGCAATATAGGTAACCGTTTTCACCGGATACGTGTGGAGGCAAGGCAAATCCGTAAAGAAAAAAGTTGCGTTCTCAAACGGAAACGGATGCGTTTGAACGGAGCCTAAACCTGTTATTCAACTCAGCAAATTTTGGTCCATGCTTAGATTGACTTATTACCAAATTAAATTATATGACTTTGTTTGTTTTTCTATCAAGATTGTTCCAGTAGTTCGCACCTCTTCAAAGAATACTAAGATTTGCAAAGCAGATTTACTCTCGCTGTTGAGCCGTTCAGAATGGAGGGAAATCAGTTCGCTAGTCTCGCTAACTCAGACGCATTTATTAATAAACAGAACGATTCAACTGGAAAGTTCTCTCTCTACCATACCATAGAAGGTAGTGCAGGGCAAGACATCGAATATTTTACGAACGCTGACAAACATGTACATTACCTTGCTGTTGCTAATCACCAGGAAGGAAGGCAATACAAAGTGTAACTATATATCAGTGGAATGGTCAACACTTTATCAATGTGCAAAGCATTCCAACATTTGGAGCTTCCAGTTTTAACTTCTTTAAAATAATGCAAAAAATTTTTCTTGCCGTTACAAATTTTTTCAATGGGACTACCTATAGTATAAACTCAGTCATCTACGAATGGAAAAACAACCAGTTGGAAAAGTTTCGGGAGAAAGAAAGCAAGGGAGCTTGGAAAAGCACTGCGTTTGTAATAAGACTTCGTTGTTTTTGCAAACAGGATTAAAATCCAAGAACGATTTTCTGTCCGGTCTTCTGTAAACAAGTGGTCAGGAAACAGCTTTTCCAAAGTACAGGAGCTTCCGACCAATGGAGAAGCTGATGTGCAGTCTTTTGACATCAACAGCGACAAATTCCTTGCCTTTTTCAGCTCGATGCCTAGAGAGAATTTCGAAAGCGGCTCGTTAATTTACAAGTGGGGTGGCAGAAGGTTCGCCCACTTCCAGTCAATTACCACTTACATTGCATTTTCCCTGCATCCAATTGTGATGTGTGATGAGACGTACCTTGGAGTGTCCCATCTTTTTAAAAATTTCGAAGTGTATAAGTTCTCTGGATCATACTCCCTCTTCATCAAATACCAAGAAATTTTCATTCAGAACGTGTATGGTCTGACATCATTTGAGCACAAAGGTCACACGTACCTTGTATTTGGGAAACACTCACACAGCACGTTGCATAAATGGATCTAAAATAGAAATAAACCAGGAGAATGACCTTTCTTTTGTTTTCTGTTGAACGTTGTCGCACGTCGTGGAATGGAACTATTGAACCTGGCCCTATTCCGTGTTAAAAGAAAACAGAAACCAAGTAATCATAGCGCCAACAAGTCTAGAGGTCGCTCAAAATGTTTTAAGAACTCATGTTGAAATCCGTTACATTGTGTATCATTGGCTTTACACTGAATCAAACTTGTAACTGCAGTCCACAGGCGGTATCACTGTTAGCAGCCTGTTTGGTAGGCACTAGAAAGGGGAATGGCAGAGATGAAGTGGAGGACAAGACACTCCGTGAAAAGATTGTGGCGCACAAAGTGATGAAGAAGGAAAGGAACACTTTTCGCTTTTCTCCGCGCTCAATTCCTTTAGTCTCCCCCTTTTCTAGTGCTTGCCACACAGGCGTATACCTTTAGCGTAAGAAAATGTTCTTTCGGGTAACAGGAGTGGCTCTGCACTGGAAAAGTTGGCATATCATTTTGTACGATAACATTGGAATGACCTTAATATTTGGCTCGTCTTTGCAACAGCTTGGGTTATACGTTAGTTGAGAAGCTTTTGGTTATAATCCAGGGCCAAGTTGTTCAAAAGCCGAATCAGTAACACATATCCCCGATTAAAAGTTAATTGAGGTTTGTATCTCGCTAGATCTTCACACCACAGAAACCAAAGGCAACGAACGGTTTCCTTTCGGTCAGGGAACAAATTTGTTCAAAGTTGTTCTTGTCGAATTCTTCTTAGAACTAGGAGTAATCACGGATTTATGAAGTGCGTTCGAAATTGCTATTATGGAAACTTCAATTGCCATTGGAAAAGTGTCATTCAGGTCGGTGTGTGGGGGAGGGATGGGGGGAGGAGGGGGATTTCGGGTACATATTAACCCATTGAGGTCCACGCGTTTTCCAGCAATTTCACAAATTAGCATATTGCAGTAAAAATGAGACAACTTCCTGTGTCAAAGAAACAGCACTCCTTTGGTCTAGAATAGCTAGAATTTCTAATTGTCGAATGAAATACCCTACTGTGGCTGCGAATTAGAGATTACCCAAAAAACAAACCTGAAGTTAAAAATTTCGAAAATTTCGATGAAATTTGATCCTCTCGTCACATGGCAGTCGTGTTTGTTTACGCAAGATTAGGCAGTCGTCACGTTTCATCAATGAAAATAGAAAGAAAAACAGGCAATAAAGCTTTCCTGAAGGAAAAATTTATTCAAATAAGTCTTTGCACAGGTCTAAGAAGGGAACGCGTATAATTTTTGCTGCGAGGCGACCGACTCGCAAGCAATTTGAAGGAATTGTGAGTCAATTTTGAAGCGAATTTATCGACCCGTGCGTTTTGCAAAAACTGTTCGGAATACGAAGAATCGATCAATTAGAATAGTATTTCAGTAAAAATTCACAATCAAACCTGTAATTCTTTGTGAGTTGTATCGCGACAAACACTCGAACATTACCAAGAAATTCCATAGCGAAAACAATGATTTGAGATGTCCGCCAGCTCATCGCCTCGGTAAAACCACAAATTTTCCTCGAAGCATAATTTCTTTGCCGTTAATACTTGGATTTCCGCTGTTAAAACTGTCGAGTATTCCTTAGAAGTTCCTCGTCTTGGAGCCAAAAGATAAAAGAGACACTTATCAGAGCCCGCGCTCTTGATAAAAATAAATAGATGCGTGCGCATAGTTCAAAATGGCGCAGATTTTGCACATCGCCCGCCCGTCCACCCAAAAAATCTCGTTTCTTCAAGCCTGCGAAATCACGTGATAGGTGACCACAGGACCCCCATGTGATCACAGGACAGCCAAGTTTAGGACTGCGTTCTCCTATCGTCGAACGCAAAAATAAATTTTCAGATATGAATTGAACATCGCGTTCGCTTTAAAAATGTTTTTTTTTTTTTGTTTTAATACGAACAATGTACTGGATGCGGCCCTCAGCACTGATCTTGGGGAACAGCGGTGTTTTAAATCCCTAATAAGACAGCTTGTATCTCAAACAAAACGAAAATAATTTGTTCCGTGACCGATTGCCTGATTTCATACCGTGGGGGTCTGAGTACAAGTCTGTGTATTATGGGATATGGGACTCAACACCCACAGAAAGAGCACATCGAACTTTACCACATCCTCAAGTTTGGTGTTAATCAAGCTAATATTAGGCGAGATACAGCCATTCAAAAACTTAAAAAATTTACTAAGAAATGTATGGAACGCCGGACAAATCACGTCACGTCCGGTGTTCCATACATTTCTCAGTAAAATTTGGAGTTTTTGAATGGCTGTATCTTTCCTAATATTAGCTTGATTAACACCAAACTTGAGAATGTTGTTAAGTTCGGTGTGCTCTTTCTGGCTATGTGTGTGTTGAGTCCCATAACCCATAATACACAGACTCGTACCCAGACCCTCACGGTATGAAATCAGGCAATGGGAAACCGTTCGTTGCCTGTGGTTTCTGTGGTATGAAGATCTCGCCTGTGATTGGTTACAACACAATAAACTTTCCAGGCATATTTTACTGGTGTTCACGCCAATATAATCACTGCTGTAAAAATGTTGTTAAAAGCTGACTTTTAGCTAAAGGTAAAGAAAAGTCTAATATAAAGCTGAAGGGCAAATATGTTTTGGAAAAATGCTTTTTCTTTAGTAATTAAACTCGAATCAAACTTCAAGTTAACCCAGGATTAGCTTAATAATCTGCTTGTAGACGAGAATCGCCGTTTCCAATTTTTGCCGGGACCGTATTTTGGTTTTACTGGTTAGCTTCCTTGTACATAGTGGGGATGGTCACTTATGTTTTAATTAAAACAGGTATAATTCATTGTCTTGTTTTCCAAGATGTACGTTTGTGTTTAGGTCATTTTTGCCGTTCCCTTCATTTCATCCTTTACTGATCATTTTACGTTGATTATTGCCATGTCCTATAGACTTTTAAATGATTGAAGGCACTTTTGTTTTTCTTTTCACCTAAGATTGTTCCAGTAGTTTGTCTCTCTTCGAAAAATATCAAGATCTTCCGACCAGAGGAGCACGCGCTGTTGAACAGTTCAGAATTAATGGGAGTCTTTTCCTCGCCTTCGCCAACTATAGAGGTGATCAAAACGGATATAAGACGAGCTCCTTCATCTACAAACTGAACGATTCAACTGGAAACTTCTCTCATTACCAATCCATAAACACCACAGGAGGACGTCATATCGAATATTTCACGATCGCCGACAAACATTATCTTGCTGTTGCCAACTACTGGAATGGCGTTACAAGGCGCCTGAACTCGGTCATTTACCAGTGGGATGGACAACAGTTTGTTGTTTTCCAAAACCTCTCAACAAATGGAGCAACCAACTTTCATTTCTTTCAAATGTTGCCGGAAATGTTTCTCGCCGTTACGAGTGATGACTGGGAAACACCCACAAACTCGACCATCTACAAATGGGAAGTCAACCAGTTTAAAAAGTTTCAGGAGATAGAACCCGAGAGACCGATGGGGAGCACGGCATTCGTAATAAACAATGAAACTTTTATAGCTTTTGCAAACCGTCGCAAATCCGGAGAAGGGAATTCTGCCCAATCTCCTGTATACAAGTGGTCAGTCAACAACAACAGCTTTGTTAAAGTGCAGACTCTCCAGACATATGGCGCCTTCGATGTGAAGTCCTTTACCCACAATGGTGTAACATTCCTCGCCTTTGCCAACCTACATGATAGGAGAATTACCAACATCGATTCGTTCATTTACAAGTGGAATGGCAGCAGGTTCGTTCATTTCCAGTCCATTCCCACCCGTGGAGCCACCGCCATACATCCATTTGAGATCTGCCACGAAACGTACCTTGGTGTGGGCAACAGGAATGGTTTTTCAGCTGTGTATCAGTTCAATGTATCACAGTTCGTAAAATACCAAGAAAATTTAGCTAATGGCGCGTATGATATGAAGTCATTTGAGTACAAAGGTCACATTTACCTGGCAATTGCAAAGTACGGAAAATATGGGGGAAACAACATCAATAGTAAACTGTATAAATGGATCCACATGTAATTGTTTCTGAGGTTTGGAGGGAAAGGAACTACGTTAAGCCAACAATTACAAACACGCCAAAAACTCGAAAAATATTTACTTTAATCAAAAACATGTATCAAGCATAAAGCACGATAGGATATATAGTTGTAAAAAACAAGTACAACTTTGCAAGGAAAATGTTAACATTATAAAGCTTAGATTACATGCAGCTTATTTATATTATCAGTAAACATATTGTAATTTTCGTTACCACAATGGTTGCTTACCATGTAGGATACTTGACTCGTTTAGTCACACGTCAAAGGGGAGCTTACCACTAGACTTTTTAATAGCGAGGAAATGAGATTACAGAAAAGGACTGAGAGGTTACTAAGGAGGCCTGAGAACATCTTGACAAATACCTTTTTTTATTTAATGATTATTGCACAGAGCCCTAGAGGTAATTGAAGGGATAATACAGAGGGCAGCAAGGATGTAAAGAAAAATTCATTGATTAGTTTTTGTTTTTTTCCCGCTGGCGTTAGTTGATTGCTATGTTACACATATTTAGTGGCCATTTAGGAACTGCTTAATCTCGTAACAGGTTATATAACTTTTAGCTTTTTAAATATAAAAAGTTATATAACCTGTAACGAGATTATTTAAAAATAAGGGCCATAACAGCTTTTCTCGGATTAAGGATCAGAGAGGTGAGACCGGGGGTGTTTACCATTTACATGAAAAACCCACTGGTATACAAGTAGTCAGGAAACAGCTTTTTCAAAGTACAGGAGCTTCCGACAAATGGAGCAGCTAATGTGCAGTCTTTTGACATCAACGGCAACAAATTCCTTGTCTTTGCCACCTCGATGACCGGAGAGAATTTCGAAAGCGATTCGTAAGTTTACAAGTGGGTTTTCTTTTCTTTTTTTTTCTATTCCCGTGGTAATTGACGCAGTAATCTGCTTGTGGACGAGAATCGCTTCCAACTTTTGCCGGGACTGTATTTTGGTTTTACTGGTTAGCTTGCTTGTACATAATACAAATAATCAAATATAGAGTAGGCAATGAAGAGTTCTTTTTACAGTATTCGTATTTACGCACTCTTTAATCAAGAATTTCACTCGTTAAAATTTCAACACATCGCAATTTCTCTTCATAGCTTTTTCTGTACATACTTGGCTAGAGTTAACGATAGACTAGCAGGCCAAAGTAATGTAAAGTTCCTTCTATACTTTAAGGTGTCCTCAAACGCTGTTTCAAAAATGTACTTGTAAGGTTAAATTAATGTTACACATGCATTCAATGCTACTGAACTATATGTATAATTACATAACACGGGTCCAAACGTTTTTCAGTACCAATAGCCCTGAACGTTTGAGAAGAACACATTTGTTGCAGACTTTGATAAGTTGTATGAATAAGCTTTTTGAGAGCGGTCATTCCATATATCATCTGTAGTTTAACTTGATAAAATGCCGCTTAATTAATATTTAAGTTTGGCTGAAATAAACTTGTTAAACACGTTAATTAGAGAGACCTAATTTCTGTTGCTGTGCAGCGCAATGTTGTATAATAGAGACCTTATGAAAAGACGGCGGCGACGGCGACGGCAACCGGACACAAAACAAAAAGCCTATAAGCAAAAACAATCGCTCTACACGTGCGTTTTAAATTTTGGTACATTTCTCGGCCGTCCTCTGCAAAACAACAACGTGAAATGACCAAATTCAAGGTTTTGGGGAGAACGAGAGGACAAGACGGTGAATTTTTCATTCTCTTTTTTAACTTAACCCACCACTCCCTACCAATTTGGTTCCTGTGTAGTTTGTTGTTTGTATCACCGTAGAAATTGAACGAGTTGAAATAATCGCGAAGTAGCAGAAATGATATAAAGTTATATTTTCAAATGACGTTTGCGTTGGCGTCGCCGTGTTGCATTCGTAAGGTTAAGCAGCGAGGACGGCGACCTTAATTGGCCACCGTAAAGAGATTCGAATTTACCTTTACAACTTTTTTGATAAACCAAACGTTCGTTTATACTCCCCGCCGACGCAAAGTTCGGTTAGAAACTAAATTATTTATCTTCTGAAATTCATACCCATTTTTAGACCAATCCAGATCCCGGTTTTCAGACTTTCAGCGTATACTAAAATGATGGTTAAAGTCTAAATCATATTTCAGCCCAAAACGGCCCAAAAACCATAGACGATGAGAAGTCCAAAGACTACTGCAAGGCTGACACAACGTAAAATATTTTAAAATGATATTTCGGCTGGCCAAACCAGCCTTCTTCAGGTTTAGATGTAACATCTAAACGTGAAGAAGGCTGGTTTGGCCAGCCGAAATATCATTTTAAAATATATTACGTTGTGTCAGCCTTGCAGTAGTCTTCGGACTTCTCATTGTCTATTTTTCAAGTTTGGCTGATTAGATCTCCTGTGAGATCCAACGTACAAGCAAGCAGGACCTTCGTTCACGGCTTTTGCAGTTTTAAAAGTTTTCATTCAAAAACCATACCCTTTGGCGCCGTACTTACCTATAAAGCTTATATAGTGGAGTACCAACCCCCCCCCCCCCCCCTTCTCCGGGCGTTGAGGACCGGAAGGAGCGCATATTCTCAGATGATTGCAGCTCTATTCTGTTCATGAGTAACCAACATAAATGTTATGAATGTCAATCCACACATGTGTAAAGAGGATAGATACATGACCAGCCTATGCCCCTTGATTGTATTTGGACAAAAATGTATGAATCTTTAAAGCTCTTTAGATTTTTCAGCCCCAAACCGTTTCCCGCCCTCTGCTTGGCCAAAAGGACGCAAAATTCTGTTCCCTATGTCAAACCTATCGTTTGTCAAACATTCCCTTTTCTCCCGAAACGGCTCAACGTGCGATCAGAAGTTCTTCTATTCTAGTTGTGTATTTCTGCCAACGATCAAAAAGTGAAGTAAAGTAAAATAAAGTTGTTTTGTGCGGACATTAATATCATGAGATCCAAGTTGACTTTTTCAATTCCACCCCATTGAAATGTTTCGCAATTATTTCCCTACCGGCCCCACCCTGAACGAAAAACCTCGTCCCAGAGCCCAACGCGCTTGAATAAAACCCACTCGCTAAGAATCATGGGTGATTGTCTGCCAAAAGAAGCATGGCGGAGTATTTGGCGTCCATCTTTGGAACAGAGAAGGACAAGTAAGTGAATTCATAGCGGCTTTTGATCACTGTCAAAGTTTTAGTATAAGGAAGTTTTGATTGTTGAAGCCATCTTGCCTTACGTTTGTGAAAAGTTTGTTTCCTGTGCCCACTTTAATCAAAACTCGCGTAGACTTAGACACAAATTGGAAGCGTTTTATTTTTCTCGATTGAGTACACTCATTGAAAACGAAGAGGAGCATCAAAGTTGAAGCTTAAGTCCATCAAAATCGCAGACCTATTGAAGTCAACAGTTTAAAATAATGTGAGCTTATGACTTATGCCGAGCATAGTTAATTCATCGCTGTTTTGAACTGTAGGTCCGGTTCCAGACGCCGTACTTCACATGAGCCGAATCGATTCGATTTTGGACGGCTCATGCGAAGTACGGCGTCTGAATCAAAGCCGATTGACAGCCACTATTCCCAGCGAAGCGGCCGATCCGAATTAGATTGACCGTTCTGAATTGATTCAGACGCCATAGCTCACATGAACTTAATTCATTGAAATAAATTATTCGATTCGGTTCATATGAAGTACGGCATCTGCTCCGGGCCTTGGAATGATTTTCGTTGGCAAAAAGTTGTGTTCTATTAATTCTGTGTGGAGAACAAAATGTATTGATCATTCAATTCTAATGATGTATGGAAATCTCCATTTGTTTAGGGTAAATTGCTCTTTCTACTTCAAAATTGGAGCATGTCGACATGGAGAGCGATGCTCAAGACTTCACAACAAGCCAATTTTTAGTCAGGTGAGTACACTTATTTTTTGCCATCACTTTCTATGATAAGTGTATTATCATTTGTCTCACAATGTATAGTGCTGGCCACTGCAATAGCAGGAACTACAAGCGTTCAAATACGTGTAGTGTGGCAGATTAACGCGCGCGTTACGCGCACATAAATTTTTACACTAACTATTACACGCACCTTGAATTACACGCAGTCTCCACTTACTTTGACCAGATAGAAATCGCCTTGTCCATCACATGCAGTTTGCGGGAATTTTTTCACTTTACGGCGATGTACATGAATTTGGACAAAAGCTTCTCGCAATTTAAGCAAAAGGTTAGTAGGAATCTCAGAGGATCAGAGTCTGTATTTTAATCTTTGAGAAATCCAGCCTCGTTTGTATCCTTAGGATAAGTTGTTATCTTTCTATAAACCGTCAATAAACCTAAAGCTGCGATTTACAACTCTTTGTAGTTACTTTGAGTTATAAATCACGATGTTTTGACTGCTTACTGCTAGTCTTCATCAGGCGATGAGGTTGACAGGTTATTATTATTGTATCTACATGTACCATGATGAACAACACCAACCTCTTTCTCGACTTTCTATGATATAATATAGTAGGTTATTGCAAGGGAAAGGGTGTCCAGTTGTTTTGCTACAAAACAAAACAACTGTTTCTTTGTTGCGTTACACGGTTGTTTCGTTACACCGTTAAGTATGAAAATGTGATTATTTCTCGTTCTTTTAGTGAGTTCCGGTGGAATTGTCTTAGCTGTTTCAGACTGCGTTTCATAGTGTTTGTGCAAGGATTTAAGTGAGTTCAAATATTAGAGAATAAGTCAGGTTTACAGTCAATTCACGTCACTCGCGACTGGTAATTTTGAAATTTAAACGGAGTTTTGAAATTTTCAAGTCAGTTTTGGACATTGCCAACAAGATTTCAGAGTTCCCAGAGTTTTCAGAAATTTCCCTAGCTTATTGACAGTATAAGGGTATGAATTTGTTTTTACATTACAGCATTAAGTATTTCAAGAATAACAATTTTTTCCCAAGTATTTTGAGTCTTTTTTTTTTCAGTTAATGCATCTTTTTCGGAAAGATTTCCAGAGAAATGTTCAACATTTTATTCACACGTCGGACATTACAAAGAGAAATTCGAATGTTTATTTAATTCGCGGAAATACTGGTCACGCGTAACGTGAATTGACTGTAAAATGAAGCGAATCAACTAAACTGCGCGGTGAGGGTAAAAGGCGGCATGAGTTTGCGGAATGGCATGTGGCATGACCTGCAGCATGGCATAATTATGCGAAATGCGATACTCGTGGAATGACTCAAAGAAATAAATTAACTGAATAGTGCGTCAGTTTTTGGCGCCAATTTTAAGAGCATTAGGTTTTTCGATGCTCCGGAAAATGCAACAGATGGGCTGATTAGAAAATACAAGCCTGTAGCGGGAATAGAACATGTCTGATCGGTGGTTAGGAAGAAGTGAGGATAAAGAAATCGATGAATACTGTTTATTGTTCTCACATTCACGGAAATATGAGTACATGTGCCTATTCTCGTACACTTTTTGCAATTTTCTCGTATATAGTTCCTTCCTTTAATACCTAAACACGTCCTAAAGATTGGCTGATTGAACGCCTGAGGTTTCGTGCGACCGTTCGCAGATGGTTACTCGCCTTTCCTGGAAAAAATATTCCCCTTCATTATGTTAATATAGGTCTCGTTAAAGGAAAAACGAAGTAATATTAAAAGTATATGTTACCTTTTCCGGACTTAAAAAAACATTTTTAAGTCAGTTTGGGTGAGACCTTCCTCGGGTAATAAAGCGCTGAAACATTATGTAGAGGTCTATTGTCACCGGTCCCACGGCACCTCCGCCGGATAATTTGTTTTACCACGTATCGCATTTGTTATCTAATTTCCACATTGCTATCCCAGAATTTTATTTCATAGATATAACGAGCTATAGTTGTGTCAACGGCTAATAAAATATGTGGGTCGTTAGGAAAAATACTCCGCTACCCTCCCCCGCCGGTTAGGTCAATGAAACTTACAACTTACAACTTGACCTGTGACCTACCCACCGAAAGCGCTTTCTTCGCCCGCCGCTTCAAATCACAAATATTTATAGCCAATTTTTTTTAATTTAAGGGGGTAAATATTCCTCGATGCGATGTTTAATAAGTTTTGCCGCTTTTGGAAATTGCATTTGTTGGTTATTTCGGCTCGCTGTCAAACCGGCCAGGTAAGTTTTCAGGAAAAGTTGGGAAGTTTCTTCGCTATTCTTTTATGAAACTGTTGTTGAACTTAAAATGCGTTTGGCCTTCGGTTTGTCCGAGAATAGTTTATCAGACGCTGCGAACATTTAACGGTTACATATTGTAACGAATAAAAAATTTGTAACAAACTCATGAGAAAAATAGGTTTTGTTTTTTCTCACCTTACATTTTGGGCGAGATACGTACGCAAGTTGAACTTGTCAATTACATGGAAGTCAAAAGGTGAAAAGCGAACATGAAACTTAAATTTACTCAGTCCCTTGACTACGAAAATTCATAGCTTTCTTTACCCTCACTCCTTCATAACCAGCGATCGACATGATTTATCCCAGCCTTGTATTTTTTAATCCTATTTCTGTCGTCTAGTTGTTTTTAAAAATTCAGCTTGGAGTCCACAACATCTAAAATTATAAAATTGGCGCGAAAACAGGACGCGCTCTTCAATTAATTTATTTCTTTAAGTCGTTCGGCAAGTATCGTATTTCGCATAATTATGCCATGCCGCAGGTCATGCCATATGCCATTCCACAAACTCATGCCGTGTTTTACTCTCACCGCTTCATGCCCCTTCCAAGTTAAAATGTTCTTTTGATTTTTGAGCTTAAGAACGAGATAAGAAGGGCTATTTTGAATGCGAACAAAAGAATATTAGAAGGGCAGCCATTTTGGAATAAGGGTTATGGGGTTGTTTTCATACTCGAGGAGAATCAACTTTTTTATGAAAACGGTATCATAAGAATTTGGCAAATAGAGTGTGTCTGTTTGCTCAGATGTCAACTTCAAAAGCTTCACTTCTTTGAGATTTTCCTATTGTGTACATTGTTAGAAGAAACAAGAACAATGCATTTGTCAAAAGGTCTTATTTCAGTTAGTTGTTGACAAGTTTATTTTATGCGGAAAGTTGAGGCCATAAAAACACTCGGCAGAAACGAGGGACAATGCGCGCTCAGTTGCATTTATTTTAAAATATAAATACACGACAGGATGGCAGTAATTCCTTACATTGTGTATTTAGAGACATAACAGCCCGAGGCAGATCTGTGTCAGAATTCAACACTCAGAAACTACGGGAGACTGGTACGAGTAAGGAATTATGGGATAGTTTTGGTAGGCGGATGGAAATTGCGACGATGAATAAGTGTTTTTCATGGCCGTCGGTTGTATAGGAAATACTTTTTTAAGTGAAAACTATTTAAGGACGGTGCCTACTTTTGTTACTGCGTATACGTTCTGCGCATCTCCAGATACTCGTGTTTCCTATGGGTGGTGGCTACTAATACAGGGATATTTTTGCGCAGTTTAAAACTATGCGGTGACAGCAGAACTTAGCAAGTGCTCTTGGAATCCAAAAAGAAAATTGGGGATAACCATTCATTTTTCAGAGATAGAAAAGCTTCAATTTTGAACAAAACGCCATGAATTTCTTTGTAATTTACTGTTTTTTGGAATAATTGTTGCTTAATTATCTCTAAAAAATGTGTGGTTACCCCCCAACTTCTTTTTGGATTCCAATAGCCCTTGCTGAGATCTGCTTTCCCCGCATAGTCATAAACCAAACAAAAATACTTCCGTATTAGTAGGCACCGTCCTTAACAACAGCTACGCTTCCCCGAGTAAACGAAGAAAAATGACCTTATTCGTAGGCGTGATGTCCATCCGCCTACACTAACGATCACACAATCCCTAGCTCGTACAAGTCTTCTCACAGTTTCTAGAGTGGGGAATATCAAAATGCACACTGTCTTTACTGTTCTCCTCTTATCTCTTATCTTGATCATTTGTCGTATTCTCTTGCCCCTCTCAAGTTCGATCAAGTGGTGATATGGTAAGGAGAAGATAGATACTGATAGCATTTGGGAGTTCAAACTCATATTAATTTTTTGTACCATACTATTATAAACCGAATTCCGTTTAGAAGGCGTTAATTAAAAGCTAAATGACTTAAAGGAAGAGAAGAGTTGTCAGGTTTTACAGTTCAGTTATGTTCATATATCACTTTGCTAAGACCCAACAGAGTAAATAAATAAACAAATAATAAATGAATAAACAGTTTCTGGGAAGCTTTTCGCCTCATTTGCACTCTTCGCGTTAAAAAATAAAAGCGCGTGCGATTTTTCGGGTATTTCGCAACAGATAAAGGAAAACATAGGTACCCATTGCGTGCATGTGGGAAGTAATGTACACGCGCTGTGAACCTGTTTGTTAACGGAAACCGGCACTCACTCTTAGACACCTGACGACACAGTGGGTAGAGCACTATACGATGCACTACCAACAAAACCCCGAAATAAGCGTATGGGTTACCCGCGCCCTATAAAACCACAGTGAACACAGAGCACTTCAAACATTGTATTTGTCGTTGAACAAGACTTATTAATCGATTTTCATTGCACTTCTCGAACGTCTTTCCTTCGTGTAAAACTGTCTCGGATGTACGTGACCTACGTCACACGTTACGAACTTCCGCTTCGGCTGCCTTTCCATTTCCGGTTACTTTTACCAATGTTTACAACCTAACATACAGCTGTTTCGACAAAGGTTGTCCAAAAAAATTGTAAAGCGTCCGCGAAAATGCCGAATGGTAGTCTGGAAAAAACCCAATAAATTTCAATAAACGCTCAGAATCCATAATGCCTCGACCGTATAACGAAGACTTGACATGGCGGCAATATGGATTCTGGGATTTTATTGAAATTTATTGGGTGTTTTCCAGACTACCTTTCGGCATTGTAGCGTATGCGTCTGCGAGGTAGGCTACCCATCATTACACCAGGTCACTCAGTTTACGATTCACACCGCAGAGGACAACTTATTTTCAATGGAATGTATATCAAACGAGTGAATACTGTTTTTCGTGCGGTGGTTGGCTACCCAAATTTCTGTTCATCTCCCAGCGTTGTGTAAGATTTAGCGCACGGGTTTTTCGCCAGTTTATTAGAAACATTGTAAAAGGCAATGGTTATGAAACCCAACAAACTTCTTTGTTATGTGATTTTGTTAGAATTTTTGGTTTTGACAACGCAGTGTTGATTATAAGTTGTAGAAATAATAGTTATTACAAATCTGTGAAAATATTACATAATACTTAAGGGATTCAACAACAATAGCAAACACAAATGAAGTGGTACGGAATGAAAATATTGTATAATTCTAAAGCGATACAGCAAAATACTTCTATGAAAAACGAACAATAAATTTGTAGTGATGAATAACAGCAACGACGAAAATTAAAGTAAGAGTGTTGAATTAACGCCGTTTAAGTTGTTTGTTCAGGGCGGGTCGTTCCCATTCAAAATGTAGGGCTTTTTTCAATCTTAAGTTGGAAAGTGGATCGAGTCCAAAATGGAGAAGCAATCCCCAGAAAATAGATTCTTGCATGACTCAGAACCCTGCAAATGTTTGCAGATGTGGGAATTACGATCCGAAAGTTAGTACTCGCGAGCCCTGGCGCCAAGGTAATCCGGTGGTTTCACCGACATAGCAGGCGTTAAAGCCTGCACATGTAAATTTGTATACCACCTGGGAAGGCAGCGCATTGGGAATGGAATTTTTCACACTGAACATGTTTTTTTGACTCATGTGGCAATATAAACCAGGTTGACAAAGCTGATGAACTGTGAGGCGAGCTGGAGTTGAAGAACCGCCCTTTGCAGTCTGATCAAGGAAAACAGAAAGAGCCATAACTGCTACTGATCCAGAAAGGTAGGCGCTTTTTGTTAAATGGCTGATTTATTCGACCTCTTTTACTCTCTCTCAAGCGCTTGAAAAAGAACGTTCATATCCTGAACATTATCCAGAGTCATTTGTCATAGAGCGGCGGTGAAAACACACGGCACTTTTTCAACAATTGCAGACGATAAGTTAATTCAAAATTCTTTAAAACGCTGTTCTGATAAAGAAAACTATTTATACACGTTTTCGGCTGTGGATAGCCAAGAAAGAAATTGAAACCAACCTGAAACATTTGGGCTGCCGTTTTCAAGTTCATGTAGACGCCTTTAACAAGCTTGCTACATGTAATAGGGATAGTAGAAGTCGGTTGCTCTTGAATCAGGTAATCTGTAATCAAACGTACTTCTTCACTCGTCTGTCTTTTTCGAGTCGCTGGATGCCAATTTGCTTCGTGTTTTAACGGTAAACCGTGAAACGTTAATCTAAAATCGAGAATCTGGAATCCGAAAACGCAATCAAATGTTGTCAAAATGCCACTATCGAGAAATTAAACTCTCTTGTGTGTTGTTTGTTGAAATTTTGTTCGCTTTCTTTCTGGAGAAGAAAAGAAAGTTTTTTCAATTTTCCAATTTTAAGCCGGGCAAGTAAATGTGTCAAAATACCCGTGCTCTCAAACGATCTATGAAAAATTTCAAATTCCTCGTAGAAGGACATGGACTTTCTCAAAGTCCTCGCGACCTCGTCGCTCGTCAGGCAAGTATAAGAAGGACAGTACATGGGCTGGTACTCAGAAATTAGAAAAATAATTATTTTTCCTCCACTAGTTAACAGCATTTAAACTTGGTACGCCACATTGATACATCTACGTTAATCATGTGCAGAAAATTATACCACCTAAAACTTTAAAACTATATTTTCTTCATCAATACAGTGAGTTTGTATCTTTAATTTTATGTATGCAATATTATATGTAAATGACATGTTACAAATTAACTTACCTCGCACTGCTGTCTCGATTCATTCAATGAGTTACAAACTTTGGAAAGATTTCCGTACAGCCCCAGTATTAATTATACATGATCACTGTCATACTAAACCCTCTTACACGACGAACGGGCATGAATAGAGTCGAGTCCTAAAATGTATGCATAATTTGTATGGTGCGGAAACCTTAATTTAACTTTGCTGCAAAGTACTTTAATCAAAATAAATTTGTAATCCACACGTTAGCGTGTCAAAATATTGAGGCTCTCTAGGTGTCTTCTAGCATTGCTCAATAACCTAATGACATAAACATATACTTTTGTTTCACCAGATGAAGTCATTGCCACTTGCGCTGCTTCTCGCAGCCCTGAGTATTTTGGACCTTGCTGAGGCAGGCCAGGTGGGCCGCTGGTCGAAATGCTACGGGTCTCCTCCTGCAGACTCCTTTGGTGGCCCAGACCAGCACATACCGGCTTGGTCTCCGTACTGGAATAGATATGGACGAGCAAATCCTATCGGTTATCATGATGACAACGGCAAATGTAAGGCTTATTTTCCGTGGGGATGGGAAAGAGAGCAAGGAAGCGGCGAATTCTATGTGCTCCGGTATGTTACTTTATCTGCTTTTCTCAAATTTAATGTCTGCGATTCGATTGTATGGGTTAAATGGAGGTCATTTCAGTACTTCAGTACAAGTTAGAGAATTAGTTTTAAAATTTGATTCAAGGAATTTTTATGTAATGTTTAAAAAACGAACAGGAGATTTTATCGGGTTTAAAACCGCGAGGCGCAGCCAAATGGTTTTAGACCCGATAAAACATGTGTTGTGAATTTTTTGAACGGCTTCAAAAACATTCCTGGAAAAGAGTGTGTCAATAGAAGTCATAACAATTATGCTTTTGTGAACGTTGGAAAATAGCATACGAGAAAAACACCGCATACTAATGAGGAGTGTTTTATCAGCAGATAAAACACCGCATACTAATAAGGAGGAGGTTTATCGATATAAAGTCACTGCACGTCTCATTTAGCTCAGAAACTGCTGTTTTCAAGAAAAAGGCTCTTCGCTTAATAAAACGTTTAGACCTGAGAGGGTCGACTCGTACAAATAACAAACCTCGCGCATGGTAAAATCATACCAGGTAAAATCATAAATGGTGACAATACTTCCTTTTATTTGCTCGGAGGGAGGGGGCGTAGTACTTCTCGGAATCTCTGGTGGGGGGTGTGCGGCTCGGTTCTTCAAATCCTGACCCTATTTCAGTGAGCACTGAATCAATTTTTTTTTTTCCTATCTTCTAATTAGGAAGTATGGACTTTCCCAGACTGGAATTGAGTACGTGTGGATCTCATTCAGGGATTACGTCTACAAGAACAAGCCTTGTCAAGTAGTAGAGTACAACACCGGCAAGGCTTGGATCCCTTGCTATTTGAAACAGGCGGATGTCAAAGATTGTCATAGAAATTGGATAAAGAAAGATCTGTTGGGCTTTTGTACAAAAAGCAGCCGCTATTCCTGGGTAACTTACTGTGGAGACGACTACAGTCAAAAGCCAAGTTTTACTTTGACCAATGCTCTAGTACTGTGCCAGGTCAAAACGGCTCGAAGACACGTGACCATCACTCACGTGGATGATCTCAATTCTAACAACATCCAGACTAAACCAGAGTCCATCTTACAAGGTATTTAATCGTAACGCTGATGTTTATTTGAAATTATCAAGTTCTGACAGTTTGTTAACAGAAACAAAAGCATATAACTCATCAGTAGACAAACTACAGTAGACAAACGCAGCCACAAGACGACTGGTCGTAACTGCGGTCTGAAGAGACATTTTAAAATGCTCCAAGTGAAAACGAACTGTGAACAGGGACAAGGGTCACAGCTGCTTTATTTCTGAACAGATCCTGAAACGTGCGTTGTTTTAAGTTTCTTCTTTGTGCGACAATATATATTCCCCAAACTGAAATTCTAAGACAAGTTCTTATTTTTTAGAGTTACAAAGTTTTCAAACTTTAACCTGGGTATCATTGGTGTCAACTTTATCAGTTAGATTAGTGTGTTTTTTAACTATTTTATACACATTGTTTCTGCTACGTTTCGTATTCATTTAGTACTTTCTTGCCTTTAAGGGTTTGCTATCTTTTTATAAACCACTCTATAATCCCGCTCTAACCTTAAAAAGCAAAAGCTTAAATGCAGTCTAAAACAGACCTCTCCATGCCTTTCAGTCGATCTGAGAATCGGTTGACTTATCCTTTTCTCAATCCATGGCCGGAATTTCCAGATTATCGTAGCGGTGTAAAAAGTTTACGCTTGTTCAACTGGTTTTGATAACTGCTTTTGCTTTTCCTACCATTCGTAGGAATTAATACAAGGGCTGCTTTAGTATTCCGTCTGAGAATAAAAAAGGTTTGTGAGGAGGGACGATTGAGTACACATAGCAACAAGTAAATCTGATGTTGCTCAACCTATCTATTTTAAAAGCTCAATTTTGAAGGTTTCGGTCTTTGCGTTTGAATAGTCTTTAACAAACACACAAACAAAAAATCACGAGCTAAAGTGCAAACGAAACTTGCTTCGGTTGGAGAGAGCTTTTGTAGAACAGAGGCAAAGACACTTTTAATTTCAATTTTTATTCATTTATGATAATAATACTTGAACGGTTTTTGAGGTTTACGAGACCATGCAATACAATTAAAGTTTATATTTACTGTAAACACAATTCGTTTAAATTGCAAATAATGACATCACCCAAATTTTTCAAATGTCCTCAGTGATTGATGAGAAGAGACTTCCTTTTCAGACACAACCGTCAATCGCGGTTCATCTGCACTGACGTGGAAATTCACCAAGAAATGGACAAAGAAGACGTCCTCCAGCTACTCCAGCGAACACGGATGGAAACTGAGTGTGACGACTACCATCGACTCTGGAGAACTCTCAGGTGCTATTTCCAAATGGCAGGTATCGGTAACAGCGGAAGGTTATGGGACATACATTTACACAAACTCCAAGGAAAATACAGAAGAGGTTACCTATGAACGTAACTTCAATGTAAGTGTATCTTTATTGTCCGCTAACAATATGCACTTAATGTATGGTGTCGAGGGAAACAGTTCGTTTTGTTTTCCCTCGAGTCCTGATGTTTTCAGAGGCGAAGTCGAGGGAAACATCAGGACTCGAGTGAAAACAAAACAAACTAGTTTCCAGAGGGACCATACATTAAGTGCTTTGTTACATATCTAGACTTGTTATCATTTGATAACATCTTATCCGAAATAACGTGGTGGGACTTAATTCTTTCAACTATCCCTGTGACAAATGGAGTTGTTTGTTCGAGTATTCCCTCCTCCCTCCATTGAAATAAATTAATAGGGTATCTAAATTTATCAGATTTGAACGAAATGCAACCCTTATCTTCGTTACACAAAATCGATGATCTAAAGTATGTGAGGCTTTCACGAGAGCACCCATAATTTTCTTTTTGTGAGGTCCCAGACGGGTGAGGACTATCGAAAAAACATTTCAAGCTGTACAATAAATTTTCTCGGGAACCAATGGAAGTATGGAAAGGAATAAACAGAATGTTTAGAGCACCTAGGCCACTGGTGGCGGCCCTGTTCTGTAATTGACTTCCTGCTCAAGCAGTGATTGAGTAATAAATAATAATTGTGAGTTTCTTTACCTTAGGTGCCTGCAAAGACGGAATATAAGGTGAAAATTATAATTTTCAAGCAGGAAATAAACGTCGGATTCAAGGCTCGGGAAAAGTTCTTTGACGAAAAAGGCAATCTCCTGGGTGAACGCGATCTGAGTGGAACCTGGACAGGAGTGACAACTTTCACAGGGCACGCACTGGTGACTGAGAAGGCTTTGAAAAGATACTGACTGCGCTAGATAGCTAATAATCGTAGTCACTTGTAGTTCTTCCTGAGGTTTGTGGCGAGAGACCACATCATCACCATAACGGAAAAGTGAAGCAGTGCAAAATATACTAAATAATGTAAACATATCGTGTCTGTGCCATTTGTTGCCAATAAAGAGCTTGATCTCTTCAACTTACTTTTTAGTTCCTTTTCTTTTGCCTGATATTGAATGCTAAAGTGAACTAACCAACGCTGATACTGAGAAGGAAAATAATAGCGACATGATGGACCAAACCGAGAGTAAAGGAAAATGCTTCTTTGTTAAATTTACCACACAGCATCTGACTTTCTTCAATAATACGTGCCTAGCCCCAATCTTGGATTCCAACAGCCCTTACTGAGCTCCGATTTTCTGATATTCATCAACGCGCAAAACTGCCTCTGTATTATGCGGCAACGTCCAATCCAGACCGGGAGAGGGAAGGGGAAGAGGATTGCTTCACACTTCCTGACTTTTCAGAAATTCATCTAGGATGGATTTGATGTCGTCGAAACTCCGGGGAAACAATCACTTCAACTAAACACTGATATAAAAAAAATGGAGTAAATTAAACGACGAGTTCACAGAGGGTTTCCAAAACGTGTTCCGTTATCAATACTAAACTGTTGTTCATAATCACACGAAAGAAGTGTTTAAAAACTTGTTTCATTTTGCAGTTGACTGTTACCACACGTTGTTTGTTTCACGCTTAATTGTCACTGTGCCAGTTAATTGCCTGCATAATGAATTTTTAAATAGTATTTTTTTTTATTATTATTATTATTTTATTCGACTTCAGGATATTAAATGTGAATTAGGGAGAAACGAAGACTCGAAAAAAAAAAACCGAGACTCGGATGGGATTTGAACCCACGACCCTGCGTGATCTAATCGGATGCTCTAACCGCTGAGCTACTGAAGGTTCTATGGTGGGTGAGGGTCAAATTGTGTCTACCAACTGGAACCGCATCGCGCGGCTACACAGTCACGTATTGACTCATATGAACTCACTAACAGCATCGTGCTGTCACATAAAGGCATTTCGAGATGCGTCCAACCAGCCTCCCTTTCCTAGTCTTCGTTTCTCTCTAATTCACATTTGATATCCTGTTGTTGTTTCTCCGTTATTAGACTTCGCCTTCTATAATAAAGCTATAAACAGAACATGACAACGTAAGCAGAAAATAAACAAGTACTGGGTTAAGGCAGGGTGACCACAACAGCTCGCGCCAATTACTGTGGACCCAAGATTAACAAAGTTCTTAACACTCGAATAAGATAGTAAACTATAGTAAACAAATAACAACACGAAATAGGCTCTGAAAGGTTGCGTGGCATATTACATTTTAAACAGACAGATTTCTAGGTTCTAGGGTCCTAAATATCGAAGCGGGAAATAAGTGCATCTTTGTAGTATGAGGAGAGCAGAGATTTACATCGGTTCAGAGTTACCTGTTCATATCTTAACTTCAGGGGAAGAGTGTTCCAGGTTCTAGAAGTTCTTACAAAAAAAGAGTGCTGATAAGTAGAAGTGCGGTATTTCTTTGGTCTGAAAGATTTTGCATTGCTAGTGCTTGCTCTAGTAACCCTTGTAGGAACAATGCGTTCAGGAAGCACGTTATGTGATACACAAACAATACCATTGGTGGCCTTAAAGAAAAAGACCATGTGCAAAAACTCGTGCCAATAGCAGATAGGTAGAATATCAATTGACAAGAACCTGTCTCTATAGGTTTCCTCACATAGGAAGGGTAGATCTGAAATAAACTTTGAGGCGCGTCACTGGACGCGTTCGAAGCGTCTTATGACGTCTATTGTTTGCGGAGACCACACTTGCGTGGCGTAGCGAAGAGCAGGACGTACGATGGCTAAATAGAGAGTTCTGCGGGTGCTTGAGCTTAGAACGTCCATCGCACATCTACGTATGAACCCCAGTAACTTGTTTGGCTTAGCGCAATGTTCGAGCGTGTGCTTTTTCCACGTTAAGTCGGAACTAACGTAGGCTCCGAGGTCTTTCTCGTGATTGGTGACCTCTAGCGGCTTATCATTTATCTTTTACTGGAACTTAACTGGATTGAACTTTCTTGTAATGTGCTGCTGCTTGCATTTTTTTTAGTTGAAAACCAAGCCTGAGGAGATAGACCAGGCCTCCAGTTTGTCTAGATCGTTTTGCAGGAGGATAGCGTCTTGGGTGGAGTCAACCCTCCGGTACAGCTTAGTGTTGTCCGCAAATGAGGCCACTTTCGAGTTCACCACAATATCAGGGAGGTCATTCACGTAGAAAGACCCGCGCAATTATATTTGCGCAACTCTAGCAGTTGCAAAACGAAACTTGAGCAGTATTTGAACTGATGAGCTCTGCGATGGTGGTGCAGTGTTCTACCAACTGACTTACCAAACCAACCGGAAGCTCATATTGCGTGTTCCTAATATACCCGTGTAGGATGAATAAATGAATATGAATATATTAAACATATATTTGAACTGCGGATAAAAGATTAAATAGAAGAAAGACCCCCGCCGCAGTTATTAACGCAACTTAACTAAGCAGTTGCCGGAATTTTTTTCAGGCCGGCTTTCTTTTCGCAACTTTCTTAAGTTGCGTAAATAACTGCGAGTGTTTTTCTGCTTTCTGCTGTTTCATCTTTCAACTGCGGTTCAAATATATTTTAATACATTCATATTTATATCAGTACTGAATTCTGTCTCTCCATATTGACATTTTCAATTTTCTGTCAGTTAGTTTATCCCCTACGCAAGCGCCAGCCGGGAGTTCTGGTCGCTGGGTAAAACTTCCTGTTTTGAATATTTCTAACGGAAACTGTGAAAAGGAAACGCCACTTTCAGTATAATTGTGTAAGGGATCTTCGTTTTAGTCAAGCATAATATATACGTCTTCCACATATCTCCCTTTTTCCCTCTCTTATTTTCTTCCTGATAGAAATTATTAAAGAAAAAAAAAATTGCTATAAGCGCTTACGTTACTCTCTCCCCTTAAAAGTCATCCGACAGTCAGTCATAGACGAGAAAGTGGTTTGGCGCCATGGTTTAATTCTGTCATCCCCAGATCGTTGACAATTTTCTCCATCCAATTCCGATCAATACTCACCTGCCACTTCCAATCCATATCTTTCTAGTTCTCGTATTCACCAATTATACACACAGTGAATCATTTTTCGGGGGTAGAGATTGTCTCAGTGCGAGTTTGTTGATCTGCTATTTCTTGGGAAGTGTGGCTGCAGTACTACTCAGATGCCCAGAAAGGTAAAAAAGAAATAACAATAACAATTATATCCATGTAAACAAGTTCGGCCGCCGTTAGTAAACTTTATTTTATTGGTCTTTAAAACAGGAAAGTGAAACGGAGTTTCAAATTGAAATTAAAATATTACTACACAAAGAAGTTCGAGCATTAAACGATTTTGCCAGTTCGTGGACTCTTTGTTTTGAATTTGAGGCCAACGATACGAGACTAATTAAACGAAAACAAAATGACAATATTTTCTGCCCTATTATGGAAAGTTTGGCAACCACAAAGAATGAAAGGATTCCCCAGCTATAAGAAAATTACATGGTGCATTTTGTCCTTCAATAAAACCAAGTGGAGACAAGAGCCTTGTCAAACTCGTCAAGCACAATTTTGGCCCAAGCCAGTGTCCTGTTGTCTTTATATTTCAAGCTATTTCGTTTGTTTAGAAGAGAAATTAACGTCCTGACGCGACCAGTACGAATCTCGTTTTTGCTTACAACGTGCAAGTTTGTGTGTATGCAATTTCCTTCGTTTAGCGTAAAACCCAGAGCACCCAACCAAAAATAGTTAAAATTTTGCTCAACCAACTTACTCATCAAACCAACTGGGAGCTCAGGTCAAATTTTATGTTCGTAATATACCCGTGTAGGATGAATTAATTTATATGAATATATTAAACATATATTTAAACTGCCAGTGAAAGATTAAATAGAAGAAAGGCCCCTACTGCAGTTATTGCCACAACTTAACTAAGCAGTTGCCTGAATTTTTTTCAGGCTTTCTTTTCGCAACCTTTTTAAGTCGCGTAAATAACTGCGAGTGTTTTTCTGCTTTTTGTTATTTCATCTTTCAACTCCAGTTCAAATATATTCTTTTTTATACATCCATATTTATATCAGTACTGAATTCTGTCTCTCCATATTGACATTTTCAATTTTCTGTCAGTTAATTTATCCCCTATGCAAGCGCCAGGCGGGAGATCTGTTTGTTAGTTAAAACTTCCTGTTTTGAATATTTCTAACGGAAAACTGTGACAAAAAAAAACGCCACTTTCAGTACCATTGTGTAAGGGATCTTCGGCTTAGTGAAGCATAATATATACGTCTTCCACATATCTCTTTTTTCCCCTCTCTTATTTTCTTTTTCATAGAAATTTTCAAGGAAGAAAAACAAATTGGTATTAGTGCTTAAGTTAGTATTTTCCTTAAAAGTCATCCGACAGTCAATAAGAGACCACAAAGTGGTTTGGTGTCATTATTTAACTCTGTCATTCCCAGATGGATGACAATCTTCTCCATCCAATTGTGATCAATATTCACCTGCCACTTCCAATCCATATCTTTCTAGTTCTCGTATTCACCAATTATACACACAGTGAATCATTGTTCGGGGGTAAAGATCGTCTCAGTTCGAGTTTGTTGATCTGCTATTTCTTGTGAAGTGCGGCTGCAGTACTACTCAGATGCCCAGAAAGGTAAAAAAGGAATAATAATAACAATTATATCCATGTCAACAAGTTCGGCCGCCGTTAGTGAACTTTATTTTATTGGTCTTTAACACAGGAAAGTCAAACGGAGATTCAAAAGGAAATTTAAATATTACCACACAAAGAAGTTCGAGCATTAAACGATTTTGCCAGTTTGTGAACTCTTTGTTTTGCATTTTTGGCCAACAATACGAAACTAATTAAACGGAAACAAATTGACAATATTTTATGTCGTATTATAGAAGTTTTCACATAGAATGAAAGAATTCCTCTGTTATGAGAAAATTACATGGTGCATTTTGTCCTTCAATAAAACCAAGTGGAGACCATCGAGAGGTTTGGCAAATTCGTCAGGCACAATTTTCGCCCAAGCCGGTGTACTGTTGTCTTTCGATTTCGAGCTATTTCGTTTGTTTAGAAGAGAAATTAACGTCCGGACGCGACCAGTACGAATCTCGTTTTTGCTTACAACGTGCAAGCTTGTGTGCATGCAGTTTCCTTTGTTTAGCGTAAAACCCAGACCACCCAACCAAAAATAGTTAGAATTTTGCTCTACGAACTTACTTATGAAACCAACTGGGAGCTCAGGTCATATTTTGAGCTCAAATTGAAATTTAAATATTACCACACAAAAAAGTTCGAGCATTAAACGATTTTGCTAGGTCGTGAACTCTTTGTTTTGCATTTCTGGCCAACGATACGAAACTAATTAAACGGAAACAAAATGAAAATATTTTATGCCCTATTATGGAAGTTTTGGCAACCACAAAGAACGAAAGGATTCCTCTGTTATGAGAAAATTACATGGTGCATTGTGTCTTTCAAGAAAACCAAGTAGAGACGAGAGCCTTGTCAAACTCGTCAAGCACAATTTTGGCCCAAGTCAGTGTACTGTTGTCTTTCCATTTCGAGCTATTTCGTTTGTTTAAAAAAGAGACCAATCTCGATTTTGCTTACAACGTACAAGTTTGTGCGTATGCAGTTTCCTTCGTTTAGCGTAAAACCCAGAGCACCCTAGCAAAAATAGCTAAAATTTTGCTCTACCAACTTACTTATCAAACCAACTGGGAGCTCAGGTCATATTTTGTGTTCAAATTGAAATGTAAATATTACCACACAGCGAAGTTCAATCATTTAACGATTTTGCCAGTTTGTGAACTCTTTGTTTTGCATTTCTGGCCAACAATACGAGACTAGTTAAACAGAAACAAAATGAAAATATTTTATGCCGTATTATGGACGTTTTGGGAACCACAAAAAATGAAAGGATTCCTCTGTTAGGAGAAAATTACATGGTGAATTGTGTCTTTCAATAAAACCAAGTGGAGACGAGAGCCTTGTAAAACTCGTCAAGCATAATGTTGGCCCAATCCAGTGTACTGTTTTCTTTCGATTTCGAGCTATTTCGTTTGTTTAGAAGAGAAATTAACGTCCCAACGCGACCAGTACGAATCTCGTTTTTGCTTAATACGTCCAAGTTTGTGTGTATACAATTTCCTTCGTTTAGCGTAAAACCCAGAGCACCCAACCAAAAATAGTTAGAATTTTGCTCTACCAACTTACTTATCAAACCAACTGAGAGCTCAAGTCATATTTTGTGTTCAAATTGAAATTTAAATATTACCACACAAAAAAGTTCGAGCATTAAACGATTTTGCCAGTTCGTGAACTCTTTGTTTTGCATTTCTGGCCAACGAAACGAGACTAATTAAACGGAAACAAAATGAAAATATTTTATGCCCTATTATGGAAGTTTTGGCAACCACAAAGAATGAAAGGATTCCTTTGTTATGAGAAAATTACATGGTGCATTGTGTCTATTAATAAAACCAAGTCGAGACCGTCCAGAGCCTTGTCACACTCGTCAAGCACAATTTTGGCCCAGGCCAGTGTACTGTTGTCTTTCGATTTCGAGCTATTTCGTTTGTTTAGAACAGAAATTAACGTCCCGACGTGACCAGTACGAATCTCGCTTTTATTCACAACGTGCAAGTTTGCGTGTATGAATTTCCTTCGTTTAGCGTAAAACCCAGAGCAGCCAACCAAAAATGGATAAAATTTTGCTCTACCAACTTACTCATCAAACCAACTGGGAGCTCAGGTCATATTTTATGTTCGTAATATACCCGTGTAGGATGAATAAATTAATATGAATATATTAAACATATATTTGAACTGTTAGTGAAAGATTAAATAGAAGAAAGGTCCCTGCTGCAGTTATTGACACAACTTAACTAAGCAGTTGTCAGATTTTTATTTCAGACTTTGTTATCGCAACTTTCTTAAGTTGCCTAAATAACTGGGAGTGTTTTTCTGCTTTCTGTTATTCCATCTTTCAACTCCAGTTCAAATATATTTTCATACATTCATATTTAAATAGGTACTGAATTCTGTCTCTCCATATTGACATTTTCAAATTTCTGTCAGTTAATTTATCCCCTACGCAAGCGCCAGCCGGGAGACCTGTTCGCTGAGTAAAACTTCCTGTTTTGAATATTTCTAACGGAAACTGTGTAAAGAAAACGCCACTTTCAGTACAATTGTGTAAGGGATCTTCGTTTTAGTCAAGCATAATATATACGTCTTCCAAATATCTCTTTTTTTTTTCCTCTCTTATTTTCTTCCTCATAGAAATTATCAAGGAAGAAAAACAAATTGGTATTAGTGCTTAAGTTAGTATTTTCCCTTAAAAGTCATCCGACAGTCAATAATAGACGACAAAGTGGTTGGGTATCATTATTTAATTCTGTCATTCACAGTTGGATGACAATCTTCTCCATCCAATTGTGATCAATATTCACCTGCCACTTCCAATCCATATCTTTCTAGTTCTCGTATTCACCAATTTTACACACAGTTAATCATTGTTCGGGGGTTAAGATCGTCTCAGTTCGAGTTATTTGATCTGCTACTTCTCGTGAAGTGCGGCTGCAGTACTACTCAGATGTCCAGAAAGGTAAAAAAGAAATAATAATTGGAACAATAACAATTATATCCATGTAAACAAGTTCGGCCGCCGTTAGTGAACTTTATTTTATTAATCTTTAAAACAGGAAAATTAAACGGAGTCTCAAATTGAAATTGAAATATTACCACACAAAGAAGTTCGAGCATTACACGATTTTGCCAGTTCGTGGACTCTTTGTTTTTCATTTCTGGCCAACGATACGAGACTAATTAAACGGAAACAAAATAAAAATATTTTATGCCGTCTTATGAAAGTATTTGTAACCACAAAAAATGAAAGGATTCCTCTGCTACTAGAAAATGACATGACACATTTTGTCCTTTAATAAAACCAAGTGGACACGAGAACCTTGTTAAATTCGTTAAGCACAATTTTGACCAAAGCCAGTGTACTGTTGTCTTTCCATTTTGAGCTATTTCGTTTGTTTAGAAGAAAAATTAACGTCCCGACGCGACCAATACGAATCTCGTTTTTGCTTACAACGTCAAAGTTTGTGTATATGCAATTGCCTTCGTTTACCGTAAAACCCAGAGCACCCAACCAAAAATAGTTAGAATTTTGCTCTACCAACTTTTTTATGAAACCAACTGAGATCTCAGGTCATATTTTGTGTTCAAATTGAAATTTAAATATTACCACACAAAGAAGTTCAAGCATTGAACGATTTTGCCAGTTCGTGGACTCTTTGTTTTGCATTTCTGGCCAACAATACGAGACTAATTAAACGGAAACAAAATAAATATCTTTTATGCCATATTATAAAAGTTTTGGCAACCACAAAGAATGACAGGATTCCTCTGTTATGAAGAAATTACATGGTGCATTTTATCCTTCAATAAAACCAAGTGGAGACGAGAGCCTTGTCAAACTCGTCAAGCAAAATTGTGGCCCAAGCCAGTGTACTGTTGTCTTTCCATTTCGAGCTATTTCGTTTGTTTAGAAGAGAAATTAACGTCCCGACGCGACCAGTACGAATCTCGTTTTTGCTTGCAACGTGCAAGTTTGTATGTAAGCAATTTCCTTCGTTTAGCGTAAAACCCAGAGAACCCAGCCAAAAATAGTTAGAATTCTGCTCTAACAACTTACTTATGAAACCAACTGGGAGCTCAAGTCATATTTTGTGTTCAAATTGAAATTTAAATATTACCACACAAAGAAGTTAGAGCATTAAACGATTTTGCAAGTTCGTGAACTCTTTGTTTTGCATTTCTGGCCAACGATACGAGACTAATTAAACGGAAACAAAATGAAAATATCTTATGCCCTATTATGGAAGTTTTGGCAACCAGAAAGAATGAAAGGATTCCTCTGTTATGAGAAAATTACATGGTGCATTGTGTCCTTTAATAAAACCAAGTCGAGACCGTCCAGAGCCTTGTCAAACTCGACAAGCACAATTTTGGCCCAGGCCAGTGTACTGTTGTCTTTCGATTTCGAGCTATTTCGTTTGTTTAGAAGAGAAATTAACGTCCCGACGCGACCAGTACGAATCTTTTTTTTTTTTACAACGTCCAAGTTTGCGTGTATGAATTTCCTTCGTTTAGCGTAAAACCCAGAGCACCCAACCAAAAATAGTTAAAAGTTTGCTCAACCAACTTACTCATCAAACCAACAGGGAGCTCAGGTCAAATTTTTTGTTCGTAACATACCCGT
Organism: Pavona decussata; assembly: GCF_977016875.1. NCBI lineage: Eukaryota > Metazoa > Cnidaria > Anthozoa > Scleractinia > Agariciidae > Pavona > Pavona decussata. Next base: position 684,304 of record NW_028145676.1, read on the forward strand.
GTAGGATGAATTAATTTATATGAATATGTTAAACATATATTATTTAAACTGCCAGTGAAAGATTAAAAAGAAGAAAGGCCCCTACTGCTGTTATTGCTACAACTTAACTAAGCAGTTGCCTGAATTTTTTTCAGGCTTTCTTTTCGCAACCTTTTTAAGTCGCGTAAATAACTGCGAGTGTTTTTCTGCTTTTTGTTATTTCATCTTTCAACTCCAGTTAAAATATATTCTTTTTTATACATTCATATTTATATCAGTACTGAGTTCTGTCTCTCCATATTGACATTTTTAATTTTCTGTCAGTTAATTTATCCTCTATGCAAGCGCCAGGCGGGAGACCTGTTTGTTAGTTAAAACTTCCTGTTTTGAATATTTCTAACGGAAACTGTGAAAAAAAAAACGCCACTTTCAGTACCATTGTGCAAGGCATCTTCAGCTTAGTCAAGCATAATATATACGTTTTCCACATATCTCTTTTTATCCCTCTCTTATTTTCTTTTTCATAGAAATTTTCAAGGAAGAAAAACAAATTGGTATTAGTGCTTAAGTTAGTATCTTTCCTTAAAAGTCATCCGACAGTCAATAAGAGACCACAAAGTGGTTTGGTGTCATTATTTAACTCTGTCATTCCCAGATGGATGACAATCTTCTCCATCCAATTCACCTGCCACTTCCAATCCATATCTTTCTAGTTCTCGTATTCACCAATTATACACACAGTGAATCGTTGTTCGGGGGAAAAGATCGTCTCAGTTCGAGTTTGTTGATCTGCTATTTCTTGTGAAGTGCGGCTGCAGTACTACTCAGATGCCCGGAAAGGTAAAAAAGAAATAACAATAACAATTATAGCCATGTAAACAAGTTCGGCTGCCGTTAGTGAACTTTATTTTATTGGTCTTTAAAACAGGAAAGTCAAACGGAGTCTCAAATTGAAATTTAAATATTACCACACAAAGAAGTTCGAAGATTAAACGATTTTGCCAGTTCGTGAACTCTTTGTTTTGCATTTCTGGCCAACAATACGAGACTAATTCGACAGAGACAAATTGAAAATATTTTATGCCTTATTATGGAAGTTTTGGCAACCACAAAGAATGAAAGGATTCCTCTGTTATGAGAAAATTTATAAGAAAATTACATGGTGCATTATGTCCTTCAATAAAACCAAGTGGAGACAAGAGCCTTGAAAAACTCGTCAAGCACAATTGTGGCCCAAGCCAGTGTACTGTTGTCTTTCGATTTCGAGCTATTTCGTTTGTTTAGAAGAGAAATTAACGTCCCGACGCGACCAGTACGAATCTCGTTTTTGCTTACAACGTGCAAGTTTGTGTGTATGCAATTTCCTTCGTTTACCGTAAAACCCAGAGCACCCAACCAAAAATAGTTAGAATTTTGCTCTACCAACTTACTTATGAAACCAACTGGGAGTTCAGGTCATATTTTGTGTTTAAATTGAAATTTAAATATTACCACACAAAGAAGTTCGAGAATTGAACGATTTTGCCAGTTTGTGAACTCTTTGTTTTGCATTTCTGGCCAACGATACGAGACCAATTAAACGGAAACAAACTAAATATATTTTATGCCATATTATAAACGTTTTGGCAACAACAAATAAAGAATGAAAGGATTCCTCTGTTATGAGAAAATTACATGGTGCATTGTGTCCTTCAATAAAACCAAGTGGAGACGAGAGCCTCTCAAACTCGTCAAGCAAAATTTTGGCCCAAGCCAGTGTACTGTTGTCTTTCGATTTCGAGCTATTTTGTTTGTTTAGAAGAGAAATTAACGTCCCGACGCGACCAGTACGAAACTCGGTTTTGTTTACAACGTGCAAGTTTGTGTGTATGCAATTTCCTTCGTTTAGCGTAAAACCCAGAGCACCCAACCAAAAATAGTTAAAGTTTTGCTCTACCAACTTACTTATCAAACCAACTGGAAACTCAGGTCACTTTTTGTGTTCGTAATATACCCGTGTAGGATGAATAAATTAATATGAATAAATTAAACATATATTTGAACTGCCAGTGAAAGATTAAATAGAAGAAAGGCCCCTGCTGCAGTTATTGCCACAACTTAACTAAGCAGTTGCCTGAATTTTTTTCAGGCTTTCTTTACGCAACTTAAGTTGCGTAAATAGCTGCGAGGGGTTTTCTGCTTTTTGTTATTTTATTTTTCAACTGCAGTTCAATAATATTTTCATACATTCATATTTATATCAGTATTGAATTCTGTCTCTCCATATTGACATTTTTAATTTTCTGTCGGTTAATTTATCTGCTACGCAAGCGCCAGGCGGGAGGTCTGTTCGCTGGGTAAAACTTCCTGTTTTGAATAATTTTAACGGAAACTGTGAAAAGAAAACGCCACTTTCAGTACAATTGTGTAAGGGATTTTCGTCTTAGTCGTGCATAATATATACGTGTTCCACGTATCTCTTTTTTTCCCTCTCTAATTTTCATCCGTATAGAGATTATCAAGGAAGAAAAACAAATTGGTATTAGTGCTTAAGTTAGTATCTTTCCTCAAAAGTCATCCGACAGTCAATAATAGACGACAAAGTGGTTTGGTGTCATTATTTAATTCTGTCATTCCCAGATGGATGACAATCTTCTCCATCCAATTGTGATCAATATTCACCTGCCACTTCCAATCCATATCTTTCTAGTTCTCGTATTCACCAATTATACACACATTGAATCATTGTTCGGGGGTAAAGATCGTCTCAGTTCGAGTTTGTTAAACTGCTATTTTTTATGAAGTGCGGCTGCAGTACTACTCAGATGCCCAGAAAGGTAAAAAAAGAAATAATAATAACAATTATATCCACGTAAACAAGTTCGGCTGCCGTTAGTGAACTTTATTTTATTGGTCTTTAACACGGGAAAGTCAAATGGAGATTCAAAAGGAAATTTAAATATTACCACACAAATAAGTTCGAGCATTAAACGATTTTGCCAGTTCGTGAACTCTTTGTTTTGCATTTCTGGCCAACGATACGAGACTAATTAAACGGAAATGAAAATAATTTATGCCGTATTATGGAAGTTTTGGCAACCACAAAGAATGAAAGGACTGTTCTCTTATGAGAAAATTACATGGTGCATTGTGTCCTTCAATAAAACCAAGTGGAGACGAGAGTCTTGTCAAACTCGTCAAGCACAATTTTCGCCCAAGTCAGTGCACATTTGTCTTTCTATTTCGACCTATTTCGCTTTTTAAGAAGAGAAACGTGCCCGGCGCGACCAGAACGAATCTCGTTTTTGCTTACAAAATGCAAGTTTGTGTGTAGATAATTTCCTCCTTTCAGCGTAAAACCCAGATCACCCAACAAAAATAGTTAAAACGTTGTTACCTTACAAAATCTCGCATCAATTTATGACCTCCAAAAGGTATATTTTCACAAGTTGACGCAGCTTGGTCCGTTTGTTTTCTTTAGCTGAAAGTTTTAGGGAACTGAATACTTTTTCTCGAATTTACGAGCTGTTGTTGGCTTTTCAAAATGCTAGCGGGCTTTTTTCGGTAATTTTACCACGTATTCTGCGGTGAGTGTGTTGTTCCTTGTTTTCTAGTTTATTAACAAAATTTAGTGCAAATTGGGCCGGCTCCTTGTCGGGTTAAAAAATAAACCTATAAAAGCTTCCAGTATAATTTTGGTTTTACCAAATTTATAACGTTTTTAGTCTGAGGCTACGAAATAATGGGCTTACTAATGGTTTGTGTCGTTAGTTTGTAGACTAGCCTCTTAGTGCTTTGGGGAAGGTAAAATATAGACCATGCCAGTGACATAGATCGTCGCATTTAACTACATTTTTCCCTTCTTCAGTTCTTCGAGTTGAAGATTTTTGCGGACAACTTGTCGCAGAAGCGCTAGCATACTTAATTTTTAGTTCATTTCTCTTCCATGTGAAAATCAAACTTCACTGGAACAAAATTCTCTGTGGGGACGGAAAAGATACCTCCGACTATTCTTTCTGTACATGTAGGAACTCAAAGAATTTTCCATAGCTGAAATGATGAATACAGCATATATCTTTATTGGTCCTTGAAAAAATTTCCATTTCATTTATTTTATTTTATTTTTTCTATTCAAGTATGGCAGGTTGTTACTTCTCCATACTTGACTACCTATTCCTCTGTTATCTTTGTGGAGCATGGCTGGTATACAGCACTGATGCCCAGCAAGGTGAGAAAACGAGTCTTAATTTATTGCTAATTCCAAACAAAAAAGGCGTCATTAGCTGTTTTATGTTAGAGGCGTTTACATCGTCTAAGACGTTAGACCTACAGACGCCCGTTTCTCGAACGTTCCGTTAACTTACCTGGCCGTAAAACTATCACTGTATATGCAACGTTCTTAGAATCGTTACTGATTATGGAAGCTAAATATTATTTTCTTTATCTTTTGATGCAATTTATTGGCAAAAATCACGCTGAGCTATCACTCTTTGGACATGCAAGAAGTCAAATGGATTTTTGAGCGAAACTTTTAGCTTAGACAGAGTGCAAAATTCGAGATTTCGTCTGTGATCAAGTCTAAATGTTAATTTAACTTGTTTTATTCTGGCACTTAAACTTTCGATCCCCAAAATCACTCGTTTCTTTAGATAAAATCTAAAATCATGACGACTTTTCTCTGTCTTACATACTGCTGGTTCTTTAACCGATGAGGGTAAAAAGCGAACTGAATGAGTTTGGGGAACGGCATGTGGCATGACGTGCGGAATGACATAATTATGCGAAATACGAGATATGCGGAATGACTTAAATAACTAAGTTAACTGAAGAGCGTGTCCTGTTTTCGCGCCAATTTTATAAGAGCAGCAGTTTATCGATGTTGCGTACTCTAGCCGAATATTAAACGACTAAACAACAGATCTAGGATTAGAAAATAAAGGCCTGGGATGGAAAAAGTCTTATCGCTGGTTAGGAAGTGAGGGTGAAGAAATCGATGAATACTGTTATAGTTTTCGCATTCAAGGAACTCTGAGTAAATCCGTAATAAATTAAATCTCGTGTTCACTATTCTCCTTGCGACTTCGGTTGAAAAAGATGTTACTATGACTATGAATATATGAAACATATGTCTGAACTGCGGGTGAAAGATTACATAGAAGAAAGACCCTCGCAGTTATTTACGCAACTTTTAACTGAGCCGTTGCGAAGAGAAAGACTAAAAAACCTCAACAATGCCCTCATCATTTGTTTGGACCCTGACCCTAATCACGCGAACATCACACCACATAACGAAAGGCCAATCACAAAGCCTATAAGTTAGAAATCCCTTCGATCTTTCTTTCTTCCTCTCTTTGTCAGGGTTTTTTTGTCATCCTTTATTTATTTATTTATTTATTTATTTTTTTTAACGATGTTTATGACTAAGAACTTTATTTTTTTTCTTAGGGAGCTGTCGAACTATCAAATTTCTGCCACCAAATCATGGATATTACCTGGAGGATCACGTCATTTTGAATCTTACAATTGAATCCAGATTCCGATTATGCGAACATCATTGCCTAATGGAGAGCGAGTGTGTTTCAGTCAACATTGGACCAGTAATTGACAACAAAATGATTTGTGAGTTGAGTAATTCGGATCACTTCCAGTATCCGGAAGACGTAATAAAAAGGCCTGGCTGGACGTATGGAGCCACTGAGGTATGAACTGTAGATCTAAAAATATATCTATAAGTGGATATCCTATATATAAGTGGAAATTCTAACGCTATTGCAGAGAAATGGCAGAGAGATTGTACTCCTTTTTTTGAATCGAAATTATATATTGAAATTATTCAGCTTTGCCACGAGCAGATGAAGCATGTCGCAAGTTTTGGCGTCACTCTTGGTTAGTCATGTGATTGATACTTTTTCCCTGCAATGATATCTATAGTAGGTTTTAACAACATCATTATTTTACACGGGCTAGCATTTATCAAGTAATTATAACCAGCTGGGTACTTTGTATCTCGTTCGTCACTTTATAAATAAATTTGATATTGTGACCTAGCTTGAGAGGATAGGAGCGGTGTGGTACATGTGTGTTTCTTTTTCCCATCAGAATCTTTGCTCGCTTCTCAAACCTTGCATCAACAACGCCAAATGCCTGTTTGGCTACACTGACAAAAAGTACCTCTGTGTATGTGCATCCGGATTTACAGGAGAAAATTGCGAAAAAGGTAAGTACTATAAGTTTGGTCAGCTCATGTACTCAGCTTTAATTTGCCTTTCCATTTATAATTAGCTTGTTTAATTGTTCAATTGCACCTCTAACCCAGGGTTCTCTGGTGACGGAAGATTATGTTTAGGTACACCCCTCACCCCCTTATACCCTTGTATCCTTGTACCCTTGTTTATTGTGTAAAAGTAAATCAGCACTTTGTGGTAACCCCTCAGGTATAAAGCAATGAGCTATTCCAGTTGTTAAACCGGTTCCATTTAATCCTTGTCCAAGCGGTTTAATCTCGATTTTTGTAATTTTACATTTTTCAGATATAAATGAATGTACAAAAGGCATCCACGACTGCAGCAAGAATGCATCCTGTGTCAATACCGCTGGATCCTACAATTGCATCTGTAATTTGGGGTTCACTGGCGATGGACGATTATGTTCAGGTACAATTTTCCGTTCTTTTCATCTTTTTAGATTATTGTGTTGAAGTAATTTTGAAGTTTAGTTTTCATGAAAAAAAATCAATTAGCTATTCCAGTTGTTGAAGCAGTTAATTTAATCCTTGTCCAAATGGTTTAATCTCGATTCTGTAATTTTACATTTTTCAGATATCAATGAATGTACAAAAGGCATCCACGACTGCAGCAAGAATGCATCCTGTGTCAATACCGCTGGATCTTTCAATTGCACCTGTAATCCGGGGTTCACTGGCGATGGACGATTATGTTCAGGTACAATTTTCCGTTCTTTTCATCTTTTTAGATTATTGTGTTGAAGTAATTTTGAAGTTTAGTTTTCAGGAAAAAAAACAATTAGCTATTCCAGTTGTTGAACCAGTTAATTTAATCCTTGTTCAAATGGTTTAATCTCGATTCTGTAATTTTACATTTTTCAGATATCAATGAATGCACAAAAGGCATCCACGACTGCAGCAAGAATGCATCCTGTGTCAATACCCCTGGATCTTTCAATTGCACCTGTAATCCGGGGCTCACTGGCGATGGACGATCATGTTTAGGTACAGTTTGTCGTTCTATTCATTTTTCGAGGTTATTGTCTTCAGGTAAATTTGGCGTTGAGCAATTTGTTGTAATCCTTCAACGAAACAAAAAAATGATTGGCTATTTCAATTATTAAACCAGTTTCATTTATTCTTTGTCGAAACAGTTAAATCACTTTTTGTCATTTCTTATTTTTTTAGATATTGATGAATGCACTAAAGGAATACACGACTGCAGCGAAAATGCATCCTGTCTGAATACCCATGGATCCTTTAATTGCACCTGTAAGCCGGGATTCACTGGTGACGGACGCTCATGTTCAGGTAAAACTTTGTTGTTTTATTCACTTTGGTAGTCTCTTTCTTGTCTTTGTCCTTTGTCATGTTTTAATCCCCTGGTCAGATTGCAAGATGTAGCAATTTTTGGCCGAATTCAACGATCGTGTAATTTAAGAAAGTATGATATCCTAAGAAAAATATGTTCCAACAAAGTTAGGTTGTATTCGAAGTGTAACATTAATTTTGTTACACCTAATTTCACGTTGAGAACATGTGAGAACCGATCTTGGGATTTACAGGAGAAAAATGAGAAAAAGGTAAATACTATAAGTTTGGTCAGCTCATGTAATCAGCTATAATGTGCCTTTCCATTTATAATTAGCTTGTTTAATTGTTCAATTGCACCTGTAAGCCAGGGTTCTCTGGTGACGGAAGACTATGTTTAGGTACAACTTGCCGTTCTATTCATTTCCCTTGTTGATTGTGTAAAGGTAAATCAGCACTTTGTGCTTACCCTTCAGGAAAAGAGCATAAGTACGTAAATTATGATCATCCGGGTGAGTGTAGTCCTGAGAAGGACTGTGTGTGGTGACTTTGACTGACGTTTCGACAACCTGAGCGGAAGTCATCTTCAGAGTCAAGTGCACTTGACTCAAATGCACTTGACTCTGAAGATGACTTCCGCTCAGGTTGTCGAAACGTCAGTCAAAGTCACCATAAACAGTCCTTCTCAGGACTACACTCACCCGGATGATCATAATTTTCGTACTTATGACATGACTCCTGGGTTCAAACTAGTTACAATTTTAAAGGAAAAAAGCAATTAGCTATTCCAGTTGTTAAGCCAGTTACATTCAATCCTTGTCCAAGCGGTTTAATCTCCATTTTTGTAATTTTACATTTTTCAGATATCAATGAATGCACAAAAGGCATCCACGACTGCAGCAAGAATGCATCCTGTGTCAATACCCCTGGATCTTTCAATTGCACCTGTAATCCGGGGCTCACTGGCGATGGACGATCATGTTTAGGTACATTTTGCCGTTCTATTCATTTTTCGAGGTTATTGTCTTAAGGTAAATTTGGCGTTGAGCAATTTGTTGTAACCCTTCAACGAAACAAAAGAATGACTGGCTATTCCAAGTATTATACCAGTTGCATTTATTCTTTGTCGATACGGTTAAATCACTTTCAGTCATTTCTTATTTTTTTAGATATCGATGAATGCACTAAAGGAATACACGACTGCAGCGAAAATGCATCCTGCCTGAATACCCATGGATCATTTAATTGCACCTGTAAGCCGGGGTTCACTGGTGACGGACGCTCATGTTCAGGTAAACTTTGTTGTTTTATTCACTTTGGTAGTCTCGTTCTTGTGTTTGTTTTTTGTCATGTTTTAATCCCCTGGTCAGATTGCAAGATGTAGCAATTTTTGACCGCGTTCAACGATCGTGTAATTTAAGAAAGTATGATATCCTAAGAAAAATATGTTGCAACAAAGTTAGGTTGTATTCGAAGTGTAACATTTTGTTACGCTTAATTTTACGTTGAGAACATGTGAGAACCGATCTTGGGATTTACAGGAGAAAAATGTGAAAAAGGTAAATACTATAAGTTTGGCCAGCTCATGTAATCAGCTATAATGTGCCTTTCCATTTATAATTAGCTTGTTTAATTGTTCCGTGATTGCACCTGTAAGCCAGGGTTCTCTGTTGACGGAAGATTATGTTTAGGTACAATTTGCCGTTCTATTCATTTCCCTTGTTGATTGTGTAAAGGTAAATTAGTACTTTGTGGTAATCACTTAGGTAAGAAGTAATTAGCTATTCCAGTTGTTAAACCGGTTCCATTTAATCCTTGTCCGGACGGATTAATCTCAATTGTTGTAATTTTACATTTTTCAGATATCAATGAATGCACAACATACATCAACGACTGCAGCAAAAATGCATCCTGTATCAATACCCCTGGATCCTTCAATTGCAACTGTAAGCCGGGGTTCACTGGCGATGGACGATTATGTTCAGGTACAATTTGCCGTTCTTTTCATCTTTCTAGATTATTGTGTTGAAGTAATTTTGAATTTTAGAACGTTGTGCTTACCCTTCAGGAAAAAATCAATTAGCTATTCCAGTTGTTGAACCAGTTACATTTAATCCTTGTCCAGGTGGTTTAATCTCGATTCTGTAATTTTACATTTTTCAGATATCAATGAATGCACAAAAGGCATCCACGACTGCAGCAAGAATGCATCCTGTGTCAATACCCCTGGATCTTTCAATTGCACCTGTAATCCGGGGCTCACTGGCGATGGACGATCATGTTTAGGTACATTTTGCCGTTCTATTCATTTTTCGAGGTTATTGTTTTATGGTAAATTTGGCGTTGAGGAATTTGTTGAAACCCTATCAACGAAACAAAAAAATGATTGGCTATTTCAATTATTAAACCAGTTTCATTTATTCTTTGTCGAAACGGTTAAATCACTTTTAGTCATTTCTTATTTTTTTAGATATTGATGAATGCACTAAAGGCATCCACGACTGCAACAAAAATGCATCCTGCCTGAATACCCATGGATCCTTTAATTGCACCTGTAAGCCGGGATTCACTGGTGACGGACGCTCATGTTCAGGTAAAACTTTGTTGTTTTATTCACTTTGGTGGTCTCTTTCTTGTCTTTGTCTTTTGTCATGTTTTAATCCCCTGGTCAGATTGCAAGATGTAGCAATTTTTGGCCGAATTCAACGATCGTGTAATTTAAGGTGATTCCACCGAATTGCATTGCGCATCTTTGCTGCGCATAATTTTTCGCGTCATTTAGCGCGCGCACGAGCGCGCGCACGCACAACATTACGGGATTTCCTTGAGGTTAAGCTCAGCAGGAAAATAAATGGTCCTTTTCTTCTAAACGAGCACGGTGACCCCCATTTTTTAATGCATCAATTTAAGTGTCATACGGTTGAGCACTATATATCGCGATTTAAAGAAAAGTTTAATACTCTACTTTTAGATATTTTTATTTTAATGCTTTAAAAAGCACGTATTTAGGTAGTGCTGCTTACGTGCACACGCAGCAAAATCTTTAATTTCTTTCAATATCTTCATTCCAGTTCAATTAAAATAGTTTGTTGTGTAAGATTAAAGTAAAGTTTGTTGAACTGCTTCGATATTTTAATGCAAGAAATTAATTTTTCTAGAAATGATAGTTCCCTTTTCTGATTACTAGCGTTCCTAATGTAAACCTCGTGGGTCATCTTTTTACTATAATAGCCATCCAGGTTGCACAAAAACGAGCACGGTGACCCCATTTTTTATTGCATTTTTGTAATGCTCATAACATAGTCATGAACTGGACCAAGTCTTAGACAATTTTAAATACTCCTTCTTTTTCGGTGGAATCACCTTAAGAAAGTATGATATCCTAAAAAAAAATATATTCCAACAAAGTTAGTTGTATTCGAAGTGTAACATTTTGTTACGCTTAATTTCACGTTGAGAACATGTGAGAACCGATCTTGGGATTTACAGGAGAAAAATGTGAAAAAGGTAAATACTATAAGTTTGGTCAGCTCATGTACTCAGCTATAATGTGCCTTTCCATTTATAATTAGCTTGTTTAATTGTTCCGTGATTGCACCTGTAAGCCAGGGTTCTCTTTTAACGGAAGATTATGTTTAGGTACAATTTGCCGTTCTATTCATTTCCCCTGTTGATTGTAATAATAATAATAATGTGTAAAGGTAAATCAGCACTTTGTGCTTACTCTTCAGGAAAAAATCAATTAGCTATTCCAGTTGTTAAACCAGTTACATTTAATGCTTGTCCAAGCGGTTTAATCTCCATTTTTGTAATTTTACATTTTTCAGATATCAATGAATGCACAAAAGGCATCCACGACTGCAGCAAGAATGCATCCTGTGTCAATACGCCTGGATCTTTCAACTGCACCTGTACTCCGGGGCTCACTGGTGATGGACGATCATGTTTAGGTACATTTTGCCGTTCTATTCATTTTTCGAGGTTATTGTCTTAAGGTAAATTTGGCGTTGAGCAATTCGTGGTAACCCCTCAACGAAAAAAAAAATGACTGGCTATTCCAATTATTAAACCAGTTGCATTTATTCATTGTCGAAAGTGTTAAATTACTTTGGGTCTCTGCACTAGAAAAGTTGGCATATCATTTTGTACGATAACATTGGGATGACCTTAATGTTTGGCTGGTCTTTGCAACAGCTTGGGTTATACGTTAGTTGAGAAGCTTTCGGTTACAATCCAGGGCCTAGTTGTTTGAAAGCCGATTCAGTAACGCTAATCCCCGATAAAACGTTAATTGAGGTTTGTATCTCGTTCGTTACAGCGGTGATTTTATTGGCGTGAACACCTAAACTATGTCTGGAATGCTTATTCTGTCGTAACCAATCACAGGCGAGATCTTCACACCACAGAAACCACAGGCAACGAACGGTTTCTTTTCAGTCACGGAACAAGTTATTTTCGTTTTGTTTAACATTCAATCTTTTTACAAGTAGACAATTGCTTTTCCTTCCTATTTGTTTACAGTTTGTGCTATAATAGCAAAGAATACAGGTTTGAGCGATTTTGAAATAAATTACAAAGCCAATGTGCCGGGCTGACGCACGCGGCGGTTTGGCGCGCGAATTTTCAAACTTTTTGTAACGATCGAAATCGGGAAATCGGTAGTTACGCCTGATCGCAAGTTACGATGTTGCAAGGTGAGCCGCAAGAGTTTTCTGATTTCCATCTTTTCGCGGCTATTGCAGCAAGCGTTAACACTTTTTTGTTAGGTGAGGGCGATTTACTATTTTTGGTAATTTGTTTCTTTTGGTAGCTAATGTACGCGTGAGTCACGTGAGGGAGAATCGACATGGCCAAATCTACGACATTGGGAAACCTTATCCTCAAGTAATCCGGGAAAACGTTTTAGATCTTCACAAAAACGGTTTGTCAATCAGAGAAATAAGCGCTCAATCACGAGTTAGTACCGGATTTATTACGAAAGTAATAAGGGAATATAATGAAAACAATTATTCTGCCCCGCGAAGGGCTCTAAGTGGACGCAAGGAGTCGGTTCTAACCGAATATGTGCGCTCTCACCTGGAAGTTGAAAAGATATACAAGCCAAGCTCGTATAGTAACGAGCTACAAAGGAGATTATCGGTTGGATGGTGTCTGTTTACCGGGCGAAATACCGTCAAATGCATCCGTGAGAAGATTTTTCAACAAGGAACTCATAATGACTAAAAAATAAAATCACGTGACTAGACAAACAAAATCAGAGGCAAATGCCAGACATCTTTGACAGCTGTCAACAAGTCTAATTTTATTCCTGCCTCTATCGCGTATCTAAAAACAGCGTACGTTGCAGGTGCGTGGGAGAATTGCTCTAAATTCTTGTTCAGAAGAGTTCTGAAGAATACGAAAATGTCAGAGGTAAAACAGAGGCTTATGTCAATTGGAATACCAGGAAAAGAAAGATTGGCGGTTGAATTTGAATCCCGGGCATTTTCGACTGGCAAATCCTTACAGTATCTTCAAGAGGGCGATCTAGACTATACATTCCTGTCGCCAAAACGTTTGCTTCTCGCGGAGAAGCGAGCACTGGACCACGAACTGCGACAACTTAAGCTTAAATCACAAGAACCTGGCAGTACTACACATTTAATGCCGAAGCAATTGCAGTTTAGCAGTAAAGAACCAAAACTTGGCCAGCCGAAGGAGAGACGGCAACTGCATCAAACTCAAGCAGTACTACTACACGCAAGATCGATTCTCCTCTAGACCGCCGTAACCAAGAACTTGTTGAAAATGTCAGTTTTTTGAAGGCACAGATTTCAAGTGCAGAAGACCATTTGGACAAGCTTAAAGGCGAAAATGATTTACCGCAGCAGGGCCGTACCTAGGATTTTTTGTCTGTGGGGGCAAACTCCGCACACCCCTCACAGGGGTCTACCTAGCCTGCGTGGCAGGCGCTAGAAAGGGGAAGGGAGAGGGGAAAATTGGGCGCGCGAGGGCCCAATTTTCCCCTCTCCCTTCCCCTTTCTAGCGGCTGCCACGCAGGCTAGGGTCTACCGTATGCAGACAGGGTTTCTAGTTGGACATTGATTTTGTTTTCACTCCTACACAGAAAGTTGCCTCTACGACGTTTAGAGAAAAAAAACCACACCGATGCTTTTTGTTTTAAATTGTCATGACTTTTTATGGAGTTAATGTCTTGTTTAGCTTGAAGCAAATATTGTCTCTCATTTTAAAACACAGTCGATGCACTGCTGTAAACAAAGGGAGAAAATCACTGAGCTTCCACAATTCAAACGCACTATATCAGTGGAGCGAAGCGTTTGCAAAAACACAGTCATTATTTAAATACAATTCAAGCCTTTTCATTATTATCGCGATCCTGGGGGATCTTCCCATTGCGCTGAGACGTCAATATATCTTATTTGATGGTTTTACATATAATACGCGCGGATATTTTGCGAGTTGCGTAGTAGTTTTCCGAGCCCCGAAGGGGCGAGGAAAAATACGAGCAATGAGCGAAATGTCCGCGAGCATTATATGTAAAACCATCGAAAAAGAGATTTATTATTCCACTACAAAAAGATTTTGTTATTTTGGCTTCTCTGTTTTGGTAATAGTTTTGAAATACACCCGGCATTAACTGTCCATCGGTATATGGCGCGTACGAATGACGTAAACAACACAGAAAGCCAGTTAAATGTCTTTAATTTGATTGGATAAAATGAAAAGATAAATGACGAGTGATTGGCATGCTAAAAACTTGTTTTCGAGCTTGCATCGTTTCAAAAACTATTCTTCGTCCAGTCCTGCCATTGGTCTCATATTTTGCGCGTTCTTGACCTTATTTGGTGAAATGACATAATAGTGGAATAATAAAAAGTCGTATTGTCGTCTCAAAATGACGGTTTCCGATTGGCTCAAAAACTGTCATGTAAGCATGACAGCACGGCACGCACAGATCAAAATTTTACTTCTATGAATGAACATGCGACGTTGGATGGTGTTGTTTATTTCTTTTCATTTGAGTTTACAAAGCTTCTGACACTGTTCAAGGACAACTTATAATGTATTTTTTGTGGTGAACATGTACCATGGTACAGCGGATACAACTTTTTTCTTGAAGGTAAGCGAAAAAGAGTGATTATAAGTTCGATGAAGAGAAATTTACTTAAAAGACTTTCTTGAGTGTGAAAGCGGCCACGGTAAATAACAACGAGCTTAAATTCCAATAAATTATGGCATTTTCAAAGCAAAAGGATCTGTTTCTTTTCTGATGTCTCTTATCTCTAGAAAAAATTGCTCCAAGAGCGCTGCTGCGTTCTCTTTCATGACTCAGGTTTGTCAATTTGATCTTCTTGTCGTAGCGCCGAACCGCAGACTCGGTAATTTTTACAGTATTCTTCGCCGCTTGGTTTCTTTCAAATTTCTAAATCTCCACGGCATCTAAGCTAGGATAACAATGCTTTGTTTTCGTTTTTGGGTACTAGTATGGTTACTCTTTTTATTCTTGCTTCTGGTTGTGGGGTTGTGAGGTTTATTCATCACTGTTTTCATGTTGTTGTTTTTGTCTCGGCGGTAACGAATTTTCAATAACATTTGCTGGTAAAATGTTCAAACCTACTAGCTCGTCTATTTCATCAATAGTAAGTGCTTTATGGACTGTAAATTTTTGCATTTTCTTTGTTTTAACGTAAAAATTAAAGCCAAAAATTCAAATAACCCGCACCGAGAAAAAAAATTCGCGCACGGATATTACCATGGCTACAGTTTAACTGAAGTAAGAATTTATCTTTCAATCAGCGCACGATTTGTACTTTATCCGTTTACTCTCTCCAACAAAATGCCAGTATAACGATAAAAAACTAAATTCGATTTTGAGACGGCAATACGACTTTATATTGACGGCGTTGGGAGAAAATATATTCCAATACTGAATATATTTTCTCTTAACTAGCCGTCAGTACAAAGTCGTATTGCCGTCTCAAAAATCGAATTTAGTTTATATTACTGTGACACGTTGCATAGCTCTATAACACGCTACAACGATTACTAGAGAACCAAAAAACCAAATAGCCGTGCCAAGAAACACAACTCGTTGTGACAAACTCTAATAGCCGGGCCCGGCATTGCAACGATTACAGAATGAAGCTCATTACATGATACAAGCAATGATTAATTTCTGTCCTAACATTACACAAATCTCAACAAGAAAGGTAGTTAAAACTATCAAGCACTTAAAAGAGCCAAGCCAAACCCAGCTGAAATGCCCTTGTGGCATAAAAAACACCGTCGTTGAACACACGGAATAAGAGGTTATATTGAAAATGGAGAGAATTCAAAGGAGGAAACTCAAAAATCATTAGGCGCAAATGACCTGTCGGATGATGAACATATGATGGTTAAAATCCAAACCCGCTACATGCAAATACTTGCAAGCAGCGCAGGCTTTTAAAACCAATTTATCTCTGAAAAAAAAAACATACTTGTATAAGCTAGATTTGAAAAGGCTAAAACACGCGCCAGAAAGTGGCATAGGCTTGTCAGTCTTTACTTACATACCGAATTCTAAACCATAGGCAACCCAAACTGACAAAATCATTATTTTCATAAGAAAACTGGTACTGGCTTTTGCCTCAAAAGATTTTCCAAAAAAATTATTTGGAATTCACATTGAAGGAATATTTTTTCAGTCAATTAGTCGATTTTCTTGTGATCAGTGTGATGTTAGAAACAAATTGAGTTTTCCTGGCGGGGGCAGCTGCTCCCTCTGCCCCCGCGCTATGTACGGCCCTGCGCGGAAATTTTTTTGCCGTATTGAGTCCACGCTTGAAACTTCTGAATCCAGTAAAACATCTGAATCTTCAAGAGCTTGATAAAGATCTGCTTTACCTTAATAAAGCGCTTGAAAATAAAGTACCACCGGAATTAGAGGATTGGCGCTTGCCTTACCTAATTGACACCTGTAAAGGACAAGTGAGTTCTTTCATGGAAAGTGCCTCGTTAATTTCCATTTCTTCGCCTGCTAATCCTCCCGAAAATTCATTTTATAATGGTTTCAGTGTAAACAACGGGGCAAATTCAAGTGTGTTAGTAAATAGTTCAGTAAGATTCCACTCATATCGATTGTAATTCTTAGGCTTATAACACCCGGGTATAACAGCTATATGTTGAAATATTTTGTATATCATTATGTAGTTTTAACTTTCACTCGGAGCGGAGATAGGTCGGCAAAGGAGATAAACGTTGTGTTTTTACACTATTACAGGCGAAAGTGTTGCAGTTACTTTTTTTTTCTGTCACCCTACAAAGTACATGTTTCCCCGTCTCATACGTGTAACTTAGCAAGGTTATAATGAAGGTTATAATAAAGTTGAAATTCGAGAGTTGTTCTTCTCGAATTCTTCTTAGAAAAATAAATTTTCAGATATGAATTGAACATCGCGTTGGCTTTAATTTTTTTTTTTTTAAATCGAACGATGTACTGGAAGCAGCCCTCAGCACTGATCTTGGGGAACAGCGGTGTTTTAAATTCCTAATAAGACAGCTTGTATCTCAAAAAAAAAAAACGAAAATAATTTTTTCCGTGACCGATAGGAAACCGTTCGTTGCCTATGGTTTCTGTGGTGTGAAGATCTCGCCTGTGATTGATTACAACACAATAAACTTTCCAGACATACTTTAGGTGTTCACGCCAATATAATCACTGCTGTAAAAATGTTTTTAAAAGCTGACTTTTAGCTAAAGGTAAAGAAAAGTCTAATATAAAGCTTAAGGGCAAATATATGTTTTAAAAAAATGCTTTTTCTTTAGTAATTAAACTCGAATCAAACTTCACGTTAACCCAGGATTAGCTTAATAATCTGCTTGTAGACGAGAATCGTTTCCAATTTTTGCCGGGACCGTATTTTGGTTTTACTGGTTAGCTTCCTTGTACATAGTTGGGATGGTCACTTATGTTTTAATTATAAAAGGTATAATTCATTGTCTTGTTTTCCAAGATGTACGTTTGTGTTTAGGTCATTTTTTCCGTTCCCTTCATTTCATCCTTGACTGATCATTTTACGTTGATTATTGCCATGTCCTATAGACTTTTAAATGATTGAAGGCACTTTTGTTTTTCTTTTCACCTAAGATTGTTCCAGTAGTTTGTCTCCCTTCAAAAAATATCAAGATCTTCCGACCAGAGGAGCACGCGCTGTTGAACAGTTCAGAATTAATGGGAGTCTTTTCCTCGCCTTCGCCAACTATTACGGTGATAATTACGGATATAAGACAAGCTCTTTCATCTACAAACTGAATGATTCATCTGGAAAGTTCTCTCATTACCAATCCATAAACACCACAAGAGGACATCATATCGAATATTTTACGATCGCCGATAAACATTATCTTGCTGTTGCCAACCGCTACAATGGCGTGAACTCGGTCATTTACCAGTGGGATGGACAACAGTTTGTTGTTTTCCAAAACCTTTCAACAAATGGAGCAACCAACTTTCATTTCTTTCAAATGTTGCCGGAAATGTTTCTCGCCGTTACGCGTGATAGCTGGAAAAAACCCCCAAACTCGATCATCTACAAATGGGAAGTCAACCAGTTTAAAAAGTTTCAGGAGATAGAAACCGTGATAGCGATGGGGAGCACGGCATTTGTGATACACAATGAAACTTTTATAGCTTTTGCAAACCTTTTCAAATCTCCTGTATACAAGTGGTCAGTCAACAACAACAGTTTTGTTAAAGTGCAGACTCTCCAGACATATGGCGCCTACGATGTGAAGTTCCTTACCCACTATGGTGAGACATTCCTCGCTTTTGCCAACTATTTTAATGGGAGTAGTGTCAACATTAATTCGTTCATTTACAAGTGGAATGGCAGCAGGTTCGTTCATTTCCAGTCCATTCCCACCCGTGGAGCCCTCGCCATGCATCCATTTGAAATCTGCGACGAAACGTACCTTGGTGTGGCCAACGGGAATGGTTTTTCAGCTGTGTATCAGTTCAATGTATCACAGTTCGTGAAATACCAAGAAAATATAACTTACGGAGCGACTGATATGACTTCATTTGAGTACAAAGGTCACATTTACCTGGCAATTGCAAAGTATGGAAAAGATGGCAGTGAACTGTATAAATGGATCTACATATGATTGTTTCTGAGGTTTGGAGGGAAAGGAACTTCGTTAAGCCAACAATTACAAACATGCAAAAAACTCAAAAAAGATTTACTTTAATCAAAAATATGTATCAAACATAAAGCACGATAGGATATATAGTTGTGAGAAACAAGTACAACTTTGCAAGGATAGTGTTAACATTATAAAGCTTAGTTTACATGCAGCTTATTTATATTATCAGTAAACATATTGTAATTTTCGTTAACACAATAGTTGCTTACCATGTAGGGGAAGCTTACCACCAGACTTTTTTAATAGTGAAGAAATCAGATTTCAGAAAAGGACTGAAAGGTTAATAAGGAGGCCTGAGAACATCTTGACAAATACTTTTTTTATTTCAGGATGATTTTACTGAGCCCTAGAGGTAATTGAAGGGATGGTACAGAGGGTGGCAAAGATCTAAAGAAAAATTAATTGATTAGTTTTTGTTTTTTTTCCCGCTGGCGTTAGTTGATTGCCACGTTACACTTTTTTCGTGGCCATTTAGGAACCGCTTAATCTCGTAACAAGTTATACAACTTTTTAGCTTTAAATCAGGGCCGTAACAGCTTTTCTCAGATTAAGGATCAGAGGGGTGAGACTGGGCGTGTTTACCATTTGTATCAGTGGAAACCCACTTGTATACAAGTAGTCAGGAAACAGCTTTTTCAAAGTACAGGAGCTTCCGACAAATGGCCCGGGAGCAGCTGATGTGCAGTCTTTTGACATCAACGGCGACAAATTCCTTGCCTTTCCCAGCTCGATGCCCGGAGAGAATTTCGAAAGCGATTCGTAAGTTTACAAGTGGGTTTTCTTTTCTTTTTTTTTTCTTTTCCCAGGGTAATTGACGCAGTAATCTGCTTGTAGACGAGAATCGCTTCCAACTTTTGCCGGGACTGTATTTTGGTTTCACTAGTTAGCTTGCTTGTACATAATACAAATAATCAAATAAAGAGTAGGCAATGAAGAGTTCTTTTTACAGTTTTCGTATTTATGCACTCTTTAATCAAGAATATCACTCCTTAAAATTTCAACACATCACAATTTCTCTTCATAGCTTTTTCTGTACATAATTGGCTAGAGTTAACGATAGACTAGCAGACCAAAGTTACGTACACTTCTTTTTATAACTTTAAGTTGTCCTCAAACGCTGTTTCAAAAATGTACTTGTAAGATTAAATTACATTTACATATGCATTCAATGCTACTGAACTATATGTATAATCACATACCACGGGTCCAAACGTTTTTCAGTAGCTATAGCCGTGAACGTTTGAGAAGAACACGTTTGTTGCAGACTTTGATAAGTTGTATGAATAAGCTTTTTGAGAGCGGTCATTCCATATATCATCTGTAGTTTAACTTGATAAAATGCCGCTTAGTTAATATTTAAGTTTGGCTGAAATAAACTCGTTAAACACGTTAATTAGAGGGGCCTAATTTCTGTTTGCTGTGCAACGCAATGTTGTATAATAGAGACCTTATGAAAAGACGGCGGCGACGGCGACGGCAACCGGACACAAAACAAAAAACCTTATGAGCAAAAACAATCGCTCTACACGTGCGTTTTAAATTTTGGTACATTTATCTGCCGCCCCCTGCAAAACAACAACGTGAAATGACCAAATTCAAGGTTTTGTGGAGAACGTGAGGACAAGACGGTGAATTTTTCATTCTCTTTTTTAACTTGAACGCCACTCCCTACCAATTTGGTTCCTGGATAGTTTTTTGTTTGTATAGAAATTGATCGAGTTGAAATAATCGCGAAGTAGCAGAAATAAAATAAAGTTACATTTTTAAATGACGTTTCCGTTGGCGTCGCCGTGTTGCATTCGTAAGGTCCCTATGAAGCTTAAGCAGCGAGGACGGCGACGCAAATTGGCCACCGTAAAGAGATTCGAATTTACTTTTACAACTTTGTCCGGCGATAAACCAAACGTTCTTTTATACTCCCCGCCGACGCAAAGTTTGGTTAGAAACCAACTTATTTATCCTCTGAAATTCATATCCATTTTTAGACCTGGGTCCAGTTGTTCAAAGGCCGGATAACCTTGTCCAGTGGATAAGTCACTATCCGTCAGTTTCAATTTGTGCAAAGATTTCAGTATTTTCTCTTGTACAAGCGAATATGCACACTCTAACCACAGTTAAGTTTGGCAGCTTAACTGAGCAGCGAGGAGGGCGACGTAAATTGGCCACCGTAAAGAGATTTGAATTTACCTTTACAACTTTGTTGATAAAGCAAACGTTCGTTTATACTCCCCGCCGACGCAAAGTTCGGTTAGAAACCAACTCATTTATCTTCTGAAATTCATACCCATTTTTAGACCTGGCTTCTAGAATCCACACCCCGGTTTTCAGACTTTCAGCATACCGCTGTTTCGACAAAGGTTGTCCAAAAACAGCGTAAGAGCGTACGCGACAATACCGAATGGCAGTCTGGGAAATACCCAATAAATCTCAATAAAAGCCCGGAATCCATAATGACTCGGCCGTACAGCGAAGACTTGAGATGGCAGGCAATATGGATTCTGAGCTTTTATTGAGATTTATTGGGTATTTCTCAGACTATCTTGCGGTATTGTTGCGTACGCTTTTACGCTTGTTTTGGACAAACTTTGTCGAAACAGCGGTATACTAAAATGATGGTTAAAGTCTAAATCATATTTCAGCCCAAAACGGCTCAAAAACCGTAGACGATGAGAAGTCCAAAGACTACTGCAAGGCTGACACAACGTAATATATCAGTTTAAAATAATATTTCGGCTGGCCAAACCAGCCTTCTTCAGGTTCAGATGTAACATCTAAACGTGAAGAAGGCTGGTTTGGCCAGCCGAAATATTATTTTAAACTGATATATTACGTTGTGTCAGCCTTGAGTAGTCTTTGGACTTCTCATCGTCTATTTTTCAAGTTTGGCTGATTAGATCTCCTATGAGATCCAAAGTGCAAGCAAGCAGGATCTTCGTTCACGGCTTTTGTAGTTTTAAAAGTTTTCATTCAAAGACCATACCCTTTGGCGCCGTACTTACCTATAAAGTTTATATAGTGGAGTACCAACTCCCCCCCCCCCCCCCCTTCCCGGGCGTTGAGGACAGGAAGGAGCGCATATTCTCAGAAGATTGCAGCTTCTGTTCATAAGTAACCACAAGAGAGGATTCATCCTCTCTTGGTAACCAACATGAATGTTATGAATGTCAATCCACACACGTGTAAAGAGGATAGGTACATGACCAGCCTATGCCCCTTGATTGTATTTTGGACAAAAATGTATGAATTTTAAAAGTTCTTTAGATTTTTCAGCCCCAAACCGTTCCCCGCCTCTTGTTTGGCCAAAAGGACGCAAAATTCTGTTCCGTATCAAACCTATCGTTTGTCAAACATCCTTTTTTTCTCCCGAAACGGCTCAACGTGCGATCAGAAGTTCTTCTATTCTAGTTGTGTATTTCTGCCAACGATAAAAAAGTAAAGTAGAGTAAAGTAAAATAAAGTTGTTTTCTGTGGACATTAATATCATGAGATCAATTCCACCAGGGGCCATAACCTGGTTATGGCCCCTGATTCCACTCCATTGAAATGTTTGGCAATTATTTCCCTACCAGCCCCACCCTGAACGCAAAACCTCGTCCCAGAACCCAACGCGCTTGAATAAAAGCCTCTCGCTTAGAATCATGGGTGATTGTCCGCCAAAAGCAGAATGGCGGAATATTTGGCGTCCATCTTTGGAACAGAGAACGGACAAGTAAGTGAATTCTGAACGGCTTTTGATCGCTGTCAAAGTTTTAGTACAAGGAAGTTTTGGTTGTTGAAGCCATCTTGCCGTACGTTTGTGAAAAGTTTGTTTCCTGTGCCCACTTTGATGTAAACTCGCGTAGACTTAGACACAAATTGGAAAGCGTGTTATTTTACGCAATTGAGTACGCTCATTTAAAACGAAGAGGATCATGAAAGTTGAAAGTGAATTGCGATTTACAACTCTTTGTAGTCACTTTGAGTTGTAAATCACGATGTTTTGACTGCTTACTGCTAGTCTTCATCAGGCAATGAGGTTGACTGGTTATTAATATTGGATCAACATGTACCACGATGAAAAACAACAACCTCTTTCTCGACTTTCTATGATATAATGTAGTAGGTTATTGCAAGGGAAGGGGTGTCCAGTTGTTTTGCTACAAGCTCGTTTCGTTACACGGTTGTTTCGCTACACCGTTAAGTATGAAAATGTGATTATTTCTCGTTCTTTTAGTGAGTTCCGGTGGAATTGTCTTAGCTGTTTCAGACTGCGTTTCATAGTGTTTGTGCAAGGATTTAATTGAGTTCAAATAATAGAGAATAAGTCAGGTTTACAGTCAATTCACGTCACACGCGACTGGTAATTTTGAAATTTAAACGGAGTTTTGAAATTTTCATGTCAGTTTTGGACATTGCCAACAAGATTTCAGAGTTCCCAGAGTTTTCAGAAATTTCCCTAGCTTATTGACAGTATAAGGGTATGAATTTTTCTTTACATTACAGCATTAAGTATTTCAAGAATAACAATTTTTTCCCAAGTATTTTGAGTCTTTTTTTTTTTTTTTTCAGTTAATGCATCTTTTTCGGAAAGATTTCCAGAGAAATGTTCAACATTTCATTCACACGTCGGACATTACAAAGAGAAATTCGAATGTTTATTTAATTCTCGGAAATACTGGTCACGCGTGACGTGAATTGACTGTGAAATGTGGCGAATCAACTAAACTGCGCGGTGAGGGTAAAAGGCGACATGAGTTTGCGGAATGGCATGTGGCATGACCTGCGGCATGGCATAATTATGCGAAATACGATACTCGCGGAATGACTCAAAGAAATAAATTAACTGAAGAGTGCGTCAGTTTTTTGCGCCAATTTTAAGAGCATTAGGTTTTTCGATGTTGCGGAAAATGCAACAGATGGGCTGATTAGAAAATACAAGCCTGTAGCTGGAATAGAACATGTCTGATCGGTGGTTAGGAAGAAGTGAGGGTGAAGAAATCGATGAATACTGTTTATTGTTCTCACATTCAATATGATTTTAGATGATTAACACTGAAAAGCCCCTCTGGAGAGTGTTAATACAATAATATTTGTATTCTATTGTTTAAGTGGATGAAATTTTCACACTTGGTCTCTGGAAAGGCACCCAATTTAAAAACTGTCCATCCACAGTAATAGTATTATAAGGGCCTAGGAAGGAGATTTGGGGGCTTCAGTAAATACTCTTACAAGATCAGAGACTGTGGAGGGGGTGCGACTGGGGGGGCTTCAGCCTCACTCCCCTTACTTTTTGGAGAGTGAAAGGAATATTCTAGTTTTCTACATGCATCACTTAAACAGAAACACCTACCATTCACATTGTTAAGTATTTTATGTGAGACATGATTTATCAACACATCAACAGCATTAAAAATTTGTATAAGGTTTATCGCGAGAAATATATGACAAAAAAATTTTGAGTAATAAAAAATGAAGCTGAGTTTTTGAAGATAATTTTATACAAGTGTACACAGTCTAGAAAGGTTAGTTCAATTAAAAGATACAGACATATATAGGGGGGTTTTTATGTCCTGTTTGGGCATTCATTTTTTAATAAAATAAACTGAAGAATAGGAAGAATCGTTCATGAACATGCATGTAAGATTTAAAAATCATAGTTTTAATTACATGTATCAATGATGAGAATTGATACAAGTTTTAAAATGTTGTACTTGTTCTGTTAGGGAGTCAAAATTAAGTGGTGTTAAAATGGAATTGTACAGTTTTAATTTGGTAATAATGTTGTAATAATGAATTATATTATATGACAAAATCTAAAATTGCATAATTATATAATTATACAGAGAAATATCAAAGTATCTATTAAGCCGCCATTACACGTTGAAACATTTAGCTGAAACTTGTGTGCAACGGTGCTGTGAAACAAGCTGGCGTTGCACCGTGTAACAGTGGTCAGTTTCGTGAAAATTTTTCGAACTTCCGTTGCGAGACAAGTTTCACTGAAAGTAGATTGGCTTTCTACTTCTGCAACGGCTCGCAAGGGTCGCAGTGGCAAAAAAACAAGAGTTTCACCGTGTAACACCACTTCGTAAAAATGGTTTTGTTCGCTATTGCACACAAGTTTCAGCTAAAAGTTTCAACGTGCAACGGCAGCTCTACTGGAGATATATCTTGAGAAAAGTTGGAATCCAATCATTGTGTACGGTATGTGTGGTGCAGGAAATAAATTATCAACAGAAGATTTACACATCAGCTTGTCTTATCATGTGTTCCTAAAGAATAACTAGTGAACCCTCAAATAAGGTGAGTTCTCAGCCAAAGTATGATTTTTAATTTTCATCCAGTTAGATTGTGTTATACATTCAAAATTCAGGCCATTTTAATGGAATGTTCATGGTATTTCAATGCCTTCACTTACCCCATGAATATGATTGAACACTTAATTTTCATGACCATGAAAAGACCATGAAAACTTCACATTATTTTCATGGTCAATGAATTTTTTTCATATTCACAAGATATTCATGGGCCATGATTTTTCCACTCCATTAAAAACCCATGAAATTAATCCCATGAAAATCTTGGTGTTTAATTCATGGGTTTTTCAAAAGCCATTAAAATCCCATTAAGGGATCCATAAAGATTTAATGGCTTTTTCAGGGCATTTTCATGGCTTATACATAACAAGGGAATTTTCATGACCCATGAATCTGTAAAAAATTCACAGGCTTTTCATGGCTTAATTCACAGGATTTTCATGGTAAATTAAGGGGAGAAAACCCATTAATTAAACCATGAAAAATCCATGAAAAAGGCTTGAAAATGCTGTTGTTTTCCCATGAAAAATTTCAAAGGATTTTCATGGGTTTTGAGTTAACAGCTCTGTATAGGCATATGCTAAACAACAGAAAACACTTAAAAATGAAACACCGCTCTCATGTCAATTCGTTACCACAAGGCAGCGGGTCCAGCACAAGCTAGACCATAGTTAATTGAGGGACTGGCTAGGAAACCTTGCCATGAAAACAATAGTGCTGCAATTTATGTTGGAAGGGTCGCGACCCTGCACAATCATTTGTTTTAACGTTCACACCACAGTTGAATATCTTAACAAAAACGTTTCGATTGGTCAGTTGCTCCAACACATTCCAAATTCTTTTGTTGTTTGTGCAGGGTCAAGACCAAAAAGGCAAACAAAAATATATAACAAAGAAGTTTGTCAGGTTTCATAACCATTGCCTTTAATTAACTATGTTTCCAATAAATCTTAAACATATCATAAGTCATTATGGTTGCTTCTGCCAAAATGAGAAAAAAAAAAGAAAAATTTCAAAATAAAAAAGGGGATCATTTTCATCTACACCAGATGCACCTGTAGTTGTCCACGAAATAACAAATCTGAAAAGGGCTATCTCTGTTTTTTCATACAAGCTAGTACTTAGTAGAATTCGATTCTTTACGATGACAATGCCTACTTGAAATCATTAATTAAAAGAAGTGAGTCACCCAAACAGATGTACTTATGTAGTCCAGTCCAAAGTTCACCCATGGGACAAACATAGCAAGTGTTATGATCAAAGCAAGCATGGCTGACAATTGAAGTGAACTGCGGTTATAGTGAGACATCTTGATGCAGAAGAGCTTGCACAAGTTACTTAGAAAACTGCAGAGAAAAAGAAATAAAAACACTTAGCTAAAAGGCCAATTTTGTGGTGGACAATTCGTGCATAATATTTCCATATCAAACACGAAGAAGAGTCTTTCATCCGATTTTCAAACACCAAGAAGTGGATTGGAAAGACGAGACGCAGCCGAGTTTTATAAAAAAAAATAAATAATAAATAAATAAATCACTTTATTTAAGTGACAATGTCTTTACCGCAGAGCACCAATCGAGGACACTTTCCAAATCGAATTGGAATTTAGAAGTGTTGGTTTTTTTAGAAAGAGGGGAAAACCGAAGTACCCGGAGAAAAACCTCTCAGAGCAAAGACGAGAACCAACAACAAACTCAGCCCACATATGACGCCCAGTCCGGGAATCGAACCCGGGCCACATTGGTGGGAGGCGAATGCTCTCACCACTGCGCCATCCCTGCTCCCCAACTTGCAAGGTGTTTGGAAATCGAATGAAACACTCTTTTTGAGTGTTTGATGTAGCTTCTCAAACCATTAATAATTCTTGGAGAAAATCGAAGCAAAAAATTCAAATGTTACAACAAACAATGTAACTAAGATAGCCGAGAGCATCCAGAATAAGTTCAAAGAATTCAACAATCTGCTGTCAAAATTTCAGGAGTCTTAATAAAGACATGAAACAGTATACCTGTCTATTATCTGAATCCCCTAATACTAACGAGGGAAAAAGGGTCACAAACAATCCAAATGTAGCAAACAAAACGCGCAATGAACGTAAAAAGTTCAAACGCAAAGCACAAAAACACGACATTTTTGAGGCCAACAAAAAACATATTAAAAAGCTCTCCAATATAGAACTCACAAGCGACCAAGTAAACCTTGTGGCGAAAGGACTTAAATTCATTCCAACACCCGTGACAACTGATAATCTAATTAGACGCCAACTCTTGCAAGACTTTAATGACTTTGCAAGAAGAATGCGCCTCCAATACATATTCCACGGGAAAAATGAAGAACCTCATCCTTTCCACGTTAAGTCTAACTGGGAACCACCAGTACAACCATCGGTTGCTTTGGAGAGTTATCTTGTAAGGGTTAAATTTCAACTAGCGAAAAAACAATTTTCAAAGTCTAAGAATAATCTGCCTGCCGCAGAACGCAAAGCACTCAAGAACTTGAAAAACAACACTGAAATAAACATCAAGAAAGCTGACAAGGGAACTACATCCGTTTTTATGAGCTTCGCAGACAAGAATACCGAAGGACAAATCCAACTTGACAACATAGAGCACTACAGACCTCTCGACGAACCCATGGTTGAAGAAACATCTGTCAGAGTTGAACAACTAATTACAGAACTCTACCGAGAACAACATATCGACGAAATGACTAAAAAATGGCTTTGTCAAACACAAAATCCGCCTCGAATTCCAGTTTTCTACACCCTCACAAAAATACACAAACCGACTCCAGTCGGTAGACCCATAATTTCAGGAGTTCCAGGTCCAACAGAAAGGTTATCAGCATTTGTTGACAAACTACTCCAGCCGATAGCACAACAGCAGAAGTCATATCTCAAAGATACAACTGACTTCATTAATTTCATGGACGGAACTAGAGTCCCAGAGAACACAATTCTTGTCTCAATGCATGGACGTAACGAGCCAAATACTAACAGGAGGAGGGAATCCAAACAGTATGCAGAGCATACAACTCTTTTTATAAAGACCAACCTCCTATCCCCACGCGGTTCTTGGAAAAAGCGCTAGGCCTTATACTTCAAGAAACTCATTCCAGGTCTGTGGTAAAAATTACCTACAAACACACGGAACTGCCATGGGAACAAAAATGGCAGTCGCTTTCGCCAATATTTTTATGGGCAAAGTCGAAAAAGAACTCCTTAACCGAAGCGCATTCAAACCGCTCGTTTGGAAACGATATATTGACGATATCTTCTCCCTCTGGGATATCAGCAGAGAGGAGTTACAACAGTTCATTGAACAAGCCAACAATCACCACCCTACCATAAAATTCACGGCTGAAATTTCTGAAACGGAAATTACATTCCTGGACACTGTGGTTTATAAAGGCAACAGATTCATTACCGAGTCAGTGATCGATGTACGCACTCACTACAAAGCTACTGAGACATTCCAGTACACACATTTCTCCTCGTGTCACCCACCAGGAGTAAAAAGAGTTTCATCAAAGGAGAGGCCCTCAGACTTCTCCGGACAAACTCAACAAAAGCAACATTTGAGGAAAAAATCAAACATTTCGAATCACGGCTTATCGAGAGGGGCTATCCAAAAAATCTAGGGCAGAGAACTCTCTCAGAAGTGGTTTTTGAAAATACAAAACAGGCCCTTCAACAAAAACCTCACACAAACAAGAGAATCTTGCCTTTTGTCACGCAATACCACCGATCAGTTACAAACTTGAAACAAATACTAATGGAAAACTGGTATTTAATAGAACGACAACCATTGCTCAGAGAAATTTACAAGGAGTCTCCTCTAATTTCATACAAGAGAGGTAGGTCTCTCAAGGATATCCTCGTGAGAGCAAAACTCTAAAAACGGCTAAAACACGCACGTGAGAGTCGCACAGGCCTGTCACTATTTATAAAATGGTAACAAATTTTTGTACACCGCTTGCTCCTATTGTATATTAGTATAAGTCTACTAGTGTTATATTTCCTCCCTGGGTATTATTATTCATAAGGTGTAGATAAGGTATGGGGAATCGCTCTGGCCTGGGACTAGCCCAGACCAGACGAAGGTAGATGTGGTAAGGCAAGGTTTAACCCAACTGACTCGAAGGGAGGGAAGGGTGGGCAGCTAAACATGATTTGAGCTGGCGGCCTCAAGTTGAGTGACAGAGTGTGACACAATGCAAACTATTATATAGCATATTCAAATAATCCCAAGGGAGTTAATTACCAATGCAAACTAAGTTTGCATAGTGTAATATTTCCTCCCTAGGTATTATTATTCATAAGGTGTAGATAAGGTATGGCGAATCGCTCTGGCCTTCCCCTAGCCTACCTCCATACTTTAACCCAAAGTAACACATCAACGGTATGGGCCAACAAATGTTTATTCCAGTCCTTGCCATTAACTACAAACTCGGCCCGCATACAAACACTACTGTTTCCCAATCCTTACTTAACATATCCAAAAGAAAAATATTTCTTGTACAAAATCCTAGAATAGAGAAGTCCAAGATGTTAACTTTATTCCGTATCTAGTCTCCAATCCGTTCTTCCAGGGGATGGCCTTTTAGAATATTTTCCCATGCACCAACATTCTGATGCAGGCCGCCAACCAAACAATTATCGGGGTCTCTAAATCGTAAATTCTGAAGAACTGGAGATACACCCGACGAAAGTACATCTTTCCAATCGGACAGTGCTGCTAGCCCCTCCAGTTCGGCAATCCCGGAAATATTCACCCACTTGAACGACCGTCGCTGTTCAATTTCAAGTGCACGATTTCGAAACTCCATCCACGGGTCTGAACGTAAAACATTCCCATTTTCATCAAGCGGGATTATCTTTCTCTTATGTCCCACATGCTAACGAGAGGGAGTTTAAACAGGGATACGCAACACGAAAAAAGGAAGAGCACCAAACCAGCGAGGGAGAGAGGGAGCAACTTCAACACGTCTGAAACAGAACGTCTGGTGGTTACCGAGAGGTACGGTAAACCAACAGGAGTCACTCACCCCGACCAAGAAAAGGGTAAAACGAACCTATACCCAACCGAAAAGGGCTACAAAATGCGAGGGAAAATAGCTAAATGAAATTGAATAAAACGCGAATGACATACCGGGCATTGAAAATCAATGCAATATTTATAAATAGATTTACTTGAGAATCGAGACAATTCATCACACAAATTAGAACTAAGGTAACTGAAAGAAAAACTAAAGCAAGAAAAAACTACGCGAACACTAGCCGAATCAGCCCATCTCCGACTGGTAGAACAATACCTCCTACTCACAATCTAAAGCTAAATTTCACAAATTCTTGTTTATCATCGAGGAGGTTGAATAAACGATCATTATTATTATTATTATTATTATTATTATTATTATTATTATTATTATTAGTGTTATTATATTACAATTATTATATTGTTAATTTAATCTATTGGCGTTAGAAAATTACAATATTAGACCATTAACGTTAAAGCGTAAGTAAATATAAAACATAAGGACCAAAGGACCACATATAACCCGCAATAACACAGCTAAAAATAAAAAACCGTGAAGACCACGATAAGTCGCACGAAAAGATGACACCTATACAGGTATCCGCGGACCCTTAAGATCCTGAACGACATCAACAAGACAAAAACCGGCCCCATAAGGCAACAGCAAAGCATGAATAGTTACGGCCACCTGAGGCAAACCCCACTGGGAGCTAAGTACAAGAGGCAATAAGAACTAAACAGAACCTTACAAGCAAATTCAAAAACACCTCTCACGGCTTTCGGCATTTCAACAAACAAATTCAAACAATCCAAGACAACCCGTTTCGGTAAATCACAGTATAACACAAGAGAAAAGGAGTCTCGACGCAAAGACTTGTCAGAACAATTCTCAATAAAAGGTATAAAAAATTATTTTCAATTTTTCCAATAACGCGCCAGGCAGCAATAAACATCACAGGTAAGTTTAACACGCGGAAAAATCTCGCCACTACGACAAAACCATGTGCAAAAATATTCGCAATCATGGTCAATATCAGCCTTTGCTTATTTAAAAAACAATTGCCACGCCGCCACAAACGACACGACACAGGCAAGGCTAGTGAACACGTGAAAATACTTCAGCCACTTCAGCCAAAACCACACAGGCAAAAAATCTCACAATTCCCGACGCCGCCACAGGCAACACCACACAGGAAAATACTGCCGCCACTTCAGGCAAAAAACCACACAGGCAATTCACGCAATTTCCAACGCCGCCTCAGGCAACACCACACAGGCAAATTTTACCCCACAGGTAATACTGCCACCACTTCAGGCAAAACCACACAGGCAATTTAAGTAATTTCCAGCGCCGCCCCAGGCAATACGGCGCAAAAGCAAATTTTACCCCACAGGTAAGACTAGCCGACTAGAAACTATCCCGCCAGACAGTCAAACAAATTCTAGATACCTTACTGTTCATGCAAAAATGAACAAGCACAACTTGGGGTATCTCGCCACTACATGCAAACTAAGAACAAACACGAGGAATTTAACTGGTCTGCGGCACGAAACAAGCTAAAGCTCCGAAAAGACTAAACGAAAATGAGAACTTAAAGTAACCCATCCTGAACTTGACGAGCGACAAGTTGTTGCGCTTCCACCGCTGGGACAACTGCTGGGACGACTGCTGGAACTGCCGGAGCAACCGCTTAAGGAGGGATCACAACTTGTTGAACAACTTTAACCGGGACAGCTTGAGGTACTTGTTCGGCATCAGCCATGAGGTCAGTTGGGTAGAACCTTGAACACGCCTCGCTAAACATGATTGAGCTCGCGGCCTCAAGTTGAGTGACAGAGTGTGACACAATGCAAACTATTATATAGCATATTCAAATAATCCCAAGGGAGTTAATTATCAATGCAAACTAAGTTTGCATAGCGTTCTATTACGAATGCCGTTCTCTGATTGGCTATGCTACCCGCAATCTGTTCTGTGCTGAGATAGTGAGTAGCGGTTGTCAACAAAATTCAGTGTCTGTGAGGAGGATTTGGATAATTTACTCGTTAAGTTTTGAACGACTAGTAGATTTATACTAGAACAATTAGATTATTCGCTCTCGATTTCTATGCGTGATAGCTGATTCGGGCTGCACCCTCATCAGCTATCACGCGATAGAAATCTCGAGCTCGGAATCTAATTGTTAAATATATACTTAACTCCACCTTTTGGAAGTACTACCGGTTATAAACAATTTGACGTTTTAATTTGTTTTCTTGACGAACTCGATCTTACCTCTTTGGAAACGTCCACATCCTTCAGATAAAACGTTTAGGAAAGCATGCTCATCTGAAAATTCTAAACATTTTTGAATAGTAGTGGCATCATCGCAGGTTATGCTATCCAACAGGGTAAATTTACTCGACCGCAATTTCTTCCGATGCTAGTTTTGTTTTGGAAGTGGTACCTATGCTTTCCGTAGACCACACAGTAACCTCTTGGAAGTCGTGTTGCTGTAATAAAACGAGAAGTTTTGCCTCTACGTCGAAAAATAAACCGCAAATTCAATTTCAACAGCCCTCGTTAAACAACTTGAAGTGTACCTGAGTGAAAACTGACGTCAATTCCCATTCAATGCGAAGACATCGCATAATTATGTAGTTTGGCAAAGAAATGTGTAGCGACCGCGGACTGGGGCGAAGCAATCTATGATTGACAGCTTAGTGTTCGCATTTTGGACAAGAAAGGGGGTGTGCGAGGAGGTGTGACAAAATGCCTGGTCACTGAGCCATGGGAAATGTCCAAATGTCGGACAAAAGTTTCGAATCTCTCTGTTATGTTCAATGAAGTTTAACAAATTACGGTGCAGTGAGTGTTGGAGTGGAAGGTTATCCCCAAAAGTTCAGTGAATACTACCAAGGTAACACAAATTTACTCCTGAAAAAGATTAGATGCCTGACTGAAGCCTATTACGCTCGAAGTGTCAGTTAAAGTGTTCAAGTTGGCCAACAAGGGCCAATTTGAGTGATACACAATTCGCAATTTGCCTAAGTTCAAAACATCAATGAACTTAAGCAATATTTGGTAGAAAATTATTCGGAAGAATAAGTCAGCACTGTATTTTTTTATTTCGCAGAATGAGAATGGTAATTTATTGATTATGGAAATGAGTTATTGTTTAAACACTACCCACAATTCCGTTGGGTCACCTCGTTCACGGTTTATGCTTTTTAGGTGTTTTTGCAATTGAGTATACACACCACTAGTACAAGGTATCATACAAGCACTCTTCCACAAACTGCAAGAAAGCAATATTATGCAATTATACGGTCGAACCTCCCGTAAGCGACGACCCTTAACACCAAGGATATGTGGTTGCTTTCCAGAGGTCAGACCACGGGGGGTTTAAATTTCAGGTAATTTACATATGGTAATTGCGGAGACCTAACCCTTTTGTTAGTGCTTATCGCAACCCAAAGTAATAACTTTTCTTTAGACTGCCTGATATAGGAGGAATCAGTAAATGGCATTTTTGCAATGTTATATTGCCAGCGCAAAACATCTACAACTTTCGCGTTTGTTTGTTTGTTACATAATCCAGTTGACGTTCTTTATCGTAACAATGTTTCTGTTGGCATAAGTAATACAAGGTTGAGAGAGTCATCACCGGTAATGCATGTACATACAGGCTATTTACAAGATAAGAGTCACAGTTTTTTCCTACCAGGGATTCAACCTGATTAAAGTTTATTTCAGGTTACACTATAGTGCATGTGTATGTTGTTATCAATTATTTCAATGCTAAGCTATTTGGGGAGACACTTCCTGTAGCTCCATGCTGTGAGATTTGAATTTGGCGTCCACTGTAATGATGTGTGCCAATACGTTACAGCGACACATTTTTCAATTTCCGCCCGTCAAGATAAAGCAGAGTGTGTCAAGTGGTCGCCTACGGGAGGTTAAAAACAATTGACAATTTTAAACAATCATCTCTAAACGTGGTCGCTTACGAGAGGTGGTCCCTTACGAGAGGTACTGGTCTACGAGAGGTTCCATCTATAGCGATTTGAATTGAAAACGTTTGGTATTTTGGAAAAGTGGTCACTAATTGGAGGTGGTCGCTTACGAGAGGTGCTCAGAAAGGGAGGTTTGACTGTATTGATTATTATTATCTAATTTACAACAATACTAACAATTTTAAAAAGAGGGTTGACCGGGGAGGGGGGGACTCTCTTATGAAAGGGGTGGGGATGTTCGTCGTCTCGCTTACTTCTAGGGTGTAAATTTTAGGGGTTTAATACAAAACCTCCAACTAGTATCCCCGCCCCTTTCATATGAGAGTCTCCCTGGGGGGTGTACACCACCATTATGATTGTCAACAGGGTACTGTATAGAACAAATTACATTAAATAATAACACAGGGTTCTCGGTCCCCCATGGCACTTTTAAAGATCTCTTTTCAGACCTTGCCACGTATTAGCCGCTCATTAAGGTGGGGGTATCATGAAGGTACCTGAACTTCACTCATTGTTGCCAGGCTGAAAGACACCAATTGAAATTGGAAAACATCTATACAGGAAATATCCTTAGTGACAGCCACAACAATACATATGCCGCAATGAAAGAACTTGACCCTTTTTGTTTCCTAGAGTACTTTTAAAAATCCTAGCTATGAATTCTTGCATTTCAACATTTATAACGGTGGTATGTAGTTGTTCCATATCATATACAAATAGAAGCAGAAATAAATGCTACAAAACAAAATAATGCATTAGCTTGTGCCTGTCGTCAGTCACTGGAAAAATTCCCCGACGGCCTTTACAGTAGTTCACACTGTATAGCGCCCTATAGTGCCGTTTTAGCTTCATCAGCATATAGATGTTTACACTGCTGCATAATGAAAACAATTTGAATGTGCAAATTGCATGAAATAGAAAATAGCTACAAAAATAGAACTTCAACTGTATGATTCATATAAGATTAAAAAAATGTCATGTAAAAAAGATAAAAGCCTACCAAATGCGAAAATGCAATTGGAATGTTAAATGAAAAGGATACCATTTTGAATTTGTTTTCAGTACTGGCACTTCTGATATCAAGTGACAGTGCATCCTAGAGCTTAAGTGAAAATTAAGAATTGACACGCACAGTAATAGGCCTTGTGCATCCCAGAGCCATTATTGCATCTGCCACTTAACTTTCGTACATCTAGTCAGACCATCAACATGTTACAATTGCAAGCTGCCATCTGCTCAGGGTACACTGATCACTGAGCTGGCATCTACCGGCAATTAATTGGTGGCGGCCATCTGCTCATACCACATAAATTTAAGAGCTGGCATCTGCCACTCAACTTTCATATGTCTAGTAACGCCATCAATATCATGTTATTGCCAGCTGCCATCTGCTCAGTGTCAACCACCGAGCTGGCATCCCACCGCTCCATTGTACAAACCCCATGAAGCCTTTAAAATGGCTACCAGCATGACTTTGCTGTCACGGCAAAGATACAGTAGTGGTAGCAGCCCTCGCGCCTTACTACTGTCAGCTTTCTGTGCATGCCTGCTATTGTCAATTGCCTTGAATTGATCCTTGCTACTGGGTGATTAGGATTTCTGTTACACTCGAGTAGCTTAGTTTTGTTGCGCTCCCATTCCAGGCATGTGTTGGAAACACGAACAGACCTTGTTCATCCATCCTTCCACTGTGCCACTGAAACTGCTGTAGCCAATGGAATTGCTGGCGTGTGGTATTATAAGTCCTCGAGGACATCAACACACCTCTCAGCTGTTGTTCAGATTCAGTTTGTCTCACAATCTCAGTAAGCTCCACAGCACTATCACACGTTGTCCATACCAAACGACCATGGTTAGATGTGGCACTGCGACAATCTTGAATGTAGACAGGATTGTCACATACAGGAGGTAGCTGAACATCATTTCCCATAAGTACTACTACGAGAATACCCCCCATAGCTCGTCTACATTGGCTCCTCTGTCCACTGCATAACGTGCGTGATTTTCCATCCAACCCATTGTGGTGCGGCCAAACATCGATCGCTCGTCCCCAACCAGAACTTTCAAATTCTCACACTTTTTCTGAATTCTTTCTAACACTGGACCTGCAGGGACTGTCAGCTCGTTGCAAGACATTCCGCCCGTTGAGATTCCTAAGAAACTGTGAACTGTACTGACTTGAACGAGATAGGCAGCACTCCCCGTCGGGGTTATCACCTCTATTGCGTCATTTGTTCCAAACACTTGCCGCACTAACCTCTGAAGGCACTTGATAACATACGACTTTCCAGTTCCAGCAGTTCCAAGCCGCAAAGGACGGTAACCTTGTCGGTTTTCAACAAAGTTGTAGAGAGTGTGTAACACCAAACTCACTATGGCTCTCTGATTCTCATTTAGGGAGAACGGAGACACTTGTGGCAATTCAAGGCCTATAGTTTGGCGTTCCTGATCTTCTTTGATCATTTCTTCGAGCCATTTCTTGGGATCTTTGCCCTCAGGAAGAATAATGAAGGTGCTGTTCCAGTCATAGTCCTCTCTAACATCATCATAATCCAAATCCTTCTCCACACCCTCATACCTCTGGTTCTGCCCTGCATAGACATCTACCCAATCTGGTTGTTGCTCAGCTTCTGCAGCATCATCATCCTCATCTTCCACAAATACCTGCTCCTGTGGATGCTCTGCATAATGCTGTGCCTTAGAAACCTGGACCTTCACAAATGTTGGGCACGCATCACTAGAAATAAAATCTGTAAACCTATTAACCCAGGATTCAGCATCTCCCTTTACTTCTTGGATGTCAAACCAGTTTGGCCAGTGCAACAAAAGCATTATGCTACAGTAGTCCTCGTTCAATGGCCATGTTGCGTGTGTAGCACCACCACTTACAACAGGTACCTTACCATTTTTGGATGCAAAGTGGTACCAAGAACAGTGCTCGTCCCGTGGTCGTGAAAGGTACTCATCCAAAGGTGTACTGCAGGTTGTAGTGTCACCATACCGTTCAAGTCGCCTTGAGAGAATTGGAAAGAATCAAGCTTACGTCCCCATTTGCTCTCCAAGGCTGTATTTGATAGCGAAAATGCTGAACCACACATGGATGGTCACACGGCATCTCAAGGCGAGGAGCTCCGTTATGATCCCCCACAATTTCTGGGTCGTTCCGCAGTTTCTTCCCTGGGCAAAACTCGCTTCCAAACTTCATCCTGCATACACGTTCTCAAACATAACAGAAAGGAAGATAAAATAAAACTTTAAAACTTTTGTGTCGCTTTTTGTGAACCATGGAATACCATGATTAACCATGTTCAAGAGGACTAACCCAATAGTGATTTTAGTATATTTTTTTCTTCACTTGGAGCTCTTGTCTAGTTAGCAGAACAAGTGGTAGTCCTTGTTTTAAAAATTCTCACAAGTGTTTTTAGGTCGAGTGAACTAACTTGCCCCTGGTGTATCTTCACAACCCATTTGACAGTGACTGGCACAACACACTGAAACTGGTGAGATAAGTCACTTGCACTTTAATTCCTGGGTAAAGAGTATTTATTCAGGACCCTAATGTTCACTAAAAGGCAGAAGGAGTGGTAGGAGTAGGAGAGGAG
Source organism: Pavona decussata (assembly GCF_977016875.1). Classification (NCBI taxonomy): domain Eukaryota; kingdom Metazoa; phylum Cnidaria; class Anthozoa; order Scleractinia; family Agariciidae; genus Pavona; species Pavona decussata. The sequence continues at coordinate 721,910 of NW_028145676.1, forward strand.
GTAAACTTTGACGTCATAGTAGTTTGCAACGATTACAGCACTTTGCTTTCTTTTATCGTTAGTTGAAGCAAAAGTTAAGAATACTGGACTTTTTCAAGCGTAAAATTGAATAGTGGCTAACAAATCATAAAGAAAAATCGAACATGTCAGTCTTTTAACACATGAATGATTGATGATTGTCCCAGAAACATAACTCCTTTCCAGGCCTCTTTCAAAAAAAAAAAAAAAGAAAAGAAACAGGAAAGGCCTCATGCATAGTAATTTGAAGCTCGTTATTCATGAGTGTATTAATTTATTAATAATGCACTCAAGGATAATGAACTCTCAAATTGGGAGTAGTCCTTTACATTCAAAGTATTCCTCTTTAAGTACATGTATTTCCCACTAATTGCAACAACAAAAAACAGGAGGCTTGTCTTTACTTTTAATAATCCAATAATACAACAGGAAAAAGCTTAACAGGTATTGAACATTAATTATTTTTATGACTTGTGTTCACCTTGTATGATATTCAGGTTATTATTGTTACACGAGTTCCTCTTATTTACCTTTACCAACTCGTTCAGAGAAATTTAATTTTTAACTATTTGATAATCACGAGGGACAACATTCCTGTTTCCGAAAGAAAAAAAAACGAATATAAAAGTAGACGAATTAGTGGTCGATAAATTGCCAGTAGTCGCAAATTTTCTACGATTTCATCAAGTCCTGTTACGACCGCAAATCATCGTGTCTTCCGTTATTTTACTTACTTTAAGTGTTCCCAATTAGTAGAGGGTTTTACCTTTAGCTAGATACTATGATTGACTCTCAAATAAAGTGATTGATTGTTTGATTGATTGAATAATGATCGGAAAGCACCCTCACGAAGAATAATCTCGCTGCACCGAGAATACTCCACGTAGCATTTGTCGCAAAGTGCAAAAAGCGAACAAAACATACGTTACTTCCGGCACACCCTGCAAAACATGCTTGGTTACTTAGCTTTCTGGTGATTTCATCACTCGATGTAACTCAAAAATGGAGCGTATAACACAAAAAGTGGAAGAATAAGGTTGTCTTTAAGGGATTCTAAACTGATGGAAGAAAGTCAGCGAGCGTAACAATTGTACTAAGACGCCATGCATTTAATACAATTACATACAGTGCTGCCGAATTTCGAAACCCTAAGACGATAAGTTGTGTTTCTTGTTTATGTTTACATTTCAGTTAGCTTCTTTTTTCAAATTAATTTAGAAATCGATTGAACCCTTTCAGCATTTATATATTCTGCACGTTTTAAAGTTCAGTTGTAGAAATGATGTGGCAATTACCAAAGTGTAATATTTAAATATAAGTGATTTTGCCAAATGTAAAGTTAAACGGACAATTGCGGTTGTATCTTGCGTAACCGTTCCACGTATTGAATGCGAGGCTGCTTCTGTAGTAAAGAGTAGTAAAACTATTAACTTGTAATTTTTATTGCCAAACCAACTTGGATTCAGTTGTTTTTTAGTTATAAAAGGATTACTGTGCGCACCTGGGTCACTATCGCAAGAGTTACGACTGTTAAAATTTGACCGGCCAAAAACGAGTAGTGTCCGAGTAAAAACATGTTTGACCGGACAACGTGACCGGCGCCTGCCCGTTAGTTATTTGCAGCCCTGTAACAGTAATAGGGCTACCCTCAATACTAATAGCAATTCCCTCTTCATATAAAGAACACATTTTTTCTCCAAATGCATTCATATATTGAAGGGGTGATCCTTTACCTTGCCAGATCCCTACCAAAACCATATTTTCCCTGGCAAATCGTTGACATAAAGGGATTTCAGTTATTGTCAGAAAAATGGGCCAAAGTTTAACTTTTGCTGATTTATATAGTGGAATACTATCAGTGTTAAAAAAAACCCACTTATGCAATAGTCACTGGAAGAAATTGGCCCTCCTCTAACAATAGACGGTCAAATTTTCCATCGGTTATATCTCTCAGGGAGGAGGTATGAGATGTTTTGGAAAGTTTTGCATTCTTTTTTGTGTTGAGAACTTTTTCAAGCAACCCATCCTGCTCTAAAATAACCTTTAACTGTGATTTAACATCTGCAATCAAAAAGAATTGACGTGCGTGACGATTAGCTTTTGTCTGCGCAGAACGTCCTCCTCTGTACCTGAACCCTGGACAGTTAGGCGTTTCACATTGGAATATTTCCTGGTCTTGGCGAAAAACATTGTGGCAAATATTACAGTAATGACATACTTTAAAATTGACTTTATCTATCGCTTGGAATAGTTCTTCCTACTTCAAACAAGTTAATGAAGATGACTCAGGACAGCGCACTTTAAGAAGACTAATTAAATCGTTTGCAGCCACCCCAGTTAGGTTATGCCTTAAAAGAAATGCAATCATTGCAAATGACTGCAACTGCAGCACCGTGAATGAACTACAGTCTTTTCTATTACTCTGATTTGTTGTTTCTTCATCCTCGTTTTCATCTTCAGAGGAACTTGTTTCGCTTTTACTCAAGGATGATGATTCTGAACTCAAACTATCATCTGACTGTGAGTAACTTTCACACTGACTTTCCTTTGTCTTACTGTCTACCTTATTCGTACTAATTTTCGCGAGGCTTTAATTTCGCGATTTTCGCGATTTGTGAAAAATCGCGAAATTAAAGACTCGCTAAAATTAGGATACGCGAAAATTAAACACGCGAAATCTAATACACTTCTATAACTGCTTTAATCAATGATTAACTGCGTTTTTAGCTGCATGGTAATTGTCATCAGTCTATTTATCTTCTACTTCAGCACTTTCTTCATCATGGTTACATGTAAATCAGAAGAAATCAGCATTTCTTGATCTGCTTCCAAGGTCTCCATACACTGTTCCTGTCCATCCTGAGGCAAACTTGCAACAGTCTCTTGTTCAGCGGACCTTTTATCCTGGGCTACCTTCCGATATAATGTGCGCCTTGGAATTGGAACACTGGGATCTCTGAGGTAACGTTTCTTTACCCTTTTCTAAGGGCCTGCAAGTAAAAATGCATGCATGAGTATTTACTTTAACCAACTCAATCCTGGAATTATGTTTACAATTTTGTTATTGTATGGTAACTTGAAAAAGAATACATTCCAAAGGCTGGTCAATCAACAACTGCTTAATATGATATACATTATTGTATAAAATTAGCAAACCTGTTTATCATTCTAATAGACATGTAATTTAGAGACTCACCCGGCAAGGGCAGTGATAGTAGGAAAATGTGCACAATAGCTTAGAACATAGCTTATATCTTGTTGACAGAGACAAGGGTTCATCAGAGAAGGATCTAAATGTTTCATATTAAGAGTTACAAAAATGATGCTCATCAGTTGTATTTTTTGGTAGATATCTTAATAAATTGGCATAAAAAAATTATAGCCAAAGTTTTAGATAATGTATGATTTCAATTTGTTACAGAAAATTCTATGTAACAGTGATAAACCTAATATCCTGAACATTTGAAAACAGTGATTGTCTTGTCGACTCAGAAAAGCTTAACTTTTAATTAAAAAACTGAATACTTACTTGGGCTGTGTGCAGATGACTCAAAACCCGTTGCTTCGGGGACAGAAACCTATCACATAATCGGCATTTGTACTTTTTACAATGTGGATTTTTGTCAGTTTCCACAACGTACAAGTTTTCTTTTGGTAGATACTCCAAAGCATCCTAACTGAATCGGGTCTGAACAGGTCTGATCGCTGTCTGAGAAGTCTGTGCGAATTATCAGCGTGTGAAATCACAATATACCAAGCCTTTCCGCCCTTTTCATCGTAAAATACGCAAAACAGATCTTAAAAATTGCGTAAAGGTCACAGTGCTCAAACATAACCCGAATCGTTTCAGTTACATGCATCTTCCATTTGCAACAACCGTCACGTCCTGCAATTACGCAAGTTTACCTATTTTTATACTTGGTGTCTCACACTTTTGTAAAAAACAGCAACTGACATAACCTCACTAAACTTAACCTTTAATACGTTGACAATAAAATGTACATACCACTGGTGTATTAGCAGGTATTAGTCACTTCCCTGTCACTGAGTGAGTATCCCCCAAAGAGTCAAACTGAAACATTTAAAGCAGATTTGTTTTCATGAGAGTAAAACCAACATACTTATCTCCAGGTCAGTATGTGGTTTGGGAAATCACAGCGCAAATAATCGAACAAAGTCGAGAGTCTTTATATCCCGCCTGAAACTAATGAAATCTTCGAAGTAGGTAACTAATGAGTCAAACAGTACCTCGCTGAAGCGGCTCTATGATTGGCTGATTGAAAACCTCGGTTTTTCTTAATTTGGGCATGTAGGAGCACCAAAAACCCAGTCACTTCAACTGTTATTTCAGCCATTTCTGTGGTATGACAAGTGCAATCTGTAAGAGATCAATAGTTTTATATTAGGAATTGCAAACTTTCGAAATATCAAGCCAAGTGAAACGACATGCCATTATAATACAGATTACTAATTGTTGTATACTGGTCTACTGGCCCCAGTTGTTCAAAGGCCGGATAACTTTATCCGCTGGATAAGGAACTCTTCAGCGTCTAAAATATACTTCACGTTAAATGTTTTCCAAGGTTTTCGTACACTCCCCAACTAAGCAGTGGTTAGAGTGCACATATTCGGTTGTAAAAGAGGAAATACTGAAATCTTTGCACAGATTGAAACTGTCGAATAGTGACTTATCCACTGGATAAAGTTATCCGGCCTTTGAACAACTGGGGCCTGGTCTGCAATAGGTGTAAAAAAGGTTATGAGTAGACAAATAAGTGTAGAAAATGTGGCAAGCGTGCTTAGTGTGTTTAACAAGTCAACTAAGCGTGGCACGCGTAGCAAGCGTAGCAAGTGTAGCAAGCTTAGCAAATGTAGCATGCGTAACAAGTGTAGCAAGCGTAGCAAGTGTAGCATGCGTAGCATGCGTAGCAAGTGTAGCAAGTGTAGCATGCGTAGCAAGTGTAGCAAGCGTAGCAAGTGTAGCAGGCGTAGCAAGCGTAGCAAGCGTAGCAAGTGTAGCAAGCGTAGCAAGCGTAGCAAGTGTAGCAAGCGTAGCAAGTGTAGCAAGCGTAGCAACCGTAGCAAGTGTAGCAAGCGTAGCAAGTGTAGCAAGCGTAGCAAGTGTAGCAAGCGTAGCAAGCGTAGCAAGTGTAGCAAGCGTAGCAAGCGTAGCAAGTGTAGCAAGCGTAGCAAGTGTAGCAAGCGTAGCAAGCGTAGCAAATGTAGCAAGTGTAGCAAGCGTAGCAAGTGTAGCAAGCGTAGCAAGTGTAGCAAGCGTAGCAAGTGTAGCAAGCGTAGCAAGTGTAGCAAGCGTAGCAAGTGTAGCAAGCGTAGCAGGCGTAGCAAGCGTAGCAAGTGTAGCAAGCGTAGCAAGCGTAGCAAGTGTAGCAAGCGTAGCAAGTGTAGCAAGCGTAGCAAGTGTAGCAAGCGTAGCTAGCGTAGCAAGTGTAGCAAGTGTAGCAAGCGTAGCAAGTGTAGCAAGCGTAGCAAGTGTAGCAAGTGTAGCAAGCGTAGCAAGTGTAGCAAGCGTAGCAAGTGTAGCAAGCGTAGCAAGTGTAGCAAGCGTAGCAGGCGTAGCAAGCGTAGCAAGTGTAGCAAGTTTATCAAATATAGCAAGAGAGTTTTCTTGCAACGCTAGTATGGCTCACAGCGAACAGCGTTTTGTCTTGGAAGAGTCGAAGTGCTGTCCACACCCCATCTGTAGAGGAGATGAAGAAGTGGAAGAAAGCATAACTAAAAAAGGAGGTGGCGTAGAAAACCTTTTGGCTGCTACTGACACTGACACTTACGCTTTAGGCTTTATTCTTTCAAACACTTTCAACACTTTGTAACTCACTCAAATATGTAATCAGTTGTTGGCACTTAATCATAATTAATTATGTATGTTTCGCCTAGTTGTTATATAGCCCTAACGGTTTTCCAAATAGTCTGGAACTTACGATGATGTTCGTAACATCGAAACATGTCTTTTAAATTAAAGAATGTCGTAATCTTCTTAAATAATCGCGATTTTTTTTCTGCTGTCTCGTCCTTTTGGTTCTATTTTTATTCGGTTCTTTCGAATTCGTTTAAGCCTGGTTTTCACTAGCGACGCAAGCATAACGCAAGCATAAGCGCAAGCACAAGGATCAAATTTTTTTTCCTTTTTCTTGTGCTTGCGCTTATGCTTGAGTTCGCTTGCGTTGTGTGAAAACGGAGCATTACGCTTGCGCTTGTGCTTGCGTTTATGCTTGCGTTGCTAGTGAAAACCAGGCTTTAAGAGGCACTACTAGAGTTCCGGCATTTTACATTTCTATCCGATCACACTGGTAATCAGAAAAGTTAAGCCGATCAAATGAACCTGTTCTCGACAATTGCGCCAATTACTGAATAAACACCCAAAGGTACTTCTTTAAATTTCCCCCTGATATCATCAATACCGTACAGCACAAAAAGTTTTGAGGAAGTTTTATTCGACAGGGGTTTTGTTTATAATAATAATAACGTTAGTTACATGTAGTTTAAGACTCTACTGTAATAATTCAAATCTAATTGCAACACTATCGAAGATAATTCTGTAGAACAGTTAAAGCAAGCCTATATATGTTCATTTAAACCATTTACAATGGCGCCAACTTTAATACTGATTAATTTATCCCTGCATAGTGGGCAGCGGTTCCCGGGCAACCGTCTACTCGCCGATATCGGATTTTTGAGTTTTCTTTTTTTTGCGGGCATGGATGATGGAGGAATGTTTCGCATTCTTCAAGAGGGTGTTTGTATTTTTTAACCTTGTTCTAGTGACGAGTTGTATATATCCGCCAAGACTGGGGAAAGCTCAAAGGCGAATTCTTTCCATACAACATTAGGGATTTCGTCCGGTCCAGGTGATTTCTTTGTCTTCAAAGCACAAAGAGTCTTATAGACCGCCTTTGTAGTCAGAGACATAGAGATGCTCTGGCACAGGGCCCATCATAACAGGCAGAGGTTGTAAAGGCTTGAAATGGCTTGTAAGTCCACCAAGGAACTCATTAAACGACTGTGCGAGAGAGGCATCGTCAGTGATCTCATCACTGATCAGATGACTAGTCCAATCACCAGAGTAAGTGAGACCTCCCAATTCTTTGATATCTTTCCACCAGCGTGCACTGTTAGATTGTTGGAGGCTTGAGACCTTGTTGTTATAAAACCTTTTTTTTACACATGGAGCACTCTCTCTGTACCCTATTTCTCAGCGCCTTGTAGACCTGAGAGGATTTTCCGTGTATAGCTAGGGCTTTCTGACGCTTGGCTATTAGGATCTTCAAACCAGCCGAGATCCACGGCTTGTCAGTTGACGACACCTTCACCTTACGCAAAGGGAGGAATAAATTCACAGCAAACGTTAGACAGCTATACAGGAGATAAACTTTCTCTTGGAGACTGGGGATCTATTTAATGATCGATCAATCCATTGATGTGACCCAGGCCCCAAACTCTCTTAGCCGACTTCTCCTGATGTCCCGTACGAGAATACTTTTTGGTCTCATTTTGTTGGAGGGATGAATGTTGCTCACAGGGCTGATCATGATCGCATTGTGATCACTGGTTCCAATCTTGGGAAGTTGTACTGGATTAGACAGGAGATTCGGCTTGTTGGTAAAGCACCAGTCAAGAGTGGCATCATTCCGTGTGTGAAATCTGACTATCTGTCTCATGCCAGTTGCCATGGTAACATCAGCAGACTTAATTCGTGTTGATGGAGGATTGAAATCGCCAATCACTATGGCTAAGCCATCAGGGCAGCTATTAAGAAAGGCCCCAATATTCCTCTGAATGTGAGAAATCAGTAGCGGATTTTGTTCGGCAGAGCTGCTCGGAGGGTGATAAACAGGCCCAATGAGCAGAGCTGAGGTTCCTCTAGGCAAACGGTGTGGCCGTACTTTGACCCAAATCGACTCAATTTGAGGATCATCAAAGTCAGGTAGAAGATGGCATTGATGCGTTGACTTCACGTAGTTACAGACTCCACCGCAGTTGGCGAAGCATCGGTCCTTACGGAAACAGGTATATCCTGATAACGCACAAGCCGAGTCCGAAATATCAGCATTTAGCCAAGTCTCCGTTAAACATATAAATGATGCATCATTATTATCAGCAATTGCTTGCAGTTCATTGAGTTTGGGAAGAACCCTGTCAAATATAGCCTTAGACCATAGCCGGGATTGAAAATGACGATCTCGTGACCCGTTTAGGAGGGTCTATGTGTATAGCATTGCTTACATTACAGAAAAACAATGATGAGGCCCGCAGTGGTAAAAAGTGCTCATCTGAGAATAAAACCCCGCAGATACCGCTAGCTTGTTGGCTTAATTAATGAATGAAGGGATCGAAGCACTTCAATAAACCCAAGGAAGCAGCAAAAAATTTAACGGCGTAGTTGCTATTTCATATCACGGTTACACTTACAGCATAACCTCACCATCCTGACGATAAACGGAAAATTTATTCATGGCATCATGGCACGTAAAAAAAAAATTTCGGGGGGCAGGGGGTTGTAGGGGGATTTGGAAAATTGTGCGTACCTCTGGAAAAATCCTGGCTACGCCCCTGGGTAGAGCACTTCATGTTACTTTGAAAGGATCTGACTAGGTTCCAAAATTCTTTACTGGATGTAGTATTGGTGAGTTTGTTATTGAGTTACAAATTTCCTGTGTTTCTTGTAAGCCAACCATTCAGGAGATCCTCTTGGTGTTTTTTGGGCATTAAGGAGAATCGCTTATTCAGCTCTTTACTCAGGGTTGGTGTTTTTTGGGCATTATGGAGAAGCCGGATTGTATCGCTTATTCAGCTCTTTACTCAGAGACGAAGACATTCAGGGAAACTGTTAGATTTAACTTTAGTTTTTCTATGAGGAATATGTTCATCGAGGATGAACTTGTAAAGGGCTTCCTATGCCCAAACGCAATCGTCGATATCATCAAAGATACCAGAGATAAACCATGGAGCAGAAGCAAAGCCATGTTATAGAGCTTTGCCGGACTAGCTTTAATCAAGTTGACAGTATCATAAATCAGGTGATGATCGGATTCCAGGGTTGCACGCACCATGACCAGAAATCTTGGAGGGAACAGAGGTAATTATCAAGTCAGTCAGAGAAGATGAACCGCCGTAGAACAATAACGTTTACATCACTAATTATTGTAAGATGACTTCCTCAGGTCGGTGATGGCATGGGGAAAATGAGCGCCTGAAAAATGGATCACAATTTCAAACTAGGGGAAGTATAGATTGTGTGTGTCTTTGGAAAAATGCCGGGCACACCTTTAATAATTAGTGGAGTCATTCGAATTATTCAAATAGCCTGTCTGATCTGATTCGTTTCGTAATTTTCGATTTTATACTTGCTGTAGAAGTCTATTGTTCCCGTTTAAAATGGCACTAGTATACGTAGGAAATTAGGAACGATTTTAATAATTCATGACACTCATTAATTATTCATACAGTGGTTTTATAAATTGAAATTTTTATTGAGTGTGTATGAGTGGTGTGGAGTTGGGAGTGTTTTTTTGGCCTACTTCTTTTCTCGTTTGTTTATGTCCGTTCTATGAAGATGGTCTCAAGTTGTTTTTATTGAGTTTAAATTTTATGATCTATTTTCGTTGGAAAAAATGGAAAATTCAGAAATTAGATTGATACATTACGAGATTTTAGGTTGTTTCTAAGCTTTTGGTTTATTGTGTGGAAAATATAATGGAAAGTGGTTGAGGAAACTTCGAAGACGTTTGGATTATACAGAATTTGAAGAAGTTTTGAAGGTTATAGAGAGCGGACGGGAGTTATTACATTTGTATGTTTTAACACCTAGAAGAGTCGCATATGGAGAAATCTATAGAACTGATTATTTTTACGACGAACGTGTGAGAAAAACCCTATCTGAGCATTGGTACAAAGAAGTTGAAGCGGTGGTGGAGAGATTAACATCTGCACTTTTGTTTTTAGGTGAATATGGAGAAAAATAGAGAGTCGGTGGAAATAACATTGAAAAATACGTTTTCATATTATTACGGTAGGAGACCAGAGGTGAGAGGATATATGGGACAGAAAACGCCTCGTTATATTTTAATTTGGAAGAAAAAAGATGACAGACGAGGAAAGAAACGATAAAATGGAAAAATTACTTGAGGAAATAAGACAGAACCCAAATCATAATTTAAACAAGCTGTGTGTTATTTTATGAGTTACTTTCAATCAGACTTTCACCGTGTGTGCAAAAGCATTAACTCTCCCAATTTCACCACAAACACAACAACTAACGCTATTAACACGCCATAATTCCGGACGAGGTTTCATAACAAAAAAGGAAAAATTAACGTCAACGGATTGTACCACGGTAGATCACAGGGAAGTCGGAGGACTCGAACTCGCAACTCTGTCCACCATGGAGGGAGTGTGTTGAGTCATAGCCGATCCAATAGCCCTTTTCACGGTTAACTCTACTCATTTGAATTACAATGAAATCTAGCATGTATGTGTGGCAATTTCGGGCTATTTTGTAGTTTTAGCCCGAAATTGCCTCTCATCCACGTTGGATAACATTGTAATGCAAATGAGAAAAATCAACCGCGAAAAGGGCTATTCCCCGTGATCTATTCTGCCGCCGTCGGCAACTAACACTAAAAATATCACGGTTTTATTATAACGAAACCGGAAACGGAAGTGAGTATGAAATAACCCAAAGATCTTTCATCTTGGGTTCTCCCATTACAATTTTATGCTACTTTGCTAAAGCTGCTGACGGGTGATCTCTATTAACGTGTGACGAAGCTCCAGCTTTAAACATGAAAGGAATCCTTTTCAAACCCCATTTCAAATCAGCACCAAAACTTTTTCCCGGCTTATATTTTCCACCTAGTTGTCTTCTTCTGACACCAGATCCCATTAAAGCAATAACCGTATCAAGATCGAGATTAAAATTATTACCACTTCGAACTCGTTTACGTTTTCTTTTAGTTCTACCCATATCTTTTCAACTCACTTGTTCGTCGTACAATGAATAACGCCAAGTTCGATCTTTAGGTTTATAAGCTTTTAACCCTAATTTCTTCCTGACCAAATTTCTAAACTTATTCGCATTAGCATTTTTATCTAAAAATTCGATTAAACGACGAGTCATCTCTTTGTCGATTTGTTTTATTTTCTCCTTCAACCCCCTTCCACTCTGTTTACGCTTATTATTTTTCGATTTTCTCTTCTTTCTCACACGTCTCGCCATCCTCTTAATCTATGACTCACAAAATTACACACTTAGATTCTTCAGCATATCCCTTATTCACAGCCCAATCTGAATAACTATCGGTCGAACCGGATGATTCGTACTCCGCTCTATACCCTTTCACTTTCTTCTTTGCAGCCTTCACATCTTTAGGACCTTTAAATCCGTCTTTAATTAAATCGGAAACTATTTCACCACCTTTTTTAAAATCGACGAGCCACGGAATAGCACCGCCAACTTGTCGTCCCTTCTTCCCTCTACCATTTTGATTTTCTATACGTGATTTCAATTTACTAATAGTAGATTTAACTCTACTACTCTGACGATACTTTTTCCGTCTTTTCCTCACCATTCTTAACTCCTTTAGTATTCAAAACACGAAGATCTTCACCTTCTTCAAGTAAACACTTTCCCTTTCGAACGACTCTTTTCATTTGATTGATATTTACCCCACCAAATTGACCTTGAATCTCCTTTACTTTCACAATCTTTTTACGAGCCCGTCTTCGCCTACCCATTTTACCTACACACTCATACACACTCAATAAAAATTTCAATTTATAAAACCACTGTATGAATAATTAATGAGTGTCATGAATTATAAAAATCGTTCCTAATTTCCTACGTATACTACTATGGCTTTGTTATGACTAGGTTATTCCATAACGAATTTAATTGTGAAACGAACATTTGTAGCTGAGGATGACATGGAATGTGGAATCACATTTTGATAACTTTTGACTTTTGTTCCCTTAGTAAGATTTGCTTTACGAGACTGTTGTTTCTGCTTCTGTTTTTGCGCCCGTTTGGAAGAAATCGGAAGTTTTGAAAGTGTCCCGTGTAACTGGAACTGGCCGCTCAGTAAAATAATTGTTATCGTATTAAGGTGGTACACATAAAATTATGAAAGGAAAATAGTTTTCGAAACGCCACCAAGCAGTTTCCCCCTCTCCTCAAAAACCAACATTTCTAAATTTCCAATTCGATCTGGACGTCACGCACTTTAGTCATGAGCCTCTGGCTCGGGTGATCGCGCAAGCACTTCCTGTGTTTGACGATAAATTACATTTTACATTTACCAATTCGCAATAGCACGCCAGGCTGGTACGAGACTTTTTGGGAGTCCATCCAATAACCTTAAACTACAGATTTTTATTTCATTTTAACATCACCCAGAATTTACAAAACGCCGCGAAACATAAAATTGTGTAATTATCAAAGATGGAACGTGAACGAGATGTTTCTATTAAACCCATTTTTGGCGGCCGAAAACGACATTCAGGTGATGTACTCCCTCTTTAAGCGGCCACTGGAGGTGCTGGGGATATATTTCAACGGTCTTTCACATTTGATATCTTGTTGACATACATTACAAAAAACAAAAACAAAAAAATACAGAGCAAAACAAAACAAAGCGCTGATGGGAAACTAACAACGGCCAGGTACACCATAAGAAGGGTTCCTCAAAAGAAAAAAAAAATTGGTGCAAGCAGCTCCCCATCCCAAAAGACCTGCAACGTTAAAGAAGTAATTCTGCTGACATCTTGGAATTGAAAAGATAAAATTCGTGAAAAGATATCTAATAATTTTTTGTTTTTTTCAAGCATCTGAGCGGGCCGGAATCCTGAATCCTCAAATTTGATTGGCTAATCATGCGCACGTTACCGCTCCAGCTTACGATACGGCCCCCATGGGCCGGAATTTTTCCCCCGCTGCCTAAATATCGCGGCTCCCAGAAGTGAACGGTACTCGTCAATCTTTTGCCTTCTTTTACACATCCATTGACGCTTAGTCAATGCAAGTTTATCTCTGTTCACTTTAAAATGGCAAGGAAAGTCACTGTAAGTAAATTCAATTACGTGTTTTGAAGTTGTGAAAGTTTGTTTGGTTGTTTGTAGCTTGGCGCTGTAATTGTGCGTAACCCTGTGTTACTCTCGCCGTAAATTACCTCTCTGGTCGTTGCTGTTTTTAGGAGAATTTCTCTGGAATACACATAACGAATTTTCTCACTTTCTGCCATTCAATTTAAAGTAGAAAAGTCCGATTCAGTTGATTTTGAAAGCTATCAAGGACGGACATAAATTGTTTTTGTAGTAAAACTTCAAACTTCGCACGAAATTTCACACCGCAAAAACAATTTTGGAGAGCTTAATTAGTGAAATAAATACAGCAAACATAAAGTAGTTCCAAAAAAGTATGCTCTTTAATACATCTTGCTTTTGTCTATTTTTACAAATCGTTGTTAGACGGCGCGCAAGCCCACTGGATTGTTATTTTCCGGCTTTATAAGGTGGGTCCGTATGGTGAAAAACTGTGACCTTGGGCTTGAAAATGCTGCCCTCGGCCTCGGGTAGCATTTTTAAGCCCTCGGTCACAGTTTTTCACCATACCGACCTCCCGGCCTCTATCATACCGCATTTAATTACATAGCGCGTAGGTATGGTACTTTACCCAAGGAAATGCTTTACTTGATAACAACGCAAGAGGTATATGTTTTATGGCAAGATGGCAAGTTATCAAGCGCTATCCACTCGAAACCTTTTTTGTTCAACCTTTTTGTTCATTTATCTACTGCAAAAAGAACTTCCTTTTGAGATACTTGAGATACCTAAGAAAGCCTTTTCATTTCAAGCCGATGTCACTCATACATGTACGATTTTTGATTGACGGAGTTGTCACAAGCTTCCTTGCATTCACCGCTGTGTGCAGCTAATGTGTGGTCTTCTCCAAAAAATTCCACGTTTTTTCCACGGAATATGTCGGGCGAGTCGGGCCAAGAAACAATTGAGGTACATTAAGCCCCCTTTTTTATCAGTTAATGCTAATGTGATCATCATTTTGTAGTCTTAAAAGGTTTAAAAGCTGAATTTGGTTCCTTGGTTTTCAGACCCGGGAGACTGACGTGGAGCGAGTCATTGCTCAAGAAGGAAAAACCTACTTTTCTTCTGGAAATCTCTTTGGGGACTTTACGTTGAAAGTTATCGGAGAGATAGATTCAAAGCGAAAAAATGCGGGAGAGTGGGTTTGTGTATGTTCGACCATGAATCGGGGGAATCTTGAGTCAAGGTAAGAATACCGCATTGTATTAAATTAACACGTGTTCTGCTGCATGGTGGTCAAACTCACCATTCTAATAATCTAATGTCCAGGTATTTGATATTGATATATATTTTTTTCTTCACATTTACTTTATTCGGGAATTCGAAGTATATCACCCAATAATTCTAGCACATTGTCAAGCAAAACTTTACAACGCAATCGCGACTGTCGGCAGACTTTAATGCTGGCAAGCACAAAAGGGCGACGCTTTCCTGCGATTTTCTACCACTTTAAATTGATGGTAAGTTTTTATTTTTTGGTGAAACATTACAATGTATTTCTCTTTTATTATTTTTTTTAAAAGAAATATAGTGCTAAATGTGGGCGCCTTCGACTCCAAGCAACGTTTCCTGGATGGCTTGCGGGCCTCCGAAGACGTTTTTATTAGGAAATAAAGTGTCTGGAACCGATATTGGAGCATACATTTCATTCCTAAAGAACGACTATGCGGAACAAGAGCGACAGCGAAAATCTAAGGAGGCCGAGTACATCGGGTTTCAAGAGGGAAGCTACTGGCTCCTTTCTTCTGAGGTGATTGACCAGAATTTCGCGAAGGTTTTTCTTTTCTGTGTTTTTTTTTTTTGCCGTTTTTCTTTTCTCCTTGAAGACCTATACGGCAGGTTGTCCGCAATTCATAGGACAGTAGTCCCATAGTTAATGAAGTTATACTGGACAATTTCATTTGGAAAATCATGTATAAAATTTTATTACACAAATTATGCTGTCTCTCTGAAGATTTAGCAATATATAAGCTTAGGTTTTACTAATTGATATTTTACCTTTAACGTTTGGGTTTGCAGATGTTTTAGGACATGTCTGACTTGCAGACTCCCTTGAGTTCTAGTTGTTAACTTGCATACACTCCTTTTGCTCCCTAAGAAATTGTATTTTAAGAATATTGAGGCCGAAATTTGCGAATTTTTTGGGGGTTAAAAGAATGAACCTGAGGCCGCGATTTTGAAAAGAATATAATGAGCAATTACAGTAAGTGCAATTTATTGGTTTCTCAATATAGATTCAAATCGAGGGAAAGAGGCTCCTTACTGCCTTGGAGCAAAGATATCTCATCACCAACTCTGACCTTAATCAGTATGAATTGGTAGTGAATAGTGACCTGCTAAATTATGGATGTCTCAAGCAGGCCTTCCACAGGTATATACTATAATAAACATTCCATTTAAAATATGACAATGATGTATCAGATAGTGGCATATTGTTTGAGAATTTTGTTACAATTATTACTTTGATTAAAGGGGCAGTATCATGGGAGATCGATGGGAGATATCATGATTTTTGGCCAAAATTCACTAAATTTAAACTTTGAACACTGTGTTCATTAATTTCTCAATCGCTAATTTAAAGAAATATTAATAGTGATTAAACAGCTTTATATTTAAAAAGATTGATTTTGAAAATTATCCTAATAATGTTATATATCTTTTTTCCCTCAAGGTACTGCAGTGAATCCTGCAAGAAGGCAAAGTAGAGAGGTAATATGCTTATTCTCAGCATGGTGAAAGCCTGTAGTATGACTATCTGTGATGTCTGACTTGTACCCGGCCTTTCCTAAAAGAGATTTTGTTCACTATAACAAATTGCATCATGCCCCACAATGATATCTGTGATCACCTAATTTCTCCCAAGAATTGTTCAACATGATATAAAGTGTTCACCTCCTATATGGATCAATGTTCTACCAGTGCCCGACACTAACACAAGTCCACTAGCCCAGGACTAGTAAAACCATGGTGGGCTAGTGATAACAACCTCCTACTCTACTAGCCCCTAAAATAATTAGTTTCATGGAAAAGAAATTTACTACAACTTGATAACTTGGGATTTTTTTGTAGCTAGTTTCTAGTACATGTAGCTTGAGTAATATGAACCAGAGGACTATAGGGGTCTATTATGATCCCCTCACAAAATAGGCCCCACCTTGAAAAAGGCCTTATGCCCTCACCTCCATATCACTAAAAAGCGAACTGGGTTCACATGAACCACCATAAATGTGCCATCTAACTCGAGGAAACACCATTCTACAGTGTATGCCCGGCAATCCTAATTAAATGAATAATGTCATGGCAATATAGCAGTACTTAACACTAACGTTTTTGACTGCTAGGCAGAGGGCTAGTAAGTACAGTGAATCACTACTCCACATGGACAAACCACTAGCCCAGAACAAGGCCAACAAAAGGCTAGGGAATTAAGAAACTAACTTGGTTATCACAAAACGATGAAACTTATCCCTGGTGATCACCTGGTTGGGTCCCAACATAGATTTAATATCATTAATCTGCTTCTGAACAATTTGTTCATTTCCATAATAGTCCATCAGGTAATTATACAGGAAATGTACAAAAAGGCTTTGAACAGTTGAGCTCTGGAGGCGTCTGTTCTTGATATGATTGGAACTCTCTTGGTAGCTGGTTCTGATGCCATTACTTTGTTCCAACAGGTTGATGTCATGATACACACACAAGTCGGACTTGTGGGGGTTTACAGAAGCATGAAATCGATCACCTGCAATATACCTCCTCTTTTGGCCAGTTGTAGGATGTTGCCATGTGGATGTTTGGTCAACCTGTGCCAGCTTAGTTTTAAAAGTTGAGCTTACTAACTCTGGAACACTGACCTGGAAGAAAAAATTAACTTGATGTTACCAGGGTTCAAAACAAAATAAATCATAACTTTTAGCTGGAATCTTTTGGCTTGTTTTGACTGGGTTCATTTTTTCTTGCTCTCAATAATGAATGTACCCTCAGTAGTCAACAACAACAAATATTCCATACTTTCTGCAATTTGTTTGTAGGGCCCGCTTCTTGCAATCTGTTTAAAGCCTTTATATAATGAAATGTCATGTATATTCCCAACAATATTTGTTGACAAGAGAACTCTTTTGCACCTGGAACATTGCCTTTTTTCAGTAAGACGTTGTGAGAGACTCAATCCATGGTCATGCATGACATACACTCATTAAACAGATTTACGCTGCATTATGGGGTGGCTTGTGTGAAATAATCATTATATTTAGTCTGGATGGGACAAAGAATCTCACCACAGACAAACTTGCATGTAGCAACGTAAATTCATCAGCTACAATGTACTGTTTGTTTACAAAACTTGAAGAATGGTTTGCATTTAGTCCCTGGTGTGATTTAAAAAATGATCATCTGCACTAAAAGGACAGAAGATGGATTATACAACTACAGTTTTAACCCATTACCTGTAAATTTATGTAACTACATGGCTGTGCTCAATCTGTTTTGAAAAGCTAGACTACAATATGCATGCTCAAAATAATAATTCACTAAATGGTGGATTGGGTATACATTATCAACTAGTGCACTCACTTTAATAGGTGACTTCCCTATTACTGGCTTCTGAAAGCACCCCACATTGTCATCCCAAAGTTGTTCTGCAACATCCAGACACCTCTGATCAATGTGACGTGCCAGAGTACAAGGTGTATCACAGATTAAAAGAGGAGGGGGGTATTTCAGGCTGAGGTACAAGTCAGCAGCGTCACGGACAGATTCTTGCAGAAGAAGGAATTTTGATGCAACAGTACACTGCAAACAAAAATTTAAAATTAAAATCACATTGTAGGAATGAATAACTAAGCAATAGTATAAGTGACACATCTTAACATATAAGTAATAACAGAAAAAGGAAATCTTGAGGAACAACTCTTGATGGGGGTGGGTAGTGGATGATATCTGGTCACCTTACCTGGTGGGTAAGGAAGTGTGGGATAATTTTCCATTCTCAGTGCTCTGAAGGATTACTGTTTATATTTGTGCTGCATGCATTTTTTTCTTCCAAAAAGCACTTGCAGAAAATTTTCTTCAACCCCCCTCCCCCCCTCCAGAAAAATGGTTGCCCCCTATAAGGCCCCTTATAAGTTTTCACAAGTGATAATGTACGTTACAATGTATGCAGCAGTGAGAACATGATGAAATTAATACCAAGTCACATTTTTGAAAAAAACGATATTTTTTACTTTAATCATTCCATGGTGTTAATACATCTTCAACTGTAGGTCTTACTTCTAAAATTGACTTTTTCAGTAGTGGAATATTCTCTTTTTGATTTTTAAGTAAGTTAATCAAATTTTGTTCTAAGCAAACAAGGTGCAAAATGTTAACTTTGGAAAATCATGGACTGAACTGTTACTTTACAAGAGTTAACTTATAAGAAATTTAAATAAGGAAACAAAATTGTGTACACTCACAGAATGAGGACAAACAAGGTGATAAAAGCCACCTGAGTGACCTTCGACATGGGTGAACTTATGGCATGGAGAGTTTCCAACAGTGATACTTGCATAAAGAGCAAGCAGCCTGCCTCACAAAAAATCCTGCATCAAATAAAATAGAAAAAAAAGTAAATTATACTTTGTCACACAACGATGTTAGTGATGTGTGTTTTTTGGGAATCATTGATATAGCTTTTATTTTATTTTTTGGTATTTTTAGTGTGAATTTGTCGTCCCTACACTCCTCCTACTATCTGTCTTAAGAGATCATCTTGATAACAGGGGTCTCACTAAGGAAGTATATTAAGTTATTTTGTCAGTACAGTTTGCATGCTTTTGCTTTGGCAAGTCACTCTTGATTTTCAATTTATTTAGTGCAATAAAAATACATGGAATTCCAGTAATTAAAACTTACAGCTGATCTCTGTTTAGTCGATATTGAGCATTCTTCACAAACTTGTTTGAGTTTTTCCACAGATAAATTTTTTATCTCTTCAACAAGGAAATGTTTTTGCTGCAAAAGGAGGTGCAGCATTGTAGGATCACCTAAAAAAAGATTAATTGACTGTTGATATAAATACATGACAGCCATTATATTAACTACCAATTGATTAATTAATTAATATACAGTCAAGATCAAGATAAACCTTGAGAGAATTTATAGAATACTTATTAAATAAACTAGTTGGGCAATGCTGAATTTAAATATGTTTGATTAGAACAGTTGCCTGGGCAAGATGCATATGAATTAAATTATGAAATCAAATAACATAACAGTTTGTTCCACAAAACATTTTGGGTCAACTCAGATTTTGCAAAAGTTCCACAAAACATACCTGGATCAAGTTTATGTTTTTGTTATAAGATAACATTATATTTATCTAAAAGTGAGCCATAGAACCTTGGTATAATTTGGATTGATACAAAAGTATATATAGACGTATAGGAGGAAAGTAATGCATGCAAGAAAATAAATAATTATTGTTACCTTCTACATCATTGAGTTTTTCCTTCTTTGTTAAGTATACACTGTTTTTACTGGCCTCGGTATTCAATACTTTACTTGCACGTTGACATGGTGGAATTAATGGTGGCACTTCTCCAATGTTGGCTGATAGCTTGCCATCTGCTTTGGTGTAAGTTGTTATTTCAACAAAATGGGATGTAATCCTGAGTACAAAATCTTCTAAAGGTGGCAACTGTGCTGTTTCCTGTTGACTATAGTCAATCTGTACCAGTATCAAAGAAGAAGAACAATTGAATGGCTTGGTGCAAGAGGGACGTATTGCTAAGTGACGTTTTTGGGTTACTTTTTTTTCCTTCAGAAGTGCCTGAATTTTTGCATGTGCTTTTCAATTAAGTAGTAAACCATTCCCCTGTATTTTTTTGGACGGGTTTGCACTTTGTTTCGAGGTCAAGTAAATAATTCGGATGTTTTCATTCATCTCATTTCAACCGATCTTCTAGCGGCAATGACTACTTAGTAAGAGATCTTCGAGGCCAAGATGACACAGAGACACAAACTCATAAGCATATTTAGAACACTTACTTTTCACACAACACAAGAGCAACCATAAATCATCCAGATTGAAGACTTACACACTTCCGCCCAGAAATGTCACGCGTGTGTGTGTGACGGTAGGGTTGTATTCGAACCAATGAAATGCTTTGCTACGCTTGCTACAGCGTCTACCTGTTTAGCCAATGAGAGACTACGTTCAGCGAGGCACTGTTGTGTTGTAACTAATTGATGTAGGCACTCATATAGTAGTCCGGACAGCTACACTTATATAAACTACTTTATGTAGGGTCTCATATAGTGGTCCGTGTTAGGGTTACATACTTACCCGATTTTCAGAGGTTTTCACAAAAGTCACAAAACTGTTCAGTTTCTGCAGTTTTCTTCTGATGGAATTATTCCTCTTCAGAGAAGTACAAACAAAAGAAAAGCATTTCTTGTGCCTTAGGAAGCAAAGTTTTTGTCGAGTTATATTGTGTTATATTTTATTTAACGTCAGGTAGGTTCAGTTTAATGTAGCCTCGAGATGGCCTGACTCTTGCAAGAGACGGGGATTCAGATGAATGGAACCAACGTTCGTTCGTTGTCCGAAGGCAAAGGCAAGTAATGCATTTCATTTCGTATTTGTGGTGTGATACATCCATTTAGCAAATTGCCGAGTCATTCAAGCACGTACAAGCACGATGTTACTTGAACGCAACAGTTGTCGCAATCTTTAGCTTTTTACCCGAAACATAATATCTTTATTTAAGCACGCCAAAGTGTACATACATTTAGTTGTATGACTAGCCTTAAGTCTTAATTTCATTGGAGTACAGAGATTTATCATGATGTCAAAGCATGTTTCGATCAGTATTTCAAGGTTATTATAAATACGAGATGACCCATTTGTGCTTCATTAGAGACAACGATCCAGCAGAGTCCAGACTTCAAATTCTGATTCTGCAATTTCGGCTTAGGCTTGACTGAGTAGTCCAACTGTTCGAATTATTAATTTTGTCTTTCAACTTTTTTTTAAATACGTTATTCTGTGATGGCACCACAAATATTTGCTCTTGTTTGCTGGGTGGACGACCCAAAACCTGATTGTTGGCAAGTTATAAAAACTAGCCAAATTGAAGCAGCTCCAGGCAACATGGAAGAAGGCAGGGCAGTCGATGCCATTTGGATAAGGGGAGAGGAGACCAGTGTTGCCAAAATATTAAAACTTAGTGGTACTGAGTAGCATTTGTTGCATTATTGAAATTACCTGTATTCCCAGCCGGCTGTATTCCCGGGGTAGTCAATCAATAAAATCGATATCTATCGATAAATTGGATTTAAACGATATCGACTTTATCGGTCAATCAATAAAATTCAATACTCACACGCCGACGAAGTGTTAATGTTAACGATTGTATCAGATTCATCGATTGTTATTGAATCGATAAAAATTATGCTGTTTCCGTTGAGAGAGCGCTTGACTGTGACTCTTGAATTAAGTGTAGATTTCAAAGGCGGCAATGAAATGATTTGTTGACAAACACAGTACAAGAGACCAAAGAGACTGCATTACGATTTTCTTCCTGATTTTATTGTTCAATTAACCGGGTTCGATTACAAACGTAAATAATTTTTCTTTTTCCGGCTTCTCGGCTTCAACGTTGTCATCTAAATTTTCTCTTTTTCCTTTGTTCCGTTGGTTTTGAAACCACATTTTAACCTAAGAAATATGGAGAACAAGAAGAATTTAGATTACGAGCCCGAGGGCGTCTAGATGATTTGTTCATATCTTTACTTAAAAAATCACGAAAATCTTTCCCTTTAAAGACTAGGTGAAAGAGCAACGAGCGTGTGATTGTGTTACATCAGCAAATAAATAAAACAGTGGAGCAATCAACCTGGGATCCATATCGGATTTCAAATACAACACACCCTGAGTAATACTTAAAGTTTGTAGAAAAGATAAAGCAATTTTTATCGTTTAACGACTAGGGAAGTTGTTATAAGTGTCTCTGCGAGTTCTTTAATATTCTTTGGTGTTTTTGTTTCGAAAATTGGAACGATAAATTCAACATTTATCGATAGCCCTGATTTAAAAATCGATAATTATCGATTACTCACAACAAAATCTTTTATTGATTTTTATCGAATTTCGAAAAAAAATTATTCGACCGATTTTTATCGAATGCTATCGATTATCGATATTATCGATTGACTACCCCGGGCTGTATTATATGATTCATACCAAAAAACAATGTCACACTTCAAATTCTGTTATACATCAATGAAATCATGACAAATTGATAATACAGATTTGACACACCAAATTAACTTATCGATTTTCGCTGATTTCTGTCATCAGTCAGTAAAAATCACCTGACTGATACCAATTTTTATCAGTTGACTGTGCCAGCTTCATTGCAATGTAATCTGCATATGTATTCAGCATTCAGAGTCCTAGAGTAATGACAGCAGGAAGTTGAATATTTCATTAAATAAACCGAAGTGTTATAGTTCTCAGCTTCTAAATTGAGTAATCTGCAGCAAACGATGTGTTATTATTAAATATATTTCTTCAACCTTTTTCCAGACAACAAATCATATTTAAACTCAGTGAGGGAGGCTGATTTTGTGAAACCATGGAAAGATTCACAGCTGCCATCAAAGAGGGTGAAGAGGGTCTCAGTGCCAAAGAAATCCGTGATGACTTTGTCACTGATATACAAGTGGAAAATCATAGTGAAAATTCAATGTCAGGTGAAGCTTAGTCATTACAATATTAATTTGAATGTGTAAAGATGTATCTGATTGTAATATTATACTGACTTATGTGTGCATGTACCTGAATTGGGCTATATGCAATATTCCCCAGCTGAATGTCTTCCTAAGCCAGTCATTGCCTCAAATACTGGTTACATGTGTGTTATAAACCACCCATTTTCGGCATAAAAATGAAAAACATATCCAATCTACATGTACTTGCATTACGAGAAATTTGCATGACTTGGAGGCAATCATGGCTGTATAAGTTGCTTAGTTGTAATTTTATTGTGTGAAAGTCCTCTCAGTGTTCTGTCAAGCCTTAGCTTTCCCCTTTATCTTATATTATTACATTGCACAGATTATAATTTCTTGCATGTCATTTTAAATTCATCTTGCATGAACTAATCCCCATGCTATAACAATGGTTGGGAGGTGGAGGTGGACCCCGCAGTTAGGGTGATAAACATCATAATCTGGGGGCCTCCAAGGTTCATTGCCTCCTTTCTGATTACTTTGATTATTTTAATGGTAGTCATACATTAATGTCATGTGTACAAATCCAAGGCCTGTACTTTAAAAAAAATGTTTATGTTTCATTTGCAATGTTACGTTTACAGTGTACCCAATTAGCGCTGTTTTTCTACATACATGTACTTTCATATATATACAACATGGTGATCTCTTTTATTGATTTCAATCAAAATTACAGATTCCACTCTGCATAAGACTGCTCAAAAAAGAAAAATAGATTCGGTCACACCCAAAACAGGAGCAAAGAAGCAGTCAAGAAAGGTATGTTTAAACTTTTGTAGATTCCACATGTTAAAATGTCATGTGCATTGCACCAGTAACAGATGTAAAGTGCTTTGTACATGGAATATATTCATTATTTGGGCAGAGCCTTTCATGAATAATTATTGTGTTATCCTTTTCTGCTTCCTTGGACATTGAATAGATGGCCGACTCCTTCCAGAAATTTTTTTGCCATCATGAACGGCAAGTTGCTGTATTACATTGTCTACATACAGAGGCTTTAGCAGACAATAAAAATAGCAGTTTTTAAACTGAAAGATAAAAATGCTTATACGAGGTTCTTGACTTGTACGTGTACTGTACATGTAATTGTCTGTCTTTTTGGTTCATCAGACAAAAAGACTGAAACAAAGAAAGCTGAAGCAGCCACAGCTTACAATTCTGGCAGTGAAAGTGATGAATCTGAAGCAGTGAGTATAGGCTCGATACTTGTTAATTACACTGTACAATATTTATTATCCTCATGTTATCCATTTCTTTACCCTTTACTGACAAATGCAACAGTGCCTGATGATGAGGCAGTTTTTTTGGCACAGACAACTTTCACTGAATGAAATGTAAGATTTCAATTTATCACTCAGGCAAGGCTACTCTGGCCAAAATTCCTACTTTACTAGTCAAATTATTATATTTTATTGTTCACTGACAGGCATTACCATTAACTTGGTAATTAAAGAATAACCTTCAAGGTAACTTTCAGATATTAAAGCCAGAACATGACTTTCAGCATCATCACCATTGTCAAATGCACAACCGCCCACAAATAATATGTTTTCTCAGTTTTTAGAAAATGTGACCATTAGATATTTTCCATTTTTTGTCTCCAGAAAAACTGACAAAATACCAACATAGTGATGCTGCTTTGACATAATTTTGACCGAGGGTTCTCCTGAAAAAATTGGATTTGCACTTTAATGTTTTGTGTCAGATTGGGTTTTTTGTTTGTAGACAAGTTATGCTTTTAGAGAACTACTGTTTTGTCAAATTTCATGAAATTCCAATGAACAGTTCCTAATGAAACAAATTATATTCACTAAAAACAACCAGTCACAATGTTTTGGTCAAATGTCCGCATTGTGGCTTTTAATTGGGTTATTACAGCAAAGAAAAAAAGTGTGCTAAAAGGCTTAGCTCTTCGTCCACTCACTTTCTTTGTTTGCTAATAAAAGAAAAGGGATTCACAAATAAGAAACTTATTATTTTAAGAACAAAACTCAACTTTGTGATCCATTTGATATGAAATTAAGGGATCGCTTTTTCGATGCCATATTAAATTTTGCTTACCACATTACCTTAGCGCGTGCTTACTAGCTAGCATCATTACATGAACTTGTCAAGCTCACCCAAACTGTGTGCAGCCACCTTAATCATAACTTTGAGAGACAGCTATATGTGAATAATTGCCAAATTTCCATCATCTCTAGGAAGTTAAATGCTTTAATAGCTAATAATATTATTTTGTATATTTTAACTAATAGTTATATATTTTTTTAGGAAACTGTGGCTACTGTTTCTAAAGCAGAGGCAGAAAAGGTGAGGATTTAGAGAAGTTTATATTCATGAAGGTAACAGTTTCAAAGTCTGAGACACCATTATTTTGTAGTCAAGGGTTTAATTAAGTTAAAGTACATACATGTAGTGCCTCTGCTCCCTCACTTTCTCTTTTGCTGCTTCAGAAAGAGATTGAATTAAAGTCAGACAACACATCACTGAACTTGTTCATTCACTTCTTGGAATGAAATGCAATGAGAACATAGTTATGTTTCATATTTACTTTTTAATGATAAACTTTTGTTACAGGTTTTGGCAAAGACAATTTTGGAAAGACAACGCACTGCAGAAAAAGAGAAGAGTAATAACCGGACTGATAGAGCCACATCCAAAGCAGCCGTCGGTAGGTTCTAAATCCTTTGTTTAAAGCTGATGTTAACATTTAGACAATTAGACAGCGTCAAATATTAAAAAATCAAACATTGTAGGTTTTTCCTTTTAGGCCATTAAACAAGAAAGGTGCTATTACATATGGTTACATAAATAATATGTACATGTTAAATTGCAGAAATTGCATTTGTAGCAAATCAGTAAATAGCATTTATTGTTCAATTTAATAGTCCTGCAGAGGACAGTCTGTAATGAATGATTACAAACCTCTTTCTAGCTACAAGGTATTTGCAATTTCAAGAGGTGAATTGCATTTTCTTAGTAATACCAGGAAGAAGTCAATCGTGTTACTTGATGTCACTTGTGGATATTTAAATCACAATGTATGAGTAACACAGATAACTGTCAAATAAGACAACAATTGGGTTCTAGTGAAAAAGAAATAATGATCAAATCACTATTTTCTACCTAGAAGGTGAAAGTCAAAAGGAAAACAAAGTGGAGCATGTTATCTCATCCGACAGAAGCACTAATGATGATGTTAACACATCTGAGACTTTAGGAAACTTAGGTGATTTTCTAACACTTCTACTCCTTGTGATCAGAACTAGTTTTTCTTGTTATGGACACTTAATAAATTATACTTTATATTTTACTTTTTGCATGACTGTACCACTTATTTCAAGTTGTCTTATTTTTTGTGTGTAGGGATTCTTAGCCCCTCTTCAAGTAGGAAGTATAAGGTGAGGTCTCTTAGAGTCTATAATTATGTTGTTGTAGTTGTAGTTTTCTTTAACATTTGAAGTGAAAGCACAGAGAAACTTTCTGAGGTGTTGAGAGAAACTAAACCCATGACTTGTGCCATTCCACCATGTTGGAGGCAGGCAATACCTGAAGTCAGTGTTGCTGGTTTTCTTGTAATTGATCAATTGCTAGTTAAGATATAGTTCTAATAACATTAGTCAAGCTACAGACTGTAAGGGGAAAGAAGACAAAAACAAACAAAGAAATTGGTTAGATTATATTGTCAGAAATACTGTACAGTCATGTACATTTAACTATCATTAAATATTACCTTGCAAAAAAAATACATTATGTGCACAGGCAAGAACTGTGAAATGGGAATTTAAGTGAAATCTGGACGTAATGAGAAGGTACTTAGTCTAATATTGAATGCAAGAAGACAACTCTGCAACTAAAAATCGAGCACTTTTTTTGTAGTACAGTAGAACCCCAGTAACTCGAACTCTGAAGGGAAACGAAAAACTGTTTGAGTTTGCGGGGTTTCGAGTTCTCAGGGTTGAGTAAAATATCAATTTTCTAGTTAATAATTAATAGTTTATTGATTTCCAGCACTTCGGTATACAATAAAGTGTAAATTAAACTTATTTCACGCGAAACTAATACATTTTGTAACAACGATTATACATTCTTACAACAATGCAATACTGTGAATGTAACTTAGTTTATACACTCAATTTATGTTCCCTTTAGCGTCGTCCAGTCTTTGTTCTAGTGTTAGAATTCAATCACATGATAAGAAAAAATAATGGGATATTTCAATGGGCATCCATGGCAATTCGTAAGAACTAGAAGTTCGAGTTATCGGGATAAATTGTGATCAAGGGAAACAAAATTTAGTTCGAGTTACCAGGGTTTCGAGTTATCCAAGTTTCAGTTAACCGAGTAAAAATGACTTAAAAGTTGGGTCAAATTCAAGGGAATTGAGACTCAGTTCGAGTTAGCGGGGGAGTTCCAGTCATCCGAGTTCAAGTTACTGGGGTTCTAGTGTATGTCAAGCTAATGTAAAACGAGCGACTGTTGACATTGAAGTAACCTTAAATTCACTTTTTTTTTTACAGAAATGTTGCAAGTACTGTTCCAAGGAATTGTTCTCACTAAAGGAAGCCATGAGTGACATGGCAAAAGAAATCCAAACTTTGAAAAAAACAAGTTAAAAAACTGAAACGAACCTCTGGCAATGTTAATTTGGCAGCTCTGCCACAGTTGGAATCGTCTTCAGTAGAAAAGGAGTGTAGACAATTAAAAACTCCACTTGTTTTTAATACTGTAAATATCCTGTTGTGGAAGCTGTTTACAGTAGAGGAAATCATTTCTCATTAAGTTTCTGGCGAAGCTGCAAACTCCAAAACTGCTGCAAAGCCAAAATTAGATATTGCAAAGATGGAGCTTTTCAGGAGCATTGTCTTAGAGGTACACAAGGGAGGTCACTGGGCCTCAAATTACACAAAAAAGTCAAGCAGTGCAAAAATCAATTTCAAGAAAACAAGAATCACAGTAGAATGCCATCATGCGTGTCAATAATAAACCGTAGAAAAAAAGAAAGAAATGAACAGTACAAAGTGAATAATACTTTTAGTGGGTAAAATCACATGAGCAATAAAGAAATCTTGCAGGGTAGATTGATAAATGTCAATCAATGTCACTTGCACTGAAAGTTTTGAGAAATATTTTGTAAGAATGGTATCTCTGGTGACCAGAAAGATTTATTGTTAAAAGAAAGATATCCATCAGAAACACAGTACTTATCTTATTCTGTCAGTGATTTGTGACAATACTTGATTGATAGTCGAGAAACGTTCATTTTGGTAGGTGTTCCTGATAGCCGTTTTACCACAAATTAGAAACCTGACATCAACAAAATATTCAGCTTTCGTAGACATTTTGCTCTTGGTGGGTACATTGTGATAACAATATAACTGTTATTGTAAGTCTAAGAACCAATGAAGAGTCAGAGATTAACCATGCAAGTTCAAGTATAGTTGAATATGCTGATTATACATTTGCACTGAAGACACATAAACAGTAGGCATAGTAGTAATGTGCAAGCAGTGCATTAGTCTTGTTATTGATCATCACAGATGAGGATTATACGATCAGGCATAAAGATCAGAACATCCTTTGTTCAGTTATTTTAGCCAATCAACATTTGATGCTGACAAAATATATCATATTGAAGGACAAAAGTTCCATGTGTGCAGTGTGGTTGATTGTGCAGTAATATGTTTTCTTAACAGATTGATACATGTGCACAAGCTAATGACTCATTTTTGTGCCTTAACAAGCTACATGTATACAAATAAGGAAGATAGGCAAATTGGTTAATAGTCCTTGTGATAAATAAATAACTTCCAGATTTTAAACTGTACCAATCTAGTGAAGCATTGACAGGCTCTGCCTTGCCATTGCATGGTTGACCAATGTAATATTAATAAATTGGTATGTTATAAATAGATCAAACTAAGGACATGATTGACCATGGTTTTACATAGTATGTATCAAACTAAGGACATGGTTTTTCATGGTTTATAATAAGGTATGAAACTAAGAACATGGTTGACCATGGTTTTTCATGGTAAACGTGTATCAAACTAATAACATGTTTGACCATAGTTTTTCATGGTAATATTTATGTATCAAACTAGGGATATGGTTGACCATGGTTTTTCATGGTATGTTTCTAGGGATGATATTATGTTCTAGTCCTCGGATCGGCACCAGCTT
This sequence comes from Pavona decussata, assembly GCF_977016875.1. Taxonomy (NCBI): domain Eukaryota; kingdom Metazoa; phylum Cnidaria; class Anthozoa; order Scleractinia; family Agariciidae; genus Pavona; species Pavona decussata. The sequence goes on from NW_028145676.1 coordinate 751,001, forward strand.
TTTGGGGTTCAGTTGATGTATCAACAGTTATTTAGGACTCAGTGATTTTGACGTTTAACCAAATTATTGTTTATTTCATCACAGTCAGTGTTGACCGAGTACCGTGTGTATTTCAATTTCTTTTTTTGGAAAAACCCTGTCTGTGAATGTTTTTGCTATCATGGTTGACCATGGTCAAACATGGTCAGCCTTGTGCCATTTAACGTCCATGGTTAAACCATGGTTGCACCATCGACAAACCATGGTTGGCATCCATGATCAACCATGGTTGACCATGGTATGTCCATCAGTTGAACACTTATGTCCAGAAATGCAGGCAATGGCGAATTTGGCAAATTGAGGAAATCTTGCCACAGTCATAACGGTGACGACTTTGGCAGGATTTCGCCAAATTCCCAAATAAATGCAAATAAGCTAAACTCGTGGAAGCCTGCCATGGTGGTGGATTTGACGATTTTGATGAATGTGACAAATTTGGCAAAATTTTGTCAAAGTGCCAAATGCATGCAAATAAGCTAAACACATGGAGGCCAGCCATGGCCTGCTTTATTTTCCTATTTTCAATTATATTGATATATACCTTCATATTTTAGTGGCTGCTTTGCAATCATCACTGGATATATGATCGAGAGGAGAAAGATCCTTGTTTTCTTAACCGCCATATTGTCGCTAAAAGAGATGGTTAGATGTAAGTTACTTACAAATATTGGTCTTACGTCAACTTCTATTAGTGAAAGTACCTTAAGGATGTTATGTCAAGTAAAGAGAACCAAACAGGGGCGGCGTGGTGAAGTTGTCAGGGCGCCAAACTTTTAATCGGGCTTTCTTCCGTTCAATTCCCGCGCCGGCCGCTAGCTGAAGTTGTTTTTCGGTAGCCCCGAGTTCAACTCCTCGACCTCCTTTCAGTTCCTATTTTTAACCTGTTATGTTTAGTTTGGAATTTTTTTTTCTTCTGATTTTTTTGGGTCGATCGATTGGCTGAAAACCATCTTGTCGGAGCTAAGTGCACGTCTACTATTTATATAGGCGGGTCATTAAGATCTAAGTTATTTTTAATCGATAAATAGTGTTAGATGTCATGTTAGATGTCAACGGAGATAACAACGTGAAAGAATCGGCAGACATCAGATACAAAGGTGCCAAACGCAAAGTGTCGCAAGAAGTGATAAGTCGAGCTACTGGATAGATAAAAGGTTCACCAAGAAAAGATGCTTGATAAATCCAGTATGATATCGTCTTCAGTTCTCTCTTATGGAAAAACTCAACGCCCTTTCTCATTTAAAGCATATATTAAACTCCATTGATCTTCGTTACGCCTCGAGCTTAATTGCTGTCTTGAAAGAGAACCAGCTCAAGTGTATAAAGTGTTATCATGATGATATGCTTTTTAATGCATCTTATTTTACGACCCTAACATCATGGACTGCCTGAAGGAAAAGGGCTGCCACACTTAACAAAGCACAGAACTGTGTACAATCCTTATTTATTATAAAATTCTGGATACAATTCGAATCCATTCCTCTGACCCTACAGTTTTCGGGACGAATACACCCATACGCTATTCCTTGGGCTTTATCTCTTACTAAGTTTACTGTATTTGTACTTTTCTAAGAGTGCATCTTCATAGACACAAAACAACGTTGAAACAACAAACAACTGAAGAGAAAGAAAAAAAAATGCAGAGAGAAGCAATATGAACCAAAAAAACTACTTTCAGCGACAACAAAAATTCCTCTCTGAACAGGTCTTTCCTTTAAACACGGAGCTTGTTGCTTACTGTTTGGTTTAGTGAGATTTTTAAACACGATCTTCTATGATTCACACATGTATATTACTTAAAAAAAGAAAAACCAATATATAGAGTATCAGTACTCACGGCTAGCCTGTCTTGCGGGCTTTGTGGGCAACTAAAGGGAAAGGTTGCCAAAGCAAGTGCTCAAGCTTCCAATCCAAACACTTGCAACGGGCTGCAAAAACAATGTATATTTGCATGATACTCAACAAAGTTGAATTTAATAAATGCACTTTAACTCTTCTAAAAACTCTTACCACCGATTTCATTGGTACGCGACTCTCGAATAAAAACTTCCCCGAGTATTTGGCGATTCGCTTCCGTCAATCATGCGCTCCTTACATGGTGCTACAGGAATGCCGCTCTTGTTTTCAAAAATATGGCGGCCACTGTGTAGCCTGTTCGGTGGACATGGCTGCTTCTTATTCTTCAATTTTACGTTGGCGAGTGGTGTATTTGCTCGTGCAGGGGTTGAGAATCGATTGATGGAAGCCACACTGACTGTCTTTCCTCTTGCGTTCTCAACTGAGCCATCCCTGCATTTCATCTTCGTACACTCCTGGATATTGTTCATTTACTCTCCTTACTCCTCCGATCAATGTCATCTACTGCATGCTCGTTTATTTAGGGCGATTTATGCGATTCTTTTTTCACCTACCGTCCATTTGTCTTGCTCTTCCCGTCCGGGCTGGGTAATCAACCGTGAAGGTATTTTTTTTTCCGTGTTTTCTATACAAATGTCAACCCCACTTTCAGAAATCTTGCTATAACGATCGTGCCCAACCCCTACACGAGCAAATACACCACTTGCCAGGCCCGTAGGCTGGGGTGGTTCGGGGGGGTCGGACGAACCCCCCCACTGTTAGAAAAGGTCCGCTAAAATTAGCCAGCTTATACAGATTTCAAGGTTTACTTATCTCATCTGTAACTAACTCAAAGTACGTATATTTTCCAATACTTTTTATTTTTTTTTTTATCTCCTTATGAATAACCTATTTTAATGGCATGACCTTACATATATTATGCGTATTCATTGTTTAAATGTAATGATCCTCTCGACGGTCATGCCCGGCCCTGCCTGGATCCGACCTCGACCCACTACAGGATGTGGGGGCCTGTGTTCTCTGCGCGAGAGATGTTGACCTCAAAGCAGCTATTACTAAATACAGTAACGAATTTCCATCATGGAGCTTGCGCGGTGGAAAAGCCGATACCTATCAATGGGACCGAAACTGAGGCCAGCTTCCTCCGCTTCGGCAATTAAGGAATGTGATATATCCTTATATGCGAACATAAGCGTTCTGCTCAAAATTGCATGTACTATTCTAGTAACGAAGTGCAATCACATTGCGCCGCCTTAAAGACTACATGAGAGCATCGATGGGGAAAAGCCGCTTATCAAGCCTCGCGCTTCTCCACATCCATTACGATACCACCGTGGACCTTGACGTGGTAGTAGATACCTATGCACGACTACATCCCAGAAGAATACAACTGGAAAACCTTCTGCAACCGTTCCAGTTCAGTACTGTCATCATTGACAAAAAGAATAAGGAAACGTCGTAATTATTGCTTTTTCAAGCACCAATGACAAGAGAGTTTGGGAACAAAAAAGGGGCGTTATTGCTTGCTTAGACAAACACAAACGTTGTAAGCCGATGGGAACCGAGGTGAAACGATAAAACTACTGCGCCTTACTAGAAGGAGGGTAATAGGAAAAAGATCCTAGTCGACTTGAGGTCACAAAAGGTAATGATTAAGGAGGCTCGCGGCAGTTTTTTTTTTTTGACGTGGGGTGGAAGTTTTGAAATTACAGTCTTTCATAGCGGATCAAATTCGATCTCCTTCACACCACATCATCATTTCAACATATGATTTTCTCATGCGGTTGAAATAAAAAGACAAAGAGCTTAAGTTTTATTTTGCCAGAGATATTGGTAAAAGTTGCGGGAATAAACAAAATCACCCAGTAAAAATTGATTCATTATTTACCTGAAAACGCTCTTACAGATTTTTTTCTAATTTCGCCTACAAGTTGTCTACATTGAGGAGTTTAAATCCCTAAAGTTTCGTCATAAAGTGTCTGACTAGATTTCGAGATAATCGACAATGTTTAAAATGAGAGGCTATGCGCTACCATTTCTATAGTAATAGTTGTTGCCCGGAGGCCGATGAGAAAATTAACTTTGATTATATGTTGAAATGATGATGTAGTATGAAGGAGATCGAAGTTTATCTTGTATGCGAGATGGTTTTTTCGAAACTTCCACCCTCCCCCCCTCCCTTCCCCGTCCAAAAAAACTGCCACAAGACTCCTTAATACAACTAGCAAGAGCGATTTGGTCCGTTTAAATATAAAAAGAATCTACCCGCATCAGAACCAGCCTACGGGCCTGCAACGTAAACTTAAAGAATAAGAAGCAAAAAAAAAGATATGACTATGCAACGATAATGGTTAGCACTCCTCATCTTGTTTTTCATTTCACAACTGAAAAAATTTTATTGTTGTTTTCCTCCAACATTTTAAAGACAAAATGAGGGAAGTGGTCGAAAAACTTTGTAGGCAAGGATCTACACGCCCACAGGTTTGGCCACGCTCCTGAGCCCGGTTGCATGATACTGCCCTAACCATGTCGTGCATACTAAGTGAGTGTTCAAGTAAATTTAAAAAAAGGTCTCAATAGTTTTCTGTAAACATCCCTTAAGTTTTGAACGAGAGGTGTAGAATTCAAAGAAAAAGTGGTGCATTAGACTTTCTAAAAGAAAAAAAAAATCCGATAAATTTGCCCCAAACTTGTACATCCCCGATATACTTTGAAATATTTTCGAATACGCAAATTAAATGCTGATCAGCCACTACGGGTATAACAGCGATGAATATTTGCTGCACATCTTTAAAGCTCAAGTGTTGAAAAACTACATGTGCAGTGGCATCTTCTGCGTTAGGGACTTAGTCACGAAACAGCAAGAAGTGATTATTTTTGGTATTTCTCTGTAAAGTCGACTTATAATCATATTGTTCTAGCTTCAAATGAAAAAATAAAGTATGCAGCATCGGATAAGAAAAACGAAACAGTTTAATGGACGCCGATATAGCAAAATTAATAAACAGATGTCATGAGTAGCGAAAATTCTGGTCACATGATCGCAAAATTTTAGTTTACCGAACGCCTTGTGCGAAATCTCTGGTTTAACTAAGAAAGATCCCCTTAATGAAATTATTTTCAAGGTAAATCTTAACAAAAATGTTTGAGAAGGATATTTTAAACTTTGAAGTAGTCGAGGAAAGCTCGACTTACGTTGAACTCACTAAGTTAGTTCGGTTTAATTAAAGACTTCTGTGAGCCACCTGTGGTAGGGAAAGAGAGGCTATGAAGTTGCATATAATTTGGTCGTAGTTCTGGTTCAGTTGCTTTAGGTTTTAGAACTGATGTTGTTTAAGATAAGGATTTTTATATATCTATACATTTTGATATTGATAGTTTGTCTTTTACGTTTATTAGTATCGACCTGATGAATTTTTAACCCCGTGGAAATAAAGATTGATTATGCTAATGTTTGTTTGCATTAGTAAAGTCACCGATGTTACAAATTTTGAACATTTGCTCACTGGAAAATTGCTCCTCGTATTTCATGCGCTGTTGTTTAATTTGAAAAACATACGATTGCGTAGTTGCGACGTTTCATGTATGAAAATAAACAGACAAACAGATCAGCCTTTCAGTGTTTAAACCCGAACGTGTACAGTTTTTACTGGAAAGTAACACGCAAAGCGATACGAAAGAGTCGTGTGTCTATCGACCGAAACAAGCAGGTGTTTACAAAAAAAAGTCTCCAAAAGTGTTAGGAATACGGAGAACCAGTCAATAGTAGTTCAGTAAAAATTTACAATCTATCCTGTAATTTTTCGTTAGCTGGACTCCCTGAAGAGCTCATTTTTTGAGAAAGTTCATAGATTCGGTGATGATTTTCGTTGCCAGATTTCTCTTCGTTTCAACAATACCACAATCCGTCCTCTAAGGGCGATTTCTTCGCCGTCAACTCGCGGATTTGCACTGTTTAAGCTGTCGTGTATTACTTTTCTTTTGATTGGGCGTTTGTAAACGAATAAATCAATCCAAGAAGCTATTCGACGCCATAAATATTGGCAATCAGAGGTTAGGCGCACAGTACATATGCAATCCAGCAAACCGGATCACAAAGTTAACAGCCCAGCGACCGAGTGAATATCAACCCTACTAAAAACCTTTTAGATTACGTCATCCATGAGGTAAAAAGTGTACAACCAGAGGATGGAGTACTCAAGTATATTTTTGACCGGGAGGTACCAAGGTTTGGACAAAAAACGTCCGACGGCCAAGAATGCAACCCCCTAAAAGTTAGCGGGATGGAATTATTTCCTCAGAACAAACCCGAGCCCTCCTCCCAAAGCTCTAAACCCATCAGGTGTATTCCGCGGCATGGTTATTCTGTACATTATCTACTGCCCTGCACACTTTCTGAAAGCTCAAAAATTTGTCAAAACAAGTACACGGCACAAAGCCAAAATCATTGGGTCGCCATTTTCGCCCATGAGTAATGGGAGTGACGCGATTTTTCATTCATTGCCGTCAACGTTGTGATTTCGGTATAGCTGTGGCTATACGACGCTCTTTTCGCTCGATAAAATAGGCTTGCACAGAGAGACGTCTGCACTTAGTAAACTCGCCCATTTATTTCGGATGGGTTGTTACACGTGCAAAGGGTTCCCAATAGGTTAATTTTCCACCTTGGTGATTTTCCCGCAATTCCCGGCTGTACAAACAGGAACAATGGAGAAGAGTTTCTCTCATATCCATACTATTTCGGCGGCGTTTTTATTTCATGTACATACAACCCTTGTCTCTGTTAAAACGACTTCTGGGAGGCGACAAAACCCTTTTTGGCTGATTTGATGTCATATTCTTAGCTTGTTTAGTATGGATGTGGATGAAAAATCAAGCTGGGCGAGCTCTACTTTAAATTAATCAAGCGCTTTGAACAATGTGGGAAGAAAACTTCCGAAGGAAATAGAGAAACGTTCCAATTTATTTGAAGGACTGTTCCAGTGTCCTGTCAAACCATACCCGGCGCAATGAGAACCGCTTTCTCCATTGCACAAGAGGGTTGCTATTAATATATGGATACATGAAGCAAGACAGTGGAGTCTGTCATATCACTACTGAAATCTGCTTTGTTAAGAAAAACTTTATAAAATGACCGTCCATTGAAGACAAATGGCAAATGAAATACAATTGTTTCCACAAAAATCTAAGATTCTAAAACGTTCCTTTTTTAGTTGCTGAATATTCTAACTTGTTTGACAACAATTTCGTACGACCTACACCGTCAGGAGGTTGTTCTTCAACGCTGAGACACCACGTTTTCTTGCAAGTTAACGAGAGCCAAAGAACATTACAGTTCCTATAATGGGAGCCACGATCATTTTGAGCCAAATACTGTAACTTGGCTCTGTCTTCGCTAAATGGTTTGATTCCGGTGGATTTGCGGCGACGTCAAAAACAAAATAACAACGTGATTTCCAAGTCTCCGCATAAAATATGGTTTCTTTGCGGATGTGACCATGTTTTAAGACGGTTAGATAATGAACGCTCGTGTCCTATGGGATATGATGTTTCAACTCAGTTGCCCGGGGGGGGGGGGGGGTACTCCCAATGAGGGCCTTTACGGGGAGGCTCCGCCGAAAGAGGTACCTTTTTCACGCTTCAGGTATATGAAAGGGTAGGGATTTCACGGGTCGAAGATTATGAAAGGGTAGGGAAATCTGTCATTTAGGGGACCCGGGGGGGGGGTACTCCCAATGAGGGCCTTTACGGGGAGGCTCCGCCGAAAAAGGTACCTTTTTCACGCTTCAGGTATATGAAAGGGTAGGGATTTCACAGGTCGAAGATTATGAAAGGGTAGGGAAATCTGTGATTTAGGTATTTAAAAGGGCCTTTCATTATTTTTTCAATGGAAGGTATATTCCATTTGATAATGGAAGGTATACGAAAGGGATACATTTTCTGCCAAAAATGGTATATAAAAGGGTAAGGGGTCGGACCTCGTGGCGGAGCCTCCCTGTATTAAATACGCCCCCCCCCCCCTCCCCCCGCTCAGTTGCTGGTATAAATAGTTTGCAAAGGCGGTGTGTCAAAATTAACGTGACTAAAGCTTTTGAAAGTATAATGTAGTAAACTCTTACAAACGTGGAATCATGGGATTGCTCCTCCCTTCTCCCTAACTCAACACAAAAGTATTAGTTTTAGAATTGAAGCACAAAAAATGTACGAAACGTATCAAGAGCTATTTAACCATTTAAGTGGCACTTTCCCTAAGAACGGGTCCACTGCGTTTCGGGTCGAAAAAAAGTTTGCACTAAAACTTTGCCCACTAAATCATCTTGGGTCATAAGTAAATGAAATGACTTTAGTTTTCGGAAATACGTTAAAATATATTTTTTACAGGCCACAACAGTCAGAGCGCTCGAGGACCTATTAAACTGAACGAACTGTGAACGGAACTGTGAATCGCGAATAGAAGATAATGAATTGTAGATTGGATCGGAGATTGTCAGATTGTTAGAATGTTGGAATAAATCTTCAGTAAAGGAAAGATACAGTCCTCTTCAGTTTGTGAACCGGCGAGTGCGGAGTCCGTGAAAGATTCTGCGACAGTTTGTGCTAAGCGTCTTTCACTGAAACATGGTTTACAGTAGTCAACACTAAAACAGTCTATTGATTATTGGCTGTCCTTGGAAACGACGCCATCTAACCCCACCTCTAATTGTTTGCCTTCCAATTCAAGATTGCAATTATTCTTTACTGTGATAAGGTCTGTGATAAGGTCTGTTCAGCGGGCAGACAAACGGAAAGGTAATCACAAGATATTAATAACTTTTGCTTTGCTCGGTAAAGGAAGTCTTTCGAAAATGTTAATTAAGCACGGTAATCAAAATATCAGCGAAAAGAGACTACGTGGCTTTATTTTCAATTAAAAAAATATCAATCTTCAAGTGGAGTTAAGTGACTTGAAAATGAAGCCACCCTGTCTTCGAAACGTAGTCTCTTTTGGTTAATTTTTATTTCAAATTGTTTCTCTAAACGGCTGACTTATTAGAATCAAAACATCGGAAGTTCGAAAGTTTTCCACTGTCAAGTTACACGTGGCCACTTATTAACAGCTGTCCACGGTTGCATTCAGTTTTGATTCTCGGATTGGTCTCTGTCATGTCGCTGTGGTGTTACATGTAAGTTTTCCACGCAGTATCCAGGTATTAGTTTCGACTAAATAGACTCTAAATAGGCATGCGCAGCGCAATGTGTTAAAAAAAATGCTTGTCGGGGATGGAATCACAGAACAATATTGACCCTGTGCAGTTAATGCAGCTAAGACGAATGATGGACTTCGCAATGCGATCAAGCTACAAGTCTTTGAAGCAAACAAACATGCTTGAACATTTTAGACCTTTGTAAATACCTGAACTGAACTGTTTTTATTTGTAAATACACACAGGCTGCGTAGATTTCACAATTAAAGTGATGTTTTCTTTGCTGAAACCTTTTGTTTACATTTCTATCTCATTAATATTCATATTTTCGATTATCCGGACTATTTACCGAGGTCCCGACGAGTCCGGATCAGTAATCGAGGTTCGACTGTATCAGCCTTGCTTACTTCAGTTCCTTCCAATTATTCCACGTGCACCAATCTCGTGCCCAGAGTCATCAGTGGTTGGTCGCCAGGAGAGATCCCATCTTTTTTTTTGGACTGGCTGCACCATTAGGGCTTGGCATTGTTTTACCCCAGAAATCTTGCGGTGAAAAAATTCTAGTAACCCAGAGTGTCTCCTGGTGACCAACCTCTCCGATCCGCTGCGATCTTTTGGTCAGGGGTAACGGCGCTGGCCATGGTTACTCTCGGTTACTCAGTCCCTCTTTATATCCCTCTAGTCCCTCTTTTATCTCTTCGTCTACGAATTCCAGGTAATCAGCAACAGCGGAGTCTCTGCACTGCAAATGCAGATCCTATTCGGCTTCCTAAAAAAGCAACAGCATTTTTCACCAAAATTCATGAGGGTGGGGAGGGGATAAATCGTAGCGCTCTTTCCATGGCAACCGAATGACAACAGCCTCAATCACATGCACAAGCAACAAAATTCCAATATGGCGGACGCTAAATAAGTGACTTTTGAAGTGTGGTGTAAATTCTTTATTTGTCTTTTGATATAATTTTTACCCGATTCAATGAATATAAAACTCGCAGGATCCGAGGATTGTGAAGAGAAGGAATTCAAACTGCCCAGAACTCGCAATCTTCTCCCATCGAAGACATACCGCGAGAGTACTAAGAGATGGGGAGAACCTTCAGAATTGAGCAGAAGACGCATAATTATTGTCCCTTCCATAAAATGCCCCGCTAGAGATGTTTCGGCGACAACGGTGAGCCAAGGTAAGAAGGCAGATAATATCGGATAATTGGGAAAAATAAACGAACACCATCGGAAGTCTTGTTTGTATGAGCGTATACAGTCTGAGCAAGTAAAAACAAACCAGAATTTAGTTGGTATAAATTTTAGCGCGCTTTTAAAACAAAGTTTCGTCCAGGTCTTCAATAATGGTTTCTTATTGTTTCAATGTGTGCATGCGGATAAGCTAAACATTATTCACTGTTGACCCGATCGTCAAATGACTTTATTTTATACAGTCAAGAGACATAATTTGTCTGCACGCCGAACTTGCGCAAGCATCCTTAGTTTACCTGATAATTTTTCTCGGTATAAATAAAGTCAAACAGATTACCTCATCATTTAGATGTAACTGCTGTATGCCCAGTATGGTTGCTCTCTCTCTCTCCTCCTAATTTTACAACAGAGGCCTCTTTTGCACTCGAGCAGTCAGCCTCTGTAGAGGACAGAGGGACCCCCCCCCCCCCCCCCTTAAAAGAGGTGGGAAATATCGTCATCTCTCTTTGGTGTATAAATTGTGGATTTTGGTATCCTCCAGGGACTGAATTTTGAAGATATTTGTAATCATCAAGGTATCATTGAAGTTTTCAAATGTAGATTAATTAAAAAATTAAAAAATGCCATCATGCATCTTTGGTATCTAGACCAGGCAATCAGACGTGAGATTTATAAACAACCATTATTTATCAGTTGCGTTGGCAAATACAATCGTGGTGTTCCCCAAGGATTGGATTCAAATTTCCAACCAGCATCCCCACTTGGAAACTGTCTGCTTAGTTTTTTCTTCTTGATGTACAATTACTGACGCCAGTGTTCCAGATAACTTTCAGTCCTTGTCGGGGAAGAATTTTTGAGGGGTCAACAGATCAGGTACTCTCCAAATTCAATTTGTCAGGTCAGGAATCCAGCTTTCTTGAGTTTTTGACATAAGATCCCTGTCTTATCTGGAACACTGTGACACTCAGATAAACTTATTTTTTATAATAAGTGGATAATAATATTCTTCTGGATGGTTGATTTGTCTGATCTGACTGCTCGCATTTATACCCAGACACATTTCATTTCAGACAGACTCTAAAAAATCTGGTTCAGGATCTTTTTATATTAAAGTGCGATGAGCCTTACCGTGGCCTGACCAAACAAACTTTTTTTTACAAGTTAACCATAAAATACAAAACGACATGTTTTCAATAATTCATTGTTGCGTCACTTGCCTGTTGGACTTTGTAAGGAGGCATCCCCATTAATCAAATTCGCATATCCTGACTGGCTAACATGTAAAAAAAGTTAGTTGGTTGCCCACGATAAGGCGCATCGCACTGTAAGGCTTGGCATATCCCCCAATAATTTTCTTACATGTACTAGCTGTTGCTTGCAATGAGAGCCCTGTTGGTCATAATACTTTTTCTTCATCATTCTATAAAATAAATTTTTATGAATCAAAGTCTTATGATTTCTAGACAAGAATGCTCAAGGTGGCTCAGAAACTGACAGCTTTGACTCTCAAGTTGCAAGTTACAAGAGAAGATTACAGGAACGCAAAAGGACCCGAGGAGTTTTAAACAACTGTGGCCTAAAACAGGACTGGCTTGAAAACAAGACTGCTAGAACAGAATTGGAAAACAGAGTGCTGAAAAGAATGATACTGAAAGGACGGCCTGAGATTACCATTAAAGAGGTATTAACTTGAGATGCACTATCAAGATTGGGTCCTAATGTAACAATAACAATAATAATAATAATAATAATAACATTTTTAGAGCTTTGGTGTACAGTCGACTCCCGACAACTCGAACCTTGAAGGGAAATTGAAAAAGGTTTGAGTTATCGGGAGTTCGAGTTATCGAGGGTAAAATAATATAGAAAATGACCTGGAAGGAAAGGAAAATTGGTCCGAGTTAGCGCGAGGTTCGAGTTAGCGAGGGTTCGAGTTAGCGGGAGCCGACTGTATATGATTTTTCTACAAGTAAGTGAACATTAGGATTTAGGGGTTTGATTAGAAGTTTGTGATTAGTTGATACAGTATGTCTTCGCAGGGTTGGCTACGGTTTGCCGCCCAACCATCGTTTGCTTAGGTTCTGGTCATCCAGAAGTCTACACTGCCTTTAATAGTAATAAAATTTTGTTACATGATATCCCACAAATTAACATACTACCTAACTACATAATCAAATGTGCATTTACAATAAAACTATACAACTGCCAATTAATACTAACTAAACTTGTATGGATATAATGATATCATGGGATCTAAAATTTGTGAAATTATAAAGTTGTTAGTCGGGGTGTATACGTATCATGGAAAACCACTGGAAAGTTACATGTATGGAATTTTGTTCCAGGCCTGGAAAGTCATGGATTTTAATTGTGGGCCATGGAAAGTCCCTAAAAATTATGTATTTGAAAAATGTACATGTAACTACAGTCGAAGCTCTCCTTGCGACTACTCTCGTAAGCGACCAGCTCTAGTTACAACCACCATTGTGAAACCCCGTTTGAATAATGTCCCTTAATATCTGTAATCAAAAGCTCTCATAAGCGATTGCTACCATAAGCGACCACGACCTACTTTTGGGAATTACCAACTGGTCTTTACCTTTGTTTTTAAGCTTTCGTAAGCGACCACTCAAAGATTCTGATGCTTATTACGGCATAAGTGTACACTTCGTAATTACATTTACAGTAATATAGCACTGCCTAATAATGTACATAGATAAATATCTCAAATCTAAATTCAAGATAATTTATGGCTGGATCGAGAGTGTTACCCTGAGACCGAGGTAGAAAGCTTAATGCTGAAAGCTTGGGTAAGTGACAAGCCTCTATTGTTTCAGCTTTTGGTCTCTTACGAGATTGCATTCTTGTAAGCGACCAGCTCTAGTTATGACCACTTCTTCCTATTTCCAAGGTGGTTGCTTACAAGAGCATCGACTGTAATAAAAAAAGAATTAAAAGGGAAGAAGATAAACATTAAAAAGGCCTCTTTTAAAGGCTTTAATAACTTGAATGCTATAGACCCTTATCACCTGGCGGCCATATCGTGGGGGAAAAAAACCCTTTGTTTTTGCATGGCAAGCCTCGGCCAGAGGCGAATTCAGTGTAAGGCTTACCGTGCAAAAACAAAGCTTTTTATTCTCCTGAGGCTCAACATGGCCGCCAAGTGATATGGGTCTATTGATAACATACTGCTGTAAAATTGAAAACCACTCTTGACTAGTTTATTGAATTCATAAGAAAAATTAACTCGTCTTTTGTTTTACTTCTTTTAAACAAGACACCCACCCCACCACCTGTGATTGAAGAGGATACCCTTGTAACAGGGGAGGACAGGGGAGTGCCCACTATTCGCCAGCCCTCCCCAGCTGCCTTGGCTGTCATCCAGGACTACTTGGAGCGTAAGAGGCTTCGCCTGCTGGACCTCTTTGCACAAGCAGATAAGGACAAGAACTGGGTAGTTTCACGGCAGGAGTTTAGGAACATCATCCGATCATGGCACATCCCGCTGACGGAGGTTGACTTGGAGGATTTGATAATGGCTCTTGATAGAGATAGCAGTGATGCCCTGGATTACAGAGAGCTGGCTGTAGGAAGACAGTCATACTTAGAACAAAGGTTAGGAGTCAGACTGTTTCTGAGGTCAGTGGCTTAACATATTAGCATTAGTAATAATGTCAAACATGAGGAAGTGTTTCATCTGATTTCTTATCACTGAGAAATGGGTTGAAAAAAGCAGGGCACAGCCGAGTATTTTAAACCAACTTTGATATGTTTGGAAATGGGATGAAACGCTTTCAGAAGAACTAGAGATATGGTTCAAAAATTTGGGAAACTTTATATTAAGTTTTTTAGATTAGTTTTAAGCCTTTTTACCAATTATAATCATAAGCACTGATCGCCAAAAGAGCAATATATTTTGAAGTTAGTACGCAACTTAAGCAGTTGCGAAAAGAAAGCCTGAGGTCATGGGTTTAAATCCCGTTCAAGGCTGAATTTTTTTCAGGCTTTCTTTTTGCAACTGCTTAGTTGTGTACTAACTGCCGGGATCTTTTTTCTATTTTAAGCTCTTTTCAGTGTTTGAAACTATCAATTAAAAAGATATATTTATGTAATAATTTTCAGAAAAAATCAAAGCAAAAGATTACAAAATTTTATGATAATTAAGATACCATTCCAAAACTGCAAAACTTCTTCACGGTAGTGATTTCCTTTGTTTTAACATAAGAATAATACTATCAATACGTTTGAGGAACAGTCATTTACATTGTACTGTATCCAATCATGTCTCTGTACTCATCATGGTAAAACCCGATGGGAAGGACTTTAAGCATATGTGGGGCATTTGACTTTCTGAAGAACTATTAATAATTGTTTGTGGGTTAAATGAGGAGAGTTCGTCCTTTGGGCTTTAAACACTGAGGACCTTAAGGATGGTGCCTACTAATAACGAAGTATTTTTGCGTGGCTTGTGATTATGTGGGAAAAGCAGATCTTAGCAAGGGCTATCGAGCTCCAAAAAGAAAATTGGGGGTAACCGCACATTTTTTTCTTTTTGGATACCAAGAGCACTCCAAAAAATCTGCTTTCTCCACATAGTTTTAAACCAGGCGAAAATATCCCTGTATTAGTAGGCACCACCCGGCCCATAGGAAACCCGAGTATCTCGAGATGCCCAGAACGTATGCACAGTAACAAAAATAGGCACCGCCCTTAACCAGCAAGGATTAGGCAATGCCACTTAAAATGTAACTTTAAATTACTGGTAAATTTGCATTCTCTTTTCTTTAAAACTTGTGATCATTCCACTGATTTCATTTACATACCCTGTAATTATTGTGACCTTGAATTCCTTCAGGAAATGTTGCTCCAATGTTTTATCCACTGCTTTGCACTTCATTTGCAATCAAAACCTATGATAAATTATGGGCAAGGTTTCTGTTTTTATTTCTAATCAAAATGCAAAGCAGTGGATAAACCATTGGAGCAACATTTCCTGAAGGAATCAAGGCCACATGCAAAAGCTACGGTGAATCTGAGCTAAAACACTGAAAAAGGAATCTGAAATGGGAATTTTCACTGAGCTCTTCCATTGCTATAAAAGAGGTCCACAGTCCATTCAAGACGCAGGGACTAATGCTTGTCAACATTCAATATTTTCTTCAGGGTTAACAAGCAAACTGGAGAGTTCCTTCATGGTCCTGATGACACCAAATCAGCAAAAAGACCAGAAACAATTCCAGAAGAACCAGAACCAGCTGTGGATCCTTCTCAGGATAAATGGGCCAGCTCAGGAACACAGAGGTCAGGATCTCCACAGAGACCTACATCCCCTAAAAGACCTCCCTCAACGTCAAAAAGCCCTGCTCAACAGAGACCCTCGACTTCCCCTCAGAGAGCCTTTTCACCCTCTCCAGGCCAGCCTGTGCCTTTTGTTGGACAAAGACCCGATTCTGAGCCCCAGGCACGAGGGTCACGCCCTTATTCCCCCTCTAGTAGTAGTGACTGTAGTATGTCACCAACTCTGTTGGAAATTCCTCCTTTTCAGTTGTCAGAGAAAGTGGAACAGTTGACCCAAGATGAGGTGAGGGGACTTTGTTTCCTTCTAGCCTGCGTAGCTGGAATCCAGTCGTTTCGCTCGAAAAGTCAGTTCGCCCGATCTCACGAAGATTTGACCAATGTTTTTTAGGGGGGGGCCTAATAAAACTTCAATTGAGAAAAAAACTAGAAGACATACAAGTAAATTGCGATGGATAAAACGAGCAGGAATACTGAGTACAAATTGTAAAACCAAACTGAGAGGTCCTTGTATAAGAACCTTGACGCGCCGATTTTTTTCCAAGATCTTGCGGATTTACCTACATGTGAGATCAAAAAGAAAAGTTTTGCTCGTAGCCATGCTGTCGTAATGAGGCTCACAGCAACTCGGAAATGCTCTATTTAATAATTTACAGACTTTAATTTTGAAACGTTTGCTAAATTTGTATCTAAGGACCTCGTTCGTCCAACGATTGTTTTTGTGCAGTTTTGACCAAAATACAGCAAAAGCGCCGTGAAAGTGCAACTTTAAAAAAAATCTGGTATTAACATGACAGCAACCTCTCTTGCAGATAAAAGACAGGCGCTCGAAGAAACAGCAAAAACGGAAAGAGAAAGAGAAAAAGCAAAGGAAGAGGGTACCCCCAGAGAAAGTGACGGTCACACCGTCTACCATGGGGGGTAGGCTGGGGGAGATGGTGGACAGGTATCGCAGGATGACCATGAAGGAATATAAGGACGTGGTAGAGCTGTGTCAGATGCATGGTGTGCAGGTCAGCAAGGCACTGCTTGGACGAGGTGAGTTGTGTTTGTAGTTGATTTAAGGTCGCATCTAAACTGCGAGGAGTTTTTATTTTTCTTCAACATATAGAGTTCTAAAGTGTGACGTCACAAATATTTGAATTTTTGAAATTATGGGATTTGTTAGTGTATTCAGAAAGAGTATAATGAAAAATGCCTACTTGCCAAAAATTTTTATTTTTATTTTAACCAATTAAAATAAACATCTTATTGCAATTTGAGGGCGAGATATTAGCTGTTATGCCCTGATGACTCCATACAAAGCTTTCTTAAATTTTGTCTTGGTTCTTATATTTGGAACTAAGACAAAATTAGAAGGGTTTGTATGGAGTCAACAGGGAATAAGCGGAATTGATATTATCTCAATCGTTCAGCTAATTCAGACAGTTTCATTTGTTAACTACATTTTTGGTGTCTTGTCTTTCAGTTCTGCTTCAACCTGAAGATACACCACTGTCACAGATAAAACTAAGAGCGAGGAAGCCTGGGCTCTTTTCAATATCCACCAGGCATCACAAACCCGCCTCTAAACACCAGTCTTCTGCGGCCGTCACCAGCTTACGACGTTCGAAGTTTAGAGACCCGGGCCCTAGCATGTGACATATGCACATTTGTAAATACAAACATAGTAGTATTGTAGTGTTTAAAAGACTTTATTTTTTGTCACAGAAATTTGTAAAATGTTATATTTATTATACAGATATGCAAATATGAACTCTTGTACTGTAAAAATTAGTCATTTTTGTGTTCTTTAGCCCGAGAAATAAATAACAACAGATATTCTAAACAATTTGAAAAGTAATCTGTCAATAATAATCGTAAAGTACACGTTGGTGTTAAAATGTTTATTAAGAGTTACGTGATTTTACCTTTAGCCATTTTGAACTGTTTGCCAAGTCTTTCGACATCTTGCTGTTAGGTTTCTTTATATTTCCATAGACCTATCGACTGCATGTGCGCATGAGCATGACTATTCGCCAAATAATAGGCCAATTTCCGAGTTGCTTTGAATAAACCTCATTATGAAAGCGAGGCTACGTGCAAAATTTGTTATCATGAAGATTATATTTTATTCATATGCAGACAAAACCAATTCTATATGAAAAGCTTTGCACTTGCTCTCATAACTAGTCTCACAGCAACTTGGAAGTGGACTATTCAAAACGGCGTTCACTGAGGAATGTAACCAGGAAAAGGTGTGTTTGATGAAGAGACAAAGCTAAAACAAAGTGGGAAGGATGCACTAAGAGGATATTTAGGAATGAGCTATATTGCGGTGATTATTTTGATCCTTCTCGTGGTTTTCAGAACTTGTCAGTCAATCCACTGTGCGGGAAAAAAATGGCGTCTGAACATTTTACCACAATACCTTGTGAACCAAATACAGTCAATAGGCACATAGCCATATTTTATGGCAAAATTCACCCCTCTTCTAACAACATTGTGTATGCTAGGTTTGTAGTTGTTAAAGTTTTTCTGTGCGTTTTTAGGGTTTTCGTACCCTAAGAATTATCCGTAAATGTACCATTCGCCCGATACAGTGGATTCACGTGTGCAAGTTATCTGCAAATACGGCGTAACTACCAAGCCTTTTAAACAGCGTTCTGTTGTTCTTCAGTTAATTTCAGAGGCAATAATCATTGAAACTGCTAATGTAATCCTGCGCCCGTTTCTGGCTTACACAGCGTAGTCTTCCTTACAGTTTCGCCACTAAACCTTTCAATCTCTCGTAATCATCCACCGCCCGTGGGCGACAGCACTTGTGGATCACATGTTATTCAACTGTCCTTTGACATCCCAGCCTTCAACTACCGAACTGTTCATTTGGTGAAGCACTTGGAAAATCCAGCTGACTCATTTAATCTCCCAATTGATAGCATTTTAGCTTTACGTCTTTTGGTCTTCACCTGATTTCGCTTTCACCTTGTGGATCTTTTGGCCTTCTTTTGTCGTTTCGTCCTTTTCACCTCTTCCACTGCCACCTTCCCACTATCCTCACAACTTGTTTCAGCTTATGAATGCAAAAGAGAGAAAGCAGTTTTAACAACTGTTTTAAAAAAGCACCTTGTTTACTTACTGTTAAATTCTGAAAAAACGCTCCACAATCCTTCCTTAGAAAAGGCACCCCCCCCCCCCTCCCCACCCACCTCGATATAAGTTGATCGACTGTTCAGGTGCGAAAACACAGGGTGCTTTCTATTCGGCCAAATTTTGCCGGTTAGAAGGTTGCATGCGATATTTCATCGTGTGTCCGCCTCTTTAGGATTAATTGTTTGAAGCTGTTAGCTTGGTGGCTTAAGGACAATGCCTACTAATAAGGAAGTATTTTTGCGCGGTTTATGACTATACGGGGAAAGCAGATCTTAGCAAGGGCTATTGGAATCTAAAAAGAAAATTGGGGGGGGGAGGGGGTAACCATGCATTTTCTTTAGGGATAATCAAGCAACAATTAAAAAAACAGCAAAAAACAAAGCAATTATTTTTTCCAAATTGAAGCTTTACTATCTCTGAAAAATGCATGGTTACCCTCCATTTTCTTTTTGGATACCAAAAGCACTTGCTAAGTTCTACTTTCTCTTCATACTTTTAAACTGGGCAAAATATTCCTGTATAAGTAGGCACCACCCATAGGAAACCTGAGTATCCCGAGATGCGCAGAACGTATGCACAGTAACAATAGTAGGTACCCTGCTAAAGCTATTATATTGCCAAAGTCAACCAATACTAAAACACAAAATTCCCTCCAAAATTAAGAAGCCCCATCCTCCCCCCACCCCCCACCAAAACAAGCCCCCTTTCAATGACAGAACCCCAGTGCTTCTATTGTATAATAGTAATGCGATGCAATCTACCTTTGATACCGGGCATCAACAGGGCCCCGCTCTTTGTAGGATACTTTCCGCTAAATCCAGCAGGTATTAATGGCGTCTTCACCAAACTGGAGAGTTCAGCTGAGGAAAAGGAAAAGTAAAATATCGTGAAAAATCACATTATTGAGCAACTACAAAAGCGATAAGTAAGTTTGTAAAATGTCAAAATCAGCATTCGAGCTGTTCGGCTCCATGCCAGCGTAACACCTGAGAGGCGCCCGAGCGCAAAACCTTCTATCAATGTACTTGAAATTCTCGCCGCTTTCTTCTTGGACTACGAGTAGTTTTCTTATTTTTATCAGGGCGAGTGGAGTGAACGAAATACACGAGCGCGCACAAACCCCCCCCCCCGCCCACCCCACCCCCCTCCTCCAGGAGACACCACGCAAGTTTGTCCACGCAGAAGGCAATTTTGCCGCCATTCGCGTGGTGAGCTCACTGTTGTTTTCTTGTGTGTCTAGTTTTCACATCTCTTGTGCAAGACTGTGACATTGCACGTCGGCAAAACGAAAGGTTTTTTCGCTAAACTTAAGTTACATTCAGTACAAACAGTAAGTTGTAATACACTACAAGAAATTTCTCTTCGTTCTTTTAGCTATCCAGCTCGGCTATCCAGAAAGCGACTGCCAACTATCTAGAGCTGCAAGCAAAATAGACCTCATTGGAGTGTCGTAAAACCAAAACCAAAGTAATTACTCTGGCCAATCACCACAGACGCAAACAGCGTAATGAACCAATCAGAAATCGAAGCAAAAAGACGTAACCGGCGCCAAGCGCGGGAAAACCTGGCGAGTAAAGCACGACTGGTTTTGATTTTGCTGCTGATTGGTTGAGAACGTGGCACGTATTTTGCTGGCCAATCACAGAGCGAAGTAAAGCAAAACCAATTAGCAAAGATGAAATTACTTTCGACACTCAGCTGAAATCCGCTCTAATGGTATTCTCGTTATTAAACTGAATCCAGTTTGCGCATGAGGCTTAAGCAGAGGGAATCTTCACAGGCAAATATATATTTTTAATATATTCCCCTGCAAGGGCCTCCACTGCAAGCTGCTAGATCCACATCAATACCAAGGATACAGAAATTGTTTATTGGAATGCTCAATACCTTTCATTTGCTTCCGCTTTTCCTGTCTCTGTTTCCTAACTCCTGAATCTCCAAGATCTTCTAACCTGTGTGAATGCTCGTCAAAGGGAAATAACTAGTAAGGAAGACTTTTGCCGCCAGGGGTTGCCGCAGTGATATGGTGACTTCATTCGTAAGAGCTGTAGTATAACTATGGACACTGGAAGTACACAAGTCAAAATCCGAGGAAAGGAAACACGAGACCGACGGCAAGCGCGGGAAAATACACAGGCAGCCGGCAGAAATCACGTACAGGTCACATAGTTGAGTTTAAAAATCTTTGTTTCTGATTGGCCAATAAACGCATATGTTTGAACTGCAGGTCACAGATGCATTACAGTCGAACCAGGTCAAGCGTACCCCCCTAGATTCTATTAATGAATCTATTTTTGAAAATTGAACCCGTTAGTCGTTTCAAGTATTCAAATCAAAATTAGATTTCTGATTGGATTATACGAACCAGGGTACAAATAATGCATGACACCAGAAAACCAGAAAGCCCGCGGGAAAAACCCCTCTCAATATATTCAGAGCGGCAATTCTTGATTTATATAACAGTGGATTTTCCAAAAAACAGGTTTCTCGTGATTTACAGCAGTCAACGCGTACTGTCAGAAAGAAAATTCGCCATTTTAAACCGGGCACGGTGGGTCCTGTCGCGTAAATTTAAACTCACTAATGATCACTAAATGAACATTTTACGTTTGTACACTTGCGTTTTTTCCGTTAGTTATTCAAAAACAAAAATGAAAAAGGACTGGAAGCGTTTTATTATAACAAACGGTTCTCTTTTTGAGGTATATGCAAATTAATTTAGCGAAAAGTATGCGAACTCACAGTGAAAGATGTTCATTTCAGTTGACCTTCGACAATGGCAGCACATGTGTTGCGCTATTCGTCGACGTATAATGGACAGTCTGGTGAAATAATAATATATACCAAACTTTTTCATGCTACAAGGTAGGTAATGCTATACATGAAAGATAAATTGGAATTTTTCAGCCCGACTCATTTGCAAGCGCTTGACTTTGTGCTCTTGCCATGACCAAATTTGCATAACGAATTATATGAATGTGTCAACAACATGCAGGAACAGTTTGAACGAACGAGCTGTTTCAAATGTACTGTAATTTGAATTTTACAGGCTATTGCTTTTACTGTTAGCGCGGATCTATGTTCTGCAAATTTTAATTTGATCATTGATCCGCGTTAACAATGAATAAATGAATGCATTCTTTGAAACGACTAATGGGTTCAATTTTCAAATAATCGATCCATTAATAGAGTCTAGGGGGGTACGCTTGACCTGGTTCGACTGTAAGGGCGCGGCTTTTTGGGACACATTTTTGAAATTCCAAAATCAGAATACCTCGAAATATTAAACAATTACATTATTCTTCTAAAACATTAATAAGAATTCGACTCGTTTACCTTAGCCGTTTGGATAATTATGTTTTCTTCACCGGGCAACAGATACAACAGAGATTTTTCAGTGTGTAGTTTCCTTTTTCAGAATACACAGAATATGGCCCCAGAAAACGCGCCCTAAAAGTTTCTTTCGTTGGTAATAGTTGGAGCATACTCCATGTAAGAGTTTTTGAACAGCGCGTGGGGAGAACTATGGAATTTAATCAACAACCACTTTATTGACATATACTTTGTCTTGAAATCTTTGTAATAATCCCTTTTGAACTTCACAAAAGGATACAAATCTTCATCAACTTCAATGTCCATAGCTTTGGCGGAGGCAAGAATCCAGTCATTGCCAGACTTCTTCCGTCTAAATCTACAAAACAGCACATGATAAAGTTATAAATAAACGAAAAGAATACACATAGGGGAAGGCGTCGTGGCCGAGTGGTTTGGGCGCCAGAGGTCCCAGGTTCGAGTCCCGCTCTGACCACTTGGATTTGTTTCACAGTAGCCCCGTTTTTAAACCCAAGACCACGCTTTGTAAATGGCCAACTGCTTTGCCTCCCAATAGTTGGAATTTTAAACAAATGTTATGTTCAGTTTGTATATTTTTCATTGATTTATAGTGTCCTCAATTTGCGCTACAGTGCTAAATACTTGACGTTTAAAGGCGTATTGTCAAGGAGATTTTGCTGTAAGTTGGTAAAAACTGCTAACATATTTGACAATGACAAAGAACCACTTCTTTAACATGAAATTGCTCTTAGAGCACTGAAAAGAAATTATGAAAGGATTTATCCAAGGAATCGAAGAATAAACTATAAACTACAATTTTTAGCGATTTCTCCAAAACACACAGGAGGAACTTGAAAAAACTGGCCATTTTTTTTTAAAGTTGCAACCCATTTCTATGCTATCCATCCGTAGGCAAAAATGATTAATTTTAATTCCTGTACACTAGTAAGGTTATTTTTAACAAAGTTGAACCATTATTCTATCGTCTCCATCGATACATATTATGTTTTTTCGCTATTCAAAATGACACTAAAAATAGGTGACACTGTCCCTTAAAATGAAGCCATTTACTTTTATTTTATTCGAATGAATGAGCTGCTCGTAACATTTAGTGGAAGGGTACGGTACTTGTTTTCAGGAAGTTTCAGAAGTTTTCCATATTTATGTTGCGGTGTTCTTGAGAGTCACAGCGACATGTCCACAGAATTTTGCTGACTGTCTTTTTAACTTACATGTGTTCTTCCTTGTCAATTTGTTTAGCAAGCGAGATTCTTTTTCGTATGGAAGACATGAAAGCTACGTCAACAGGGAAGGAGTCGAGCTCGTTTCCTGGAACAAAAAAGTAAATAAACAGGAAACAAATGAAGATTTGTGAAAACGCGAACATTCGATTAGAACAAAGAAAAAACTCTTATTCCCGACGACAATAGAACCCATGATGCTAGGCCCTCTAAATTGGGAGTCAACTGTCTATTATAAGGGGCGCGATATCTCTTATTTGGGGGCTACAGGTCTGGGGCAAAACGTCTTAGGTATGATTCGACCACAAATCCTCACACCATACCTGCGTTGAGCGTCTTCATGATTTTCTTGTAAGATCCCAGTTCTTCCGGCCCCACAAGAACAACACTTAAACCCTCCCTACTGGCTCTGGCTGTACGACCACTTCGGTGAATATAGAGCTGTAGAAACAACAAAGTAAGAAAATGAATATATTTATCGAAGCTACAGATCTGTATGAAAACCATTATTTATTGCCTTTTGTCTTCCAGCAGTTTCTCTCAGAATCCGTGAAGTACCTTTTCTCGAAGCAGGAAATTATCTTTGAAAAGACACAAAATTTCGGCTAACTGACAAGCAAACGACCTTCCATAACGTAGACCCTCGTTAGTCAGTGGGAAAAACGTCCAAAAAACACCCGAAAAATTATCGGTGACTTAACGGACAGTTAATGGGAGTTTCAATCCTTGCCTAATCTTAATCACCCCACTACTACTGCTACGTTTCAACATACGTCAGGATCCTTGGGAACTTGATAGTGAATCACGTGCTCAACTGCTGGTATATCCAGACCCCTCGCGGCCACATCTGTAGCAAGAAGCAAACCCGTAGAACTTGACTTGAACCTGAAAAGTGGGAAAATGACAAATCGAGGTTAACATGAATATCGCGTTCCTGAGTATACCTGTGTCACTCAACGAACTATACATCATTCTCATTCATTTAACAGGCTTAAAATAATTATACAGTCAACTCCCTTTATTGCGGACACCCTCGAGCGAGAGTCAGTGTTCACTGAAATAAATTCCCGCTATTAAATGGCAGGAATTTATTTCAGTTAAACGTCTGTAATTTAATTTTGCCGCAAATTTAGTTGAATTGACTGTACCATCGCATTTATTCCATTGCGCATATGCCACACATTGACATTCAAACCCTAGCAGTATGCAGGATGTTTGTCCCATGAACCTAGTTTAATGGCCTTAGCTCCCACGAGTCTCCTGTAGCTCAGTGGTGTCATATGTTTTTCAGTGTAGCTCAGTTATTTTTTTTTGGGGGGGGGCCGTTCACTTGAAAACTCTTTGACATTCAAAATATATGAGAACAATGAGAAAATTTAACGCCTGTTGACACTTAATAACAACAATTGACTCTTGTTTAAATGCAACTTGAAGGAAAGTGGCTTGCTAAAATATTGAGATTCCCACTGAACGCTTTCTAGGTGGAATAACAGGCAATCTGTGAATGGAATTTCTCCAACTGAATATTTTATGTTGCAAATGCAGAAAAATTGAATACATGCTGATAAAGAAGGCAATTCATGAATAGTCCCTTATTTTCCTAGCGATAGTAAAGCGACCGAACCACGTAAATCCACTGCCGAGTGGAAATTGCCTGCTTATTTTTCTCTTCAACCGTATGTTGTCTCCTCACAGAAGGCAATTCTTGTGTTCGCTCACATATTTCGCTCGCTTCGCTATCCTTAAAAAAAAAAAAAAGAATAGTAGAAGTCTAGTAATGTTAAAGATGTAGCAACAAACCTTTTCATCAAGGGAGCAAGAAATCTTTGTCTCTGTTAGCGTTTGCACTGTTCCTCTCTTGTTTGTAACATCAATCACTTTACAACTGTTTTTATGCAGTCCAACTTTGTCCATTAACGACACTAAACACAGAGACAAAAAGATATTAGATTAAGCTTTAGATACAACACACAAGGCTGAAAATTATTAAGCATCCAAACATTCTTTTAAATATCACTACTTGAGAGGATCGAGCAGGGATGGCACAGCGCTGAGAGCACTCGCCTCCCACCAATGTGGCCCGGGTTCGATTCCCGGACTCGGTGTCATATGTGGGTTGAGTTTGTTGTTGGCTCTCATTCTTGCTCGGTTTTTCTCTGGGTACTGCGGTTTTCCCATCTACTCAAAAAGCGACATAGTTTTCAAATTCGAATTCAATCTGGAGAGTGTCCCCACGCTGTAAAGCGCATTTGATCATCTTGTCATGGAACTGTGCACTTTACAATTTTACCTTATTTTTTTACTTTACAAAAAACAAGTACACTGTACATGTATAACTAAAGGAAATGATCACCAAATATACAATGTCTTGATGTTAAAACAAATTCTCCCAACTAGTAGTAACAGGACTATATATGGAGACCAGTAAGGAGATTATATGTGTTGATACCGGGGCTAATATTAAACAAGGAATTACCCAAGGCTTCTCCTCTTGTGACACTCTTTTCTTTTCCTTTTTTCTTGAATGATTTGGGAAGAGTCAAGGTCGCAGAGAAGATAAACTTCTGAAGACTTTTCTTGGTAGCAGTATCTTTATGGGACAAAGATTGAAAAGGTGTCAGGCATTTATAATGATCATGTACATGTACAATCATGAACAAGAAATATATGGAACAAAGACCAGAATTACTAAGATTAATCATACGCGTGTGGGTTATACTAATGGAATTACCCTACACAGAGTACTCAAGTGTGATGTCACAAGTATTTGAATTTTTGAAATTATGGGATTCATTAAGATAATCGGAAAGAGCATGATGACAAAATTAACGCCTACTTGCCCAAAATTGGAATCGTAGTGCAATTTGCGGATGAGACATTGCACTGTTTTGTTCTGACGACACCATACAAATCCTTCTAATATTTTGTTTAGAACTTGTATGGATCGGTCATCAGAGTACCACAGTGGTAATATCTCACCCCCAAATTGGAAGAAGGTGCTGATATTTGGAGAACAGACATTTTTCATCATGCTCATTCTGAATATCTTGAAGTAAATCCCACAACTTCATAAATTTAAATCTTGGGATGTCATCGCTTCAGAACTCTGTTTCACATGTATGCAAAATGACGGCAAAAATAACTTTACTTGTGATTGGTTGATCATCCTCTTGGTGTTCTCTGCTGCCACTGTATTGACAAATGAAATAAAGAGTTATACAATGTACATTAAACTCAGAATAAAGTTAACACAAGTTTATCCAAGGCTCTTGTTTAGCAGGTGCTAGACAGGTAGAAACGAATGTTTAGTTTATCAATAGAGTTGACAACTAAAGGCAAATTGGCCATCGTAAAGAGATTCGAGTGCTGAGGTTTCAAGCGTTAGCCCTCTGTCAAAGCAAATCAACGAATTGTGGCTTGTATGTGTTTACATGTCTATAGTGACCAGTACAGTGGAGCTATGCTATTGGTGGGCACATAGTAACGTGGAAAACAAAAAGTGTTCGCTAATTCTGTGGGGATTAAGAGTGCCAATATGGAAGATCAATTTGTGTTCTAAAGTTTTGCAGGGTAGCCTAACTTCTAAGTCCCTGGCTCCTTGAAACTTGCCTTAGAAAACGGCCTTCATTTCATGACCCTATATCAAATTAATATACATCTAACAGGGATACCATTGCAAAACCCTGTAATTTGATTGACTGCACAACTCACTACTTATTTTTCAATCACAGATTGTGAACAGGCTTAACAAACTTCAAAATATTGATGGAATGAAGTGAAATTTTTCTTTCTGGTGGAATAGGAATGAAGATTTATCCTTAAACAGCGTGTTCAAGTTGGTAAGGGATGCACCCTCATCAGCTATCTCATGATAGAAATCTGGCACTCATAATCATTATAATTGTGTTCGACGCAGAAAGAGTGTACTCCTAATTGTATTTGGAGTCGAGTCAGATTGTATAGGACAATCAACAAATGAATGAATGGATTTTGGGACACATACCTGGCATCCCCTGCAGATTTTACAGGGCCTGATGTCGATCATCATCACCAACTCAGCCAAGCAGGGAGCCTGGGGTCGAGATAATCAAACGCACTCCCTAATCTTTGATTATATATTACTAGTTATTACTGTTAATTAGATTTCCTACCCTACCTTGTCCTATGAATAAGATCTAGGATTGAAGAAAGTTCTTGGAAATGTCCTTGTTCCACCATTCTGTCAGCCTCGTCAATTACAAGGAATCGGAGGTGATCCAGCTGGCAGACATGTTCCTCTCCCTGCAATAATTTATGTGTTGTGGTTTAAATTGTTTTTGGTTTAAAAATGTCTTATATCTCATGCAGAGTGCACTACATGTAAGTATTTTTCGAACAAACTAATAATTACATGCAGCACTCACCTCTGACATCAGATCCCACAGTCATCCAGGAGTGGCCACTATGATCTCAGGACACTTACGCAAAAGTCTTTGTTGCTTCTGTGGAGCCATCCCTCAAACCACAGCCACAATCTATATAGATGTATACAGATACTATTACATATTAATATTTTTCAAAAAAATAAATAAATAAAATAAAAAAAATAAGCTTTCAGGATCTAAAAGAATTAAAGTGTTACGTCAAGCTTTCGATTCCTTCGCTGAATCTTTTTCAAGTAAGTGAAATGTTAATTCAAGTCATGAAACTTGAGGTGGTGTGAGTCAAATGACAAAATGTCCAAAAAGCCCGCTGGTAGTTCGTAATCCCTGTCTTGATTGAAAGTGAAACCCTGACACTGTATGTTGATGGCCTCTCTGAATGTCCCTCTCAGGACATCAGTTTCCCTTACAATGATTTTTGTTAAAGACATGCCAAGGGAGTGTCCCGAGTTCTGGTGATTGAAGTAGAAAAAATACTGACAGTAACTTGGAAAACAGGGCACAATATTTCTGATCATGCCTTTACCTCTAATGAAGTGTGCTTTGCAGCTTGCAGGAGGTGAGTTCTTATTTGCAGGGCTAATTCTCTTGTTGGTGTCATAATCAGAGCCAAGAGAGGTCTTTTGATCTTGTCACTGCCTGAGCTGTTGCTTATACATATCTGTTTTCCTTCTTCGGATTCTTGGCTAGCCTTTTGCTGCAGGATGTGTGTGAGAATTGGAATCCCAAATGCAAGAGTTTTACCTGATCCCTGTCAGACAACAAGAAGTATACGCCAGTTACTCAAAGAATCCCTAACAAATTGGGAACACCACATGTTAAATAGAGCTCCATTATTGAGTGCTGAAAGTAATTTCACGTTTACTTTGGTTCTGCTTTACTACAGTCCATGAGTGGTTTAGAAAACTTGCACCACTTTGTCAACCAGTGAAAGGCACTTGTCTGAATGACCAAAACCAATCGTGACTTTCTTACATACGTTTTCCTGTGCTAATTGTTGCCGGTTTCATGTACATGTGCATGTACAGCTGTATTTGCTTTGAATTCTGATATCCCCTATTACATGTAATTTGTAGCAGTTTGTAGGAAGCAAGGCCAATGGCTTACTGTCACCCAACAATATACGATCATCTGAACAAAAACAAATTTCAGCACAACCAGCTCAAGTAACTTGTCTGAAGGTGCAGCCTGCTCAGCAATCTTGCGCTCTACCAACTGGGCAAACGTTAACCCACAAATTAAATGTGCCATGTTTATTTACCTCTACGTACATCTACACTCTACACTTAAGTTATGAATAACGGGGATTTCCTGCCTCAAATTGTGGTGGGTAACCAAATATGACATTGTGAGACACAAGCGGCCATAAACTTTTACATTGACTTTAATGTACACCGCATGATCGTTTGATCGGGGGTTAAGGGAAGATGTCATAACAAGTCTTACCGTACTTCCACAGAGAAAATAAAGCCAAAAACAAAATATAAAACTAAAAGAGTGTCTAACATACAATTTATGCAGCTCTCTGATGTCTCTGTGGTGGAATATTGCTGGTGGTAGTGACAGTGTCTGTATTGGAGTTAAGGGCTTGTGAATCCCTGTTCACTCAGAGACTCTGTAATATCTCTTTTGAACCCCAAGACCTTCCCAGGCACTTTCATCTGCCATTATTTCTAAAATCCACAAGATTAAAGACATATTACAGTACAAATCAAACTCTAAAATCCCGACTTTAAGAGTGTACATGGGCTTTAAAATAGCGAGCTTCCTGTAAAGAAGCATTAAGCTAAGTGAAGTTCTACTTAAAATAAAATTATTTAGTACGTACTTTTACTTTACATGTATGGTAGAATATAATAAGGTGTTCTTAGCTTACGGTAGACAGATATAGTTGTCCTTTTATATTCATACAATGATGGCGTCTAAAACTAAGAAACAAAACTGAGATACAAGGGTTGCCCAATCCCTGTATGGCCTAGCTACCACCAGGCAGTCATGATCATTTCATTTCAGTTACGTAACTGAGGCAAAAAGCTGGACCACTTGAGCCAAACAGATTGACAAAGATGAAAGACAGAGAAGCCTAGAAACTAGGCAATACAAGGGTACATGACTTGCACTGAAAATTAGCAACAAGCACTCAGAGAAAACTACAGACAATCATGCCAGAGGAAGAGAGGAGTTCTAGCAAAGGAAATACTCTCTGTAAATGGGATGAGGAAAGGCCATTTATGTTGCAGACATTGGATGAAAGCATACTTGTATAAGAATAATTATAATATATATATTTAGCCAAAGCTAAAAGCGGAGCTCCAATTTTTTTTCATAGCATTTATAGAAATCTGCTTAGCGAATGAACATAATAACCTTACCAGTTCCTCATCCTTTCTGCAGTTATGATATATTTTTAGTGCATATGCAGCAAACTACTCATCAACAATAACAGTGTAATACAGAGGGCAAATTTTTATGAAAGCTGATTTGTTGTAACAGAGGGCAATTTTTCTTAATTTTCCTTTCTCTGAGGGCAAAATTACTAACTTCTGATTGGTCAAGGGGCGAAAATATTCTTTCCTCATTTGCTGAGCACGCCAGTTCTAAATTTCATTGGTTTGTTTGGAAATTCAAAACTGTGTCAATTCTGCACCTATAGTAATAATTCTAGTCGCTAAATAAACGCTAATTAACAAATGGAGAATACGGGAAAATAGTCTTTGGTGTTTGGTAGAATTATTTCAGAAATTTTAAACTTGTGTGTGTTTACAAACATATGAGAGTCGTAAGGTGCGAATGACAAAAACACGGTCACGGAAACAATATTGTTCAAAAGTTAATTTCTACAGGAAAAAAAGAGGTTCTTTGTCAAATGTTCGACCAGTTTTGACCAAAATACAGCAAAATCATCATGATAGTGTCGGGCCTTTTAGCACTCAAACAAATCTTTTCTAAGTACAGGGACTGTTGAAGGGGTCACTGTTTTATCTAGACAGCCTTGATCTTGAGAAGTCCTTGAGTTCTTCCTCCAAGACATTATACGTGGAAACATAAAAGCCCACTCTTTGATCTTGAGGTCAACAAAACTGTCATCGCGTAATATTTTTTTGGAGCCATAGAAGAAGACCAACTTTGCGTGAAACGGGCAGAGTTTGCTTGCTATTTGAAATGCAGGGCATTGATTGATTCGACTGGCCTGCATTGTATTTGTTTCCGTCGTCTTTTCAAAGGACTATTGGCATGTTGGCTGCAGGTTTCTTCGG